>NW_028270163.1:42969243-43594243 GCF_037043375.1 Chiloscyllium plagiosum
AATACTGAAAAGCAGCAGATAATTTTGGAAAAATGGTGCCCTAGTTTAATGCCGTTCAATCTGACGACAGGGAGAAAGTGAGGACTGCAGATACTGGAGATCAGAGTCGAGAGTGTGGTGCTGGAAAAGCACACCAGATCAGGCAGTATCTGAGGAGTAGGAGAATTGACGTTTCGGGCATGAGCCCGGCTTGTACCCGAATCGTCAATTCTCTTGCTGCCTGACCTATTGTGCTTTTCCAGCACCTCAATCTGAGGACAGTATTGTAATTCATTGCCTGCTGTGCACATTTCCTGGGATGGCCTATCAGAATGGCCAACAAAACCTGCAAATAAATTAAGACTTCTAACAAGTCTTCAATTAAAAAATCTCATTAATATAGATTGCTTGAGGATTGAGATTTTGGTATTTGAATTCTAGATGACTTTGTATTACAGTTCAAATAAAATTCAGAAATATTTGACAATGACATGTAAATTACCTTCAGACAGAATCTAATGGTGTTGAGCATAGAAACAGCCAGAACCTATGGTTCTTTACCATCATGATTGGGGTAAGCTTATTAGATCTTAAAGCACTGAAGTGGTTATTCAGTGGGGTTTCTTTTGGGATCATTCCCAGAACAACAATGATTCAGCCTACCTGAAATTGCAGCCAATCAAGGGCTGGCAGCAACTGTGAGCCATAATATCACCTCAGAGCTAGTGGCTGCTTTTGTCACTGCAATTCTGAAATCCAGGAGGAACAAGCATGGAAATTCGCAGGATGTGAGTTGGGCAGAGACTGGAGTCAGCTGGGTTGGTTACATGGGCAGGGAATAGCCTTTGGAGGCAACACTGTTCTCTACTATGCATCACTTCAATTAAGGGAGAAAGTGAGGTCTGGAGATCAGAGTCGAAACGTCAATTCTCCTACTCCTCAGACACTGCCTGACCTGCTGTGCTTTTCCAGCACCACACTCTCGACTCTGATCTCCAGTATCTGCAGTCCTCATTTTCTCCCTGTCGTCAGATTGAACGACACTAAACTACGGCACCATTTTTCCAAAATTATCTGCTGCTTTTCAATATTACGTAGGCTCTGGCCCAAAACATCGATTCTCCTGCTTCTCGGATGCTGCCTGAACTGCTGTGCTTTTCTAGCAACACACTCCCGACTCACCCCTCCAATCATCTCAACTCATCTCTCCATTGTATTGATAGGGAATGTTGCCAGAATACAGTTCCTCATACGTGCAGTCGGAAGAAGTGCTTCAATGATCTTTACTTGACCGCTTTAGGATCTCAATTAATCTTAATTAATTCAAAGTTTGTAAGAAGATTTGTAGCTCAGGTGCTCGTTCTGTCCGCCGAGCTGGGAATTTGTGTTGCACTCAAACTACTGGACTTTTTTTAGATTAGATTAGATTACTTACAGTGTGGAAACAGGCCCTTCGGCCCAACAAGTCCACACTGACCCGCCGAAGCGCAACCCACCCATACCCCTACATTTACCCCTTTAACCTAACACTACGGGCAATTTAGTGTGGCCAATTCACCTGACCCGCACATCTTTGTGACTGTGGGAGGAAACCGGAGCACCCGGAGGAAACCCACGCAGACACGGGGAGAATGTGCAAACTCCACACAGTCAGTCGCCTGAGTCGGGAATTGAACCCGGGTCTCTGGCGCTGTGAGGCAGCAGTGCTAACCACTGTGCCACCGTGCCGCCCACAACTTCTGCCTCACAACACACTTCACATATGAACAAATCAATGGCACACTCATTGGCTCACCCATCTCTGGACTCATAGCAGAAGCTGTAATGCAAAGACTAGAACAAACAGTCTTACTGCAAATTCAACCCAAACTCTGGGTCAGATATGTGGATGACACCTTTGTAATCATTAAAAACACAGAAATAGAGAACACACACCGGATCATCAACGCCACAATCACAGGAATCCGATTCACTAGAGAGGAAGAAAAGGACAACCAACTCCCATTCCTAGATGTGATGGTACAGAGAACACCGAACGGAGAATTCACCACAAAGGTATACAGGAAAGCCACACACACAGACGAAGTCCTAAACTACGAAAGCAACCACCCCAACACACACAAAAGAAGTTGCATCAAGACACTGTTCAAAAGGGCCACAACACACTGCAGCACACCAGAACTGCAAAAAGAGGAAGAAGAACACCTCTATAAGGTATTTGCCAAAAACGGATACCCCCGCAATTTCATCAACAGATGCCTAAGGGAAAGACAACGGACATGCCACAACCCAAAGGACGAGCCATGTTACCATACATCAAGAACATTTCTGAACTGACAGCCAGACTACTACGACCACTAGGACTCCCATAACAGCACATAAACCAACAGCCACTCTCAGACAACAACTCACCAGAACGAAGGACCCGATACCCAGCATGAGCAAAACTAATGTAGTGTACAAAATCCCATGCAAGGACTGCACAAAACACTATATAGGACAAACAGGAAGACAGCTAACGATCCGCATCCATGAACACCAACTAGCCACGAAACGACACGACCAGCTATCCTTAGTAGCCACACACGCAGATGACAAGCAACATGAGTTCAACTGGGCCAGCACGACTATTATAGGACAAGCCAAACAGAGAACAGCCAGGAAATTCCTAAAGGCATGGCACTCATCCACAGATACTATCAACAAACACATTGACCTGGACCCAATATACCGGCCACTACAGCGGACACCTGGAACTGACAACCTGAAGCGGCAGAGACAAACCACTATAAATGCCGGAGGAAACAACACAGAAGCGCTTCACAGGAGGCTCCCAAGCCCTGAGGATGTCACCGAGATAGGGAATGAAACGTCTGCAACACAAATTCCCAGCTCGACGAACAGAACCACAACAATCTTAATTAATCAATTGATTGATTGACTATATCATTGTTCAATCCCAAGACCAAAAAGATGTCCTTCTTACCAAGGCAACGACCAGTGCAGCTGACTGCTGAACAGACCAGTGACCCATCTCCTCCTCAATGTCCATCAAATGTCATCAGAAGCAACTGAAGACAAAGAAACAGAATTATGCTCAATGTTGATTGGCTTCAAGAGTCAAACAGACTAACAACCTTCCAACAATGTCTCTAAAGAGTTCATTTCAATGATGTGAAAGAAATCTGGAAAGAGATGAAGACAGCATCACCTCATGCTGTAAATAAGCCATCGGCTACAATACCAAGAAACGTCAAAACTGGCTTTATGAGATTGACTGCATCATCCAAGATCTCATTAACAAGAAGAGAAAACCTCTTTTTAACTGGCAAAACAACATCGCCAGTGAGGCAAAGAGGAGAACCCATCAAACAGCAAAAATGAGAGTTACAAAGAATAACATGGGAAAGTAAGAACCAGTGGTGGACTGAAAAAGCTCAGGAGCTGCAACTCCTTGTTCACAAATGTGGCACCCAGGGTTTCTTCAATGCTGCCAATGCAAAGTACTGACCCAGCACACTTGGCCGGCAGCCTTTGCAGAATATGGATGGAACCCTTTTGAGACATGGTGAAAACATCTGTCTTCAATGGAGATAACACTTCAATGTAATACAATCATCGACGAGGACATGTTTGAGGATATTCCCCCAGTTTTTCATCAATGATGATCTTGGGTTCCAACTAGTTTGTCAGAAGTTGAAACAACCATGAGACAGATGAAGAATGGAAAAGCCGCAGGAGTGGATGGGATTCCAGCAGAGATTTTCAAACTTGTAGCAGCAGAGCTTAGCCATCATCTCCCTCAGTATTCCTGAATATCTGAGACAAAGAAGAAATCTCAGGGATGCTTCAGTCATCACCGTCTTCAAGAAAGGAAGCATATTGGACTGTGGAATTTCCCTATTCTCCATCTCCAAGAAGATCTTAGCCAGAATACTCACTAAGTGCCTTCTCCCAGTCTCATCAGAAATCCTTCCTGAAAGTTTGTGAGAAGATTTGTAGCTCGGGTGCTCATTGTTGTGGTTCTGTTCGCCGAGCTGGGAATTTATGTTGCAGACGTTTCGTCCCCTGTCTAGGTAACATCCTCAGTGCTTGGGAGCCTCCTGTGAAGCGCTTCTGTGTTCTTTCCTCCTGCATTTGTAGTGGCTTGAATCTGCCGCTTCCGGTTGTCAGTTCCATGAACACCAACTAGCCACGAAACGACACGACCAGCTATCCTTAGTAGCCACACACGCAGATGACAAGCAACATGAGTTCGACTGGGACAACACTACTATTATAGGATAAACCAAACAGAGAACAGCCAGGGAATTCCTAGAGGCATGGCACTCATCCACAGATTCAATCAATAAGCACATCGACCTGGACTCAATATACCGACCACTGCAGCGGACAGCTGGAACTGACAACCGGAAGCGGCAGATTCAAACCATTACAAATGCCAGAGCAAAGATCACAGAAGCGCTTCACAGGAGGCTCCCAAGCACTGAGGATGTCACCTAGACAGGGGACGAAACATCTGCAACACAAATTCCCAGCTCGGCAAACAGAACCACAACATCCTTTCTGAAAGCTTGTGAGGCTTCTAACCAAACTGTGGAACGATGAACATGATTTTCAGTGCTCATTAACTCCAAGAGAAATGCCAGGAATGACACCAACGACTCGACATGGCCTTCCTCGACAAGACCAAGGCTTTTGACTCAGTTAATCAGGAAGTGCTTAGGAAGACCCTGTCAAAAGTCAGCTGTCCAGTGAAATTTATCATCCTCTGTCTCCTCCATGATGGCTCTCACCCATGATAATATGACAGAATCCTTAGATGTTAAATCATTTTTTCTGTCTTAATCACCACCAAGCTGGTGTGCACCTTGTCTACAGGATGGACAATCTCAATTGGTTTAAATCCAAGAAAGAAACAATATCGACCTCATTTGTGGAACTTCAGTATGTGGCTAATGAAAATCTTTACATCTCGCTTACTGCCTTCGCAGTAGCATACCGAAGAATGGGTCTCAGCCTCAACGTTTATCTATACCAACACATCTGGTCAAGTTCTAGTCCATCCTTCCATTAAGATCAATGGAAAGATCATCCTAAATGTGGAACATTTCCTTTACCTGGGAAACTAGCTCTTATCCAAGGCTGATATTGATGCGGAGATTCAACATCACAATCAATCAGTGAACACTGCCTTCGGAAACCTAAGGATGAAAGTCTTTGATGACTATGACATCCACGCTGATACTAAGATGCTTGTGTATAATGCAGTCATCCTTCTCCCTCTTCTATACAGTTCTGAAACTTGGATTACTTATAGATGCAACCCCAAAAACCTTGAGAAGTACCATGCAAGTTGTTTGAGATGGATTCTCTGCATCAGCTGGGAGGACAGATGTACTAACATCAGCATCCTTGAAGCAGACAATAGCACCATTATTGATACCATGACCATCAGAAACCAACTCCGCTGGGCCAACCATGAACTTAAGATCCTTGAGTTCTCATTATCAAAACAGATCATTCAAACAAGAGGAGGACAAAGGCGCTGTTTCAAATACACCCTGAAGGCTTCCCTCAAGAAATGCAACATGGATGTCAACACATGAGAGATCCTTGTTCAGAAGAAGCCAATTTGGAAGAAACTCCTGTATGATTCTTTACGAACACCTGTCAGCATTAGGGAATACGGAAAAGGAACCAGATAAACGAATCCCAATGAGCTCAAGGCCAAGGACCAATTCCACCTCCTGAAAACACCTGCCAAATGTGTGATTGGAGATATGGCTCTAGGATTGGGCTTATCAGCCACAGAACCCACAGAACCCATGACCAGTGACACAGAAGTTTCAAGGTGGGCAATCATAGTAATTTACAAGTGATTGCTGACGATAAATTAATTAATCTTAAGGGGCCTTCCTGACCAGAATCCACACAATTATCGTCCCCTCCTATTGCCTTCATTGCTGCTTTGTGGGATGGGAGATTCCAAACTGTGAAATGCTTTGGTTTGTAGTAGTGTAAATTGCGCAGAGTGGTAGGACTAAATGTTCCTAGCCCCTGAATGATCTGGAATTTAATGAGTCAGCTGGGAAAAGATTGTGCATGGTAAAAACTGAGATCCTCAAGGGTTGAGAAAAAAAGTCTGCGTCTACAACTAAGTGTTGAGCAGTGAAATGAGAATCTCAGTAGTGTGTGATAAAAGGCCAGTTAGCATATACTTGTCATCAGAACCTAACCTCACCTCTTTGATAAGCAGTTTCCCGTTCTCCTGTGAACCAAATAGAAAATAATTCCTGACAAGAAAGTCAGAGTGTGTACTTAGCGACTCCAGCTCACCACTTGCTCCTTTAGGCCCCCATCTTGGACAGCAGTCCACAGAATTGCAGGTTACACTCCATGGGCAATGACCATTTGTATTCTGCATTCACTGAGGTTGGCAATGGACATCAGGCACACCTAGGATGCTCTGTTCTGCACAACAGGAGCAGGCAGAGAGCAGATGTGATGGACTCTGAAGGGCTGAGATAATGGTAGCAATTTCTGAGGAGGAACAACACTTTCAGCATGCCAGAGCAGTGCGGCACTCAACATAACAAGCCAGACTGGACTTCATTGACACTTGATTCCAAAACATGTGAGCTAGATACATTGATCGTTCATTGACTGTAAATGTATAATTGCTTGGAAGACAAGCAGAGCTGAATTTGTTTTGAAATAGCTTTTTGGATTGGACTTTGGGCTAAACCTGCTGCTGTGCTCAAAGAAAGAATCAGCCAACAAAGGGAATTTACAGAGGAGCATTTTACAGAACACAAGTGGAGGTGGAGAGGTTTCAAAAAGAAATGCCTGAGTCCAAGGCTGAGGTGACATAACTAAGG
Organism: Chiloscyllium plagiosum; assembly: GCF_037043375.1. Taxonomy (NCBI): domain Eukaryota; kingdom Metazoa; phylum Chordata; class Chondrichthyes; order Orectolobiformes; family Hemiscylliidae; genus Chiloscyllium; species Chiloscyllium plagiosum. The sequence continues at coordinate 42,976,104 of NW_028270163.1, forward strand.
ATGCCTGAGTATATTAAGGGGTTAAACATACAAAGGAGTATTTTTGGTGCAACCAGAAACTGATATCATTCAGCAAGCTAAGGAACAACATGTATTACTTCTGTACTTAGATGCACCACAGCCCTAGGACCAGCAGCATTCTCCAGCAGCTCCCGAACAGCCCCCACATGAAGCAATAGTTAAGAAATAGGATGGAGAGCTGACAAACTGGAGCCCTATCCCTTCTACTTAAGAATAAGCTTTGTACTTACAATAAAGAAAGAGGGTTTAGGATGATCTGAAGTTTACAAAGGAAGGAGGATGGGAGCTCGGTGACAAGGTAATTAATATACTGACATTTGGAAATGACAGCTGCATGCCTGAGAGTTTCTGTGACAGACAGTGCGAAAGTAGCAATATTAGTGTGATGGCGAGTACACCGAGTCGGGAGATCAACTCAGAATCAGATATTGAATACAAAGTTGCAAATGGACTGCTACAGCCTGAGACAGAGAGGAAAATAGTGGCAAGTTTGGGGCAAATGCTAAAGATGATACATTTAATTCCCCTTATGTTTCCATGGATGAAATTGCATCTCATCCACAGCTGGACATCAGATGAGCAGCTTCAAAACATCTTGCGTGCTGACGGTGAGGATGAGGTGAATGTTTACAGAATATATTTGAAAGTCGATTTACTCTGAAAGCACTGGAACGTATGCCAAATCCATCCAGAAGTGACAAGAAATCCAGACAGTGTTATCATAAATGCCTCATTTACATTCTCCTGGTCAAACTCCAAATTAAACATTGCAGAATATATGTGGAGGTCGGCAAACAAGAGTGAAGTTTAAGCTGGCAGGAGGTCACCACTCAAAGACTCCTGGGAATAGTAAGTGGCGAGGATGAGGATTCTGGAGTTGATCTAATCACACGAGAGGGAAATCCTGGGAACAGCAGCCAAAATGATTCCTTCTGAAGCCTGATAATAGTTGAGGCTTGATAATAGTTGAGAATTCTTCCATAACTCCTCTGAGTTTTAGTTTTCTGTGACAGAATTAAATTTGTTCAGAAAATTTATCAAAATTTAACATGATATAGTAGAATTGTAATTAACTATTTTTATTTAAGAAACATTTAGATGAGCACTTGGAACACAAAAGAATACAAGACTATGGGCCAAGCTCTGGGAAATAGGATTAGTATAGATAGGTTTTCATGACTTGTGCTGATATGATGGCCAATGCTGTAAAATCTCTGTAATTCGATTCTTGTGATCATTTTTTTAAATTTTAGGACAGTTTATCACATTATGTTTATCAAATTGCTCACGTTAATTTGAGAAAAGACCCATCTGTTTTGTTTGGAAGAACTACAATGAAAGGTTACATATGTCTGCCCAGCTTTCTCAGGGACAGAGGGGAAACACATTTAAAATTATTTTAATTTAGTTTAATGTAATTGGACAATGGGTGGGGTCACTGGCTGAAAGCACATTTTCAGGATTTTCACATTTTCACATTTCCCTGCCTGGCACCTGTCATAAGTATTTAGAACACATGATAGCAATTAAATGTGCCCAAGGGTGTTAAGCAATTTTCTCCTCGACTTGTCAGCAAAGTGTTTCATCTGCTTCTTTCTACTGAGAAATGGAACACATTTGGGCAGGATCCTCGCCAATATGCTCAAGGTCTAGACAAATGCTTAATTAGCCAATGGCAATGTTAAAGACAAAACATTCAACCAGCCTCTGAGATGTGGTCTTTGCAGCATTCTATCACCAACCAAATTAGCATCATCCATCAACATCAACTTGTTCTACTTCTTGGTTTCACAACTGAAATAGTATATTGATCGATGTTAATATCTTTTAAACTTATTTTGCTTGCAAGACTATTGTCTGAAATGTTGTATGGTGCAGTTGCAGCAAAGATAACCTGAAGCTCTGCGTATCGCTCCCACGAAGTTGCCTTCATAATATGGCCAAGCAGTTGATGATCAGCTTATAAATCTTTCCAATTTACCTGATAGCAGGCAGTAAGAATAGGAGAGGCTGCTACCTACCCAGACCCATTTCCCAAAACTACAGGCAATTTATCATGGCCAATTCACCTAACCTGCACATCTTTGGACTGTAGGAAGAAACCAGAGCAAACCCGGGGAGAATGTGCAAACTCCACACAGACAGTTGCCCGAGGTAGGAATTGAACCCAGGTCTCTGGTGCTGTAAGGCAGTGGTGCTAACCACTGAGTCACCATGCTGCTCATGGAGAAAAAAGGAGAAAAGACAAAAAATAAAAATAGTGTAGGTATAGAAGATAGAACAGCATAAATCAGGTCATTTGGCCCATCATAGCTGTGCCGCCCATGACACCATTTCTAAATTAATCCCATTTACCTGCATATGCTCCATATCCCTCTATTACCTGCCTGTTCATAAGTCTGTTTAAACGCCTCTTAAACTTTGCTATGTGCTTGCTTCTACCACCTCTCCTGGCAGTACATTGCAGGCATCTCCCTTCTTCTCTATAAAAGACTTTCCTTGCACATCTCCTTTAAAATTTCCCCCTCTCATCTTAAACCTATTCCCCAAGTATTTGACATTTCCAAAAGGGAAAAAAGAATCTGAGTATCCGTGCCCATAATAATTTTACATACTGCCCTCAGCCTCCAATACTCAAGTGAGAACAATCCAAGTTTGTCCTACCTCTCCTTTTAGCTAATATATTCCAACCAGGCAACATCCTGGTAAACCTCCTTTGCACCTTCGCCAAAGCTTCCACATCTTTCCCTTACTGTGAAGACCAGAACTGTATACAATACTTCAAATGTGGCCAAACTAAAGTCTTTTACAGCTCCAGCACGACTTGCTAGCTTTCATGTTCAATGCCCCAACTGATGAAGGCCAACATGCCGCATGCCTTCTTCACAACCTTATCCATTTTCAGGAAACTTATGGGCTTTCACCCTAAGATCCCTCTGTATACCAATACTCTTGGCATTTACTGTAGATTTTCCTGTTGCATTTGACCTCCTAAAATAAATAATTTCACACTTGTCTGGCCATATATACTCCAACTGATTTATATCATGTTGCATCCTTTGATAATTTTCTTCACAATAGTGAGGTGCGGTGAAAATAGTGCGGTGAAGAAGGCATATGGCGTACTGGCTTTTATTGGTAGAGGAATTGAGTTCCGGAGTACTGAGGTCATGTTGCAGTTGTATAAGACTCTGGTGCGGCCGCATCTGGAGTATTGTGTGCAGTTTTGGTCGCCATACTATAGGAAGGATGTGGAGGCACTGGAACGGGTGCAGAGGAGGTTTACCAGGATGTTGCCTGGTATGGTAGAAAGATCGTATGAGGAAAGGCTGAGGCACTTGGGGTTGTTTTCATTGGAGAAAAGAAGGTTTAGGGGTGACTTGATAGAGGTGTACAAGATGATTAGGGGTTTAGATAGGGTCGACAGTGAGAATCTTTTTCCACGTATGGGGTCAGCTATTACAAGGGAGCATAGCTTTAAATTAAGGGGGGGTAGGTATAGGACAGATGTTAGGGGTAGGTTCTTTACTCAGCGAGTCGTGAGTTCATGGAATGCCCTGCCAGTAGCAGTGGTGGACTCTCCCTCATTATGGGCATTTAAGCGAGCATTGGATAGGCATATGGAGGATAGTGGGCTAGTGTAGGTTAGGTGGGCTTGGATCAGCGCAACATCGAGGGCCGAAGGGCCTGTACTGCGCTGTATTCTTCTATGTTCTATGTTCTAATCCACAATTCCATCATTTTCATGTCATTTCTAAACTTACTAATCGGGCCATCTGCCATTTTCACACAGATCATTGATCTACATTTCAAGCACCAAAGATACCACCACTGATCCTTTCAGAACACCATTGGTCGCAGACCTCCATTAAGAAAAAAACACTTCTCCACAATGACCAGAGAAATTGCCCTGGAACTTATGGACACTCCAGGTCAACTCATGTGTCTTGTTCCCAATATTTTATCTTTCATTTAGTAGGACAGTTTGCATTTTTCTTTGAACTCTAGCAACCAAGCCATCCAGACTCTGAAGTCAGGCAAACTCTAGAGTACATCACATGACCTTCTGCATTTCTCCTAAATTTAAAGTCATTCTCAAATTATAACACTCAAGTAAAAGAGAGAACTGCAGATGCTGAAGATCTGAAGCAGCAACAGAAATTGCTGGAGAAACTCAACAAGTCTGGCAGCATCTGTGAAGAGAAAGCAGAGTTAATGTTTTGAGTCCATTGACAGTTGTGAAGAAAAGCCCCTTGCCTCAAAACAATTAAAATTCATGATTTTAAGCAAGAAAGCTGATCAGATATTTTATACTATTTGCAACAGAAAAGCAATGTTCTGGAATCAGTTCATTTGACCATTGAATTTAGAGAAAATTTTTGAGAATGTTAAATAAGTTATGATCTTGGGAGAATTCTGAAATAGTATTCTGGTAACCATAAAAACATACTTAGATGATTATCAAGTATTCAAAGACACAAGAAATGAATGTTCTGGTGGATTTTATGATATATCACATAGACAGTTACACACAGGGTTATAGCCATTTGGGAATTAACCAGGAAATTAGAGAAATAGAAACTTTGGAGTCTGAAAATACATTACTGTTTGGGGACCAATACAAAGATGCTAGAATTATAAAGGAGAAAGGCTAGAACTTAAAACTCAAGCATGTGGTGCTGGAAAAGCACAGCAGGTCACGCAGTATCTGAGGATGCAGTATCCCTCATCATGAAGGGCTTTTGCCTGAAATGTTGATTTTCCTGATCCTCGGATGCTACCTGACCTGTTGTGCTTTTCCAGCACCACACCCTTGACTCTAACCTCCAGTATCTGCAGTACTCACCTTCACCTAGAACTTAAAACTGACTAACAGAAAGTTAAAAGCTTTGATTGCAAAAATATTGGACATACAGTATAAGGCCAATGGCTGGAAATTAAATGGAAGATCAATTGCAGCAGTAGGAGTGCTTAAGAAATCCACAGTAATGGTTGTACCAAGAAAGGAGGTGGGTCTTAGAAATCTAGCAGGAGTACAGGTGAGACTTGTTCCCTCAGAACCAACTAGGTGTTCGCTTAGGATAGTCAAGAGAATTCTTCCTCAATTATTGTTAAGGAGAGTCAAACTATCAAAAGTTCTGGTTGTATTATCTCCAAGGGAGAAGTGTTTTCTTACACCTCCAAAAAAAACGTAAATTTATAAAGAAAGATTTGAAGACTTTGTTCAAAGAGGAGAGGTATTCCCAGACTCTTCTCATCAATGAGGCAAACGAGCATGGAAATTGAGTGACATTGGAACAATTCAGGCATGATGCTGAATGATGGTATAACTTGCCTTTCAGAAGGGCTAATGAAGGAACAACTTGGAGATATAAGCACAATTCATCAACTGGTCCCATTGCATAGAGTTGTAATAAAAAAATAACTGAGTAAGTGGAGAGCTTCTAGTTGGAGCAGTATATCACATCACAATAGAAAGAATTGATTTTATCTTGAGGAATTACCTGATGGTTCATAAATATTAGCTGCACTGAGGAACAGCCAATGGAAGTGAACATAAACTAATTTCTTGCAGGAGAAAAATGCAGATTGTTTTCTAACTATATTATGACTAGATCGCAGGTCCATGGAATTAGATGGGAAGAGAATAAATTTGATACAAAAGAGAAATACACTGCAAATTAATTTATCTGACATTATTTTTGAAAACAAGTGAAATAGAAGGTAAAGAGAATGAGGCTGAAATTTTTATCCCTCCCTTATTTACTAGTTCGCTGAGATACTAACAGTCACATGGAAAGCTAATGGTCCTAATGGTTAATCCCTTTTGAATTAACATGCTGACTCTTATACAGCCTTATTAAACTGTCCATCTCATCCACTTTGGTGTGATTTAGTGTCATCAAAATTACTGATAGGTAGAAAACTGAAGACTTAACTCCCTGTTTTACCAAAGATGCTAATCCACTGCTGAGTCTAAGAAACCATAAGGCTGTTTTAAATAGATAACACAATGCAAGATGGTTGATACATTTGAAGCAAGGGCAATGGATATCAATAAGAGATGTTAACAGGACTTGTACACTCATTCAACAGGCAATAGATCTGTTAGGGATTGAATATTTTCTGTAATGCTGAAGATGTTGCATGAAGTCACCTCAAAAACCTTATTCCATTGCAGAACAATTGTACTGAAATGATTGTTTGGGACAGAACTCGTGAGGAACATAATGACGATAGTGACAGTCTAAGGAGAGTGCAAGGTCAAGATCAAATTCATAGTCATGATCAAAATTGAGATCAAGAGTCTGGAATTCAAAGTCATGTCAATCTTCCAGATCCAAAGAATTTGTGGAATCAGAAACGTGGGGAGGAATGAGGTCGTCAAAATGGATGCTAACAATGTGAAAAATCTTGGGGAGAGGAAAAGATTTTGCATAATTTAATGTGAACAAATGAATGATTTTTTTCGTCATATGTATTTTACAGTGAGAAACCAATCAATGACAATGAACGATTTGAATAGTTTTAAGAATAAGAAAAAAAGGAAGAAATAGCTTAAAGAGTGTCCATCAGTCCTGAACAAGCTCATCAACAATGCCGCCTATACCACCATCCCTTCTCCACCATCTCGCCATCATCGATGCTGAAACCAACCAGCGGTGAAGTTGCCACTCTTTAGACCACACCTTTTGGTGCCAGATCAATGTTCCTCCATCACTGCCTAATTAGCGCCTACGCTGGACCCACTAAAAGCAGAGTCACATTGCTTGTCATTGCTTGTCACATTGCTGTGATGTCCTACCACCGCAGCCAGAGTTGGAACCTACCAACGATGAAGTTACCAATCCTCAGTTGGTATCTTACACCCTGGGCCTACCTCACTCATGTCACCTCCACCAACATAGCAACTGCTGATTCCAATGTCAGGTCCCATTCCTGCCCCAGAAATGTAAGTAGGTAGGGGTTCACTTCAATTCATGCTGGGCCCAATCGGGTCTGTGCTAGGTCCACTCGAGTCAACACTGGGCCCCACTTCGGTCCATGCTGGGCCTATTCCTGTCCAAGCTGGGCACCACTCCAGTCCATTTGGGCTCACTCCAGTCGTGCTGGGCCCCACTCCTGTCCATGCTAGGCTCCACTCGAATCCATGTTGGGCCCACTCCAGTCTGTGCTGAGCCCCACTCCAGTCCATGCTGGGCTACTCAAATCCAAGCTGGGCCCCACTTCAGTCTGTGCTGGGCCCACTCGAGTCTATGCTGGACCCAATCGAGTCCACGCTGGGCCCCACTCCAGTCTGTGCAGGGCCCCACTCCAGTCCATACAAGGCTCACTCCAGTCCATGCTGGGCCCCACTCCAGAGCATGTTCTCCCCACTCCAGTCTGTGTTGGCCCCACTCCAGTCTGTGCTGGGCTCACTCCAGTCTATGCTGGGCTCACTCCAGTCTGCGCAAGGCCCAACTCCAGTCCATGCCGGGCCCACTCCAGTCATAGAGTCATAGAGTCATAGTCATGAGTGGCAGGCAAACAATTCCAAATTGTCCATGCCGACCAGATATCCTAAATTAATCTAGTCTCATTTCCCAGTACTTGGCCCATATCCTCCTATTCATAAACCCATCCAGATGCTTTTTAAATGCTGTAATTGTATGAGCCTCCATCACATCCTCTGGCAGCTCATTCCATACACGTACCACCCTCTGTGTGAAAAGGAAAGACCTTGGTTATTCACCCTATCCATGCCTTTCATAAGTCTATTAACTAAATCAACCCACTGGCCCACCTGATCAAGATCCTGTTGTACTATGAGGTAACCTTCTTCGCTGCTCACTGCACCTCCAATGTTGGTGTCATCTGCAAACTTACTAACTATACCTCTTATGCTCACATCCAAATCATTTATATAAATGATGAGAAGCAGTGGACCCAGCATTGATCCTTGTGGCACTCCACTGGTGACAGGCCTCCAGTCTGTAAAACAATCCTCCACCACCACCCTCTGTCTTCTACCTTTGAGCCAGTTGTTTCAAAATGGCTAGTTCTCCCTGTATTCTATGAGATCTAATCTTATTAACAAGTCTACCATGAGGAACCTTGTCAAGCACCTTACTGCAGGCCATACAGATCACATCGACTGCTCTGCACTCATCAATCCTCTTCATGCCAGCTCTAGTCCATGCTGGGCCCACTCCAGTCTGCGCTGGGCCCACTCTGTGACAGGCCCACTCGAGTGGGCCTGTCACAGAGTGGGCCCAGCGCAGACTGGAGTGGGCCCAGCATGGACTGGAGCTGGCATGAAGAGGATTGATGAGTGCAGAGCAGTCTGTGATGGGCCCACTCGAGTCTATGCTGGGCTCATTCATATCTGTGCTGCCCCCACTTGAGTCTGTGCTGAGCCCACTTGAGTCCATGTCAGGCCCACTCCAGTCCATGCTGGGCCCACATGCGTCTGTGTTGGGCCCATTCCAGTCTGCACTGGGCTCACTCCAGTTTGTGCTGGGCCCACTTGAGAACACACTGGGCCCACTTGAGTCTGTGCTGTGCACACTTGAGTCTGTGCTGGGCCCACTCAAGTCTGTTCTGCGCACACTCGAGTCTGTGCTGTGCCTACTAGAGTGTCTTCTAGGAGAAAGTGAGGACTGCAGATGCTGGAGATCAGAGCTGAAAAATGTGTTTCTGGAAAAGCGCAGCAGATTAGGCAGCATCCAAGGAGCAAGAGAATCGATGTTTCAGGCATAAGAAGGGCTTATGCCTGAAACGTCGATTCTCTTGCCCCTTGGATGCTGCCTGACCTGCTGCGCTTTTCCAGCAACACATTTTTTACTCGAGTGTCTGCTTGGCCCACTCGAGTTTGCGCTGAGTCCACTCGAGTCCATGCTGTGCCTCACTCGAGTCTGAGCTGTAGCCACTTGAGTCCATGCTGGGCCCACTTGAGTCTGCGCTGGGCCCAGTTGGGTCCACAATGGGCTCACTTGAGTCTGCGCTGGGCCTACTCGAGTCTCTGCTGGGCCCACTTGAGTCTGCGCTGAGCCCACACGAGTCCATGCTGTGCCTCACTCGAGTCTGCACTGGGCCCACTCGAGAACATGCTGGGCCCATTCGAGTCTGCGCTGGGCCCACTCGAGTGTGCACTGAGCCCACTCGGGTCTACGCTCGGCCTACTCAAGTCTGCATTGAGCCCACTCAAGTCCACGCTGGGCCCACTGGAGTCTGCACTGGGCCCACTCGAGTCTGCACTGAGCCCAATCAAGTCTGCACTGTGTCCACTCGAGTCCACGCTGGGCCTCACTCGAGTCTGTGCTGGGCCCAGTCAGGTCCACAATGGTTTCACTCTCCACCATTGATGGCATCCAAGCTCAGGACAGGACAAGAGGTCAGTAAAGAGAAGGAGAGAAAAAAATACAAGACAAGACAAAAAACCTGAAAGAAAAGTGGTCAGAGTGGATGAGTCCTGGCTCTGGAACTGTACTCCGCTGTCATCTTGATGATATGATGGATATTTCTAAAAAAGGCTAATACTGAAGACTGCAATTAGCTCCATCCAATCTGATAATGTCATACAATTTTGGGTAGGGATGAGGCACAATATTTTAGGAACTTATAGAGTGCAGATCTTCATACGCAAGTTTCCTTACACAATTTTAGTAATAATTGCTGTTATGAAATAAATTACATCTTGTTAAGTCAAAAGTCTCTTCTTGTAGAGACTCAATAGTAGTTGCTCCTCTACCACCATAAACTAGATGAACCCTTAGCCCAGCCGAGGAAAGAGGAATGGTGGCAATATTCTTCTACCCCTCGATGCTGCAATTATTGTATTGTCCTGACTATACTGACACATTAAATAACACTATAACAGCACCATTTGCCATGAAGCAAATGTTCACTGGAACAAAGGGCAACCATTGGAAAGCAATCCAGTTTTTTTTTCATTGTAGTGTCAGCCTGAAGAAAATCCAAAATGAATATTATTAGTTTCATAAGAACTAACACAGAGTTTAGATGTACAGTAGATTCCATATTTCACGAGGTCTCATCTGGATTCCTATGTCTTGAAACTACTTTAAATTCTAAGAAAGAAAATACATTGTATTCCGGCATGTGACTTTAGAGATGTTTACAATTCGGACGAGAACCTGATTAGACTATTTATGGTCTCTGGTTTAGACACTGCTCAGTGCTTTCAAAACGGGTGATTTGCAATACATCTATGAGACAGTGACAGGTTAATTTTGTTTTTGTAGCAGTTACATTCATAAGTTACAAATTGTACTGCGTTTTACATTACAGGTATCAAAATATGACTTTATTTTAGAAAATGTAGAGAAACCCACAAATTGCTCCCAAGAATTCAAGGCACTTGATATTTTTCCAAAATGCTGAAAATATTTGGAAGAAAATGAAAACATTCTGACTGTTTTTTTCTGGCACTTGAAGTATTTCAAGAATATTCCAACTCTTCCTAATTATTTATTAAATGATAGATTTAGGACTGGAAACAAGAATCAGCTGAAACAGTGGTCACTAAACTTTTACAAGTTTTACATCTTATAAATTTGTAATTCAAGGTAGAGTTAATTGTAGATAAATGCACATTAATCGAGCAAACAGGCAACAAGGGAGAAATTAGCCCTCATTACACCTGTTTATGGACAAAATAGTGACACAAATTGGAAGAAATTCATTGGACGAGTTTCCAGGTCCCAAGAACACCTCAGATTGCATTGTTCGTTTTTCAGTTGTGTCTGGTATTAATCCATTGGATATGCTAATCAATGGCTTTTGAAATGCTTTCAAAATTAATCTAGGAACCAATTGACACTCCTTGACAAAGACTGAAACAGCCTTTGATGAAAACTGCAACAAAGAACTATGATTATCTTCATATGAGTAAGCAGTTTGTATGGAAACTTATGACCTCATTGATGCATATGTTCTCAGGGGCTTTATATCTAGAGGGGTAATTTCTCTTTGTGTGAGAATCTAGGGCCAGAGGCCATTATTGCAGAATAAGGGGTTGCATTTTTAAGACAGAGATGAGGAGGGTTTTCATCTCTTAGAGTGTAGTGAATCTATGGAATTCTTTACAGCAGAAAGTAGTCAAGACTGGATCATTATGCACTTTCAAGTCTGAAGTAGACAAATTGGTAAGAAAATCAAGGGTTGTAGGGGAAAGGCACGAAAGTGAAGTTGAGGGTTTTCAGAACAGCCATGAATGTAATTTTTAATTTGCACTGCAACAAATCAAACTTGCATTAACAGCACCTCCCAACCCTATGATCTTTGTCACTGAGAGAATCAAGAGCAGTAATATATTGGTCTACCACAGTTCAAGAAGACCCATTGTTACTTTGAGGGCATCTAGTGATGGACAATTAAATGAAGTCCTGCCAGCATATCCATCCTCTGAAGAATAGATGAAATGAATGATTGTTTATTGATCCAGGTGGAAAGTATAAAAGAATGTCATTATCAACTATTCCCTACTTTCCTACCATATAGAGGTTTATAAAATCATGAGGGGCATGGATAGAATAAATAGACAAGGTATTTTCCCCAGAGTGGGGAAGTGCAAAACTAGAGGGCATAGGTTTAAGTTGAGAGGGGAAAGATTTAAAAGGGACCTAAGATGGAACCTTTTCACACAGAGGGTGGTGTGTGTGTATAGAATGAGCTGTCAGAGGAAGTGGTGGAGGCTGGTACAATTACAACATTTAAAAGGCACCTGAATGTATAAATGAATAGGAGGGGCTTTCAGGGATATGAGTCAAATGCTGGCAAATGGGACTAGATTAATTTAGGATATCTGGTTGGCATGGACGAGTTGGTCTAAAGGATCTGTTTTCATGCTGTACGTCTCTATGACTCTCCAGCAGTGAAAATTACTTTTTTTAAAAAAAGTTACTGACTGTAAAGGACATTGGAACTCCCAAAATTGTGAAGAACTCTATGTAAATGTTTAGTTTTAAAATTCAGTTATTATTTAATTATGGACCAATTTTGAGAATATAGGACGAATGTTTCAAATTTATCATCTTCACATTTGGTTTGTTCCATGTCATTTGAATGCACTAGATCTGAAAATCTTGACCTCAGGTCAGCCAATTATTGGAGAAGGACGTCTTTCTCCTGGCTCGAATACACAATAACATCTGTGATTGACTTGCCCTCCCACTACTACCTCCCCAACCCTGCCATCTTCTCCACCCTTCCCTGCACCCGAGTGTTGCTATTGGCAAGGCAAGGGGAACAGAATTTGTTTTTGATAATAACTGAGCTGCCAATAAATGTCTAACAGTTACTGTCAGCTCACCCAAATGATTGCAGTAAGGGCTGATGAACTGTGTGTTGAAAAATGGGTTTCATCAAATGTTAATCCCGTCAGGTCTGATTTTTGTCTTGTATTAATTGTTACCGATACATTCAGCATTTCTGTTTGCTGTGGCTGAAGCCTGGCAGTTTTGGATGGGCAGCCTGGGTCCCCAGCAGTTTCGACAGTCCCCTGTGCTCAGCGGTTTTGACATGCCCTTAGTTCTTGACAAGTTCGGCAGGTCCCTGGTCCTCAGCAGTTTCAACAGCACCTAGTCCTCAGAGGTTTCAACCAGCGCCCAGGTCTTGGTGGTGTCGAGAGGCACCAGTCCTCTGCAGTTTTGACATGGTCTGGTCCTCGGCAGTTTCGAGAGACCCATAGTCTTTGGTAGTTGCACCAGCACTCCCTCCCCCTTCCCCCATCCTCAAAAATTGAGCAGGCCCCATTCTTCGCAGTGGATGGTTTGTGAAACCAAGATGACATGGAATTAACAAAAAATTATGCTTGACTTAACTTTGTCTCTTCTATTATATATAAATTATGTAAATAAATGGCACTGTTTCCATGGTGATTTGTATACATTTTGCTGTATTTTCGCAAATACAATTAACAATAAATATCTGTCTATTTGTATTTTTTAACTTGTGAGAGACAGGGATATTTAGAAGGAATTCCATATTCATCTAAACAAATCACACAAAGTTAAAAAGCTGGTGTACAACAAATTACAGTATAATTACAGTATAAGAGTAATAATACAACAATACAGGTTTTGATAAGGCTACATCTGGACTGTTTTGATTCAGATCTATACTTCCTTGGAAGGAGTACAATAAATATAGTCTAACTCTTGGGATGAGGAGATTGGGGTCTAGATTAGAATGGTGCTGGAAAAGCACAGCCGGTCAGGCAGCATCCGAAGAGCAGGAAAATCGACGTTTCGTTTTGCCCGAAACATTGATTTTCCTGCTCCTCTGATGCTGCCCAACCGGCTGTGCTTTTCCAGCACCACTCTAATCTAGACTCTGATTTCCAACATCTGCAATCTTCACTTTTGCCTGGATGAGGAGATTGACCTATGAGAAGAAATTGAGCAAGGTGGAGTGATAACCAATGGAGTAGTAGAAGAAGGAGAAATGATCTAATTGAAATAAGGAACACTCTTAAGGATTTTGACTGGGTAGGTGCTGAGTAAATATTTCCTTGGCTTTGGAACATGAAGTGACAAGGTGATGAGAAGTTTCTTTCTTGAAAAGATTAAGAAACCTGGAATTTCCTACTTGAGAGAGCTGTGGATGGTCAGTCACTGAACATATTCAAGATAGGGATCATTAGATTTTTGGGTGTTAAAGGATATGCTGTTAGTTTGGAAAGGTAATGTGGAGGTAGGCACTCAGTTTTGGACTTGTTGAATTTGCAGAATGGACTCAAAGGGCCAAATAGCCTATTCCAGTTGTTATCAGTAATGACAACAAATATAATGATGTTTTAATGATGTGTTCAACCGACCTTTCTTGCTTTCTTAGCATTTATTAATTGAAATATTTCAAGTACTTAAATGAGAAGTTTAAGAGATGTTACATTGCATAGGCGTGTGGCAATGTTACATTATTTTTTAACATGTGAAGGTCATGAGCCTCAATAAGGCTAAATAAATTCATCAGTGAGAAAAAAACTTTCTGCTTAAGCACTCATAAATCATTAAGTGAATTTTTCTTCATTCAACATTTGCATTTCAGTGTTATTGCAGAATAAATCAAAAGGATACCGGTTTGCTAATAATGTTTTTTCAGACTAATATTGCAAGAATGGTTCATTTACTGACATAGCTCTGGGGACAGTGTGCTGTGTTTTTTCTTAAATGTTTTTATTAAATTTCTTTGTGGTTCAGCATTTTGGCAGGCATGTGTAGCGTACCCCTAACAGATCATTTTATGGACCTTGGAGACGTCTGCTGTAATTGCTTGTATTTTTGTAAAAAGATTTCTACTGTAAATAGAAAAATAAAAAATAACAAATGAACAGTGGCCTTTACCAACACCAAAATAATATCCCAGAGTCAAAATGTCAGCGGTGCTGATTACTCCTGGGCATTACATGTAGATGAAGCAACATTTCCACCAACATTCATGGATGGATTATTAGAGTAACAAATAAACTCTATATACCACTGGGTCGGCTGAACTGGCTAAATTGGGAGGTTAAAAGGAGCCTGTGGATGAAATAAGACTTGCTTCAAGTTGAACAAAACATGATGAGGACTGCAAAAGTCAGCAAATGGCAGCAAAGCTTAAATTGGAAGGTGTTTTGCCGTGCTTTCTTATTCATTATTCTTTGCCTCTCCCAGGAGTTTATGTGGATTGGAGGGCAGGTGCGGAAGAAGGCAATGAACTAGTCAGTCTTATCCTTAGGTAACCACAGTGATAGGGATGTCTGGTGGAGCAGCTCATCATACCTTCTCTGCCAACTGCATATGTGAGGAAATATAGAGGGGCATATACACATTTTCTGAATGTGGGAGATTGAGGGAGGGAAACCTGCAGTCAGTCAAGGTGAGAAAGCCTATTGTGTTTTCCAGTATGGACAATGACCATTGAAAAGTTAAGAATTAGTTTCAGGCTGGGGAGTGTGTGCTATCCATGGGATGGGAGTCCCAGAAAGTGGTGCAGAGGCTTTTGGAAGCAAGGCAATGGATGGGTCTCAGCATCTGCAATCCTCATCAATCCCCTCCCCCACATTCACTACATCCAACTCCTCGATCTTGCACAGCTTTCTAAAGAGCAAGGACAGACTCACCTCGTACCTTCCCCTGAGCCCAATATCCGAACTCCCCTCATCCAATTGACAGCCCACTCATAGTTATCAGGCTGTCATGTGTCTGATCTGGGGCTGAGATAATTGCAGCCGAACACAAATAGGTTCTGAAGTGGACATCAATTGACCACTTCAGGGCCTCGGTTAACAGTAGAGCTGGAAGATCGAGCTTGGGCCTTCCCCTCAACTAGAAGTAATTCCAATGGAAGTGGGACAGTGGCAGGACTCCAGTTTGCCACCATTCTCCTAATAATGTTCATTTCCTGCCACTGAGCCTACAAGATTCCACCCAAATTGTCTGATAGTGTCAAATGTGATGAGACCAAAGATTTTGGCTGTATTTGAAGTATATAGTTACCTGAAGGTAATTGAGGTAAATAAATATGTCTGAAGAAATATCTTGCAAAATCAAGATATGAAAATATGTTAATTTTATCTCAGAATAGCTCCAGATTCATCAGCCAGAATGCAAATAGGTTTCACTTGTGAAACTGTTGTGGTCAAATCTAAATTTCTCCAAGATTCCTCATAAGTGACATATGTAGATAGAGCCCATAACTCTCTCAATTGAGATGGCACATTGGTGTGACTCTGGTTGACACACTTAGGAATTCAGCAAAGTCAGACAGCTGATTGATTGTAAACTTAATTCTTATGTTTTCATAGAAAAGGATTGACTCTTAAGGATAAAGATTATGCACTCGTTAATATAAGCTTCAGAGTGGAAAAGGTGCTTAGGGATATTATGAAGATGCCATCAATGCCTGTCAAAGCTGTTCTCAAAAGTTCAAGCACTTGATCTTTCCAAGTGGGAGATACAGACCAGGAAGGAAAAACAAAAGGTAAAATGTCTCAAATGTCCTGCCAACCAGCAGTTAGTTCTATCAATCTGCTGTTCAGGCCATGAGATGTATCTGAGGAATGAGCTTTTGACTTTACTTTGTCAACTCTGTTGCCATATAGTGTGTTTATAAAATAAAAATACATATTCATCATTAGTAAACATTCTGGAGGATCACTGGACTCAAAACATTAACTTTGTTTTCTCTCATCCGATGCTGCCAGACCTGTTGACTTTCTCCAGCACTTTCTGTATTCATCTGATAGGCATGGATATTTGGGTAGGCAATACCATTCCTGATCAAGTTATTGCAATTCAGCAGAAGTAGGAAGAAAGAAAATCTGCAAATCTTCATCATACGTTAATTTAAATTTAAGGTGCTGTAGTCCTTAAGCTGCTCCCTCCCATTGGAGAGAGAGATAACTAATAGTGGTTTAACCTGAGGGTCACCACACCTCAGGGGAGGGGAGAGGTTGACAAAGAGAGTCTTTCATGGTAACCTCAGTCAGTGTGAGAATTGAATACACTCTGCTGCCATCATTTGCCATCCGGGCAACTGAGCTAACTCTCATATGGTATGAAATAAATTTCAAATCATAAGTGATTTGCTGAAAGAAATAATCTTGCTCAATTCAGTGAGCTGCCTCTATTTATCTGGTTTTTGGTTATCTCTGACTTCTATGGAGTTCATCACCGAAAAGGCATCATAGCTACAAGGAGATTTTGGTCCAGACCATGATGAAGTTTGATAAACATTGACCTAAAAAGTATTGAATCCATAAGGAAACATTACCCAGCTTGGGTTGACAAGCAGGAGGCTATGCCTCATTAATGATTTTCTTGAATTATTTGAGAATAGAAAAGTGAATAGAATTTATTTTTAGAAGGCATTTCATGGAGTTATTGTCATTTTTTTATGCAGAGGAAGAGAGGCTGAGAATTAAAAAGCTTAAAATAACAATTATGGCAAGAAACTTTAAAAATGAGTCATAACCTTTTCCACACTGATTAATTTGGTTTGGACAAATTGGTTGCAACTAATAGTTGCAGCGAATCGAGTCTGACGTTTTTGAGCTACGGTCTCCAAATATCTTGAGAAAAGCTTTTGGAAAATATGGTTAATAGCAAGGCAGTTATATTTGCTATCCATTTGCTTTACGTACGCAGTACTGAATGTGTGCCACTTAACAGCGTGTGATGTACTGGACCTCATCCTGCAGACTCAAGGATAAGGAATAGAGTGAGGAAGCCTCAAACCATCTATTTCTCATACACTGCCAGTGCAATTAGAAGTATGGGGCTGGATTTAATGATTTTTGGGAGTGCACATTTTCAGCAGCAACTCAACATCCACATGACTAAGAATGCCCACTGGATCAAGCACCAATCAGGAATTTAAATGCGGTCCAGCAGGATTCTTGGCTTCTCAGATTGTGTGTTGCCACTAAAGTCCCATTCTATCTGAAGCCAATAGCTACAGACACTGTGAGTTGGACAGTGTGATGAAGGACATTTTGGCAGTCAATCAGGGACAGGTTTTGAGGAAATAAGGATGACCGCTGAAGATTACTCTCTGGCCTTGCCTCTGAACTCAACGTCCCAGTCCCCATGAAATCCCTTCCTGTGAGGCCCGAAAATGGAACGCTCCTGAAGCCTGGGCCTCTTGCAATAATGTTTTGTGTTTGGTTCCCAGCTTCTGGAAGGGCAGGACTTCAGCATTGAGGCTTGTGCTTCAGCTGGAATTATGCCAATCAGCTCCGAAAGTGGCTGATTGATGCTTAATCTGATGAGCTCTCCAACTGGTGGGGCTATGGACTCAGTCACCCCTGAAGATGCTCACTCCCTCATTTTGTGCATGGAACATTAAATCTTGGTCTTAGTGGTTGAAAGTGATTTCTAATATCCATTCACCTTCCCCCCCAACCACCTCCCCACCCCCCCCGCCTCACCTTTATGTGTGGCCCTTGTTTTGAAAAATGTGCCTCCATTCCTGAGACCTATTAGCTTTTCTCACTCTATCATATCTGTTCCTATAATACCTGAATAACTTTGGTGACATTTTGAAAGATAAAACAAGCAACACAACAAAATTCATGAGTTGGCAGTTTCCTATTTTCCTGTCTCCAGTTAGTCTTCTCTTAAATTCCTGTTAATGATAGAACTCCCTTTCCTGTTAATGATAGAACTCCCTTTCCTGTTAATGATAGTACACTCCTTAAGTACGCAGTTGCCCATTTCTTTTACATTCAATAAATGGAATAAATGCTTACTACCTTTTTTTTAATGCGCCATCACCAATTTTTGGAAATATAAATGATATTGCACTATTAAATGTGACAACTTCTCTAAGTGCAATGAATACTCATATGCATAAGAAAACTACAATTTCAAGCTATGAAATACATATGTGGTGCACGTGCACTCTTTCCTTTAATTATAGCCATCAGATTGAATTATAGTTGGTAAGATGCACAGATGCCCAAAAGGGAAATATGTGATCCTTCCTGTCTAATGCACTCAATTAAAAATACATTGTGAAGACTATCTTATAGATTATTTGAGTAAGGAAGATGTAAATAAATAATATGGTAGTGAAAAATAAAGTAAAATCATTTTTATGGCTGAACATGAGGGCTTTGGTTTCACTTTGAGAAATATAAGGCAAACATGTATAAGATGTGATTCATCTCCTCAAAAGGCTTATCATAAAAGGGATGACCATTAAAGCCCAGTGCATCTACAGTGATTGCTTTTATTTCACAACTTTTCGCTTGATTAGTTGGATGTAATTTTAATATCTTATAATTTACCTGTTGCTGTTTTCTGTAATGAAGTCTCCAAACTGGATGTATATTCCTCAATGAAAAACAAAGTATTTATTTCAAAGTTCTTTTGCAATTTGTACCAGTGTTCAAGAGGTCTAACTTCCCAAATCAGATTTGTGTGAACAATAGTACATCTATTGATGAAAAATCTGTTTCTGTTTAATTCCATTGTTGCCTGGCTACACATTGGAAAATGGGTAAAATTTGGAGAGCAGAATAAAAGTTTTGTCGGATTGTATTATATTCTTTTAGAACCTCTGTAATTCAGGACCCACAATAATTTCAAACAGCCCATTCCTATTCTGTGCTTGAAAACAGGAAACCGCAAAGATAGCTTATGAATTGGCAATGGGACACAATGCCTGAATTTAAATTCTGTTGCAATGAAAAGTGAAAATTATTGGGGAAAATCTGTATCTAAAATGGAGTAGAGGTCTTGAGATGATAAAGAAGAACCATGCTGTGAGTGAACATTAGTGTACTGGTTGTGACACTGAGTGTACTTAATGTGGACTCAATAACATCAAAACTGATGATTTACTGTCTGGCAAATCAACATCAAATGATAATCTAAATGAATTTATGCCAAATTGGTACTTTAACCAGTTGGAAATCAATCAACAATTGTTCTTAACAAATGCAGAACTCTGTAGATGCTGGTCTATAAACAATCCTTGTTTACTGACTTCCAAAATTCCAATCCAAATTGATTCAGAAGCCACAGGCAGAACCTTCCCAGACCCCGAATGATGTGGCTATGTCGAAAAATCTGGAGAATAGCCTGTGAAATTGAATGAGAGCTTTCTTGACATCGAGAGTAACAAGTCGCATTTTCTAACTGAGACTCAGACAACAAGATGCGATTCTTGCTATTGAGCAGTGAGGGCGAAATAATGGAGATGATTGCTCCATAAAAACCTCACGATTACCTAATCTCACTTTATTAATCTGCAGGTTCCACTTCCCAATAGAGACTCAGAGAATTCATGGCACTAGCTCTTACTCCAAGATGGCACTTATTCCAGCAAATCTCCACCTTGGACAACAGGCACAAACATCTTATGTCATATTCCATGGGTAGTGACTATGCACACCTCATTCTCCGCGGATGCTGACATAAAGCATATGGCAGCTTTTGTTCACCCTCGTGGCACATCTTAAGTGCACTTTCAGAATGTTGTTGAACTTTGATGCTGCACTTTTGAATACACATGTACCTTTTGGTACAAGCTGCTGCAAGGACTCTTTGCAAGGTGGTGGCCTAGACCAGGGGCATCTCTGGGCTGTTTGCTGGTTCTCTTAGCCCTCCCTTACTTAGCACTTTGCTTTGTGAAGGGTGGTTCTGGTTTGTGTAGTTCACTGCTTTCTCTGTCTACTTTAGGAGTTGTCTACTTGGTATCAGAAAATAAACCACAGATAAATATTAACAGATAAATACTTTCATAAGCAAGTAGTTTATTGCATGTTGTCAATGAGTACAGGTTACCTTAACTGGCTAGACTTTATTACTCAGTATTATTAAGAATTGTGAAGAATGTAACTGCTCTTCTTAGGCACTCGTCCAGATCATAACTGCCTCCACCCAAAACCTGTGTGATTGGGTAAACTTAATACAACATCAGCATTAACTCCTTCAGAACCTTAGTATCTTATACAACAGTGTCCGTACTCAATAGGATATCAAAGTCAGAATGTCTAACATGAGACAAGTTAGGAGACCTGAATCAACTCATAAAGGAACAAGAATAAGAGGGTATAGACTTAAAGTGATCTACATGGCTTGGAAAGGGTGGACGTCAAGAAATTGTTTCCATTAGGCGAGGAGACTAGGACCCATGGGCACAGCCTTAGAATTAGAGGGGGTAAATTCAGAACAGAAATGTGGAGACATTTCTTCAGCCAGAGAGTGGTGGGCCTGTGGAATTCATTGCTGCAGAATGTAGCAGAGGCCAGGACGCTAAATGGCTTCAAGGCCGAGATTGATAAATTCTTGATGTCACAAGGAATTAAGGGCTACGGGGAGAATGCTGGTAAGTGGAGTTGAAATGCCCATCAGCCATGATTGAATGGCAGAGTGGACTCGATGGGCCGAATGGCCTTACTTCCACTCCTATGTCTTATTGTCTTATGGTCTTAAAAGAAGCAAAGTGAAGATAACATTTTCACTCAGTCAATAACTAGGGTATGGAATATATTGCTTGAAAGTGTGGCAGAAACAGGTTCAGGTGAGGCATTTAAGAGAGTGTTGGATGATTATTTGGATATAAATAATGAGCAAGGGTGTGGAAAAAAGCAGGAGATTGGCATTAGGTGATGATGCCATTGCAGGCAAGATGAGCCTCCTTCTGCACCACAACACTTTTATGAATTTCAGTCCCCAACTTGAAGACCCTCTTTCTCTTTTACTCTCTCCTTAATTATTATACCTGTCTATTAAAAACTGAACAAATAAAGTCCATCAACAGCCAAATGCTGATGTTCAGCAGTAGAGTCTGTTTTTGATTAGATTAGATTAGATTCCCGACAGTGTGGAAACAGGCCCTTCGGCCCAACCAGTCCACACCGACCCTTCATTGATTAATCCACCCAGACCCATTTCCCTCTGACGAATGCACCTAACACTATGGGCAATTTAGCATGGCCAATTCACCTGACCTGCACATCTTTGGATTGTGGGAGGCAACCTTGTTAGGTACCTTTTTTTAATCCACTCTAATGCCACCTCCACATGTCTGGCACAACTCACTCCCAAATTTTACCCCATGCGACTAGTGAAAAGTGAATTGGGCAATGAAAAATCAAACAGGCTTGGTAGCTGTTTGATTTGAAAGTGGGAGGAGGGCTTCAGATTTCAGAGACTGGTCAACACGTTGTCATTGTGCCTCATTTTACATAGAATCCTAGAATCCCTACAGTGTGGAAGCAGGCATTTTGGCCATCCAGCTCACACCTCCGAAGAGCATCCCACGCAGACTCACCCCTCTCCATGATCCCTGTAACCTTGTATTTCCCATGGCTAATCCAACTAGCACATCACTGGACACTATGGGCAATTAGGCATGGCCAGTCAACCTAAACTGCACATTGTTCAACTGTGGGAGGAAACTGGAGCATCCAGAAGAAACCCACACAGACACTGGAAGAATGTGCAAACTCTACAAACAATTGCCCAAAGGTGGAATCGAACCTGAGTCCCTGGCGCTATAAGGCAACAGTGCTAACCACTGACCCACCCTGTTTGGGAGAAGGGTGGTGATGAGCCAACCATTAATCCCAACTCTAAGTTTCAGGTTGATGGCCTTTCATTGGAATGGTTCTGGTGAATGGTTAACAACTTCCAACAAATTCCTGCATCATTTGTTTTTATTTCATTCGCTCTTGTTATTTATCTTAAACACAGTATTTCTAATCCATAGTTTCTATCTTATTCCCAAAGCTCCCTCTTCCTTCCTCGTTAATTTGCCAGGGGTATTCCTTTCAGAGCTGAAATAAAGCAATGGGTCTCTTCAATGGCATCACATCCACCGTGGCCGTTGGTGAGTTTTCTGGAATGATCACCTGCTTTTCAGCTCAGTCCATCTGGAAGTGAGTGTGTTGCTTGTATTGCTTGATCCTTTCTTGGTTAAACATTCTGGTGGTACATTTCAAGGCCACCCAGGCACTCCATCTCTTGCTACACACTACGAGCTCCACACCAGACACTGCTCATTGCCCCTAACAAATCTCCCAACCTCTTTACTCAGCTCCACCCACAACCCTCTCCCTGGAGATGTCAGCAAAGCACAAAGCTGCTTTTCCCCCCATATACTTACACACTATTTCCATTTAAATCATCATCCAATGATGACATGTTTTTGTCTGGAAGGTGAAGGTCATGCTTTGGTAGTTGTTCAGATGAACATAAGTCCTTCCCTGTTTTAAAATACTTTAGGTTTAAGCTCTCTTGGATTTGCTGTTGTTTCCCACAAAGAGAGATTGTGTATGTGTGCGTGAAAGAGAGAGAGAGAGAGAGAGAAGAGATGGATGCTTTCTATTTGCAGGCTCTGGAAGTTTTACTCAGTTGCTCTGGCACTTACAGCTTTTAACACTCAGCAGCTCAACCAATCAGAGGACTGTTGTCAGGCAGAAGTTCGTTAACATGAAAGCTTCTAGGTGCTTCTCAGTCATGCATTCTCCCTCTTGCTGTTTCAAATAGCAATATTGTATCATGCAATTCACTCAATACACAGCTTTTTTTTAGCTTTGAAAACTCTCCTGATGTTTCAATTAAAACACCTTGTATTTCTGTTTATAGATATTTTTTAAAAGTGGCTTTTTACAATGTAGGTAGATTCTTGCTTGGCAAGGAAATTAAAGGTTATCAGGGTAGACGAGAATGTGGAATTTAAGACACAGCCATGATCTTATTGATCAGTGGAGCAGACTCCAAGGGACATGTAGCCCACTCCTGTTCCTAATTTTTAAAATTTTTTTGGTGGATAGAGTTACAATTGGAGGTTTCACGTTGAATATTTCCTCAGCTTTAGCATCATGCACTTCCCTCAGCAGACCTGAGATCCACCATTGACTGGAATGTGAAATCACCTAACCACTTTTAATATAATGGTAATTAAACTAGAAAGAAGTAAGACTCAAAACACTGGTCACTGTACTTCTGCTTGCTGAAGAGTTCCAATTTTGAAAGAGGGTGGGTCCAATTGCTACAGTATAGTATGAAAAAAATAATTATGGAATCAGACAGCAAACAAAAATGATATTCAGCACATAGTATTTTCGTGCAGTCGAAGCATGTCCAATTAGTCTAACTTGTTGCCCCATTACCATCAAATATTTCCTTTATACATAGATATCCAATATTTTCTTTTTGAAAGTCACCATTGAATCTGCTTCCACCAACCTTTCAAGCAATGCATATGGAAGTAATTTTTTTTTAATTGTATCTTTCACTAACTCTTTGCAGGTGTTTGTCTTTCTTCAGCGTGTCTTACAAAAATATTGGTTGCAAAATGTTCTTTCACTTAAAGTAATATTATTATACTGCTTTAGATTCCCAACAACAGCGGTGGACATTGTCATAAACAGTGGTACTTCCTCATGGCCCAGTTGATACTGATTGCCATCCAGACTGGCAGCAGTTTCAATCAATAGCTGGCTTAGATGGATCTAAATATTTTGACTGTTGATATCAGAGTTACATTTTCAGTTCTGTTAAAAACTTACAGAATTGGAATTAACAATATTTCAGTCACTACGACTTGAACCAGCAGACCTGTAACCAATTATATGTAAATGTGCTGGCTAATATTTCCTAAAAAATGGACAGATCAGAGCACAAGCATGCACAGAGCAAAGGGGTAAAAATGTAAAGAGTAAAGATCGCAGGAGCAACATTCATTTTATGCAGGATTTTCTTGCTTTTTTTAAAAGAAAATTGCAAGATAAATATTGCGAAAAGTGGGCCAAAGCTGTTTTTATTATGAACTCTGCTGACCCAGGATCAGACTTGATTTAGCAATAATTTATTATCAATGTGCAAAGAGAAAAATAGATGCCACTGTCCAGTTTAGAATTGTTCAAGCTAACTTTTCTGTCAATGTGCATGTTTATTTGAACAAAATCCTTTGTTCGGAGTGTTGACTTATGTTGTGATTACCATTATTTGAAACTGATGAAAATCTCACTTTTCATAAAATAACTCCAATTTACTTTTATTGGCATCTTGATTGGATGCAAATCTGCAAAGGATGGAATAATTGAGAGAAGTGACACTGTCAAAGTGAATGAAGCTAATTATTTGCATGGGCAATAAATGATCTTAAAGAAACAGCAGCCAGATTACCACTGTAATTCTCTCAACAATTTAAACACAATTTAGTCATTTGTAGTCTTAAAAAGAAGAAACACATAGTTGTATATCATCTTATCAAGTCCTAAGGATTTTCCAGAGGAGTTAAACATTTAAATTAATTCAAATATTTTTAGAATTTCTTCAGATTCAAAAGTGTTCCTGCTGAGCCAGCCATGACCCTGCTACCCTTTGCTCTCTTCTCTTCTCTTTCCCTTTCCTCCTCACCTCCTGGAGTTTCCGTTTTCTTTTTAATGATGTCTTCTGACCTGGGTCCTCAGAAAATTACCTGCGACCTGATCTTGAACCTGCTGCCAGCCTCATTCCACACTAGTAGCTTCCAAATCGAATTAAACTGAGACCTGACCTTGAGAATGGCTTGGGCCAATTGTTGGTGACATTGAGTGGGTAGTACAATGGCAGAGATTAGCCCTCGTGTTCAAATATGTATGTGAACCTTCAACTTCTTTGCATCAGTGTTAACATTGTAATGTGAAAAGCATCAAAAACAAAATAAGCTTGTTGCCTCTTTGAAAATGTTTTTGCTCTACTCTCCCACTGGTGCTCCAGCACAACAAGCATGTTCATTTCCAAGCATCACTAGCTTTTCACTTTGGAAGCAAATGAAAGGGCCAAGACATATCTTTCAGCCCACTCAATCTATCACTGTAGATCAGTAAAGATACAGAGCAGACTCTCAGACACTCTGTAAATTGGATAATGGATGGGGAAATCCTTATATCGATTAATCTTTCAACAGCACCTGGAACTAAACAGGCTAACTTCAATATATTTCTGTCCATTTTGTAATATAATCAATTGATTTGAGGAATATGTTGTTAAGCTGTTCTGTGACAATATTACACCTTCTGTTCATACCTCACCTGAATACGGAATCCTAAAATGTAGCCTGTGGCCCATTGTGGTTGTTCTGGTTCTTTAAGAGAAATACCAAGTTAGTTCCAGTCCTCTTCTTGCCCTAGCATCCATTCTTTTCCTTTTAATACAATGGGTTTCAAAGCAATGTGGTCTTTGTAAATGAAAAAAGAAAGGACACAATTCTCACCCAAAATGTACTATCACATTTAACTAACAAAAAAAACCTGAAGAAACTCAGCAGACTTGCAGGGATCTGTGCAGAGAGAAACAGAGTTAATGTTTCAAGTCCAGCTTCAAAGAGGAGTCATCATGGATTTGAACCGTTAACTTGTTTCTCCCTCCACAGATCCTGCCAAACCTGCTGAGTTTCTACAGCGATTATTGTTTTTTTTATTTCAGATATCCAGCATCCGCAGTATTTTGTTTTTATACCAGTGCGGTTTAACTTTGCTTTTTGAAATGCTTTCATTTACAAACCTGCTTTGTGAAATCCTGAGGCCACCCGCTAGTTGGGTTTTTGCCTGCTGTGCTTTAAAATGTGGGCTTCGTTGTGAGAATCGACTAGTCAGGAGTTTTGGCAGCCACAGATTATGGCCTTCTGAACTATTCCACAGACATCTACAAATGGCCTATTCCTAATCTTCGCAGTGCTGTTAATGAATCGGAGTAGACAGTTGTGCAAGGCCAAAATTAAACACATTATGTATTAGTTGTATTTTTTAAAAATGCCATGCGGTGCACCTGTGTTTGTTCCTACAACTGGTCAGATTTTTGTATTGAATTCAATAGATTTATTGAGCAATGTAGTTTGAAAGCCACATCTGACATTTGCTGATGGACATCTGGTCAAGTTCATGAAATCCAAGTGTGTGGGTGTTCTAGGTATTGAGT
Source organism: Chiloscyllium plagiosum (assembly GCF_037043375.1). Lineage (NCBI taxonomy): Eukaryota > Metazoa > Chordata > Chondrichthyes > Orectolobiformes > Hemiscylliidae > Chiloscyllium > Chiloscyllium plagiosum. The sequence goes on from NW_028270163.1 coordinate 43,002,530, forward strand.
AATCAACCACTCCCACATTGCTGCCTGCTCATGAATGCAGCCTTCGTTGCAGCTTCATTTCACCTTAAGATATACTTGTAAGCTTTTGGGAGATTCACAAGCCATCTTCAAGATTTGCTGGACATTTTCCATTCGCATAACATTAGACCCTGTTTTACTGACGGACAATGTTTTTAAAAATTAATTCCCAGAATGTGGATGTCACTGGCTAGGCCAACATTTATTGTCCCTCTCTAATTTCCCGGTAGGCTGTTAAGAGTCAACCACATTGCTATGTGTTTGGAGTCACATATAGGTCTGACTATAAGGTTGGTAAATTTCCCTCCCTTAAAGGCATTAGTAAATCAAATTGTTTTTTGACAACAATTGACAGTAGGTGCATGTTCGTCATTGGTTTGCTATTTATTCCAGTTTATTTATCAAATTCAAATTTTATCATCTGCGGTGGTGGGCTTCAAACCTATGTTTCCAAGACATTAACCTAGAGTTCTAGATTACTTGTCCAGTGACATTGTCACAGAATATTGCCTGGCCTTAATTTTAAACTGACAGGCACATATGATGATGAAGAAAATGGGATACTGTAGCTCTAATGATTGGGCATTAGACAAAAATTAGATGGGCCCAAGGAAAGGAAGTAGAAACACAATGAAGAACCAGGTACATAAGAAATGAAGCCATGTACTTTTAAAACAGATTTCAAGTGGAATGCATGAAGCAAATTAAATGCAATCAGAAAGTGTGACACATTGTCTGGGGAAACAGGAAAAATCTGAGTGACAATAGGATTGACAGAAATAACAGTTTCCACATTTATTCTGTTATGGTCTATGGAGATGTACAGGACCTGGGTTCTCATTCACAGTTTTCAGCTGTATCTGTGGTATAAAAGCAATTGTTGAAACAGAACATCAAATTACTTCTGTTTGTATATATACAGTTTCACTGGTATATATATGGCCTCTGAAATGTTCATGTTTATGAGAATTCAAGTTGCTCTTAAGTAGGTTTTAGGTTCTGAAATCAAGTTAGCCCCTGCTTGTTGTAGCGGGCAATAATTATTACAGCATAGTCCAAATAGAGAAATGCCAAGACCTTTTACTGCAGTAGAAATTTTAGATATATCCTTAGTCACAGTTCAGAGCTTATCTTTATTTGCAGTATTGATAAGCAGACAGATAAGAAAGCTGCTATATGATATTAAATGTTTCTTTTTTCTCAAGAATTGTTAGCAGGAGTTTTGTCGTTGGATGTGGTGGGAGCTTGACGGCTCTCAGTGAACTACCAAGATTGAGATTTAACAGATACTTTTATTCAGTAAGAAAGGAATTTTGTGGTTGATTGTTATCAGCATAACTGAGCTGTTTAATGGTTTACAGGACAAAGTGATAGATTTTATGGATTTAATTTCCTCCTCTAGTTGAGTAGGTGTTTTACACCAGGAGAGATTGTCCTTGGAATCTGTCTGATCATTTCAGTCAGCATTTTTATGGCACAAGCAATGCATAACGAAATGTTCTTGTCTGAGCAGTACATCAAAGTGTAGCAATATACAGTGAAACTATTGCTGTGGTTCTCACAGTGCTGTCCAATTGAGTGCACAATCCTGTACCTAAACTGAACCATTTTTACAACATAGTCAGTGTAATAGTGTCCACTTTATAATGCCTCAAATCCCATGCAGAACCTAGGAAAATAGCACCACAGCTGAGAAACAATGCCACAATCTAAACTTGCATTAATTCCATAACAACAGTTGGAGTTAACTACCACAACCGTTACCTCTAAAATTTATCATGTTCTTTTGGGTTACAAGACGGTGGAGACGACTTTCAACGACGGGACAAATTCAGTAAATTATACAATCAAAATGAATTTAGTTTTATTGAAATTCCATTCCAGCATTTTAAACAGCCATAAATCCATTCATTAGTCCACCGATTAAGCTTTACTGTGAAATTCACTGAACCCACGGTCCAAACAGGAAGCTCCATTTGTCGATAACGTAAGTTAGCAATAGAGTTGGATCACCGATGCAGATTATCTAACCTTCAGTCGACTTCACTCCATTTCAGGCTCCTGCTGGGAGAATGAGATCAATATTTTATTGTATGAGCTGTTTTTGGGCCCCTTGCCAATCCCTTTTCCTATCCACCTCTTTAGAGAAGCATTGCTTCCTCTGTAGTACATTCTGTCTTTCCATGACACACAGTCGGCTAGCGGCTATTCATGACTTCCAATGGCAGTATATTTTACGCTGACACCAATTTGTACAAGGTTACTAATGGAATATACAACTAGTATCCAAATCATAAAAAAAATCTCAAAACGTTTAGTGGTATCTTTTCATGCAGCTCCAAGTTATTCTGTTTTATAAATATGAGTCTAAATTCATGTATTGCATTATAGAATGCAGATTTTTATCTTTTTCTCACAAATGTTTGGACAATCCAATCAATGAAACAAATATTCTTTTGGTTTTCGCATTTGATTATGGAAAACGGTGAATGTAACCTTTGTACAACGTACTTTTGAGTCGCTTGGGAATGTGAGAAAGAAGTTGCAATATTGTAGTTTTTAGTTCCATTTTGGAGACTTCAATACATTTGCAGCAGTCTAGCATGAAATCCATGTAATAATTGACTTATGATTCTGTCACACCGTGACAAAGAGAAAACTGTTCATTCCATTAAACCATCCTCCATCATCTTACAATATGTATTCAGTGTTCATTCTCTAAGCTGTCTGCTGATTGTCGGTGTTCATGCAACAAGCCTCAAGGTATTGGTTTGCTTATTCTGGCACAGATGGTGCACCACTTTATGCTCCAAATAAATGTTCATTGGGATAATTTTGTTCTTTTGGTATTTTGAGTACTGCTTTTTTACAGTGACATTTGGGACTACAGGCTGCTAGTGGTATACAAAGAGGAGCATATTACTGACATGTAATTGCAGCAGGGAGTCTATGATGAGCATGACATCTTAAATCAAATAAAGTTTTATTCTTATTGGATTTTCCTTTTTTTCTGTACATTATCACTGAGAATGTGTGGATCCCATTTCCTGCAACAAAATGCGTTGCTATCTTGAAGCATAATACAAGATCATCTTTATAATGCTGAAAAAAAAGAATAAAGACTTGTGTTATGTACAAAAGGTCTCAGAGCTACTGGTCCCATAAGTAAGTAAAATGATGTCTTTTTCATGAAATATATACAGAAATGGAAGGCCCCTGCATTTTAAAATGTCTTTTCAATTTAATGAAACTTGTTCCAAAAATATCTTTTTCAGTACAATTCAAGTTTATACATTTGCATTTCTCCCCTGTACTATGTACTATGTGTCAGTCACAGTGATAGAACCATAATAACATTGACCAGAAGCATTGACCAGAAGTAACACAAACTACATACCCCGGCAAAAAGTTTTGTAATGGATGGCACTTAGAGAATACTTTTCACATGCTTGGGAGGGGTGATAATTCAGGGGTTCTGTAACTTTAAATTGCTAAAATGATGATGCTAGTTCGGGGTAATGATGGTTTAAAGCTGCAACGGAACCAAGTGGAATTGGAATCAGACTAGTATAAACAGTCTGATTTGAATCCCCTGGACAGTTTCTGTCCTGTCCAAAAAGCACAATGTATACTTTGGGCTTGTAATGGGATACTCTCTGTAACAGTGTTATAAATCCTGGACTGAGCCAGAGTGACTGAGAACTTGGTCAGGGCAAAGGTGAATGTAAGCGCTGTGAGGCTGCACTCAGATTTGATCAACTAAATGAAACCTGAAGACAGTTCCCTCATGTAATGGAGTCTGCTGCAGCATCAAGACAGATGTAGATGACTGTGATAATGCAGGCAAAGCTTCAGGTGGTGACTAAAAACCTTGAAATTATGGTGCATCTGAATTTAGACAGCCAGTTTCAGCCTCTTTATTTTTGTAGCTTTAATAAAAGGCATCATGTTCCAAATCCTCCTCGGACTGGTGTGTTAGAGAGGGTGTAGTGGGAGAGGGAGAAGGGGAAGGAGGGCCACAAACAAATATATCTCCCAGTGTTGGTGCAAGATTTGACTCATGTCAGACAACTGCCTTTGGAAGCTGACAGCAGTTTGATCTCTGCACATGCCACGAGAAACAGGTTTTATAAGGATTCAAAGCAAATCTGCTCTGCATCAGAAGTCAAGGATACTGTATAATAATATTGAAATAAATGTATTGTTATACTTCAGACAGATGGAAGAACCCTCATCTACCTCTGTCCTGAAGAAATACTACTGCAATTCCTGAAACTCTAAATATTTAAATGCTGAAAACATTAAGTCTCTGTGATCAGCTGAATGTCTCATGCAAGATATTGAAGAAACAAATTGACAGCTTTGATAAGACCTTGCAGCCAGTTTTCCATTTTGATATTTAGGCCCTTTGAGTGACATGGAAAGCTGTTGTTTCGTGGTCCTGCTGTGTCAAATAATTTCTGGAATTGCTGAAACAAGGCCTTTGATGTCAGCTGAGATATATTACCATTGCATTTATTTACAAAGGCTCATTGGATTGGCCACTTTCAAATTGGACAGTGAAATATTTAAACTTTGAAAAAGTCTTGTCTGTGCTGTAGTACTGTGAACGATCTGCAATTGCAGCAAACACTGTTTTAAACCATGCCAGGCCCTTGCTGAAATGACCTGAATGGCGTCCAAGTAAAATTAAGTCTTGAGTAGAGTTGTATTTGCCTATATGGCAGGAGCAACTTGCATTTATGTAACAACCTTATGGTGGTAAAATATCCTGAGGTGCTTCACAGGTGGGTTATTAGGATCGCTGATCAAAACCTTTAAAATAAAATTAAATAAGGGAAGGTTTTAAGGAGCGTATTGAAGGAGGAAGGAGTGGCAATTGATAAGCTCAGTGTAAATATTTTAAAAAGCACAGTTTAAGTGCAGTACTTAGAGCCACGATATCTGTATGAATTATATATAGACAACGAGGAAATCAATTTGTGAACACATGCCAGTCAAGCTTAAAATCTGAAATAATTTGAATAAATAAACTTGACATAAAATAATGTAGCTCTGCAATCTGGCAAAAGTGTCAAATCAAAGCAAACAAGTTAAATAATGAATGAACTATGATTGGCATCATGCAGTGAAGACCTTTGTCCACTTACAGTCTTGTCTGTGATGTGTTGTATTTGTAACACCAAAGTCTTTTTATACATTAGACATAATATTTTGATGTTGAGAAAAAAATCTGATTTTCCCATGAAGATTAAATCATGAGTTCAGAATCTTGCTGATGAGCAATGACTTCATTATTTCCATATATTTGCATATCATTAATAGTCCAAATTATATAATTTCTACGCAGCTTCCAATTCTTCTCTTGTTCGCTAAGAAAGTAGATGTACTCAGTTCTCAACCTGAAAGTCAGAGAGGGTGGCCTACAAGAGCTGCTCAGTATTTGCCTCTCCAGGTCTTAATCCAACTCTCTATTTACTGATGTTTGTCTGCATGCTGCATGGACACCGTCCTCCTCCAACCTTCATCCTTGCAGATTGGCATTGCCAAATCATGTGCCTGCCCTCGGAGAAAAACTCAGATACCACTTCAGCCCTTCAGGATTTCAATTTGGAACACAAGGACAACTTTGTCTTGCATACAATTACCAATCTGTTTTGCTTGCACAGAGACACACGTCTCATGCTGGCACACTGGCTGTGGCTCATAGTTTCATTTCTTAGGGCACACTTTCCTTTGTGCTTACTTGGACATAGTCAGCCTCGATGGCTTGTACTGCTCTTCAGAGCTGGGGGAGAGGCAGACAGCTTGTTAAGGTCTGGTGCGCTGAACTGGCAAGGGAGTAGACATGTTGGTGCATATGGCATCTGGCAATGTCAGTGTCATACCCACAGCCTGTATCAGCAGCTAATGTGGCCAACACATGGCACGTGTTTCCACTGAATGACCACATTGGAAAGTGAAAAGGGACCACTTCTTAGTGTGGTAAAGATAGACAGTGGTCTCTCAGGAGGAGAGCACTTTTGCCTCTCCTGTCACTCAGTTACATGAGATGGCTGCTGTGGAGGCTGTTTGAATACTTTGAGACAAAAGCCAGATGTTTGCATGAGGAAAGTTACCATGGGGATGGGGAGTCATGAATCTCACTGAGGAAAGAAACACCGCCAAAAAATGGAAAAATGCTGGCCCTTTCATTCCCATTTCTCCACATCGTAGAATCCTTACAGTGCAGAATGAGGCCATTCAACCCATCACATCTGCACTGACCCTCCAAACAGCATCCCACCCAGACCCAGCCCCCTACCCTATAATCCACTAGGCCTACACATCCCTAGACATTATGGGGTAATTTAGCATGGCCAATCTACCTAATCTGTGCATCTTTGAACTATGGTAGGAAACCAGAACACCTGCTGGAAACTTATGCAGATACAATGAGAACGTGCAAATTCCATAGTCACCCAAGGCCTAAACTAAACCCAGATCCCTGACATTGTGAAGCTGACCTACAATGGTATAACTCATGACAAGCAGAGTAGAAGTTCACCTTATTGGTAGAAAAAAAAATGCCCTTGAACATTGGTATTCTCGTATCTTCTTATCTGTGATATTATTGTAGTTTCAACATATTTTATGCACATTTGGAATGAAGACCTCAAATTGGATCCTTCTTAAGACTGATAAAAGTATTAGAATCATAACTAGAGTTACTCACGATGGATTATTAATTCAAGTCTCACCATAGTAGTTTGAGAATTTAATTCTAACTTTTTAAAAGATCCAATAAATGTCATTATGAATCTGTCAAGTGTCTGTAAAACACCAGCTGACTTAAAAAAGAATTGCTTTTCTATCTCTGATTGGCCAATATATTACCTCGGTCCCATACCTTAGGACTCTAGCACATCAAGCAAAGGTCCACCAACAGTAATTTTCAGGAAATTAATCAATGCCCACATATTGGGGATGGATAAAAATAAAATCTTCCCATGAATCTCACTGCTTGATCTGTGTCATAACTTTAGTGAAAGTGAAACTTATTCTCAGCTTTTGGAAATAGCTGGCAAAATTTGAGTTCCTAACAAGCCCAAGTATCAGCCAATGCAACCTTTTTGTGGTTTCTATGGAGAATCCCTCTTCTGTGTGATGTTAGCTTCCAAACATGAGCAACAATCACTCAGCAAACTTCTCAGGCCGACTGGCATTGCTGTCACCTTCTGTGTGTTTCTCTAAACAGGTTTCTGTCTGTATAAAGACATTTCTAGCTTGCAAGGCAAAAGAAAATAAACTGACACTCCCTTGTTAAAAGCGCGAGGGTGTTCATCTCTCATCTCAGGGAGCGATGTAAATTCTTCAGCACTCACATGTGTGTTAATAGGGACCAGCTGGTTAGTCTAGAGGATATGAAATTACTCAATGCCTTGTAAAGAGAGCTAGTGACAAATGTTTTGTCTTAATGCTTCAGAGATACCTGCAACAGCGAAAGAAGTAGAGTCTTTGGAACTGCACCAAACAGGGAGTTTCTCTTTTGTACCCCTCCCCCTGAAAAAATACATTACAACATGGGATCGTTTTTCCAAATGTTTCCAACTCCTTTTCTTTTTACATCTGGTTGTCTTTAAAGTAAGTGTTTCATGGGGAAATCCAAAGAATATCAGATATGGCTTGCGGTATAGATGCTGGTAGGAATTTTTAGTAGCTGCTGTGGGGCCTAGCTTTGGTCGTCTGTGCCTAAGATGAATTGCACTGTCAATGGATGAATGTATAACTCCAAATTGGTACAATAAAAGCACGCCCTGCTAAAATAAAACTTGGTAGCACTCTTCTCAGAAAACCTCCATGGTAATTATGACTGCATGCCAACTCAGTGCAGTACAAGAGATTAATCTTTATGCAGTCACCTTTCTGTTTGAGAATTACACAGTTCTTTAATGCTGAATTGCTGTGGTGTGTTGTTGTCAATTCCTTCTTGTTTCTCTTATCATCACGTGTCAATGTCACTGTGGTTTTTCACAACTGTGGTTGAATAAAACTGATAGCTTCTAATCACTTACCTAAAAAGAAATCAAATTCCAAGCACTTCACATCTCATCACTGCCAAACCTACATACATATGATTAAAAACATGGTACAACCCTTATTGAAAATTAGGCACTAGTTTCTGCATTACCTGGAGCTTCATTCACCCTTGACTACAGCTGTTAACAATGAATGGGTGATAGTGCCTCCAGTTAGGTCACATTGCCAAGCATAACATTAGGTCATTGTGATTTTTGATGTGCTATAGATAGACTGCAACTAAATAATTAATCATGATCTTACCTATTTGTGAAAATTATGTGAGAACATAAGGTAGCAATTCTAACATAAGTAAGGCAGCAACTTATAACCATTCCTTATTTGACTTGAGCAAAATCTAAATCTTGCTTGATTATTTTTATGCACTTCTTCCATGTTAAAGGTTATTAAAATAACCCCTTTAGATGATTATGAGATTCCCAGTTCAGCAATTATATTGATCAACTGCATTGAATTATTATTGTTTATGATGACCCCCTATCAGTAATGAAGTCTACAAAGGCTCATTAATGTCAGCAAAGCACTTAACTGAAAAACTTGCTTTTCTCAATATAGAAGCAAAGTGTCATTTAGTGGTAATAATTTTATTTCAGTTAGATACTGTAAAGAGTTTTGAATTTCATATTTGACTGCCTCAGGTCTCAGTGAAGATATAAAGTAGTTACTTCTGTTGATAATCAGGCATAACTTACACGAAAAGTCTATATTGACAACATCAAGGCATATTGAAAATGATACAAACATTAGGTGTTTTACAGAGAATCAGTAAAATTTCAAGTTCATCATGAAAATCATTCCTATTCCCTATTCCTTTAATCCTTCCTCTGCTCAACCAATTAACTCTTTTTTTAAAAAAAGTTCATGACCACTGCCTCAATAACCACCATTGGTGTAAAATTACTTATGTGCTCGATTTTTATTCACGTACATTAATTGGGAAGGTGGCCTTCACTTTGTCAATTATAAATAGGTCGCTTATTGTGTGATAATGTTTTACCTGTACACAGGGCTCACAGTCCACTCAGAATCATGTAATGCAATGGAATGGAAATGTGTTAATTAGATTTACATCACAACTGTGCAACATTGTTCAAAATTATTGTTTTTGCCAATTCTATTCACATTGTTAAAGTACAGACTAATAAAACAAACGTTTGGACAGGCATAAAGTGGCTTTTTTTGCAATCTCCGTGTAATCAATGTATATCACAGATGCTAAATGTATTCACAGCATATTTTAAAGCTTTTAGATGTTTGCCATTTTGAGTTTTTTAATATAAAATTACCTTTTCATACTTTTTTAAAATCATTGATGTGCTTTGGCCTTAAAAGAAACTGATATGTTGTCCTGAAAGATAACATTTGTTTTTTTTTCTTTCCTCTTTCTTGGGTAGGTATACTTAAGAACTGCCAAAGGAAAGTTTTAAATTGGACCCTCAATGAGTTTGAATCTCATTGCAGGGAAGAAGTGCATTGTGTACTATTGGTTCTCACATCAAAGCGGTACCGGGTACGGTATGTACTGTCATATTCAGCCATGTTTTACTGTCAGATATTTCCTGTTTCAAACTCTCACCACTGCAGTTAAATACCAAAACTGCTTTTGGAAAAATAAACATTTATAGACTCTAAGACAACAGCTTCTTTGTGGTTGTGCCAATTAATTCCAATAAATCTATTCTCAATGGCAGATGGCAATAATAAAATCATTCTGTTGCTAAACATTAACAACGAACCTTTCTGACTACAAGGGCGGACTCAAGGGTTGACGCTACTTAAATGTCATTTTCTGACACCTGAAAATATTGATCTCAGAAATTATCATGGTTATAAATTAATTTTATCCATCGGATGATCTTTTAACTGCTTGTGTCGTAACATCTACCCTTTTAAATTGAGTATCAGAATTGCAAACATCTGCATGTGTACCGGGTAATATAATTATATAAGCATCTACAGATAAGTAGAAAGAAGATTACAACTGCTTCACACTGTTTGGTGGGACCACAGGTGGCATTTTATAATTATATATGCAGCATTAAATCAGATGAGTGAACATAATCTGAGCACTTTAAAGGACATGGGAGACTAATAAGCTTCAAACGTTCTTGGAAGCATAATTAAGCAGTATATATCTGTTGAGAATGCAATAACTCAATATAATCACTCATGATAAATTTTCATTGAAGACTTGTGGCCAAAGGTATGGAAGATAGCAGAGTACAGGTGTCTAATGACTTAGCAAACTCTATACTGAAGACTAAATTCATTTCTATATTGTATCTTCTCACAAGTGGCTTTTGAAGAATGCCCTATTTATTTCCAGCGTTTGAGTCTACATAATCTGCCATGGGTTAACACAAAGCAAGGAGGTGGGCCATCTGCTTCTACTAATTTACAAGAGTATTTTGATTTAACCCACAGTTAAGCACAACAGCTATTAGTAAAATGAAACAATGCATAGGGTGTAATGTATAAAGCTATTGAGCATATTCCTTGATTTGAGTTCATAAGATAGACTGTGCATTCATATGGTAGGTATTTTAATACATAATTCATATTTGAAATTGGAATGTCTGGCTTTATTTGTATCTATCTTTCGGTGTATTCATAGCAATTTTCCATTCAGCAAGTATCCATGTGCGGCATCATTATTTGCAGAGTGGATAATATTGCCATATTATCCAAGTGTTCACATATCATTTTGGGCAATTAAATTTGCATCTGTATAAAAGTGTCAAATCTGGAATTTGGGATAAACTTCTCATGCATAATTAGAATAGTTAGAATGCAGTTTGAATGTAGAATGAGCTACCACGGAGAATAATTGAGACAGATAATGTTTATTTAAGAGGGCACTAAATGATGGCACAAAGGAGAAAGGAATATAAGGATGGGATGAATTTGACAGAGGAGGCACAAACATTGGTACTGATTCATTGGGAGACAAATGAGCTGTTTCAGTGCTTTAAATTCCATTCAGTCTGTAATAGGAGCTCATGGTATTGGGAGGTAAGGTATTAGTATGAAGTCAGCGAGTGTGTCTTTTTCTTAGGCTGGAATGATGTAACTAGTGGATCAGTCCCAGAGCGTCAACTACAAGCCGACCGCCGTATCCGCAGGCCTAGTTTCCACAGTTTCAGTTACTGGAGTTTACTGCGGCCCGAACATATTACAGGGAACGTTCCAGAACCAGGGACCAAAGACTGCTGGGATGGTACATTTCCCATTTAAATGAATGGGTTCGTGACTATCTGCGGTTTTGGGCTTCCACGGTAGGTCTTGGAATGTTTACCCTGTGGGGACTGGGGCACTACTGTATTTACTATCTAATGACTTGGAGGAGGGGTCAGAGCCTAATGTATCCTAATTTAATGATGAACCAAGGATCGTTGGGAAGGAATGATGCTATGAAGTAGTAAAAGGATATAGATAGTTTGGGAGAGGACAAAAAGAAGTTGGCAAATGGAGTTTAATGTTGGGAAGTGTGGGCTCATATACTTTGATAGGAAGAATCAAAGGCAGACTTTATGTAAATGGGAAGATATTCAAAAAAAGAAGTGGGTGTTCTTGTGCATGACACTTAAAATGATAATCTGCGCTTACAGTAAGTAATTAAGAAGGTAAATAGAATTTTGGCCTTTATTGCACTAGGAATGAAGTTTAAAAAACAGGGAACTCTTGTTACAATGTTACAGGGTGTTGGTGAGGCTGCTGTTGTATTTTGTACAATTTGGGTGCCCATATTGAATAAAGGACATGCTGATATTGAATGCAGTTCAATAAAGGTAAACTAACTTGATTCCTGGAATGAAGGGGTTGACTGAACAAGAAAGGCTTGTTAATGTTTAGAAAACAAGGGGTAATCTTATTGAAACATATCAGAATCTGAGGGGTGTTGACAGGATAGATGTTGAAACGATGTTTCCACTACTGGGGGAAATTCAGACCAGTACTCATTATTGCAGAACTAGGGGATACTCATTTAAAACTGACGTGTAAAGGAATTTCATCTTCCAGAAGGCAGTCTGAAAATTTCTATGTCAGAGGTTGTGGAGTGCTAAATTATGAAAATATTTAAATAGGAGGTAGCTAGATTGTTTTGAAACTGAGGGCTGTGATAAGCTGGCATGAATGAGGAGTTGAATCCTGGGGCTGGATCGGCCATGACTGACCCATCATTCAACACAATCTTCAGAGGCTGAATGGGCTATTCCTGTTCCTGTTCCTTATATTCTTCTACAGGGAGTCACACTTATTAAGTGAATACTAGCAATAATTTTAAATATCTGACATATGAACTTGTAATTATGAATGGCCATTTTTTACATCCCTGCATTGTCTTCTGATTTGCATACAAATCGACACATGAACAGACTCCAAACCTATTCGTAACCTGAGGACTGTCTGTATATTGTTGTTCTCCTACTGGAAAACATGGCGTACCATTGTGTCTCATTTATCAGTTTCAATAAAAATATGCACTAGACATAGGCACTGTACTTTTGTAAATAGCAATGGATTATAAGTTAGATAATTCAACAATAGTACAGAAAATCTATCAGCACTTGAAAGAGAAAGGATTTATGTTTTAGATGCTGATGAATTAGATTGTATATTTGCATGACTTTCCACCTATAATTATTTGAAGTGTGTAAGGCTTAGAATCACAAATGATCTGAGGTAATTAGATGTCGTTTTTAGATGCTCAATCAATCTATTCTTGGATAGCTATATGCACTTCTTTTATATATGTGAGTGTGGATTCTTAAGTTTTCTGATTTATTCATGTTTGTAGCAAGGGTGCTACACATAAATGATACATTTCAAAGTATGTTCCACTCGATTTGCTGCATAGATATCCATGATATTTTTGGCACAAATGGTTTTGTGAGAAAGGTCAGAATAATTTGATCATGACAATTGCCCTGTTCTACATTTCTTTGAAGACGATTGCTTCAAACCTTTTTGAAACACATGGACATCATCTGGTTTGACTTGAATGATGTGGTTACTTGCTCAATTGGCTGTGGAGTTCAGGGAGACATTTCACAGTTTTTTTTCAGGAACTGATTACTTGTGGTTACTCAATTTCCTCCCGAGGCTAAATAAGTTGAGAGATACCATGGCAGTGCAGATTAGTTATGGCCCATTGTGGGGAGGGCTCAATGAGACCAGCAGACTTTCAATGTGCTGTTTCCTAAGTACTTGTGGTCAAACTATAATATATTCTATAGTGAAGAGGATGCGATAGTTAAGACCGCAGGTCTCCCTGCAACCACGAAACCAGCACTTTGTGAAACCTTATTCAAATTTGCACAAGCTTATGACTTAACATGGATGACCTTATTTTTCCATTGTACTCTTGTAGTAGCCTGATTATAAGGTGTTGTTAGTCTTCACAATACAAACAGTTCAACTATAAGATCGTTCTGGGACCTGAATTAATTTGAAAATTGTTACTTTTGTCAGTTGTAATTAGATTCTTCTACTTTTGGGATTTACATGTTCACCTTTGAGACAGTAAGATTCACTCACATGGGCTTCTAACCTTGGTTTGTTTATGGCACATGAATTGTTGAAACCATGTAGTTAAAGCTCAACTCTCAAAAATGGGTGGGTTTGATCAGTTCAGTGAAAATCTGAAAGAGGAATCCAACTCTTCTCAAACTCTCATTTTTAAAAGTGGACAAGTGATCAATTCCCAGGGGGCAGGTTGGGCATTATAATAAGGTTCTATGTCCACATTTAATGTTTTTTAAACTCATGATTGTCTCAATTTACAGGCTTCAGGAAACCCAACAGGTGAGGGGAAGAATTCATGAAGTAAATGCTTTCATTGACGGTTTGTGAGTTAGAAGAAGCTCTCTTCCACAACCGTCAGAAGATTCTATTACTATCAAACCCCCCCCCCACTCTTGCAAACAGTGACTATAACAGCATTATTCCAAGTATCACAATTTTATTTGAAAGTAACAATTTTGCATGCACCATCATTTGCAGTTACAAGTCACTCAAAGTCACAAAGGAATTTATTATCCACGAGCAAATGTGTTTATTATTCCAGTCTGTTCTAATTTCATCAATCTTTGCACATGCGTTGATTGCATAGACGTCAAATTATGCAAGTCTCCTAATGGAATAAATGGATGTTGTCATTGGCTATTTACCTGCTGACTACATATCTTCTCCGGGGTGGGTCTCTCCTGCAGCAAAAACAGTTGCCTTGATAATAGTTGTTGCTGATCCATTTCTGTTGCTGGGAAACACATGGTCATTGGGATGGATGGTCATACTGTATCCTGTTTAAGTGATGAGGTCACCTTTCCCTTAGCTGCTTTCTGCATTGAAAGAGACCGGATTTACTCATTTTACATAGATAATCAAGGTAACATCTGCTTAACTCAGATCCCAAGCTACCACATGGGCTGTCTTGTTGAGAGTGTTGAAAGTTTATGCTCAGCTCTAGCGATGACCTGGCAGTTTCATCAAAGAGAACACTTCACAGCGGATTTCAATCAGATTCATCAGCGAAGTTTCACTAGCAGTCTTCTTTATAGACTTGCTTTGTTTCTTCCTAACTAAATGCTCTAATAAAAGTAATATAGCTTATTGTAGTTGGAACAATTCTTTCTTTGTAAAAGACGTGCTTTTCCACTCTTTGGTTCTTATTCTTCTGTTGGCTTTTCTGCAAATATAGCTTCTTTTTTTTTCCAATGCTTTGTTCTCATTTAAAACTGAAATTTCTCTATATAATGGAAAAACATATTTGTTTTCCCAATAATATGCTTTAGTTGATGATTGATAATCTTAGAGCTTTTGCACATGTTGTAACTTTCTTCATGATAGTTTTCTCCTCTCTCAGGAAATGTGCTCTCATAGCAGGATCACTTAAGCCTAAGGCAGTCCATTCTTTGATGAGTTTATCTTTCAGTTGTCCAAATTGACAGGATTCAGCTAGATGTATTGCACATACTAATCAATAGACTCCCTCTTCCCCTGGCCTCTAATGTTGAAGACTGACCATTCATAAGTAATATGGATAGAGGATTCAAAGTTTATTTTCCCAGCCTTTAAAATCCAAGAAATCTGCCTTTTCTGCTCCTCAGTGAGATCTGGGCTTTATTACAGCTTATACTCTTATAGCATACTTTCCCCAGAACTAATAGTCGGGTTGCTACTCTTATTTGCTTAGTTTAAACAAAAGTCATAACTATTTCTTTTTTGAAATAGCTGGCTCTAAGCATCCATACATTCACAGCTACATCATTCAGTAAGTTTGAGACATTTTCTATGTAACCTTCTCAGAAATGTCATTATGCACCTCTGGAGAATGTGGGACTTGAACCAAGGCCTCCTGGATCAGAGGTTGGGACATTGTCTCTGCATCACAAAACTCCTTCACTACATTTTCAGTGATATGTATTAAATTGCTGCCACAGTCTTTACAGATGGACACTTACAGAACAGGTAGAGGTCATTTGACTATAACAAGTCAATCAGTACACCAAGTACAATTATAATTTCTCAATCTACATTAGGTGTATAAAAAACTCTTAAAAGGAAATAAACAGTAAACATATTTATATACGAGGTAGTGGCTGATAGGTCTGCTGTAGTAATATTTATTAGAACATTGAATTTAACTTACTGTGTTATTTTCGCAGAACCTTCTGTGAAGGAGAAACTGATTCTTTCATTTATAAACTGTAATGATTTTATCAATCATCAACTTATTAACATAATCGAATGTCTTCAAATGCTTTTTTGTTATTTGATTTATATTTGTTAAATCATTGTGGAAACATAAAAGCTGCAATTATTCATTTCATGCTTTATTATATTGACAAATAAATACATATGACATTGCAGAACAATTGTTTTATAGTGGATAGGGATGTTTAGAGCAAATTTATATTTTTGACACTTGCTGGGCCTTAAAAGGTTAACTACAACTGTTCTGACATGTTTTCAGCATCTTCCTATCCACTTTGAGTGGAAAGTTATTTTAACTAGCAATAGACTGACCAATCCCCTTCTGTCAATAAGGGAAAGTTTGTCTGAGGTATTTCTGAAATAGATTGGCAATTAGACTCCAGAGATTGAAAATGTTATTTCACTAGGAATATTTTCCACTTACTTGCTACTATACTCAAGGCACAATTTGTTCTTGAAGAGTTTATTTTTCCTTGCTCTCCCTTGATGCCGCAGTATGGTGATTTGCATCTGATTAACTTAACCATTTCCCTCCATATTTAACTAACACAGTTCCTCCATCTCAACAGGCCAATTTGATCATTAACTCTCGATAAAAACCGCAGCTAATACATTAATGAATATGTTTTTCAAAGGGTGGGAGATAGTTTTGGCAGATTAAGAATAAGCCTTTCATTACCCTTACAAGAATACAGTCAGTTCAGTACAGAAATGTTGTAATGTTCTGGTTTCAATGTGCTGTCATTGTATTGAAACATCTTTAGCTCCATCTTAAATACTGATAAAGTTGTTATTTGTTATTAGGTCAATCAATAAAACATTTCTTACAATAGAAAACAATAAAATGTTTGTTTTGAATATTTATTCAAAGTTATAAATATTTTGAAACGTTTAATTCCAAAGTAATAAACACCATTAACATTCATACATAATTCCTGGGAAAACATATATAAAATGAACAGTTGTAAGGGGTTTAAGAGAAGAGAGATCAGATTTAGTTGGCTTCATAATGAAGATAAAGAGCTATCAAATTGAGGCAGAAATTTAATTTGCATGTCACAGATTACAAAAGTATTTAAATCGAGGGATTTTGGCAATTATTTTGTAACTGAGTCTACTGTACAGCATATTAAGTTATTTAATAGGGCATGAATGACATGGAGAATGGTGAGAAATATGGCAGAATCAAGTGAGAGATCTGGTGGAGTCTGTCTCAGGATTAGGAGCAAGTTGTTGCATCCTTTAACTACTTCCAGATATCAGTGAGATTTAAAGACCGGAGTGGTGGTTTGCCTTATCTTGCTCATTAATGGCCTTGTTTACTCTATATCTTGCCTCCCAAATTTACAGCTTCCTATCCTACCATTCACTGCAAGCAAACAAGACACAAAATTCTCAACGTGAAAGTTAGAGTGGTGTCTGGTGATTTCAGTTCACTGATGGTTACAAAGAGGCTCCATGTTTCTCACAACACAACAACAGCAGAGGGCACAATTGGTAGACACAAGCACCCCCACCTTAACATTGGCATCCAATAATAGATGTAGGTTTGCTCGGTGAGCTGGAAGGTTCATTTTCAGACGTTTCATCACTATACTAGGTAACATCTTCTGTGACCCTCCGGACAAAGAACTGCTGCTGTTTCATGCTTTCTATTTATATGTTATATAAACACTGAAGACATTACCTAATATGGTGATGAAATATCTGAAAATGAACCTTCCAGCTCAGTGAGCAAACCTAAATCCAGAACCTCAACCTGAGCTACAAATCTTCTCAAAACTTGTTAGCATCCAATAATTGCCAATGCCTCAGGATTCTTCTGGCATCTCTCTGATCCATTTACAGTTTGGCAAACTGAAACATTGCTCCAGCATCTGCAGTGTGTACTAGTCGCCTGCGTAGCAAGCTCTCGGCACTTTAATTCAACTACATTACCCTGTTGGAAAGCAGTGGGTTGGAGGGGATGTCTAATCCTCAGATCAGTCAAGGGGGTGTAGGGAGCATTCTCACTGAGGGGGTCCTGGAACTGTCACAGACACAATCTTCACACAGTCCAGGGCTTTGGCCATGTTGAGTCCTCTGCTTGAATGTTAACAGATCATGGGACCAGAGTTTGCAGCGGCACTCATGCCTGACAAATCTATTACAATTCTTTGAGGAGATAACAAGGAAATTAGAGAAAGGAGAGCCAGAGGCATTTGGATTTCCAGAAAGCCTTTGACAAAACGCTGCACAAGAGGCTGCACAAGAGGCCCATAGTGTTAGGGGCAAGGTACTGGCATAGATAGAGGATTGGCAGACTGGAAGAAGGCAGAGGGTTGGAATAAAGGGATCTTTGTCACTATGGTAACCTATGACTAGTAGAGTTCAACAGGCATTCCTGTTTGAACCACAACTATTCATGTTATGCACTAACAATCTGGAAAAAGGAACGGGGGACATTATTCCTACTTTGCAGATGACACAAGGTAGGTAGAAAGACAGGTAGTGTTGAGGAAATGAGGAAGCTGACTTAAACAGGCTCGATGAGTGGTCAAAGAAGTGGCAGATGAAATACAATATTGGAAAATGTGAGGTAATGCACATTGGTAGGAAGAATAGAGGCGTAGATATTTTCTAAATGTGGAAAAGCTTTGGAAATCTAAAGCTCAAAGTACTTGAGAGTCCAAGTTAAGAATTCCCTTAAAGTTAATCATAGAAGATCATAGAATCCCTACAGTATGGAAACAGGTCATTAGGCCCAACAAGTCCACACCAACACTCCAATGTGCCTCCCACCCAGACCCAATCCCCTACCCTATTACTCCCTATTTCCCAAGACTAATGCACCTAACCTACACATCTCTGAACACTACGGGCAATTTAGCATGGCCAATTCACCTAACTTGCACATCTTTGGACAATGGGAGGAGGAAACCAGAGCACCCAGTGGAAACCCATGCAGACATGGGGAGAACGTGCAAGCTCCACATGGGCAGTCGCCTGACGCTGGAATCAAAGGTGGGTCCCTACTGCTGTGAGGCAGCAGTGTTTTTGGAAAGCAAATGCAATGTTACCGTTCATTTCAAAAGAACTAGAATTTAAGAGCACATATGTACTGCTGGTATTGTAAAAAGCTCCGGTCAGAGCATATTTGAAATTTTGTGAGCAATTTTGGGATCCGTATTTAAGGAAGATATATTGGCATTGGAGGGAGTCCAGAGGACGTTTACAAGAATGATCCTGGGCATGAAGGGCTTGTCATTTGAGGAGCAGTTGAAGACTCTGGGTCTGTACTTGATGGAATTTAGAGGGATACGTGGAGAGGGGCTGCAGAATCTAATTGAAACTTACATAATACTTAAAGGCCTGGATAGCATGGACATGGAGAAGATGTTTCCACTAGCAGGATAGAATAGGACCCCAAAGGACAGCCTCAGAGTGAGTGGACGGACATGTAAAACTGAGATGAGGAGGCATTTCTTTAGCCAGAGGGTGGTTAATCTGTGGAAGTCATTGCTGCAGAGGGCTGTGGAGACCGTGAGTGTAGTTAAGTCAGAGATAGTTAGATAGGTATTTGATTAGTAAAAGGATCAAAGGTTATAGGCAGAAGGCAAGAGGATGGAGTTGAGAAACATATCAGCTATGATCGATGGAGCAAACTTGATGGGCTAAATGGTCTAATTCTGCTACTATCTCCTATTGTCTTACAGTATAGGGAGAAGGCTGTCTGGGTGGGGCATCCTACAGAGCCAGCAGTAGTAGTCAGGAAACTGCAAATGCACCTAATTGGTCACGAGTCTGGTCAATCATGCCTAGGGCTTGCTTGTTCAATGTCAGTCAGAGGACACAGTCCTTGGGTCCATGCATTGAATATTCTTGAAGCTTCAAGGAAGGTGCTATAAGGGGCGAAGGAGGCAGGGCCAAGAAGGCTGGGGATGGAATGCAGAGGCATATGTCCAGTTGGGGACAAGGACTGTGATGAAGTAACACCAAGGCATAGAGAGGTATGTAGAACAACATATCATTAACATACCATTATATTATTTTCTTTCTCGTGCTTATCCAATTGTTTCTTAAATACAGTTAAATTATTCAAATCAACTACTCCCTCTGGTAACCAGTTCTCCAGTCTGATCACTCTGTGCAAAGATCTGTGTGTTATATGTCCTAATTTTGTTTCATACCGACTGCCTTATAGTTATAGGTTAAAGTTCTGATCTACACCCCCTACAACCCTCTTTTCTGTGTCAAACCTATCAATTTATTTTTTTCACAATCTTGAAAACCTTTACCAGATCACTCCTCCAACCTTTTGTAGAGAAAAAAGGTCCTGGATTTTTGTTTTTCAATCTTTCTTAATAGGTATAACATTTCATTTCTTGGATCATCCCAGTAAATTGCTCCTGCACCTTCTTCTTTGCTCACAGGCACAGTTTACCCATGATACTTGTGTACAATGGAACATTACTGCTTTCGAATTTTGTCCCTCCAGAAATGAGTCCCAATTCTTTGGTTTGATTAGACGAGACTAATTTCCCTTCAAAAATCACACAATCTGGGTGCAAATTTGAACTTGATTTGATTCTTATCCTAAGTTAGAAATCATTTTCCATTATTTTAAACATGGGGTGGGTGAAGGCTGGAAACAGTGTGTGACATTTATGTCACAGGTTTTATATCTTCTCGTCTGGTCCCCTGAGTGGACATGGTTCGATTGTTGTTTTTCTTTTCTTTATTTGTTTTTCCTTATATATCAACCCCCACACTACTGCCAAACAGTGGTAGTGCTTATTCCCCTCCAGCACCCATGTGTATGTGCAGGTGTAGGACACAGTGAAGAACAATGAGTGCAGAAACCTTTATTGACATTCCACCACCAGGAAGAAAGGAAACACCCAAGTGGCCAGTGATAAGCAGTGCCCTTCTCATCAAAGGGCAATGTCTCTGTGATCAAAAAGTGAAAGGGGATGGCAGGGATTAAATCAAAATAGAATCGGGGGGGGGAAATAAAACATTCCATGCCCCGAGGTGTCAACCTCTCCCTGAAAACCTCGAGGGTGTTGGTAGACACGTGGTCCTTCTCCTGGGATACTCGGGCCCAAACGTAACCATGGAAGAGGGGCAGGCAATCGCCCAAAATGAGCCCTTCCACAGCCCACTGCCTGGACCTGATAATGGTCAGCCTGGCCAGGCTCAGGAGCAGACCCATGAGGAGACATTCATTTGTTGTATTCAGTTTATTTAAACTAGTAATGTTGATTAGTGGAGTATAGATTGTTCGTTTAAAGCCTTAACCATGAATTTGCAATTAGGGTGCAACTATTGAGTGTAAATAGACTATATTAAGCCGAAATGTACCTTGTAGATCTGTGGAAGAAATATGAAAAAAGTACTCATTTTTAAAGTATTATCAAATTGGTTTCAAAAATTGAAAGATAAATGTTTTTTAAGGTTAGAGTTTTGTAATACGATGTTAGTACTTTGGTGAACATGTGAACAATATTGTGAAAAATGTTTAATTTTACAGATTTAACCAATTGAGTATAAATTTGAGTCTGAACTTTTAGATTGTAGGTAATCTTCCATACAAGAAACTCTGACAGAAATTTTAATCAACTTGTTCTGACACACCTCTGAAAAACATGAGACCCGAACTTGGGTCTTCTGGCTTAAAGATAGGGACTCTACTATTTCACCAGAAGAAACACTGGGAGTATTCGCAATTCATTACTTAACTACGAACATGATTCTGAAAAAAGTAGAAACTGATTAGATTATTATCAGGTTTCTTATAGCAATATGAACAATTTCCAAGGCCATGAAAGGAGAGATATCCAAACTGTAGGCCTTTGACCTCTTAAGACTCTGACCTCTGATGCGGTGACGTTTGGAGCCCAGGTAATGGCATAGGTTTCTTATTTTCTCATTTGATATTTAAATCTTGCGAGATTGGAATTTTGATACTAGTTAAACATAGTTAATAGATAAGTGCAAAATCAGAATGCCAAAATCTGTTGTCAGCAACTCAAGAAATATATATTCCCGATCCCAAGGTTTCATGTAAGCACAAAGACTATGAAGACAAGAAAACCTGGATGTGACAGAAACTAAAAACATTGTAAGTACTTAATTCCTAATTGACACACATTTTTTAACTGGTCACTGGGAAGTTCAATGTATCCTACAGTAGAATATCATTCAGGCCAGTAATAGAAGGGACAGCTAGATTCCAATTTAAGTACAGACTCTGAGTAATCTTATCTATAAAGATAATCAGAAGCATCAATCCCAAACCTGTAAAGTCCATTCAGATGGGTATGTGTAAGTTAATTAAATGGATTGGCCTATAGGACTTTGGGAGGATTGGGAGGGATTTAATTTGAGGCAGTGATGATGTGAATAATGATGGTCTATTATTACAGTTCAGTCTTGAACCCTGTTACTATTGATTTGAATGGAGAAGCAAATTAGTTCCTCATTCAGAGTTAATCGTATCCAGGTTTGGGTTTAATGGAGTGATATTATTGCCAAGGGTAGTTTTCAGTATGAGCAGTTGCTTATAACATGCTATAATGGCTTGCTCTCAGTACGCAATATATTATGGGGCCTGTTTTAATTGTGCTACTGTCAGTACTGTGCCCACTGTAGTATATATTTCCCTTAATTTGCACTTGAGCTTTATCGAGGCATATAATTGTCCTTATTCTATCTATTGGGTTACTATATGCTGATTGCAAATACATTGATTCTGTGACCAAATGAGAATTTGCAATAATCTCTGAAAAATCAATAACTTCCCCATTTACGCTGGACTGTAATCCAGGTCAATCAAATTGTTACAATATTTGTCCTTGTTACTGCCACTATGACCATCTCTCATGGTTATGCATCCCAAGATGTCAAAAATAGTTCAACTTGTCTAACATGTAATCTTCAATTGTATTTAACTCTTGAATTTATATCCATAGAAAACGTTCAAGTACTACTTGTGCCTTGTGGTCATGATAAAATTTAATGTTGTCATATTTGTCATTTTTCTGTGTGGTGGGTACCAATTTTGAGTACCCAGTGGCAGTCACACCATCTTGTAAAACTTAGCTTTTTAGATTGAATCGATTCAAATAGTGTCGAAAAAGCCTAGCAAAATGTACCAGATGACATTGTTGTCTAATTTTGAAATTAAACACAAAGCTAATTCAAAATATGTTATAATTATATAAAAGAACTTCAACAAAAGGTAAACACTGCAGAAGGAAAACTGAATGTGAGAATTAAGTGATAATTGGATATTTTGGGCAGATTAAAGGGGCTAGTGGAAATTAATTATCCTTGAGTCTCCCACAAAGCATGTGGGTTCTAAAACAATTGGAGAACTACCAGTTTTCCTTTCAGTGCTGTTGAATGTTTTGAGGTAAATAATAACATAAGACATTGATAAAATTGAGATATTGTAATCAATCAAATTGAAGTTGGCTTCAATTTGAACTTACTTTACCGTGTATTTGAATGAATGTATCTATCTCTACCTTCCTGGTGAGTATCAGTCTGATGTTCTTATTGTGATAATGAAATGCTAAACAGAGTCAGAGAAATTCACCACTAGCCAATAAGTCTGATTGGTCCACTCCTGCTGGTTGTTATTGGTTCTGAGGCTATTTCCCTGAACTTGTTACCATGATTAGATTAGATTACTTAGTGTGGAAAGAGACCCTTTGGCCCAACAAGTCCACACCGACTCTCCAAAAAGCAACCCACCCAGACCCCTTCCCCTATATTTACCCCTTCACCTAACACTACAGGCAATTTAGCATGGCCAGTTCACCTAACCTGCACATCTTTGGATTGTGGAAGGAAACCAGAGCACCTGGAGGAAACCCACGCAGACAATGTGCAAATTCCACACAGACAGTTGCCTGAGGCGGGAATTGAACCTGCGTCTCTGGCGCTGTGAGACAGCAGTGCTAACCGCTGTGAGGCAGCAGTGCTATCCACTGTGCCACTGTGCCATTCCAATGTGGTGGGACAGTAAGAAAAACAACTTCAGGGTGTAACAAGATAGATAATAAAATGCATTGATTTTCATTTGCTTTCCTCATGCGTTCTCAAAAAAAAGTCAGATTTCAGAAAGAACATTAACAAATCTATGCCAAAATGTTAGAAAATCATGACCGCTTTCTTGAATCCACCATCCACAATGATGTGTGAACAAGTTGCCACCCACCTGGATGGTGAAGCAATACCAATGCTCAGGAAACATAGCCTCACCAGAATCGGCTACATCTTGACAACAGATGTCTTAAAGATTAGTTTCCTTTCATCCTTGTATGTGCTTAAGACAAAAAAAATCATCAAAACTACAGAACTCCTTAATAATCTGTCGTTGGAAATAAGCAATATTTTTACCATCTGGTTGGATTAGGATCAGCTGTTTCTTGCTTATTAGCATTAAAATACAAAAAAAATCTACATTTATTTCATCACCCAATGTGTGCCCTGTAACAGTAGCATTTACCACAGATGAATCTAATTATCCCTTGCTTAAATGTTTCAGTAAGCTCCAGTAAGGCCATGCTGCCATAGTGATCTTTCACTTTAAGACAGAGGTACCAACATTTATACAGTATGCTGTTATATTTGCACAGCATTTACAGCATATAGACAGATCATTGGGTCAGCTGGTTCATGACAAAGTTTATGCTACACAATAGTTTCTTCCCCAGCATTTTCTTCAATTCTTCGAGCTCTTGTGGCACTGTGGTAGTATCCTACTTCTGAAACTGGGTTCAAATTACAGTGATTACAGTTTATAAAGCACACCTTCCTTGACCATCAAGTCCTGGACTGGGAATTAAACTTATAACGTCAGGCTCAGAAGCAGGCACACTACCCATTCTATCTCCTTAGATCCACTTCTCTGAAACAATAGTGACCAGAAAGGAATTGAAATGTTGGACAAGTTCTTATGGACCTCATCTCCACAGAGCCATCTTTGAAACATATCAAATAATATTATTGCAGGACCGTATCTTCATTTGCTGCCAAGCTCATTCTCAGACTTGATTTGGAAATTCTCAACGTAAGCTTTTTCATGCTGTGTGAATATGCATACTCAGCCTTTAGCCAAATCTAGAGAGAACATACTCTTTCAAAACTGTTGACACTACCACAAAATGATTAATTGCTGGATTATTCAAAAATATATTTTAGCTCTCCTACAATACTTATTCAAGGTGATATTTTGTTAAGCAGAGCGTGATTTATGTCAAAGTGAATTAGAAAATGCATATGACACTATTGCAAAACATTTCTAAAACTGTCCTAAAATTTGGAATTCCTTTGCTATAGACTGAAGGAAAGCAAACAGAAGAGAAATAAGTTAGAAAACTTCTGCAGCATTACATTAACTGTAAATTAAGGTTTATTTCTGGTCATAATTAAATCAGGAATGCGATCAACTTATGTAAAGACTTGTAAAGTAAAAAGGCAATGATGATGCAGACCGAATAGTTTTAGATTTTCTTTTAATAACCATAGTCATTGAAAATCTTTAAGTTGACTTGTCTTTTTTGAAGAAAAAATGATTTTTTAATGAAATGTTGGAAAGAATTTCATAATTGCAGCATGGTAACTATTGATACATGGGTAAACTTCATCAATACATTCACCTCTTTCAAGCACATTGGCAATGTGGCACTAATTACAGACTTCTCAAAGCATTTGACAGCGAATGAAGTACATTTAAGATGTGGAATATAGAAGGCAAGTCACAAACAGCAAATAGTCACAAACAGTGAAGTGATAATGACCAGATAATGTTTTTGTGGGGTAAATATTACATAGGACAGAAGGAAGGAATAACTCGCCAGCAAAAACTTTAAAAAATTCACGGAATCTTTTACGTCTACTTAAACAGGGCCTTGATTTAAAAGGTAGATCTATAACAATGCAGGACTCCTGTATTGTGTCCTGCACTGTCCCGCACAGTGTCCTGCACTGTTAATCTTGTTTTCTGCACTTGAGCCCTGGAGTGGTATTTAAACTAAAACTTGTGACTCAGAAGCATGACTGCTACCAACTAAGTTACAACTCACACAGATTTCTCACAGTTTCTTTTCAAACATGATACTGCCTGCTCAGTCTATGGTAGTCTCTTATCAGAAAACATAAATATTTTACATGTATATGTTTGGTTTTGAAAGAATGAACTATTCGCCAATTTTTAACTCAAGAAAACAAATTATGAACTTTATAAAATGTATGCAGCCTTCTTGTTACATGCAGTTTAGCAGGCAACTCAATACTACAAATAAGTTGGGGCAATAAACAGGAATCCAATGTTTACGATCAAAATAAGATCAGCAATACAAATTGGAATATTGAAAAAGAGAGATAAAAGGTAAATCTAAAGAGATCAAGTTTATCCAAATGCAACAGTTGCTGTGCTAAAATCTTAAATTATTTGCATCATTTTGCAAGACTTGGGAAAAATATAATTACCTAGTGAACTATGAAAACTTGGAACTCACTACAACAAGGAGTGGTTTTGACAAACCAGATAAAATCTTTGAAAGAAAAGAAAAGATGAATAAAGGAATAGAAGGATGTAGAGTCATCATAGTCATATGGATGCTGTCTCACTAGAGAAAGACAACTCGTGGTGGGTTAACTTGATGGTTACCATTCTACAGGCAAGGGTTGAAGCTGGGAAGGCAGGACCTTGATTGTGACCTTAGTTGGTACATGAATCAAACCCATGTTGTTG
This sequence comes from Chiloscyllium plagiosum, assembly GCF_037043375.1. Taxonomy (NCBI): domain Eukaryota; kingdom Metazoa; phylum Chordata; class Chondrichthyes; order Orectolobiformes; family Hemiscylliidae; genus Chiloscyllium; species Chiloscyllium plagiosum. The sequence continues at coordinate 43,029,090 of NW_028270163.1, forward strand.
TTCTGCATCACAACCCAGTTGTCCAGCCAACTGAGCTGACCAAACCCGATAGAGGAATTAGATTAGATTACTTACAGTGTGGAAACAGGCCCTTCGGCCCAACAAGTCCACACCGCCCCGCCGAAGCGTAACCCACCCAGACCCATTCTCCTACATTTACCCCTTCACCTAACACTACAGGCAATTTAGCATGGCCAATTCACCTAACCTGCACATCTTTTGGACTGTGGGAGGAAACCGGAGCACCCGGAGGAAACCCACGCAGACACAGGGAGAACGTGCAAACTCCACACAGTCAGCCGCCTGAGTCGGGAATTGAACCCGGGTCTCTGGCGCTGTGAGGCAGCAGTGCTAACCACCGTGCCACCGTGCTTTATAAACTGTCCATCAAATCAAGCAGCATTTGAATCCTTCCAACTGGTAGTAAGCGTGGGAGAGATTCCTAGTCGGTCACGAATTAAATTGGAAACTCTATCATTTGAATCTACAGGTATAGATTACAACAACCATTTGAAAGTCTAAGTTGTCACTGTCCTGTGTGCACCTTGTCTTTAAAAGTTCACCTCCACGGACTCTGTGTGCTGAATGCACACTTGCAATTTTGAGACTTGTTGTAGTGGGTTTCTCTGGGTGCTCTGGTTTCCTCTTATAGTCCAAAGATATGCAAGTTAGGTGAATTGGCTATGTTAAATTGTCCATAGTGTTCAGGAATGTGTATGTTAGGGGAATTAGTCAGAGGTAAATGTAGGGCAAAGGGTCTGGGGAATTACTCTTCAGAGGGTCGGTATGGACTTGTTGGGCCGAATGGCCTGTTTCCACACTGTAGGGATTCTATGAACTGTCGGGGTTCCTTTAGGTGGGACAGTTCAAGAGGGTGGTGCCGGGTTGGATCTCAAATGAGGTGGGGGGAGGGGAGATAAGGAAATTGGTGAAGTCAGTGTTGATGCCTTCTGGTTGGGCAGAAGATGAGGCGTTGTTCCTCCATTCGTTGGGTGGATTGGATTTGATGGTGGAAGAGGCCCAGGACTTGCAGAGTGGGAAGGAGAGTTGAAGTGTTTGGCTACAGAGCGGTGGGGTTGTTTGATCTGTGTGTCTGAGAGATGTTCCCTGAGACACTCTATGAGTTGGCATCCTATCTCCCAAATGTAGAGAAGAAAACATAGGTAATATGGTCAAGAAGTTTGCGGCTGATGCCAAAACTGTTAGGATGGTAAAAAACTGAGGATGACAGCAGGAGGGTATCAATGCACTGGTCATGTGGGCAGAACAATGGCAAATGAAATCAACCCAGAAAAGTGTAACGTAACATACTTGAGGAGGGCTCACAGAGCAATGGATTACACTGTGGACATTAGAGCCCTGCAAAGTACTGAGGATCAACAGATCTTGATGTTCATATCTACAGATCCCTGAAGGCACTAGGACAAATAGCTAAGGTAATTAAGAAGACATTCAGGATACTTGCCTTTAGTAGTTGAGGCATAGAGCATATGATCAGGGAGTTTATGCTGGATGAATATAAGATACTAGTAGGCCACAAATGGAATACTGCTTGCAGTTCTGGTCACCACATTAAAGGAAAGTTGCATTTGCATTGGAGAGAGTGCAGAGGAGATTTATCGGAATGCTGCTTGGGACAGGGGATCTGAGCCATGAAGAAAGATTGGATAGGTTGGTGGTGTTTTCCTTGGAACAGGGATGGTGTGGAGACCTCATAGTTTGGTGTGGATCTGAAGGTATTTTCCATTAGTAGAGGGACCAATAACTGGATATAGATTTAAGATAAAAGAGAAAGTTAGAGAGGGAGTTGAGGAGAGATGCTTTCATCTGGACAGCCTGGAATTCACCGCCTGAAAAAGTAATTGAGTCAGAAAGTCTTGTAACAGTTACGGCATCTAGATATTCACTTGCATTGTCATAGCCTTCAGGGCTATGGGCCAAGAGCTGGAAAATGGAATCTGATTGGTCAGATCTTGACAAGCGTGGACATGATGGAATGAACGGCCTCTTGCTGTGCTGTAAATGTCTGAGTCTGGGATTAGATTGGATACAAAAGGGGTGCCCTTCTGTAAGTGGTGAGTAGGCAATCAAGATAAGTGAACAGATCAGTTAACTTTCCAGTCACGCTGCAAGACCCCTTTGCTTCAAGAACAGGCAGAATTCAACTGTAAGACAACACTGAAGCTGCACACAGAGGGGTCTGTATTCCAAGCAGACTGAGATCTTCTCTTCCAACCTCTCTACCTTTGTGGCGATGGAGTTGTCCCATGGAATGATTCCCCCATCCTAAATGGTGGATTTGAAGCTATAATCAGTTTTTAAACTCACAGGTTTTAAAGGTCATGAAGAAATTCTGCCTTGAAATAGAGTGACCTTGCTGGAAGGCTTCTTCTTCCTACTGAACCCACAGCTTCAAGAGCCAATCTACTGTCCTTTAATTATTTGGCTAAGGGGGGGATATCTATTAATTGAGCAATACAGATAAAAACACTGCCAGTTGACTGTTCATAACCTGTGTGGCACTTGTACTCCAAAGTACAGATCCAAGGTGGTGGTAGAGTAGGATGTTTCAGTCAGAACTCATCCACTCTGCCTGTTCTTTTACTTTTCCACCTCTTTTTTTCTCTCTGTGTATTCTGTTTCTCTTCTTCTCTCCAGGCCTCCAACGACTCCCGGCCTCAGTGCAGCCAAGACAAGGGGTCCTCTTGGCCTAATGTGGTGGGACCTTGGCGTGGTTTAACATTGCGGCCTCTCAGCCTGGCGTGCCCTCAGCACGGACTCCCGGTCTCATGGTAATTCCAGAGAGACCTTCCAGCCTCATGAACCTCAAGGTGAAGCCCGGCGCAATGTGAAGCCAAGGCCCGGTGTGGACTGGAGAGTAAGTGACAGCTTGGTCTGGGTTAGAAGGCCATTGTTCTGAACTTTTATTTCTGCAATGCTGGACCTTTCATTTCTCTATTTTCCTGAGATCTTGGAACTGAAGAAGCTGTACCTGGGTACCTTTGTACCTAAGGTGCCACTGTAACATTCAATCTCTCCACCACCAGCACTCAGTAGCAGCAGGGTGTACTATCTACAAGATTTACTGCAGAAATTCACCAAAGGTTCTTAGACAGCACCTTCCAAACCAAAGACCACTTCCACCTAGAAGGACAAGGGCAGCAGCTACCTGGGAATACCACCACCTACAAGTTCCCCTCCAAGCCACTCACCACCCTGACCTGGAAATATACTGCCGTTCTTTCACAGTCGTTGGGTCCATATCCTGGAATTCCCTCCCTACGGGCATTGTGGATCAACCCACAGCAAATGGACTGCTGTGGTTCAAGAAGACAGCTCATCACCATCTTCTCAAGGGCAAATAAGAATGGTGTATCAATGCTGGCCAGCCAGTGACACCCAAGTCCCATTAATAAATAAAAGAATGGCAACTAATAAACTTTTCACTTTACTCATTTGAGCACGTGTGACAAAAAAACTAGTTCTATTTCTAATTCATTTGACATAGATGTTGGGGGTTTGACTCAAAACAGCAAAGTCTTGCCTGTGGGGTCAGGCGTGACTCAACTAGTAATATTCTAAACTGAGGCAGAAGGCTGTGGCTTCAAGCTTCACTCCTCACTTACAAATAAACATTAAGCTGCTGCAAAATGTACAACTTTCACAATACGAAGCTCTTCCTTACTTTTGGCTCAATCTCACTCGTTGCTGTTTCAACAGCTTCACTGCCCTTTGCCCTCTGTGTAGGTAGAGCTTGTTATTGTAGATCCGAAGAATGGCACACATGGTGTAATTCAGTGGAGAGTATGTGTAGACACATGCATCCAGATGGAGAGAGGCAGTCACATTGCAGTAGAGGTGAGGAAGGTCATAAATATCAACAGACTACGTTCTTCCAGTTACACTCAACTGCACTTCGCATGATGCAAAGGGTGGAATATATTTAGTGAAACTGTAATCAACTCTTTTTTGATCCTGGAAGATACATTATTGCATATGGCAAGATTTTTCACTGGTAGGAGAATCAACAGACAAGGTCTACATCAAGCAATCAGTTACAATGTCAATTGTCCCATAGGCAGTGTCTGCATGTTTACTCCTCAATATGGATTAACTAATGTCTACCTGAAATCTTTGTCATAACTTTCCCCAAAAATGATACTGGTTTTACCACAGCTGGACCATTTTTTTTCCCAATTTGTTATTGCATTATGGGCACCACCGGCTATATCATCTTTAATTGTCTGTCTCTAATTGCCCTTGAGAATGTGGTGCTTTGAACTGCTGCAGTTCATGTTGTGCAGCAACATCCACATTGCTGTTAAGAAGGGAGCTCCATGATTTTTTTTTCAGTGACTGTAAAGGAACAATGATATAGTTCCAAGACAGAATGGTTTGGAGCTTAGAAGTGTATTTGCAGACGGTGAAGTTCCCCATTGCATCTGCTGCCCATGCCTATGCTTCTGGGTTTTAGGGATTTCAGGTTTGGAAAGTGCAGTCAAAGTTAATTGCATTGTATCTTGTATATCGCATACACTGTTATCATAGTGCACTCGTGATGGAGGAAGTGATTGTACATGGGGTTAGCAGTGTGGTTCTGGAAAAGCACAGCAGATTGGGCAGCATCCGAGAAGCAGGAATATCGATGTTGATTTTCCTGCTCCTCGGATGCTGCCTGACTTGCTGTGCTTTTCCAGCACCACACTCTTGACTCTAATCTCCAGCATCTGCAGCACTCACTTTCACCTAGTTGTGCATGGGGTGCCACTTCAGTGGGCTGCTCTGGATGTCATGATGCTTGTGTGTTTTTGAGCTGCAATTATCCAGAGAAGTGGAGAGTATTCCATCACGTTGCTGACATGTGCTTTGTAAATGATGGACTGCGCTTCTGATTGATAGCAACAGAAAGTGAAATCTGACAGAACTTGGTACAAGCTGCCAGTTAGCTAAAATTAACTCTTTTGTAAAAAAAGCTGCAATGTACAATTTATGTTTTACAATGTGATAACAAGAATTGTAAAATGAAATTGTACCTTCAATCCTTATCATGTTGCACTTTAAAAAAACTGTCTCTTTGAAATGAATTTGCCCACTGCTATGACTTTGTTGTTGTCAGTCATGTATATTTTGTTGGATATCAAAATTGCTTAACTCTTGATATTCAGCCAATGCTATGTGAGGAATAAGCAGTATCACCAAGATTAGATCTGATATTGCCAAGTATTATCATTCTTTCTCATTGCCATAAATTCACACACAGTTGGATCAATGAAGGAAAATAAACTTCAGCTGAATTTGCTTTTACATGTAATCATTCATCACTGAATTCCCAGCCTCTGACCTGCTCTTAAAACCAATATTTATAAGGCTGACGCAGTTTGGTTTCTGGTCAATGGTAAACATCCAGAATGTTGATGGTGGGGAATTGAATGATGGTGATCCCATTAAGTATCAAGGGCATAGAGTTGGATCCTGTCCTGTTGGAGATGGCTATTGCTTGACATTTATTTGGCTGGTGACATTTATGTCACACATCAGCCCAACTGGAACGCTTTCCAGGCCTTATTGCGTCCAGGCACAGACTGCTTTCGGAATAGTGAGCAATCAGCAAATATCTCCAGCTTCGGAGTTTATGTCGGAAAAAGGGAATCGGTAAAGGATTGGATGATAACACTAGTTACTGACATCCTTCCCATTTTTATTAATAAAAACTGATTTTGGTTGAGGGTTAGGCAAAAGAGCTGTTTCCACTAGTTTATGATTAAATAAAAAATCAAATTCAGTGCAAGTTCACTTCATTGATCCAGCTGTGTGTAAACTTATGGCCTGAAGAAGGGATGATAATAATTGGCAAAATCAGATCCAATCTTGGTACTGTTCCTTATTCCTAATACAAGGCCTGCTGAATACTGAAAGTTAAGCAGTTGGGATATCAAACAACAGAATTACAGCTGACTGAAGCAGCAACTTACAACAGTAGAGCCCACCAGGGGGGAAAATTCTTTTCAATGTGACAGATCCTTTTGTTTTTAAAACAGAATACTCTGAAAACTGACTGTAAAATTTTATTATTTTGCAATGATTATTACAACCTATATAACTTTAGAAATAAAATAAAGAGGTTAATTTTAGCTGACTGGCAGAAGTTGGTGTTAAATGGGTGATCTGTCAATCCTGTTAGTTTCTCACCAATGTGAATTTGGGTAAAATTGCCTACTGAGATTGAAAATCAAATTTTCTGATGCACTCTTTCTTTTAACTCCATTTGTACAGTAATCATTGATACTGGTAAAGGGCTTAGGAAGTCATGATGAATTTTGTGTTTATCAGGTTGCTCATAACTTTCATTCTTTAGCTTTGAGAGTTACCAGCAGAAGTGTTCTTGACAGGATAATTCTTTACTCGTGCGAATGCTAGTTAAGTGTGAATTTTAATTTTGTTTCTGTTTTCAAATTACAAAGGTAAACGTGAGCTGATGTCATTCTGGATGAGAAGTCAGCACTGAACCCTTTATAACCTAAATATTGCATAAATTTACCTTTCAATAAATTTGGTATGAATCACCAGGATTAACACTCTCCTCTGTCAGAATAAGGAGGATTGGGCAATGAAGCAAAGGAGACGTGTGATGTTGGAAGACATGACTATCTGATGTCACGGGACAGAACAGTCTGAGGATTCTGATGGAAGAAATTGTAGATTGTTTATTTGAATATTGGATTTTTATGCAGTCTGTATTTTCTGAAGTGATTTAATAATGGAAAATACTTCTTGTACATGAGCACAGTTCAACCTGGATTTCACTTGGTGTTGCTGACTACATTAAAGTTCTTTTTTGCATAACTCCCCATCCCCACCTTCTGGGATTGGCCATAGAAGTGTGGAAAAGACTTTTTCATGAAAAATTAGATGTTTGAAGTTGCAGCGTAATGAGAAAATTATCCTGTTCTGAAGTATGTGCGCAATGGCGATACTGTAATAATTATCAATTTAGGTTAATGAAGCTTTTTTATATATTGGGATGCAATCTTCATGTCTTTGTATACTTATACTGTAACATCATATTAAAATAAAATTTGGACTTAATGGGCTATGAATGGGACAGACATATAGCACTTTAGGATGCCAAGTGCCTTTCCCACAGGACAAACATTCCTGGAAACAGGACTCTGAGCTTCCAGATTGTTTTCCACCCTTGCATGATTCAGTGGTATTTGGCAGTGACCCTACACTTCAACAACGCATGTGTGCACCATTTGATTTACTAGGCTACCCCCACAATAGTCAGACTAAATGAACAACAATATTGAAGTGATCATTTGAAGGTGTGTAATATTACAGGAAAAGTAATTCCACTCTAAGCTTTATTGTGCTTCTTGCTTACTTGATTATCAACAGCAAGTTTACAACTCTCCCCATTGTGGTTGATCAGCTACTTTAGAGCTCTGAATAAGAATATTTGTATGTTGGCACTGCCAGACAGAATGTTCTAGACACATTGATCAGTGACGGAGGTATTACTCAGATTAATTACAGCATTGGTGGAGCTCCATTGTGACTCAGCATGGAATATAGCTTTCTGTTCCAACTACACACCCTTATTATTAATTACCACAGTAAGTCAGCAGCTTGAATTAGTTGGTTTCAATGTCCTTGCAAACAAAAATGGAGAGATTATACTTCAAGCTTTATATCAGAATTAACGTGGAAATAATTTATAACAAATATGGTTGATAGTATGTTTTTCTCTCTGGTTCATCTAAACTAATTACATATTGGTCTTTGTAAATGAGAATATTGCAAGTTGGACCCGATGCCTTCCAAAAAGTATTCAGTTTAGCTGCTGCTGACAGGTTATAATTATGTAAATATTATTGAGAACAAGAAGATGATCTATTTATACTACTTAATGTTGTGATGTAAACTATTCTAAATCTCATGTCTGGAGCTCCCTGCTGTACAAAGTTTAACCTTTATCAAAAACATTCTGTTACATTCTTTAGAATTGGAAACTGGAAAGTACCTGTTTGATGGGAAAATGATAGAATTCTGACACCTAATGCAATTTCAAGCTCCAAAAAAATGACATAGATTTGTGTCTATTAAGTTCATCATGAACATAAAAGTTCTACACTACTTCTGGGCTGTCAACAAAGATCATTGCTCCAGGAAAAAGGCTTCAAATCCTCATGGGGGGAGAAGTATGAGTCAGGGTTCATGAGGATTACAAATTTTTCATGTGTGCAAAGAATAGTTGACTGTGGCCATGCTTACCTCAGCATCTCTCAACATGCAGGTAATGATTTGTGACAGGCAGCACACCATGCAGGTCAACATTCAGTTTCCTGGTACCAATGATGATGCTATCATTCTGTGCCACTCTTCGATACTCTGTTTAATTCCGTCAGACATCAGTAACAAGGGAAGTTTGTGTGGCCCATGGCTACTAACAGGAACCTAAGCACTGAAGGCCTACAATGAGAGGCATGCATCTGTCAAAGCTCTGACCAGCCTGACAGAACTTCCAGCAAAGCTTCCAGTGTCTCAACCTCTCTCCCAGAATTCTGTAATGGAAGCTAACATGACTCATCAGTTTTGTACGTACCTGTTTCAAGCTGTGTAAATTTGTCCTTCAGGGGAACCATGCCTCAGGACCACCTGAACAGGAAGAAATACAGGATGCTGAAGATGATAATTGTGAGTTTTCTTCCACTAGTGGACCAGAACTTCTCACACCCAACACATTTATACCTTGAAAGTATAGGCCTTCTTTAGTTTTGCCTCACAATTAGTTAAAGCAGCAGTGCAATTACCAGAAGATCAATATATCAAACTGTGTCACTGGAATTTCATTATCCTACTGAATTAGCAATAGGAAACAGCAAATGGCTACTGAGCAAGTCTTGGTGTTTTGTTTGTATTCTATTCTGGTTCTCCCATAGCCATTTTTAAAATATCTCAATATATAATTATTTTTAAGAACTGTTTGTTATGGAAGGAACTTGGAAATTTCAATAATTATACAGTGATCCATTGTAATTTCTGCACAGTGGCTATCTGTGGTTCAATTCCATTTTTGGGTAACTGTCTGCATGGCGTTTGCACTTTCTCCTCATGTCTGTGTGGGTTTCCTTTAGGTGCTCCAGTTTCCTCCCACAGTACAATGATGTGCAGGTTAGGTGGATTGGTCATACTAAATTGCCCACAGTATCCAAGGATGTGCAGGCTATATGGATTGGCCACAGAAAATGCAGGGTTACAGGAATAAGGTAGGACGTAGTTCTAGGTGGTGTGCTCTTCAGAGGATCGGTGTGGACTTAATGGGCCAAATGGCCTGTTTCCACATTGTAGGAATTCTATGAATAAGAAGCACAGTCCCTGTGACCTGGTGACTCTTGACCTGGAAGCAAAATGAAGAGGAAGACAGGTAAGATATGAACAGCATGTAACCAGACATTAAGAAGAGCTGCAGGCAGAGATGCTGGAAGGTCAGATACAGAGAGAAGGATTCTTCGTGCACTAAGGAGAAGAAAATCCCTCTTGTATTCTGTTTTGCAAAAAAAACAAGATAAGTGTTCTTGGAAGGCAGCTTCAAAACCTGAAATGATGGATACAAGAAGATCTGTGCAGGTAAGAAAGGACTGGGGGATGTCTGGAACATGATTCTTTGATATCAATACTTTTAAAACTATATTAATATTCTATTAGATTGCACTGACTGACAACTCTTTGGAGTCAAAATTGTTGCTTGGTTGAAAATATCAAACCTCAACATGGGTATGATATTCCCAGGAGATGATCCTAATATTGTTGGCTGTGTACGCTGGACTGTGCTTGGATGTAGTTGGGAGAGTTTTTCTTTTAAATTCATTGATGGGATGATGGCATCATCCTAGCAAGACCAGTATTTTTTCTCCATTCTTAATTGCCCAGAGGGTCATTAAGAGTTAACCACATTGCTGTGGGTCTGGCGTCCTATGTAGATCATTCCAGGTAAGGATGGTGGTTTGATTAAAGGACCTCAGTGAACTTGATTCATTGTCATCATTAGACTCTTAATTCCAGATTTTTATTGAATTCAAATTCCACCATCTGCTGTGGTGGGACTCAAACCCAGATCCCCAGAATATTATTTGGGGTCATTCGATTACAGTCCACTGATAATACTACTGTTCCTCGGATGCTGCCTGAACTGCTGTGCTCTTTCAGCACCATTAATCCAAAATCTGGTTTCCAGCATCTGCAGTCATTGTTTTTACCTACCTGATAATACTACTAGATCATCGCCTCCCTTCACATGATTAATCTGTTTATGCTCTGGTTTGTTCGAAATTGTTCACCATCCTTCTGACTTTGTTGCTTGTTTTTAATTTTAGAAATGTTAGTCATGGTGGGAACTGATAGGGTTGCTGCATCTTTAGAGATTGCATTTGCCTGGAATGTGATTTTTGGATGCATTTCATGTGTAGTACAATTGTGGACTAAAATAGAATTAAACAATTCAAAAATAGCAAATGTATAAAACCTCAGCGAAATGATGAAGAAGGAAATTGGCTTCACAATCAAAATGCAGATGAGAGATTCAAGAGACCTGACAACTGTAAGAATTATTATACTCGCATGAAAAATAATTCAACAGGGTGCACTTCATTGAGGGAAGTAGGAGGATCTGACCTGTCCAGTAAAGCTCTATTGTTTTACTTCAGTACCAGAATTGAGAAAATATATTTTTGATCTTTTTAAGCTTGGAATTCCTTCTAACATTATTAAACCTGTTTAACAGACGTAAGAGTTTGCATTTTATTGAAATAAAATTCTCTCTCATCTCCCTCTGCATATTTTTGCTTTGGAGGGAAAATATAATCCTTACAGACTTTGCTCTGTTCTCTCTTACACTTTCTTCACGTAAGACAGTTCAGTGTCATCTCTGATGGTTACCCATGGGATGGAGGAGAGTGCATTAAGCTGTACCTGAACAATTTACATTTACAAGTCAAAAGGTATAATAACTTCAAAGAAGCAGGCAGAATAAAAATAACTTAAATCTGACCAACTATATATTGACAAAACCCCAGAGTTCATAATCTGAAGGATGAATATTGTTTCTCAATGTTGACTATTTCCAAACCTTTACATATGAAGCTGGGTTTGAGGCTACAGCCTATTCAGGCCACCTGTTTAATAAGAGTAATAACTATTTGATTATTCAACAGCCAATGAAGGAATCTGGAAAGAAGGTTGATTATCTGTTGGTGAGGTTGACGTCAGAACTATTTTTCACATTTGATCTTGAGAGTAAATACCAAGGCAGGTGTAAAAGCCAGCTGCCATGGCACAGCTTCCCTTAATTCCAAAGGAACTGAATGTCAGCTGGCCTTTCACTCCTGGTGCCCGAGAGATCACTACAGTTGCTCAAGAATGGACTCTTTCAATTTGGGTGAAGTTGGAGGTTTTTCCTGTTCGGGCCTTGTGTGGATACTACTGAAGGAAATATTTGTTGCATTTTACAGCTGCCCACTGTGTGGGGAAATTAGGGGTTTCTCCATGGAGTCTAATTAGTTTGAGGTTGAGGAGAAAGTGAGGACTACAGATGCTGGAGAGTCAAAGTCAAAGAATATCACACTGGAAAAGCATAGCAGGTCAGGCAGCATCCGAGGAGCAGGAAAGTCGATGTTTCGGGCGTAAACCCTTCATCAGGAGTGTGGGAGGGATAAATAGGCAGTGGGGATAAGGCTGGGCAAAATGTAGCTGGGAAGGCAATAGTTAGATGCAGGTGGGGGGATGGTGGTGACAGGTTGGTCAGGAGAGTGGAGCGGATAGACACCCCCCCCCGCCGCCCAATGGTCCTCACCTTGCACCCCACTAATCTCCGGATACAGCGCATTATCCTCCGCCATTTCCGCCACCTACAATCAGACCCCACCACCAGAAACATATTTCCCACCCCACCCTTTCTGCATTCCACAGAGACCATTCCGTCCATGACTCCCTCGTTAGGTCCATACCCCTCACCAACCCACCCTCCACCACTGGCACCTTTTCTTGTCCCCGCAAGAAATGTAAAACCTGCACCCACACCTCCCCCCTCATCTCCATCCAAGGCCTCAAAGCATCTTTTCACACCTGGCAGAGATTTTATTGCATATCCAAACACCTCATCTACTGTTTAGATTAGAGTGGTGCTGGAAAAGCACAGCAGGTCAGGCAGCATCCGAGGAGCAGGAAATTGATGTTTTGGGCAAAAGCCCTTCAGCAGGAATTCCTGATGAAGGATGTTTGCCTGAAACGTCAATTTTCCTGCTCCTCGGATGCTGCCTGACCTGCTGTGCTTTTCCAGCACCACTCTGATCTAAACTCTGGTTTCCAGCATCTGCAGTCCTCACTTTTGCCTACATCATCTACTGTCTCTGTTGCTCTCAATGTGATCTCCTCTACATCAGGGAGACAGGATGCCAACTTGTGGAATGTTTCAGGGAAAATCTGTGGGATATGCACACCAAACAACCCCACCGCCCTGTGGCCGACTATTTCAACTACCCCTCCCACTCCACCAAGGACATGCAAGTCCTGGGCCTCTGCGACCTCCAAATCCAAGCCACCAACACCTCGAGGAAGAACACCTCATCTTCCGCCTTGGGACACTTCAACCGCACGGTATCAACATCAACTTCACAAGTTTCTAAAACTCCCCTCCATCCACCGCATCCCAGATCCAAGTCTCCAACTCGGCACCATCCTCCTGACCTATCCTACCTGTCCATTTTCCTTCCCACTTATCCACTCCACGCTCCCTGCTAACCTATCACAATTAACCCCACCTGCATCTATCTATTACCTTCCCAGCTACCTTCCTTTGAGCCCCATCCCCACCCTTCTATTTATTTTTCTGGTCCCTTCCCCTCCACATTCCTGATGAAGGGTTTATGCCCAAAATGTCAACTCTTCTGCTTCTTGGATGCTGACCGTCCTGTTGTGCTTTTCCAGTGTCACACTCTTCAGCTCTAATTAGTTTGAGAGTGGTGTCAGCATGGATGAGCACTGGAGCTTCCTAGATGAGTGGAGATTTCTGTGAGGCCAGTGCAGGTGTTAATAGCTTTGTCAAAATCATTTAAAAATCTTTTTGTTCCTTCTTATTTTCTTGAACTGGAATAGGATGGGTTATACTGGGTGTTGGGTACCATCCATTGGTGACTTGTGGTTGAGGTAGACGTCTGTCACCAGTTTCCTATTCTGAGTTCAAGAGCTATTGCAATATCAGTGACAGAGGGTAAATCACTATGGTCTTAAGAAGAGGAGGGTCTTGCTTTATCTAGTAGAGTATAGGTTACTGTTATGATAGCAATTGGTGTAATTAATTAGTCAGGTACAATTAGAACTATTTGGAGTCTAATCTGTTATGTCTGCTTCCATTGGAACCTCGTAAAAGGCAAACTGTTTCACCATGCAAAGACTTCATGACATCATCAGAATGGGTGGAGTTAAAGCAACACCAACATTAACCCTCTCAGGACCAATACCTTGCACAACAATGGTGGGATAGGTATTCAGCTCCATTATTTGGGTTGCTGACCATTATTAGCCTGTTTAACCACGAAGGAATTATCTACTCAATGTAGTGCAGCCAAGTGCATTTGTTGCCAATGGAATGAATTGTTGATTATTTACAAAATGGTTGATTGCTCCCATCCTGCATGCTAAAAGTGGCCAATTGATGAGGGGATGTAAAACATTAGTTTTCTATTTGAGGCATTTGTGGATTTCTAACTCGCATTCAGCAATATGCTTTTACTATTAGCTTTCCTGGACTTTCCCTGTTTAACTGCTACCAGATGTCTATAACAGACTGAAATACAGCTACAGTTGAATATGAGTATGTGCACCAGCACATCATCTAGTGGTAGAAAGAGTTGTCCTCACGTGTATTATTTTATCAAAAATCGCAACAGAGCCATCAAGGTCAAATGTATTTTTCAGGAAAATAAGATTTAATGTCCTTTGTAATATTTGAAGTCCAGAATAATGTGACAATTGTTATGTCATTTCCTAATTCTGATCTGATGTGATAACAGATGTGATTATATTTTATTTCATCATCTTGGCGCTTTAATAACATTCCCGAGAACTCACAAAATCATCACATTTTTTACACTCCACAATGGCCGGCTTTCTTCAGGGTATTTACAACATATTTTTGGCTGCTTAAATCCCATAAGAATTTTGTTAGTGGAAGTTCTGATGTGTGAACAGTGTACTTCAAACCCCAAAGTAACAGAGATTTCTTAAAAATAAAAATGCATAATGCATTTTATTGCTGAGTAAATCAGAATGAGATGTTATTTCAAAATGGAGTTTGGACAATGGTCAGGTGTGCAGGTCAGGTGAATTGGCCATGCTAAATTGCCCATAGTGTTAGGGGCATTAGTCAGAGGGAAATGGGTCTGGGGGGGTTACTCTTCGGAGGGTCGGTGTGGACTGGTAGGGCTGAAGGGCCTGTTTCCACACTGTAGGGAATCTAATCTAATCTAATCTAATCAAGTAGTCAGACGCTAATTGAATTTCACTGATTTTAAATATATGGGAAATGCAATGACAAATATTTTCCTCCTGTACCATTTCTGATTTTCCTAAGCAATATTGTAGAGTCAGCCCACACTTTGATTTTCTGTCACTGTGCAGGTATTATTTTAAGTTTGCTTTGACTTGTAATAAGAAGCTAAGAACATAAGAACTAGGAGCAGGAGTAGGCCGTCTGCCCCTTCAAGCCTGTTCTGCCATTCAATAAGATCATGGCTGATCTTTCTGTGACCTCAGCTCCACTTACCCACACTCTCACCATAACCCTTAATATCTTTATTGCTCAAAAAAACCTATCTTAGCTTTAAAAACATTTACTGAAGTAACGGCAACTACTTCACTGGGCAGGGAATTCCATAGATTCACAACCCTCTGGGTGAAGAAGTTCCTTCTCAATTTAGTCTTAAACCTGCTCCCCCTCATTTTGAGGCTATGCCCTCTTGTTTTAGTTTCACCTGCCAGTGGAAACATCCTCTCTATGTCTACCTTATCTATTTCTTTCATTATGAGTAGCACAGAAATACAGCAAAGTACAAGCATGCTCAATTTTAGGAGAGACTTAGCACAACTCCAAACTGGCCCAGAGAGAGATGATAGAAACTTTTTTTTTAACCTTGCCATTTGCACTGGGATGGTTTTTCAAATAGTTTTGTATTCCTAATTCACACCCCGAAGCTAATGTTTTGCTTGGGTGTATTTACATCTTAGCTTTTCGTTTGAGGGATAATCATAGATTCATAGAATCATAGAGTTCAGGGATGTGTAGGTTAGGTGCATTAGTTAGGGGTAAATGTAGAGTAATAGTTCAAAGTTTGTGAGAAGATTTGTAGCTCGGGTGTTCGTTGCTGTGGTTCTGTTCGCCGAGCTGGAAGTTTTTGTTGCAAACGTTTCGTCCCCTGTCTAGGTGACATCCTCAGTGCTTGGGAGCCTCCTGTGAAGCGCTTCTGTGGTGTTTCCTCCGGCATTTATAGTGGCCTGTCCCTGCCGCTTCCGGTTGTCAGTTTCAGCTGTCCGCTGTAGTGGCCGGTATATTGGGTCCAGGTCTATGTGTTTGTTGATGGAGTTTGTGAATGAGTGCCATGCTTCTAGGAATTCCCTGGCTGTTCTTTGTTTCGCTTGCCCTATAATGGTAGTGTTGTCCCAGTCAAATTCATGTTGCTTGTCGTCTGCGTGTGTGGCTACTAGGGATAGCTGGTCGTGTCGTTTCGTGGCTAGTTGATGTTCGTGGATGCAGAAACGAAACGACACGACCAGCTATTGATATAATCATGATTGACAAACGTTTGCATGATTTCAAACATTGTTATATTTTGAGAGCATTTCAGGTGTTACTTTATAATTTAAATGCTCTAGTAACAGATCACAAAGACAAAGGGAGCTTTTTTAATGGTGATTGCATAATTAAAAAGACCCTTTTGAAAAAGTGTTTTATTTTAGGCGCAGAATTCCTCTTGGTGTGGTTAACGGACTGTAAATCCCAGCCGTTACTTGTGTTTATTCAGGAGCATAAACAAAAATAAGCTGTAGTCAATCTGCCTTGTTAAATGAGACTGTGAAAGGTGATGGTGCTTCACTAATCCCCTTTCACTATTCATTAAGCACATCCATTCCATTGCTAATCCTAACACATTGCTGACAGCAGAAACTACCTCAACAAATAAGCGCTGGGATTTCTGTCACAGCTCAGCAGAGACAAGCTGGGCATCTGTTTGTCAAACTATCCGCAGTCACTGACTGGGTGAGGTTTGAAGCCATATTGTGCTCAACTGAGCTCTACCTTGTACCAATATGGTTTAAACCTCATTTGTAACTTTACTGGGAATGAATCACTTAAAATTTCAGCAGCATTAACTTATTAAGGAACCTGAAAGAGTTTTTTTTTGTTGATTTAATCTCTTGGGGAATGATTTAAAAAGGACCGAAAGGGTAATTATTTTCACACAGAGGGTGGTGTGTGTATGGAATGAGCTGCCAGAGGAAGTAGTGGAGGCTGGTACCATTACAACATTTAAGTGGCATCTGGATGGGTATATGAATAGGAAGAGTTTTTGAGAGATATGGGCCAAGTGCTGGCAAATGGGACTCAATCAGATTGGTAAGCACAGGTGAGTAAAACAAACCTTGCATTTTTTTCAATAATAGATGGGCCACAGATAGTCACCAGCCTGGGGCAATAGAGTTGACTGCTAGCCAACGTCAATGGGAGCCTATATTTGGTACACCCTGTTCCTTTTTGACCCCACCCACAACATTCTTACTTTTGGATTCCAAATTTGTGGTTTTGAATTGCAGCAGAAGTTGAATGTGTAGCTTTGGCTGACATTCAATGAAGTAGTGAAGGATTGCTGCATTTTAGGATAGATCAACCCTTCAATCAGATGTCAAAGAACAGAAAGAGGTTATCCTGGTGTCTTGGCTTGTACTTTTTTGCAACCACACCCACTAGGAAGCAGGTTTAATGGGCTGTTTAATTGGCTATCATTTGACTATCTTTATGACGTTGTGTGGGATGGATACTACTTTTGATTTCAATAACACATGGTGTTGCCAGTTGAGACTTCATTGACATTCACAAGCAAGACAAGGGAGCAGCAGGCAGAATAGTCAGGGGCACTGGGTAACTTGGCATAAAGGCTGCAGGATAGCAATCAATGCTGCCAGGATCCTACTGCCATTGGCTCCCTCCATGGGCAGGTTGGCAACTGCCAGTGAAGACCAGATGCAGCACTCTCAGAGTCTGCTGGATACACACACAGATGTGCTCAGCTCTAATGGTAAGGTGACAGGGCAATGAGGGACCCTGACCTTGCTCCATTGTGCCCTTTCATGGGGCATGTCACTTGATTTTCCCCAACTTTCCCACCATGGCCTGTGCACCCCACTCAAAGTCTGGAAAGATTCTGATCAATGATAGTGATAATGGACTCACCCATTCGACTGATGTCACATACAGTCATTGTAGGCAAGGACTTCTAGACCTTGCAGAGATTCCTGGTAAAAATACATCTGCTCTGTAAGGTCCTAGTCATTGCACTTGACCAAATGCAGTTGTGTCATGTAACAAATCTTCTTGTTATTCCACGTACAATGCTTCTGCTGTAAGTTCCCTGCGGTGGTGTACCCTGTACTATTAATTATTAAATATATAAAGACAAAGGAGGATTAGTGACTGTGAACTATTTTAAATAATTCTTACATTGTCTCACACACTGGTAAAGGTGCCAAATACAGTAAGGCATGAGGAATGGTCATCTGGAGACAGTATCCCAACTTTTTTCAACCAAATTCGTCCTTTCCTTCTCCTTACTATTGTTGGTTGTCCATCACACTTTTCTTTCTTTGTCCACCTCGGTATACTTTCTGCATTTCTTCTAAAGTTCTAATAGTTCAATAATCTTTTGTCAAATTATTGGTTACCACTGCCTTGAACAAAATGGTTTTGAGAAGGGTATAAATCTGTCATATCCTTCTCTCTGCAGAGTCCACTTTGTTTTTATCCAACTGAATTGGAAGGTAGTTTGTGAGAAATATCTCAGCAAGTATATTATCTAACAGAGGTGTCTCATTGCAGCATAGATAAAGGAACAAGAAGCCAGGAGGCAGAATTGGTTTCATGTATTTCTTGATTGCCTGATGGGTTTCGATTGGGTTGGAACTAATTAACTCAGCTCTAAAATAATGGGCACCCACAGCTTAATGTTGTAGCAAAAGGCAGTTAGATCTGGATAGAGACAATTTTACGGCATGAAATGTTAACAGCTGGTGCTATGCAGGTCTGAGGTGAGACAGGATTTTGCACATTCTTATAACACCTCAGATTCAGAAAGAGCAGTTAATATTTGTATCTTTGGTCTGCTTTCAATATTGTTTGGATGATCTGTCAATATTTTGGAACATAAGCTTAAAGCTTCACTTTGTCTGCTTTTAGAGACTGCCATTTATTTTTGAAAAAGGAAAAATTGTTTCAGTATATCGAATTCTTGTAAAAAAAGTCTGCTTCATTCATTGAATGGATATGTAATTGATGCTACTGTTTAACTTTATAAGAAAACTCCAAAGTATGATCTTGGCAATACTACTTTCAACAGAGATACAGATCATGCGCAAATGAACTCAAGACCCTTTGGCTTGCTTTAGTGGTAGTTTGAACACACTCAGACTGGCTCCAGTTGGTCCCAGGCCACAATCAGGCAGTTAGTAGGGGCTACTAAAATAATCATGCTTTTCATTAAGTACAATGGGTCTGTGAATAGGCTAATTGTGCGCATGATTTTTCCAGTTTGATAATTTTACCGGTAAATTTCTCAGCCTGAGGTGAATGGCCGTGATTCAAAAATGATGGATTAATCTGCATCCTTTTTTCAACCTTTCTATTTCCCTTTTATTATTTACAAGCTTGTTAACCATTTGCAGCCAAGCTATAAAATAAACACCCACACTCCAGATTACTTCAGCTACCCCAACATGCCTAACATGTGTTGTTTTTTGAGAGACGTTTTAAAAACCATGCCACAGAAGTTATTAGGGTCAATCGCAGCTGAGGCTTCATGTGACTAACGGCTGCATGCTTAAGGAACGCCAGGCATTTTTGAAAAACAAAAAAGGTACTATGTATACATTTGCTTATCAGATTCCAGGGATGTTCTATATTTAAACAACAAAACTATTAGCATGGCAATCATTTCCTCAGCATTACTATGTTATAGAGCAGGATGTGTTTCAGGTGCTTTTTGAAACATACTTGCTGATCCAACTAGTTATGCTTTGCATATCTGACTAGAAAGTGTGGGACACTGATTACTTATTCTAAAAGAGAGGGAAGAAGATGAATTTAACAGAGGATATGACCTGGTTTTACAGCTCCAATGGGGATATGGACATTTTTGCTGTCATTTTTCCTTCCCTCCCATGGCAACTTCAACATATCCCTTGTGAGGTTTTACTCGAGTTGTTTACTGACTGTCAGCCACATTTCTAGCCAACAATTCTGAATCCCTTCTCTGCATAGTCAATCAGTTAAATTCCTTTATTGCTTGATTTGCTCTTAGGGATACCCCACTTCTTTGGGTAATTAGGTCAATTATAACCCTCCTTTAGTCAATTCACAAGTTATAAATCTCTCCACCGAGCCAATTATTTAGTTATGAATCTTTTTCTCAAGGTGTGATTCATTCAGTCAAAACTTGTCTGCATACAGCCGGTCAGATGGAACCAATCTTTGTGCACAGTTTGCTATTGATTTAACTACAATTCCTTTTGCTTTCAAGTCTTACTTCATGTCTCATTATAGATGCTTCTTATCGGCAATTGTTCAATTCAATGTTGAAATGATTTAATTAATCTGAAGGAAAAGATTCAGTTATACATTTGGAAAGGGTTAAAATGGAATTTGCATTATTTCTTCATACCGATTCAGATTAACACAAACCAAGGATAAAAAAATCAGCAGTGGAAATGTTGATCTCTCGGTCAAAGATTTCCAATTTGGAATCTGTAGGTGCACTGTTTGAGAATCGGTAGCAATGACAAATGCTCACACATGGCTCGGTAATGCTCAGGTTTCGTCAGGAGTGTGAGGAAAGATGTACGTGTGATTCAAAAAATGTGAAGATATTTCTAAGGGGCGTTTAAAATATTTTCTCTACCACTGATTAAAAATGACCTTTTTTTGTTCAAATGCCATTAAAATGTGAGGGTTTTTTTTTACAGTCTTTATCCGTTCACCTCTAAATAATTTATATTAACTGCAAACTGAGCCAGTGATAAACTTATTTGATCAGTATAATTAAACAAAGAATTTGTAACTTGTGAAAGAATAAATAATCTATAAGTCATAGAGTCATAGAGATGTACAGCACAGAAACAGACCTTTCGGTCCAACTCGTCTGTGCCAAACAGATATCCCGATCCAATCTAATCCCATTTGCCAGCATTTGGCCCATATCCCTCCAAACAATTCCAATTCATATACCCATCCTGATGTAAATGTTGTAATTGTACCAGTCTCCTCCAGCTCCTCTGGCAGTTTATTCCATACATACACCACCCTCCGCAAGTAAAAGTTGCCCTTCAGGTCCATTTTAAATCGTTCCCCACTCACCTTAAACCTATGCCCTCTAGCTCTGGACTCCCCCACCCCAGGGAAAAAAACCTTGTCTATTTATCCTATCCAAGCCCCTCATGATTTTATAAAGCTTTATAAGGTCACCCCTCAGCCTCTGACACTCCAGGGAAAATAGTCCCATCCTATTCAGCCTCTCCCTATAGCTTAAACCTTCCAGCCCTGGCAACATCCTTGTAATTCTTTTCTGAACCCTTTCAAGTTTCACAACATCCTTCCAATAGCATGGAGATCAGATTTGTACACAGTATTCCAAAACTGGCCAAACCAATGTCCTGTACAGCTGCAACATGACCTCCCAACGCCTACTCTCAATGCATCAAGTCAATTATCTATTCAACGGATCTTCTAGAATTCATTCCTTGAACATCCTTTTTATTTCCTCAAATTAATTTTCTTTACAGTAATACAGCACATTTTTGATTTCTCTTTGAGGTAACAACAGAAATAGTTGGTATGATATATGTAGACATCCAAAAGATGTTTGATAGAATGAGGAAGGAGTTGTGGCTGTGGTAACGAGTCTGCTTCAGGATGTGGCTGAAGAGCTTCAGGGCCAAGGAGATGACCTGGGGCAAGAGGGAGTGCAGTGAGAGAGAAAGAGAGAGAGACTCACTGAGATCCTTGTAGAGACAGTAGGAGAACTTCTTCAAGGTAGGCATCCTTGGAAGAGGCTTTGCAGTAGGTTTGAAATCAACTCGGAGAAAGTGAGGACTACAGAAGCTGGCGATCAGAGTCAAAATATGTGGTACTGGAAAAGCACAGCAGGTCAGCCAGCATCTGAGGAGCAGAAGAATCAACATTTTTATGCCAGAAACATGGATTCTCCGGCTCCTCGGATGCTGGCTGACCTGCTGTGCTTTTCCAGCACCACAATCTTGACTCTGATCTTCAGCATCTGCAGTCCTCACTTTCTCATATTCTATTAATGTTCCTTTTCTCTAATGATGCATTCCTCTTGCACAGTAACTTTGTAACTTGCAGTCTGGTCAAGGATCTGACTGGTTCACCCTTCCAGTCCATTTCAAAGAATGCACTTAAAATTGAGAATTGAAATCTGCCAAAACAAAGTGGTGAGCTGCCATAACTTTGTATGTTCTGAACTAATTTATTCTTTATCAACATTTGCTCCCTCCTTTCATTTAACACCACTTTCATTCAAACTTCTGGTCATTTAGTAACCTTATTTTGTTTTGGCCTTGCAATGAAGTCTATTTTACTTTCAGAAACAATATATAAATTTACTAAGTTAAAATTGTGGAATCAGAGAAGTTCAATGCTGAACTATGAGTTTTATCAGGAGGAAGTGAGGACTGCAGATGCTGGAGCTCAGAGTCGAGAGTGTGGTGCTGGTGAAGCACGGCAGGTCAGGCAGCATCCAAGGAGCAGGAGAATCAACATTTCAGGCATAAGCCGTTCATCAGGAATCCTGATGAAGAGTTTATGCTCGAAACATCGATTTTCCTGCTCCTCAGATGCTGCCTGGCCGGATGTGCTTTTCTAGCACCTCTCTCTCTCGACTATGAATTTTACTGCTGAGAGATAAGTAGCTTTGTAGTTTGCAGGACTGAACTTTTGTCTGTTTCTTAATTTGGTTAAGACCCACTTTCATGTCATCGATTTTCTCTTATTCTGTATACCATGCTTTAATCTCTAACAGTCTGATTCCACCCAGACTACAAAGGTCAGTGCAAAGGGCACTCTTCCTGTCTTACTGGCAGATGAAGGTTCAAAATAAATCCATTAGTGAGTGAATCTAGGCTGGTGCCAAATGTCAACAATCTTTCCCGTTTTCTCACTTGACCTGGTGGAAGAACAAGAACAAGGCAGCCAACAATACCCTCACTCCACTAAATAAATGAAAAAATTACCTTTGAATCTAAGCAAATTAAGGAAGAGATCATCGGAAAGATCTTTGGGACATGAATCATTCCTTATGTTTGGGATCCAGTAGCTTGTATTCCAGAGGCCTGGATGAACACACCCGAGACAGGACTTCAAATCCGACCACTGCAATTTAAACCCAACTAATGAATATATTTGGGGTAAATCTGTAACAACGGTTGTGAAAATAGAAAAACCAGTACGGTGCACACTTGCCCCTCTGGGAGCAAATCTGTCCTGTCCAATCTAAATCTGACTCCAGATGCACAACAATGTGATTGATTTTTAACTGCTTTCTGAAATGGCCTAACAAGCCATACAGTCATACCCTTTTCAGGTTTCTATGATTATTATATATGATCTTAGCAGTTGGTAAAGTCACATGGAAAGGGAAGCTTAGAATGTTTGAGTCCTTCTGGAGATTGAGAATAGAGTGCTTTAAGCCAACACTTCAGTAAATTGCAGTAAAATCTTTAACTGAGTAGTTCTCAGGTTCTAAAATTTTTTAAAAATGTATGGTTAACTAAGGGGCAACTTTTTCACGCAGAGGGTGGTGCGTGTATGGAATGAGATGCCAGAGGAAGTGGTGGAGGCTGGTTCAATTGCAACATTTAAAAGGTATCTGAATGGGATCACGAATAGTAAGGGTTTTGAGGGATATGGACCAAGTGCTGACAAATGGGACTAGATTAATTTAGGATATCTGGTCAGCATTGACGAGTCAGACCAAAGGATTTATTTCCATGCTGTACATCTCTATAACTCTAAGTATTATTTGCTATACAACAAATTTTTGCAAGAATAATACTTTGTCATAGAGTCATAGAGTCACACAGCATGGAGACAGGCCCTTTGGCCCAAACTGGTCCATATCGAACAAAATGGGCAGCACGGTGGCAGAGTGGTTAGCACTGGGGCCTCACAGTGCCAGAGACCCGGGTTCAATTCCTGCCTCAGGCGACTCTCTGTGTGGAGTTTGCACATGTGTGGGTTTCCTCCAGGTGCTCTGGTTTCCTCCCTGTTTTAAAAAATTCTCAAGGTCAGGTTCGTAGGAGAGTAGTCTGACACAGAACAAACGACCAAGAGGCGAGTCTGCTAGAATATGAGCATTTTATTCCCCGCAGCGTGGCCACAACCAGGTCTCATACTTACAACGGGTCTGGCTTATACTCACTCTACATGTTACCGGAACTGGGAGCCGTCAGTTCTCGTAGAGCGGTTGCCAACAACCCACGCTCGGCGGTTAAACGTAACCCCGGAGCAGACTCTACCGAACTGGAGACTTTTCCAGCTGATATACTCTTTTCCAGATATAAACATTCATGTGAACAGCAGAGCAAGGCTAAAAAACACATTCCATTCTGGTTACATACAGATAAGAAGATTCACACGGGAAGGTGTATAATAAGATTCACACGGGACTAAGCGACACCTTCCATTTTCGGTTAGATTCACACATGTATTGGGACACAATTTTAACCCTTTCACCACACTCCCACAATCCAAAAGTGTGCAGGTTAGGTGAATTGGCCATGCTAAATTGCACCTAGTGTTAGGTAAATGTAGGGGGGTGGGTTGCGGGTTGGTGTGGACTTGTTGGGCCGAAGGGCCTGTTTCCACACTGTAATCTCAAAATAAGTCCATTCTTGCTAACCCCATTTCCCTGCACTTGGCTTATATCCTTCTAATCCGTTCCCATCCATGTATTTGTCCAAATGTCTTTTAACTGTTGTTAATGTACCTGCCTCAACCACGTCTGCTGACAGTTCACTCCATATCTGTACACCCTCTGTGTAAAAAGGTTGTCTCTCAGGTTCTCTTTTATTCTTTCCCCTCTAACTTAAACTGATGCTCTCTAGTCCTCGATTCCCCAACTCTGGGAAAAAGACTGACTGCACTCACCTTATCCATGCCTCGCATGATCTTATACACCTTTATTGGTCTCCCCTTAGTCTCCTATGCTTTAAAGAAAAAGGTCTTAGCTTGTTTAACCTCTCCCTATAGCTCAGATATTGAGATGAAGTAACATCCTCATAAATTTCTTCTACACTCTTCCTAGTTTAATATCATCGTTCCCATAACATGGTGATTAAAACTGAACACAATACTCCAAGTGCGGCCTCACCAACATCCTGCACAACTGCAACACAACCTCCCAACCTCTCCTTTCAATGCCCTGTCTGATGAAGGCCAGTGTACCAAAAGCCTTGGTCACTGCCCTGTCTACCTGGGACTCCATCTTCTGAGAACCGTGCACCTGAACTCCAAGACCCCCTCTGTTCTACTACACTCCTTAAGGCCCTACCATTCACCATGAAACTCCTACCTTCATTTGACTTTCCAAAATGCAAGACCTCACACTTATCTATATTAAACTCCATTTGCCATTTCTCAGCCCACTTCCCCAGCTGATCAAGCTTCAATTCCTGATAACCTTCCTCACTGTCCACGATACCACCTATGTTAGTGTCATCAGCAAACTTACTAAACATGCCTTGTACATTCTCATCCACCTCATTGATATAGTCATAAGTTTTCCCTTTCCATCATTTTATATCTTCAGACTCAAGCTGAAAGGTATCTTATTATAATCTGAATTTACTCAGTTTTTCAGGAGTGCTGCATTTTCATAAGGTTTTCTCTGAATGAGACACTAAATGAAAGGCAACTGAAGTGAATATTAAACATTCCACAGCAATATTGAAATAGGGGAGAGGAAAACTTTATTGTCTTACTCAACAATGACACATCTATCCCTTGAACAAGATCACAAAAATAAGTTGGCACGTCATTTATTCGTGTATTTGTGGGCCTCTATTGGATGCAGGTTGGCTGCTCTGTTTTTCAACATGACAGCATGTAGCTTTCAAGCATATTTGACTGGCTGTGAAGAATCTTGGGATGTTTCAAGTTCCCAGTTTGCTGCCAGAATTTCCCAGTGGTTAACGTGAGGGCAAAGAGGGTGATCAGTGTTTTATTCTCTTCCCTTTTCCTGAGATGTAACATCTCACTGCAGCTTCTGTCTCTGTCAAGAACTGAGAGGAACCATTTATGCAAAACTAAGCATTTCAAGTGACTGTCTTTTTTGGGAGTGAGAGTTGCCACCATAAAGAAATAATATGTTCCTAACATTGTGCTGCTGGATCTAATAGTCATGGGGACATGATTTTCCCCATACAAAATAAAAATATTTTTCACTTTCTACATGGAATTTTCATCCAAATCTTACTGACAGCATCCTCGCTGTTGGAAGACTGTTTTGAGACCTAATTTTAATGCTGTATTTTTTATTTGTTAATCTATTTCCTTTAGAACTTCAGTACTTCATAACTGAAAGAACAGTGCTGTGTGTGGCTTAAGCATTTTGACTTCAATTAAAAGAGTCAAGAGCTAAGAGGATTCTCTTTCCAGCTAAAAATGGTGACAGATTTGACTCTCACGTAAAACTGTCACTTGAAATACTTTGTCTAAGTTATGAATGGTTGCTGTCAGTTCCTGGCAGGGCCAGAAACATCAGTGAGATGTTCCATCTTTGGAGAAAAGGAGGAAAAAACAAAGATTGGTCACCCTCCTGGGCCTCCTGCTAACTGATGTGAGAAATACTGGCGGTGGTTTTGGAAAATTGTCCCCAGAATGTCCCAGAGCACTTCGCAATCAATCAATTTATTTTGAACCGACTCACTGCTGTTGTGTAGGTTACAGCTCAGCCATGTTCTGTGCAGCAATCGTGGTGTTGATAAATGGCTACAATTTGTGTTTTAATTGAAGAATCAAAGCTGAGTAGGAAGCTAGGATAACTTCCCTTAGCAAGGCAAAAAGGAACTTAACGTTTAATGCCGTATTTGAAAATATGGCATCTCTGCAAGTGCCGCATTCCGTGAATACTGCACTGATGTGGCCACCTAGATTGTGGTTCAGCATCTTTACGATCTGGAGACTGGTTTTCTATAAAATAACTGCTTAAAGAAATTATATTGCCTTTCATCATTTAAGTAATGCTTAGATAGGAAAGATATAATATCTTTCACTGGCTGGGTTTAATCAAATATGCAGGATTAATTGAATGCAATTTATGGGATTTATAAAATAGAACATTTTGTTATACAATCATATTACATTCCTTCTAAAACGTGGATGAAGATTATGGCCACCGGGTAGAAGTGAGACCCTTCTTCACCCTTTTGCAGGAATGTTTTTGTTGGATATATTTCCTAATAACTCAGATTTATTAAATTAATCTTAAATGTTCCATGTAGTGCCCATGACTGACAACAGTTAGTCTGCAACTGGCTTGACTGTGACTTGTCGTCTGAGGTTAGCATCAAAAATGGCTACTCCAGTTTCACTTGCCTGTGCTCTCTGCATTGGAGTGGTCCTGTCTGTCTGAAGTTGAAATAACTGTAGGATGGCGTACCAGATCCAAAGCAAATCCACCTCATAAAATCATTCCAAATGACATGCCTTTCGTAGCTGGGTTTGGTCAGATGAAGGCATGTTCTATCTTAAACTTGCGAGAAAAACAAATTTAAAAAAAAAAGCAAAAGAAATACATCAGGAATGATTTTGAAGAACCTTACTGAGATAGATGCTCTGACTAGGATGTGCATTAACCCTAAATTGTTTAAAAGAAAGAATTTTGAGTACACGGAGAATTGATCACTTCGGGTTGAAAGTCAATGGGTTTAAATGGAAAATTAGCATCTCACCAGTAAAGTGGATTCGTTAGTTTTAGGGCTGTGATTAAGAGGCGAATTGTGAAATAGTTTGGATTATGGTCGGCATGGACTGGGTGGATTGAAGGGTTTATTTTTGTGCTGTATGACTCAAAATGAGAAAGTCTGATTGGAAAACACATCAACTTGTGACTCAGGATGAATGATAGTAAAATTATTGCCCGCCTCCCCGAGGGAATTTACTATACTTATTTTGTGATATGCATTTGTTCAGTTAAGTTTGGTTGGTTAAAAACAGAAATATTTAAAGCTGAAAATATTGCAGAGAAACCATTAACTATGCAAAGTTTAGAGGTATAGGCTGACAATATTTTACATTTTTCCTCTCCTGACCAGACTCCACAAAGAAGCTTTCGAATGTGCTGTACAAGACGTTCCAGTGGTGTCACTGTGACCTTCCCAGTGCCAGGGCTGATGTGTCTCCGTACTTCCTCAGCCAATTGCTTGCACAGAGGACATCGGCATTCTGTCAAGGAATGCATGGAACATTTAACACTTGGCCTTGACTCAGCACCCCAGTTTCCACTGACATTTTCTGTTCTTCTGGTTTTAATCCAACTTCCTACTTAAGGGAGCAGAAGTGGATGACAGTCAGAAAAGACCTTCAGTTATATCATTTGTCCATTTCTTTTTCTGTTCTTTCAAATTCTCCAGTAGATTTTTGCCTAGTTCTTCTTCTTCTTCCTCTGGTTAATGCCTTTCATGAGCATAACTGTGAACTAAAACACCACAACTGACTGAGCAACGTGAGATTATTCTCAATGAAGAGAAACGCAGAACGTAAAGGATTAATGGAAAGCTGTCCAAAATATTTGAAAGCACTTTATACACTATGAAGTACAATAATTGTGATATGCAGCATCATGTGTCAGTCCGCATGTCTTAGAGGTTTAAGAGAAATCAATAGTGATATAAGTAATATTTCTAGAAACAACAAATGCTGGAGATCACAGCAGATCAGACGGCATCCATGGAGAGAGAATAAGCTAACGTTTTGAGACTAGATGACTCTTCTTCAGACCTGAAGTGAAGTGTGAAGGGGACAGTTTATGCTACAGTTTGGGGTGGGGGTGGGGGGGGTGGAAGTAGAGGGTGTAGGGTGCTGACGTGGAAAAGATTTTGATAGTTCAGATTAAGTGATTGGATTGTGAGAATGGAAGAACAATGGTGTGTCTAACTTTCAGACTTGAAAGGACAGACACTGTGATGGGG
The DNA here is from genome assembly GCF_037043375.1 of Chiloscyllium plagiosum. Lineage (NCBI taxonomy): Eukaryota > Metazoa > Chordata > Chondrichthyes > Orectolobiformes > Hemiscylliidae > Chiloscyllium > Chiloscyllium plagiosum. The sequence continues at coordinate 43,057,614 of NW_028270163.1, forward strand.
GAGGGGAGAAAGGACATGATAGTGAGCTAATGTGTAATTTGTAACTTCAACTTTTCTACTCCCAAGTGTCCCGTTTTAAGTTCTGATTCAGTCCGTTCATGTGTCCAAACCTCTCTGGCTGTGCAAGTTTAAGATTAACAAATTTTCCAAACTTTGATGTGGGTCATCTGATGTTTTACATTGCCTTTTGAGTACTTGAAGCTTTTCTGTGTTGCTCAGCCTCTCAATGACTCCCACTGTGGTCACTGCCTCTCCCTGGCTAATCTATCAGCTGCAATTGGTATTTATTTCTTGAATGCTGCAAAGTTGTTGAAAACTGCTTCACTTTAAATTATTTTGATACTCTGGGGAAAGGAATGAAGAGATTATCAAGTGTTTTTGTTTTAATTTTTCATTTGTGTTGCCTTGCGGTTGCCAGGTGTGATGGTGTCCATGTCAGATCTGTAATGCATTCCTTTCCTTTAAGCCAGCTTTGCCAGAGATCTGTTTCACTCCATATGGTGTGGTGTTGAATCCATTTCTACCCTTTTATTGAAGGTTGCTTACCAGATCCATGATGTTTGCTTATTTCCCCAACTTGAAATCTGTGATAGTTAGATCAGGATCTTCTTCACACATCATCACACTCCTATGATGCTACCTTGAATGATTTTTAAAGTTGATTTTATGATATGTATTGCCTTCAGTATGTCTTTTGACCAGCTTTAGAATTCTTCAACTTTTCCTTTCAAGATCTATAGATCCAGTATTTACTTTCAGTCTGACTTCTAACTTTTTTAATTTGAATTTTCAGTGTTTTGGAATCCATCATTGTTGCCACCATGTTGTATGATGTATGATGTATGTTGTATTCGAGGTCCCTTCAATAACACACTCAGAAGCGCTGTATGTTTATTCATTCATGACTCCTTTACTAACCCACTCACAAGCAAATACCGCATTCCTGTTTCATTCATTCATACTATAACATGGTTTCATTCATTCATTCATAAAACCATGGCTCTGTAGTATATTTTACTATCATAAGATAGGGCAAATTAAAACAATCCTTTCTAATTAAAATAACCCTTTCAAGACCATTACTGCATTTACACACCTTATCAACCCTTGCTACAAGCAGTGTTTAGGCCTATTTACCTCTGAATAAGTGTAGCATATTCAGAACAATGTCATTCCCGCCATCGTATCTCCATGAAAGATTATAATATTAATCAGGCCTTACCAACTGCCCCTCAGACTTGAAACAGCAAACATTCTCCCCAGTTTGTATGTACTTGCTAAATACCTTATAACTGGGTTGTTATCCCTTTAAGAAACTGTCAAAACAGCACTTATGAGAAATTGCATGAATGAATGAAACTCACACTGGAAAATAGTAAACAATTCTCACAACCCAACTGTGGTAATCAGTTTAATATGCTCTATTCTTTTAAGTACAGGTACAATTTCTTAATTACTTAGAGCAAATAAAGTCTAGAGGTGTACATCATGGAAACAGACCCAGTTCAACTCGTCCATGTCAATTAGATTTTCTAAATGAATCTAGTCCCATTTGCCAGCAATTGACCCATATCACTCTAAACCCTTCCTATTCATATACCCATCCAGATGCCTTTTAAATGTTGTAATTTTACCAGCCTCCACCACTTCCTCTAGCAGCTCATTCCATACACACCACACCGTCTGCATGAAGTAACTTGCCCCTTAGGTCCCTTTTAATTTTTTTCCCACACAATCTAAACCTTTGCCCTCTAGTTCTGGGCTCCCCCACCCCAGGGAAAAGACCTTGTCTATTTAGAGTCGATAATGAGGTGCTAGAAAAGAACAGCAGGTCAGGCAGCATGCGAGGAGCAGGAGAATCGATGTTTCGGGCAAGGGCCCTTCATCAGGAATGAGGCTTGTGAGCTGTGAGCGTGGTGAGATAAATGGGAGGGGGATGGGGCTGGGGGCAAGGTAGCTGAGAATGCTATAGGTAGATGGAGGTGGGGGTAATGGTGATAGGTTGGAGAGGAAGGTGGAGCGGATAGGTGGGAAGTAAGATGGACAGGTAGGACAAGTCAGGAGGGTGGTGCCAAGTTGGAAGATTGGATCTGGAATAAGATGGGGTGGGAGGGAAATGAGAAAACTGTTGAAATCCACATTGATGCCATGTGGTTTGGAGGGTCCCAAAGCAGAGGATGAGGTATTCTTCCTCCAGGTGTCAGGTGTTGAGGGTGTGGTAATGGAGGATGCCCAGGACCTGCATGTCCTTGGCGGAGTGGGAGGGGGAATTGTGTTCAGCCATGGGGCGGTGGGGTTGGTTGTTTTGGGTGCTGCAGAGATGTTCCCTGAAATGCTCTCCCAAGGATGTGCAAGTCCTGGTCCTCCTCCACCGCCAAATCAAAATCACCCACCAACTAGAGGAAGAACACCCATCTTCCATCTGGGGACCCTAAAACTACATCAACATTGACTACACTAGTTTCCAAATTTCCCCTCGTCCCACATCATCCCAGATCCAACCCTCCAACTCAGCACCGCTGTCTTGACCTGTCCTATCTGTCCATCTTCCTTCCCACCATCCCCACCAATCTGTCACAATTACCTCCCACCTGCATCGACCTATCACTTCCCAGCTACCTTTCCCCCAGCCCCACCCCCACCATCCCTATTTATCTCACATCTTTCTTGCCCCTCCACATTCCTGATGAAGGGCTTATGGCCAAAATGTCGACTTTCCTACTCCTCAGATGTTGCCTGACCTCCTATGCTTTTCCAGCACCACCATTTTAGACTCTGACTTTCCAGCATCTGCAGTCCTCACGTTTTCTTCCACAGATGTATTGTCAGCCAGTGCATCTCGCAACCTACTGTGACATCGAGATCCGACTTCTGTTGGCAATCTTAGCCTCTGACTTTGTCATCCACTTCCCTTGACACCAATGAATAATTGTGGGTAACCAGAACAGGAGAAACTTTGATTTAATTCCTGCTTTACATGCACGTTAACAGTTTGGGCTGATTTTGCACTACAAGCCTTACAGTCTTGAGTCAGTAAACATAGCTGTTGTTCCAGTTCCTCATCACTGTCCAGTGACCACTGTTGTAAATGTGTGTGTGCAAGTAACTGAGAATATAGTTGACACACATACGCTGCTCCACAATTGAATGACCATAGCCCACTGTTAATGTTCTTTATAAATAATAAGCAACTGATCTTTTACAGATTCACCATTCAAACATATCAATCATTCTTAAATGTGAAGTCCAACCATTTACTGGTAGACAATAATAATCTACAAGAACTGATAGGTTAGATGGCTCACTGACTGGTGCAATTGAAACGATGAGTCATCAGTGGTTCCTATAATGAGCATAGGATTTGCAAATATAATCAGCAAATGTTTACAGGAGACTATGTCTATCCATTCAATGTCTCTCGAAAATTCCACAAGATGCGCAGAGAGTATCAGTGGGATCGGCAAAATGCTAAATGATCAGGTTCACTGTCCTTAATTCAGGTGAGATAAAGGCAGCTGCAGAGATCATCCCGAGGGACTGGGCAAGCAAGTTAGTTCATGTGTTGTGCTGAGGGACGGCAAGAGAATTTTTAAATAAATAAAAACAATTAAAATACAAATTGAGCAAATAAATTATAATCACGAGACATCACAGTAAATCCTGTATCCATCAATGTCCCACAGAGTTGCCACCTGCTTCTGAAATACAGAAATCTGACATAAATTCTTAATACTCTTTTTAAGGACACCTGAACAACTATGAATGACTTTACCCAGGCGTGTATTGTGATATCTAGCTCCATATATGGGATTTACCATTATTTACTTGCTATTCTGCCACTTACGTTTCCTCCCACAAGTCATTGGCCTTTTCTCCTCTCATATTATAGCAACTAATTCCATACGCTTCTTTTGCATCTGGTAATGCCCTCTTTCTCACTGCACTTTAAGGCCGCTATACTGTTTTATCTCAACTCCAACAGAACTGAGTACTGTCTTTATTTGGACAACTTTGTCTTTTGTATCAGACACTCATGGCTGGTGGAAATGAAAGGTTGGGGAACTACTCAGCCCCTCTACAATGCAGTGTAAATAAGGGACAGGGATAAGTACTCATTATCTTAACAGCTTACTCTGAAGGCAAGCTCCTCTCCTCTAAATATTTATTGCAGCCTCCTTCTATCAACTTGAAATCTTATTGGTTATGCACCAATTATTTAACTTTTTTTTATTTAACTGTGTTAATACCGTTTGGAGATTGCACTGATTCTATTTTCAATCTTGTGATTTACAAGGATACTTGAGTACAAATTCACCTCAGCAAAGTGGGCACAATTTTGGATGCAACGATGTAATTAATGCCATGCAAGTAACTCCAGGGTAGTGTGTATTTAGACTGGCAAGTTGTTTATTAAAAGTCTTTTCTTTGCAGGCAGAATTTGATCATCTCTTTTAACGACTCAAAGCAATTGCATGAAATAATGCAAATTGGTTTAGCTGCAAGCTGTTTGTACTTTCCAAACTGCAGCCATGTCCTCATCCCAACATAATGTCCCAAGCAACTACTACTGACTCATCTACCTGTCACACTTTTAATACAAAGTTTGAAAACTGTTTTATTACCAAATACTTTTTGAAAAATTGAATGCAGATTTCTATTTCCACCTTGATTAACGTGCTGAAAGGAGACTAGAAATGCAAATATTTGCAGACGGATCGAGAGTTCACATCCAGGTCTTTCTGGTGATTGAGCTCATTATTCAATTTCACTTTTTTTGAGTGTTGCAAATAAACCATTGTCTAGAACTTAGCTCAATCCAACTCAGGGGTGGTCCTAATGCTCTGTTATCTTGTATAATTGGCCATTGCACATTTGTATTTGTGGACAGTGAAGTACTTGGTTGAGAGGAAGCATAACAACAATCCCATCCCTTCTCCAACCTTCCCCACCTTAGAGTTTCTAGCTATTTATGATTTCCAATTCCTAACCACACACAGCTCCTCAAACCGCATGGAGCAACATAACTGTGATACTGATAATTGCTGCACCATTCATAGGGTGTCTTTGAGAACTGAAGAAGGGGTAGTTTGAAATGTGTTCTTGAGAAAAGGAAGTAAAAGTCTATGGTATGATTACAAGATGGCAGTGAAGTAAGCTTCTGTTTGGTGTTTACAGATTGGCAGCACGGTGGCACAGTGGTTAGCACTGCAGCCTTACAGCACCAGAAACCCAGGTTCAATTCCCATCTCAGGCGACTCTCTGTGTGGAGTTTGCACATTCTCCCCGTGTCTACGTGGTTTCCTCTGGGTGCTCCGGTTTCCTCCCACAATCCAAAAATGTGCAGGGTAGGTGAATTGGCCATGCAAAATTGCCCGTAGTGTTAGGTTAAGGGGTAAATGTAGGGAATATGTCTGGGTGGGTTGTGCTTCGGCGGGTCGGTGTGGATTTGTTGGGCCGAAGGGCCTGTTCCCACACTGTAAGTAATCTAATCTAATCTAAGCAGCGCAGCATTCAGGCTGGGCTCATCCACTACACCCACTTTTCCTTTTTCTGTATCTTCTTCTTTCTCCTTTTTTTTTACACTCATCTTGTTGCAGACAGCTCGGATGGTATCGGTGGCGGTGAGATGTCCAGTGAGTTGGAGTTGAGTTTGTGTTCCTGGTGGCGATGGAGACAGAGGGAGGTGAGATTGGGCCCAGTGCCTGATGTGGGACCCGTCAGCATTGGCTGCTTTGGCATGGTGGGCCCAGCGTCGTGTTTAAATCCAGTTCGGGACTTGGCGACTTCCGCGGCGGCATTGCCAAGATCGGCCCAGCGCGGATTCATGGTATCGGTGATGTTGGTGGAGGCAAAATGGCATTGAAGAATGGCGATGCGGTTGGAGTGGCAAAGGGACTCTAAGCTGGCCGTCTCCTTCCCGCTGGTGTTGGACTCAGTATCGGGATGGTAGACCCTGGGTCTAGGCCCATGGCTAAGGTACTTTACAATGTTGAACTTTTAACTTCAGTTCTTTATCCTTTACTTTTATATTCTATGTCTAGGTTAATTTTCTGTGGTTTTAAAAAGGTGCTGGAGAGTGGCGACATTATACAACACTTTTCATTGTATTCGTAACAAGTACATGTGACAATGAATAAATAAATACATTTTACATTAGAACAACAATTGCAGTAAAAGTTAGTGGGGATAATACCATGCATTACTGTGTGTTATCATCTATCCTTTGACTTTAAGACCTGTCTTTGGTGTTACTCAATTATTGTGTAATCCAGAAAGAGCCTTGGACTTCAGTTAACCCTTAGCATACTTGACCTGGAAATGCTTCATGTGAATCCTATATACAAAGGAACCAATGTTTTTTGCTTTCCCTGTTGAGTATAACACACTAGGATAAAACTAAAATTTAATTGACATCATCTGAAGCTGCTAGTGAGATTGCGTTAAAAGTCCAGTGGACTACATTCATGTCAAGGACATCATCAAAATGAGAATCGAGGAACAACCAATAAGATTTTCAATCCATAAACCCATGATGTGAAAACGACTAAGGGGTGTTCTCTTGCATTTCTTAGAATATATATACAAATCAATCAGAAACCAATGCAGAGAGATGGAAAGAAACATTATAGTCCACCTTTAAACTGCGTGCCAAAGTAAGTGGGCAATGTGTAATTCTCACTTGACTTGACAGTTAATTAAGGGTGATTATTTGTGTCAATGTCTTTGTCTGTCTATCTCACAAATCCTTCAGCAAAACACTCGGATTGCCATAAAATTTCCACTTGTGTTTTAAAAACTCCATTATGTAAATGCAGAAAAAATAGACATCTTTTGGCCAAATAAACAGAAAAAGCACTTAAACACACTCAATGTCAATTCAGTTGCCCTGATGTCTACTCTGGGGTTTCAGAATTTTGTCTACATTCTGATGTTTGATTTGTTGGACACTGGTATTCTCCAAACAAATCTTGACAGAAGATCCAGGGCAGAAAGCTCAGAGACTTATAGGGCTGTTTGTGACTTGACTCAGTTGCGATCGATAGATAACCTTTCAGTTTATTTGTTCTTTTAGTCAAGACCTAATTTCAAGAATAATGTTTGGAGTAGCAGAGAGTCAAATTCTGTGTCTATAATCGGCACCTAGAACAATTGGAAAAACAATATTATTTATTTACCTGTACTTTTCTGCTATTGGTACACAAGAACCTCACCTTATTCTCAGTGAATGTTAGACTCAGTAAAACTGTTTAAAAGCATCATTTTGGAAATTTTTGCAGCAGGTCTTTTTCCTCTGCAATGGCTTTTCACTTTGGGGCTGGCTGATTGACTAAAGAGAACTATTTAGCAATTGTTTAAAAATTAGACATTTCATCACAGAGTTACAAATATGAGAGTCAGAATAATCTGTTTTGAACATACATCAGCTAGATCACTAGATGTTTTATATGAGTGTGAGACCTCGATACAAATACAAAGAAAAAGCACCTACTTATGAGAAGTTACTGCCATCATCAAAAAATTAAATACTGCAGATGCTGGAAATCTGAAATTAAAATTGAACATGCTAGAATTACTTAACAAATTATGGCAACATCTACAGAATACAAAACATAATAGATATGTCAGTTTGGTGAATGTTCATCAACACAGGAGCCAATAGAAATAGAACGTCCCTTCCAAAGAGAAAATGTTGGCTAAACATGATGAATTAGAAAGTATTTTAAAACCCCATTTTCAATCTATATCAAACTAAACATTACACATTTTACCAGAACAATTACAGGTGTCCCCCTTTATCTGAAAGGCGAGTGCTCCTATGAAACCATCCGTAAGCAGAAATGGCGTAAAATGAAGAAGCAATTACCCATCCATTTATATAGAAAAAAATTTTGAGCTTTCGCAGACCCTAAAAAAAACTACCAAATCATACCAAATAACACATAAAACCTGAACTAATGCGAACATATAGTGAAGGTAGTTGGAGGTTGGGGTGGTGGGAGGTACAGGATACCCTAGGACACATCTTGCTAATGGATGCACAAACTAAATTGAGATAAAGTACAGATGCTCACAGATACTGTTAAAAGCTATGGCGGCTTGGTGTTGAGATGCCTGAGTGTAGTCCCAGGGAAGGCGCTTGGCGGCGCCACTCTCGCTGTGCGTGCTTTCTTGTAAAAGCGAAAATCCTCTTTCGGTTATCGAAAACAGGTACTAAAGTGGGTCTTTTGTAAAAGCGAATTGGCATAAAGTGAACGATCGAAAAGTGGGGGATACCTGTACAGAGAATGCTGAAGAAACTTAGCAGGTCTGGCAGTAACTGTGGAGATGGAAACAGAGTTAATGTTTTGAATCCAGTTTGACTCATCTTCGGAACACATTATCCGACTCCAACCCAGAGTGCTCCCTGAAAGTTTTTAGACCAGTGGCCTGTTCACCTGAAGCATCAGAAGTAGATGCTGAAATCCATGCAGCCAATGGTAAGTGATTCAACATTGAAACATATTCCTTTTTCACAACATTTCCTGCCATCTTCCAGGATGTAATGGTTCTGAAGCCAGTGTCACAGCTACTAAGTGAAGGCAAGTTTGGTTAGGGCACCAGGTGGGTGAGGGTTTGGGATGGCATGTGAGTAGCGAGTGAGTCAGGCCAGACAGAGGGAGGAGTTCAGTTGGGACAGTGGGGAGATGGATGGGATTGGATTGAAAGGGTCCTGTCATCGAGCTTTAGAGTCCAAACAGTACAGGGATTGGGTCTGAGTTCAGTTGTCAGGTCCAGACAGGCGCTGGGTTGTTAGACAGGGCTTTTAGGTTCTGGTGAAGAATAGGTGTTTGCAGTTCAGTGATGGTGGTGGTTGCGAGGGGAGGTGGGTGGTCATTTGGGATTGGGTTGGATCTAATTATGGCAGGTTTGGGGAGTGTATGGATCAGTGGTTTTGGTGTGAAAGGGTGGAATTAGGAATTGGTTGTCAGGGTTGAGTAGGGAGAAAGGGGGGCACCTCAAATTAATAGTTACCCAGGAGTTATAACAGGTTTTAATTTGGAGTTTTTGAAAAGATTTCTAGCTTGGGTTATGGATGAAGTCGTAGATTTGTTTGCCGAGCTAGTGTGTTTATCTGCAGACGTTTCGCGCCTCGCTGGGTGACATCATCAGTGTGTCTTTGATAAGGTGTTGGTGGTCTCGCATGGTGTTTGTGTGTCTCTGTGTGTTGCTAATTCCAGTTCTGTATCCGAGTGGTTTGTATCTGGGGTCCAGTTCAATTTACTTATTGATTAAGTTCCAGTCGGAGTGCCAGGCTTCAAGGAATTCTCTGGCGTGTCTCTGTGTTGCCTGCGTTAAGATGGTTACATCGTCCCAGTTGAATTTTTGTCCTTCATTGTCTGTGTTGGTAGAAATGACAGAGTGCTGGTGGGGTCTGCAGAGAAACAAACCAGCTCAGTGAAAGTGCCTATGACTTTAGGTTTTAATTTCTCTAATGTTCCTTGAATATCAATTTTAAGCCAACTTGGATGGATCTCCCTGAAGTGTCCAACTCCAATTTGAAGATGGGGCCTATTATTTAGGAGTTCCAAACACTAGGTAGTTCTCATTCAGAAGTTTTAACTTCCAAGGGATTCAGCAATGTTGGGACTTCTGCAATTCCAGGCATGCAACTCCTGTCTATGTAGCTGTTAGGACATAGGAAGATTTGGATCATTTATTTTCTAGCAAAGGCTGGTGGGGTGTACTGAGGACAAAAAGAAAGTCTGGTACGATGAAAGTTAGGAAAGATTGAAAGGCAGAAGAATTAGTCTTCAGGATCCAAAAGGAATGGTGATGGAGCAGGAAGAGAAACCAAAGTTGTGCTAAGAATTGGTTTTGCTGTGATAGATTAGATTAAAAAAACTGAAACAAAGGAAAGGTTAGGATAATTGGTTGGCATGGATAAGTTGGACTGAAGGGTCTGTTTCCATAATGTATACCTCTATGATTCTATAACACTAAAGGTTATTTACAGTCTTTCTTTCATGTGTCTGTTTTAATCATTTCAAATGAAGATTGCATTTGGACAGTTTCAAAATTAAAAACAGAGGAGGTCAATGTCAATCCCATTACTGAAAGAAAATGGCATATTAAAGATGAACTAAGTCCGATAGAAAGCAGTAATTATTGTTGTCTCTTAATGTACAAACACATGAATTCTTAATTTCAAATTTTAATGAGGGTATTTAATGAGATGGTGGCGTTGTGGTTATGTCACTCAACTTGTAAGTATTCAGAGGTCCAAACTAATGTTGTGGGGACTTGGGTTCAAAACCCAACAAACCTTCTGGTGGAATTGTGATTCAATTTACAAATCTAGAATTGAAAGCTAGTCTCAACAGCAGTGAACAAGACAACTGTCATCAACTGTTGTTAAAAACCTGGGTGATCTAGGGAAGGAAAATTGTCAACCTTAGTGGTTGTGCGAGTATGATTCTATACCCACACAATGTGTTTGATTCTGAACTGCCTTCTGAAACAGCTCTAGCAATTCATTCAGTTCAGAGACAATTGGGATGGGCAACAAATACTGGCCTTGTTAGCAATGGCCACATCTCATGAAAGGAAAAAAAATTAGCTCGGTCCTACTACTCAAGTTAATGCTTCCAATGAATAAATAGAGAGAGGAACTGGATATGAGTACCTGAACCAATTCTGTTGAATCATTCACATCAAGAACCTCTAGGCAGTAAGGAAATCAAAGTTTTTTAAAAAAAATACTTTATTGGGCTCTATTGGGCTCTTTGAAATTCAAAGGTCCTCACCTACCACCCCACCAATCTCCATGTACAGCGCATCATCCGCCGTCATTTCCGCCACCTCCAAACGGACCCCACCACCAAGGATATATTTCCCTCCCCTCCCCTATCAGCATTCCGTAAAGACCACTCCCTCCGTGACTCCCTCGTCAGATCCACACCCCCCACCAACCCAACCTCCACTCCCGGCACCTTCCCCTGCAACCGCAGGAGGTGCAAGACTTGCGCCCACACCTCGCCCCTCACCTCCCTCCAAGGCCCCAAAGGAAACTTCCATATCTGCCACAGATTCACCTGCACCTCCACACACATTATCTATTGCATCCTCTGCACCCAATGTGGCCTCCTCTATATTGGGGAGACAGGCCGGCTACTTGCGGAGCGTTTCAGAGAACACCTCTGGGACACCCGGACCAACCAACCCAACCACCCTGTGGCTCAACATTTCAATTCCCCCTCCCACTCCACCAAGGATATGCAGGTCTTTGGACTCCTCCATCGTCAGACCACAACAAAACGACGGTTGGAGGAAGAACGCCTCATCTTCCGCCTAGGAACCCTCCAACCACAAGGGATGAACTCGGATTTCACCAGTTTCCTCATTTCCCCTCCCCCCACCCTGTCTCAGTCAAATCCATCGAATTCAGCACCGCCTTCCTAACCTGCAATCTTCTTCCCGACCTCTCCGCCCCCACCCCAGTCTAACCTATCACCCTCACCTTGACCTCTTTCCACCTATCACATTTCCGACGCCCCTCCCCCAAGTCCCTCCTCCCTACCTTTTATCTTAGCCTGCTGGACAAACTTTCCTCATTCCTGAAGAAGGGCTTATGCCCGAAACGTCGATTCTCCTGTTCCCTGGATGCTGCCTGACATGCTGCGCTTTTCCAGCAACACATTTTCAGCTCTGATCTCCAGCATCTGCAGACCTCACTTTCTCCTCTTTGAAATTCATCCCAATTCATTTTTCCATTATAGCATCCAAACATATTTTTGAACGTCCACCGTATTTTGTCTCCACTGCCCTACCTGGCAGATTATTCCAGACACTCATCCTTCTTTCAGTAAATAATCCATTCAAAATCTGTTCCAAATTAACTATTAACTTCCTGTTTTATGTTCTTGATGAGTTAATGTAAAATGCTGGTCTTACTGGCCTATTCCATTTAATGCTTTCTTCACAATATTCTTTCAGATCCAGCTTTCTTTCAGATGTTGCATATTGAATTTGCTTATTTCTGCACTTTCACATTAAAAGCAATGAAGACACCTAATTGACTACAAAAAAAATTCATTTTATGTAGCACCTCTCACAAATGTTATGTCCCAAAGTGCTTTATGGTCACCATTGTACTTTACGGACTGAATCTATCCTATATGGCCTACATTTGATCCCGGAACCAAGCAATGTGGTGGAATCTTACCTCTCCCCAGAAATAGCCTGACAGAAACTACTCTCATGATGCTTGCCTAACTAATCTAACTAATGCTGGTCTTGCTGATGATGCTGATGCATCCCTTAAAGAAAAGAGGAAAACAAAATGTATGGATGAGGTGCATTTCAAGAGGAATCCTTGTAACGTGTCGCTCAAGTTTCAATAATGACACCTCGCCCAGTTGGTAATTTTAACTGATAGCTTGAGCAAGGAGACTTTTGCTCCTTTTCTAACAGATGAACATAGTGGGAAGAGCCCAAAAGTGCCAAAATCATGAATGTTCTGAGCAGGGAGAAACACGAATGCATTCCAGCCTGCCACAACAAAGGTTAGACTTTGCTAGTTGCCCAGAGTCTTTCCTTTTCCTTCTTTTCCGAGACCCTCCAACCTTCGATTCTAACAATTTCCCTAAAAGCTGTCTGCCATTCCTTCAGTCCCAACTGGTGGATCCTTGCCACATGAGGTCATGACCCTACTCGCTGAAAAAAGGTCAGGGGAGTTTGACCTCCGTCTCTTACACCAAAACTCAAACTGAAAAATTTGAAGAGAAAGCAATGCTAAGTAATGGTGTCAAGTCACAAATCAGCATGTGGCATACTATAAAGAGTATACAGAATCCAAGACAAGTCATTCTATCTATCAATTATACATTGAACTCACTTAAAAATTGCAAAGAGCTCTTTAATCAAAGACAAATCAGAGTTTTGCTCCTCATCCTGGCCTGGACATCCTGGTAAGCCCTGCTTCAAACCTTTGTCTTCAGTGACATTATTTACCGAGTCCTGACTGAGGAATGGGGTATAAAAATCCTTAGAAATGGAATTTGTGGTGAAAATCCAGTATGAGACTGGGACCTGATAAGGTCCAAGATTGTTCTTACGCAAATGTGTTGATGTTACCTCGGAGATCAGGAGTATGGACAGGGTGAATAGCCAAGGTATTTTTTCCAAGGCTATGGGAGTCCAATGCGAGAGGGCATAGGTTTAAGGTGAAAGGGGAAAGATTTAAAAGAGACGTAAGGGGCAACTTTTTCACACATAGTGTGGTGCATATATGCAATGAGCTTCCAGAGGAAGTGGTGAAGGCTGGTACAATCACAACATTTAAAAGGCATCTGGATGGGTACAAAAACAGGAAAGGTTTAGAGGGGTATGCGCCAAATGCTGGCAAATGGGACAAGTTTAATTTAGGGTATCTGGTCGGCATGGATGGGTTGAACTGAAGGGTCTGTCTCTGTTTCTTTATGACACTGTGATTCTAAGTTAGATCGTTGGGTCTGTTTCATTTGTTCACATGTAACTTCTATGGCCCATCTTAATTTGTCTACAGTGGTGAAGGTTTGATTGAGCTACTGAAGATTGCATTTTTACTTTAGTCAGTCATTTGGATTACAAATTTGTCTACTCTTTCTCAGGCTGCATATGAATGGTCGAATAGCAAAAATGCAAAGACTTTAACCGATATGCATTGCTTAACAAACCTCATTAATAAAAATGATCCTGGGTTATTTACCTTAAACTTTGACAACACTTCTCCAGTCTGACAGTTGTGAACTATACAAAATGCTGGTGTGGCCACACTTGGAATATTGTGTACAGTTCTGGTCCCCATATTTTGGGAAAGATGTGGAAGCATTGGAAAAGGTGCAGAGGAGATTTACTAGGATGTTGCCTGGTCTGGAGGGAAGGTCTTTGGAGGAAAGGCTGAGAAACTTGGGTCTGTTCTCATTGGAAAGAAGAAGGCTAAGAGGGGATTTGATAGAGACATACAAGATGATCAGAGGATTAGATAGGATAGACAGGGAAAGACTTTTTCCTAGGATGATGATGTTAGCTTGTACGAGAGGGCATAACTACAAATTGAGGAGTGATAGATTTAAGACAGATGTCAGAGGCAGGTTCTTTACGCAGAGGGTGGTAAGGGCGTGGAATGCCCTACCTGCTAATGTAGTTAACTCAGCCACATTAGGGGGATTTAAACAATCCTTAGATAAGCACATGGATGATTTTGGGATAGTGTAGGGGGATGAGCTGAGAATAGTTTACAGGTTGGCGCAACATCGAGGGCTGAAGGGCCTGTTCTGCGCTGTATTGTTCAATGTTCTATGCTCTATGTTCTATGTTCTATTAAGTACTTTAAGAATTCCGAGGCTAAGAAATTCACTTTTTTTTATTATTAAACCCCTGAATTGAAAGTAAATTCAATAATGTTTAATACATTGACTATTTTCATAAAATATTATTTTTGTATGCAATTGTTCTGCTGCAACATCAAATTCCAAAAAAACAGAATCTTGTACGTTGAATCCAGCAAGTTAACAAGTGTGTGAATAGACACCAGATGAGAAATCTGGTTTTGAAGTTGCTCATAACTTTGGAACATTGAGAGAAGTAACTCTCCTACTGGGCTACAACACATTAAACAGGTCCACAGCTGTCTGGATAACAATCTGAACAATGTTTTTAGCAACATGGGAATATTTTGCAGCTAACACAAGTGCTGGCTACAAATAAACAGGCTGTAAGAGAAGCGTGTCAAAATCCCCTTCATGTCTGATCATGCCCATCACTGAAGCATTAGAAGTACTCAGACCTTTGGTACAAAGTAAGCCTTGAGTGGCAGGAAGATTACTGAAGAAACATTTTGACCAGCTGCTTGAGTGAGTAAACCCGGGTCAATTGCTCTGATGGACTGGCACATATGGTGACGTTCAAGACCTATTAGCAACCCATGGCTCATGTTGCTTTATTTAGTTTTATTAAGCTACTACAGTTAAAGATGTAAGTATTAACACTCCCATCTGCCCAAATTATCAGTGAAAGGAATGACTGTTTTGCAATCTTGGCTCATACTTCATACTCTCCTTAAGCATGCTGTTTGCACACCCATTGCCTACTGTAAATTACATTATTGTCTCCACTTCAATATGACAAGCTTGCTTTTAGTGGTGTAAGTCACTAACTCAGGCTGTGTTGGCAGGAGAATCTCTATCACACTTCATTGAAAGCTGGTCAAATGCCACTCAAAACTTTTCTTGCACATTGGCATTCAAGTTTGAAATCGGTGATGATATTTGTGAATGATTGCTAACACACATTTGCATGACTTGTCAAACTGAAATTAACTGCTAATCTCTTTTTAAAGGACAGAGACAGTCTGCTAATCTGATCAGTGGTAATTCTTAGTCTTATGATTTGATTCAAATAGTCGTGGTGAGTTTTATAGTTTGCTGTATTTTCTTACTAAATTGTATTTTTGCTTCTTTTGTCGGAATGACATCACTGAACCACAAGTCTCCTCCATCTTTATATGCTGTAGTGGAAGAAGAGCTTTGACTTCCTATGTACTTGGTGGCATTGAAAAGGATAGGAATGTGATGAGAACTACACAGAAAAGCCCATGAACAAAAACAATCCACAGATGCTGAGTATTTCCAGCATTTTCTGTTTTTAATTTAGATTAATACAGAACCTTTTAATCCAGTCAAACCTCTCAAGGTTTTTGAGTGCAACTTGATAGTATAGTCCCATCACTCACTGATTCTTACAGCAAGGTTTAATCTCCTGACTCCCCTGACCATTTTTATAGAGCAGTACTTAAATAGGAGCCCAGCTTCAAGCTATCACTGTGTTGTCAACAGAGATGCTCCCATGTGTGATTACTTTTATTTCTGACATGTTGACACAGTGATCGACTATTGGTTTGTTCACAAATAACTCCCCACATTAATATTTTAACATAGCCCCAGCTACATTTCTGCTGTGCATTACTGTCATTATTTTATTAGTTTGTGTATTTTGGGTCTTATTAATAACTGTATTTATATAATCCACTCGGTGAAGAAAAATGCCTCATAAAACATTAGTGACAAGAGCAGTGGTCGTCAATAGGAGTCTTGGAGCCTGCACTGCATTTCAATACAAACATAGCAGATTCACATCTTGAACTCCACCTTTTCACACTATCAATACATCCCTTAATTAATTAACTCATAATTGCCTGTCTAAAATGAAGATATAGGGCAACAGATTCATTCTACCAATTTTTTTTCTTTGTGTCAAATTCTCTTTTAATATATATTGAGACATAACAGCATAAGAACTATGAGCAAGAGCAAACCATTCATCCCTTCAAGATTACTTGACTTTGACTATGATCATGACAGATCTTGAGGCTCATCTCCTGTTTCCTCCCCATTTAACTCATACCTTGATTCTTTGAGAGATCAAAAACCTTTACATTCAGTCTGAATATCTTCAACAATGTCACATGCATGTCTCTCTGGCAAATCATTTTAAAGATTCACGATACTGAAGGTGAAGAAATTTCTCTGCATAGAGTCATAGAGATGTACAGCACAGAAACAGACCCTTTGGTCCAACTCATCCATGCCGACCAGATATCCCAACCCAATCTAGTCCCACCTGCCAACACCTGGCCCATATCCCTTCAAACCCTTCCTATTCATATACCCATCCAGATACCTTTTAAATGTTGCAATTGTACCAGCCTCCACCACTTCCTCTGGCAACTCATTCCATACAGTCATATGCTTGATGATAGTTGAAAGGTTCCTCTGCATGAAAGTGTTGCCCCATAAGGTTTCTTTTACATCTCTCCCCTCTCACCCTAAACCTATGCCCTCTAGTTCTGGACTCCCCCACCCACCGGAAGAGACTTTATCTATTTATCCAATCATCTCAATATCAGATGATCAACTCCCTTATCATGAGGCTATGCATCTTCATCCTAGGTTCCACAGCTGGCTGGAGCAGCCTCCAAGTCTACCCTATCAAGCCCTTTCAGAAACCTGTATGTTTCAATTAAATCAGCTCCTATTATTCTAAACTCCATGGAGTATAGGCTCAATTTACTGAATGTCCCACCATAAGGTTACCCTCCCATCTTGTGGGACAATCCAGTGAATCTTCATTGTCCAGTTTCACAGTAGGTATATCCTTCCTTAGTTATGGATACCACAATTGCTCACAGAACTCCATGTGGTCTCTTCAAAGCTTATTATATCTGGATCAAGACTTCCTCACACTTGTATATCAGTCCCCCAGCAATTAATGCCAACATGACATTTACCATTTGAATTACTTGCATAGAGGTCTTAACAAAAGTCAAAGAGATTTGGTTCAATGTAGGAGGGAGTAGGTGACAGTTAGTAGGTAACCTAATCTTTTGTTGGAGAGATGGGTTTAATGGAATGTTTTGAGATAAAAGAGGAATGTATTGAAAACAGTAAAGAAGAAAAGTTAGAACAGTTAACCTGGTAATTATTCAGCTTCATTTGTCTGCCTCTGCATTAAAGCCTTGAATATGACTTGGCAAAACAAGATACATATGCTGAAGTAACTGTAGTCAGCTTAATGGGCATCCCAACCAAAACAACTCGACAGTCAGCAGGACTGAGAAGGGTCTCCATCACATGATAAATGTTTAAGAATGACCCTGGGTCTTCATGGGTATGGGAAGACATTCAGAAAAAGCTTAAAAACTCATTTTACTGGGCCACTTCTCCATCCAGATGCTGCTCCCACTTCCCTGTACAGGTTCTTGTTTCGAATGGCACATCAGGCTATGATCTTCACTGGAGAAAAAGAACATCAACTGTCAGATAGATCAAGATTGGAAAGGAAAGTAGGATCATTTTCTCCATCCATTTTAACTTACCCTCTTCTGGTGTCTGTCATGCGGTCATTTGGGATGGTAGGTATGGGTATTAAAGTTGATCTCACTGTAGGAGTTAAGCAGAAGCAGTGTTTTTTTTTAATATAATGATTAACTGAGACTCTCAGTGAAGTTGCTTTGTTCATCTGTGTGTCTTCAGACCATTCTTCAGTGGAATTGATATGAAGAATAATTAGATATTGATTTTGGCAGCATTTATGCTTATTCCTAAATAACAAAAATAAAGTGGGTAGTTTAAAATCTCTAACATAATGCACTGGCAAAAGTGGGGGCATTAACAGCTGTTGCAGCAGCATTGTAACCGTGCCTGTGTTGTTGAATTAACCTTAGACCTTTCAGTTTTTAAGCAAAGTAACAGAGAGGTAAAATTGGGAGTTAAAGCAAGGAGTAATGGGGGCCCATTGAGACATGCTTTATTTTGATTTGGCTCCAATTCAACAATTTGTTTTTCATCTTTGGGCCTTGGGGAAGAGTTATAGGCACCAACTGACAATATGATGGGGTCATACAACTGTGCAGTTAGAAACTTTTAGAGTACTAAGTTTGCACGAGATAGTCCTTGCTTTGGCCATGACTTGCTGTAATACAATAAACATTTGTTTAGTGGGATTTCGATGTGAGCAGGAAATGGAGGAGACTATGAGGAGTGATTTTTTTCACCAGCTTTGGCCTTGAGACCCAGGACACAAGAACTTTCAACTATCATCACATATAGGACTGTAAAAATGTCAATTGCTTACACCTCCCAAGTCTTTCTTTTCCATCCATGACTGGTGAGCCCAAGTCCATTATCGGGATCATTAGGTGCAATACAACTGATCTGTAACTTCAGCCACAGGACACGATCTTAAAAGCCAGAATGCCATCAGTGACCTCCACCATTTAAGGTCACTGTGCCACAGAGTGCATTCAGTAAAAGTTTGTCACAGATTTTTCGGAAGTGCCATTAGTCTTTTCACATTCTTCCTGTCATCTGGATAGACATTACAATAATAATCCGACATCTGTGTTTTCCCATGTGCCAAACAATATATTAAACTCTTGCTGTCCTAAGGCACTTCAAACATTATGGAGACAAGAGGAATTGTAAAGAATTGCTTGTAGTTGGCAGCTAGGAACATATTAAAGCTGTATTCCTTTGGATAGTTTTATTAAAATGTTTAAAAAATTAACAATTGTCCAATACTTGAATATGATTCATGGAAAGAAGAGTTGCTTTGGAAAAGTGTGAGTGATCTGTTCAGTCAGAAAGCAACTGAAAATCAAAGAATCTGCCAAGTCACATATGCTTGGGATTTATTTTTACTTTATTATTATATGACTGGCAACCTTTTGGTACCTGAAAAAAATCAGAAAATTGATCTCATTCTGGCCAGTTATTTTACTGTTAAAACTTTTTTGCTTTTTAGAGCTATTTGAACATAATGCCAATTTTGTTTTTGTTCTGAGGTGGGTGAGTAGTTTCAGTATCTTCCAAGGCTCAATCCTCCCAATCTCTGTAGTCTCATCCACCCACCAAGATATCTGCACTCCATCCTTTCTGGCCTCCTGAATGACCCTGATTTTAATTGCTCCATGTTTGGCAGCTGTGACCTGAATTACAAAGTCCCAAAGCTCTGGAATTCCCTCTCAAAACCTCTCCACCTCTCTTTCCTTCTTTAAGCTGTGACTTAAAACCTAATTTGTTGACCAAATGTTTGGTCATCTGCCTTCCTTTTATAGCTCTGTGTCATTTTTTTCTTTGTAATGTCTCTGCGCAATGCTTTATTTTGGTCAAGGCACTCTATAAATGCAAACAGCTGACTAACCTTCAACACTGCTCACCAGGCATTAAAACATTCGTTGTCATGACTAGGAATTGCAACTGCCAATGCAACTTTTATACAAGGGATACAGGGAGAGTGCGGGTAAGTGGCTTTGAAATGGCCATCAGCTGTGATTGAATGGCTGAGTGGACTTGATGGGCCGAATGGCCTTAGTTCCACTTCTTTTTCTTATGGTCTTATGGCCTGGAATGAAGAACACGTACAGTACGTGCATGGGAGTTCAAACTGAATATGGACTTTATTATCAGACTTTAATACATGTAACGATTTTTTAATATTAGTAGGAGCAGAAGTTAACATCATAGCATCACCAAAAAGAATCAACCATTTTTATAACTTCACCTTTACTCTGACAACTTCATCGCAGCTTACATCATTCTCCACTTATGAAAATGGCTCTTCTGTATGACCTTTACAAGTGTGTTCATTCTGTTCACTGTACATGAGTGATCAGGCCTGATAATGGGCTGCAAATTCTCTTCACCTTTATAATATTCACTTGGCATTTCTCTCTCTGTCAGCCGCTGTGTGGGAAACCATTAAGAATTGGAACACTAAAGTGGAACATGAGCACAAATGTCAGCATGAACTTCACCACTGTCAAAAAGGTATATAATCTTCCCACCCCAACTGAACACATTTCCACTTGGATTGATGGCATTTATTGTGAAAAGATGTGATTTTTTTTTTAATCAAGGTGTTGGATGACAAGAGTGAGGCCATAATTTTCATGAGAAGAACAATTGAAGCTTGTTGTAAAAATCCAGTTCAGCATTAGGCATAGAGTTCTGAGGGTGGGTGAATAGTTAACTTACTTGGTGATGCTACTTCCATCTCCCTCTGTGGAGGAATTAGCTGGTTTTAACATGTTTGTGTGATGAATATCAGAGAAACCAACCCCTAATATCTCCTGTCATCATAACACGATCTTGACAACATGATACTTAATGGAGACTGTGTTTCAAACCAGCAACATCATTATTATGAAGCATAGAATTATTAAGCATAAAGGTAAAAAAACAATCTGTTCAAATACAGTAGGTGATACTCCAAGATTTATTGATCTTCCCTATTGCCCAGATCAAATATTTCAAGGAATTGTAAGATGTCCACCTTATAGATTTTTGGAATAGCCCTCCGCAACCCCAAGAAGCTAAATGCTTAAGTGTTGATACTAAACATGTAATGTACATTATAATTTTACCTCGAATACACCAAGTCAAAAATCACTCGACACCAGGTTATAGTCCAATGGGTTTATTTGAAAACAATAGCATTCGGAGCACTGCTCCTTCATCAGGTGTTAGTGAGCTCACTTACACTTGATGAAGGGACTGCCCTCCAAAAGCTAGTGTTTTCAAATAAATCCATTGGACTATAACTTGATGTGATTTTTGACCTTGTCTAACCCAGTCCAATGCCGGCACCTTCACATCATAGAAGTCACCAGGCACTTATGTACAAAATTTCTTTAAAAGGAAACAAGCTTCTTTTTAAATACAGTATTCCTCTTTGTGTGGACTTTCCTTCCTTATTCAGGAAAATAAGTTGTCTTTTTTCCATTGAATTGAACACCTAATACTAATTGCAATAATGCAGGATTATTCATGGCTGTCACAAAATGTTGTAGTGTAGTTAAGTATTCCCTGGAGTATGGATGATATTTAAGAGTGTTTTTCAGTACAGAACTGCTGGATTCTTGTACTGTCACTTTGGACTGTGCTCAGCTAGTTGCTTTATAGAAGAGCCTAAAGGGTTTTACCAAGTTTCACATTTTAAGCAAACCTTCAAAATGTCATCTTATTTTAATTCACCATGATTCTATCCAACACTAGAATTTGATACAGTCAATATTCTACCCTTTTTTTTTGTCACAACAGGTTTTAATGTATTTCATATGGCCTGATGTCATTGCCCTTCCAAAACAACAGGGATTGGTTAAAATGTAATGGCACCAGATTTGATCAATATTGTGACAATTAATTCCTTTATAGTTGATGGTTAGCAGGCCATCTGTATTTGATTGAAATAATATTGCAGTGGTTGTATATATAATAACATTTACACAGGCAGCATGGTGGCACAGTGGTTAGCACTGCTACCTCACAGCACCAGGGACCCGGGTTCAATTCCCACCTCAGGCAACTTTCTGTGGAGTTTGCACATTCTCCCCGTGTCTTCATGGGTTTCCTCCGGGTGCTCTGGTTTCCTCTCACAGTCCAAAAATGTGCAAGTTAGGTGAATTGGCCATGTTAAATTGCCCATAGTGTTAGGTGAAGGGGTACATGTAGGGGAATGGGTCTGGGTGGGTTGCTATTCGGAGGGTCGGTGTGGGCTTGTTGGTCTGAAGGGCCTGTTTCCACACTGTAAGTAATCTAATCTAATTTCTTGTTCCTATATTCAAAAATAACCTCTACTTCTGCTCAGATCCATGCTGGATAAAATCACATCCTTGCCAAACCGCCTTTGGTTTGCTGATTGATACTGGTGATGTTCAAAATGATTGGAGAAGATCCTCCCAAAATCTCATGAGATTCTGAAGACAATTGGTTTTTGCCATATCTATTTTGAAGTAGGATAACATGAGGCAGGATGCCGAAACAAAGTTAACACAGGATCATTGAAAGAACAATGAACCAGGAAAGTTAGCAAAAGTAAACAAAATACTGCAACACAGAGTGTGAGAGATCTAAAACAAGGAAGCAATGGAAAAAGAAACAAAGAAAAGAGAGGTGACAAGAACAGGACAGCGAATGTGGGTGTTGATGAAACTGGTCTGCAAAATTAAGTATTAAAAAAATGCTGAAAATATCATTATGTTGAAAAATCATCAACCTATAATATTAGGTTCTCTTTTCATAGATGCTGCCAAACCTGCAAAGATTTTCCACTATTTTCATTTTAGATTTCTAATATCTGCAGTGTTTTGCCTTAACATGAAAGTGAATTATGGGCTCACCTGTAATAAAGAACATGATTTTGGTTATTTCCATTGTTCGCTCGGTGATTTTAAAGTTCACATTAATTGTGTTCATTTTAATATAGTTCAGTTTAATATATTCTGTTTAATATGATTCTGGAAATCTAATTAATATGGTTTATCTAGTCTGGGATATCTAATTTCTAGGCCTAATCAAAAGCCTGGAATGCAATAAAAAAATTAAGTTCTCATGGGCAGATGTTCTCCATAAGCTGATTTTAGCAAGCATCAGTCCAACAGCAGAATATCTGAAGGTTTCAATCTCAGTCCAGATTAGTGAACTCTCCAGTGAGGTGAATCTCCTCCATCGAAATTTCAAATCATCACTGGCAGGTTCACTCAGTTGAAACTACAGTAGATACAGATCCTGATCCTGATATGGTGCTTAAACTACTGATCCAGGTCTAATTGACTCTTAAATTCAGAAAAGTACTTTGCTCTCTATGGCCTCGTTCCCATGTTTTTGATTTTGAATTGGCTACTGAAGTATTATTTGTATGATCCAAATACTCCCAATCAGAATTGTTAATTTTCGTACATGGAATAGCTGCAGTATCTGCTATAAAATCTTATACCACCCAAAACTGGCAGACACCAGACACCATGTATTTAGTATCAGCCTGTTCCTGATTTTAAGTGGCCATACTATCACCATTTACAAATAGCAATTAGGCAGCGTAAGCTCAGCTTTAGGTATCGTACCACTGTGGCACTTTATTTATCCCTGAGAGAACACTGCACACTGGTTACCCACAAGAGCAATCACTATATGGCAAAATATTAGACTGATGTTGGCCAGAACAATTTTATAATCATAATAGTTTGGAAGTTCAGTGAGATTTATTGAAATTTCATACTTTGTATATTGGTTTCAGTTTTTCTCCTTACTCTGTTTGTACAGACAGCCATGTGCTTATATTGAGTATAATAATGACCAGAAGTTCGACTTGGAGGGACTTTGCTTGTGTTGGCTCAGTCTGACTAACTGCAGACAGACTGTTGGAGTTAATTACATTAAATGGTGAGAACATTATTTGACCTTACTGGTGGAGTACCAGATGGTATCCATTGTACTTTCTTAAGTCTTAGGGTTTAATGGCAGCCTGATATCTGAGCATGCATGGAGCTGTTTTTGGCAGGGGAGGCAGGGGGCAGATTTTGTGGGTGGTTGTCAGCTGACCAAGCTTCCATTTTTGTCGTATGTTACATTTTGGCAGAAAGCAGCAAAGTTATGTATAATTTATTTTATAAAATGATTTTATTGGATTCAGGAACTATGCAATGTGGATAGGTAATTCTGTTGAGGTGAAGATTCAAGATTCCAGCTGGACTGAAACAGAAGAGAGAATGTTCAAATAAATTTAGGTGATGGGTAATAATCGACCTCCTTTAATTAAGTATCAAATGTAGCTCTGGATGAATACTCCCCAGTTAGAGAACCAGGAATCAGATGGTGCATCAAAAAAACAGCACAGCTGCAAGCTGAACTAAACTGAAAGTTGACTCTCAGCCTCTAGCGGCAAATGTTTAATAAGTTGCTGCTGGTTTTGAAGGGGATTAGAGTAGATTCTCTCCAGTATAGAGACAGGCCCTTTGGCCCAATAAGTGCACAATGACTCTCCGAGAGTAACTCACCCAGACCCATTCCCCTTGCCTAAATTTACCCCTGACCAATGCACCTATCACTATGGACAATTTAGCATAGCCATTTCACCTGACGTGCACATCTTGTGGATTGTGGGAGGAAACCCATATAGACGCAGAGAGAATGTGCAAACTCCATACAGACAGTCGCCCGAGGCAGGAATCAAAGCCGAGTCCCTGGTACTGTGAGGCAGCAGTGCTAACTACTGAGCCACCATGCCACTCCAATTTTGTTTATTCTCTGGTCAACCAAGTTATAGCTACAATTATCCATTTGACAAAATGTGCATTTGGAAAACACCACTGGGTTTTCCTCACAGGTAGGAATAAATTAAGACTCCAGTCTGCTCCTGCACACCATTGGTATAGGGTCATCTTCCAGCCCTGGAATGGTAGGCACCTAACAAATGTCTTTGTTGTTCTCTTCTTCAGAGCTCGACTTGAAGGCAGTCTTTTCCATATTGCCATATGATCTCCATTTGTGGGTAGGGCAAGGAGGCAGGTCAAAATCCACCCTATCACTGCAAGCAATGCCCTTGCTGTCAACACCAATCTGATCCACATTGGTGATCCAGGTCAGTAATCCCACTAGCACCCCCACAGGGAGTCTACATTGCTGTATGACCACTTATTTTTTTGAGATTGGATTCCTCACAGTGTGGAAACAGGCCATTTGGCCCAAACAAGCCTACACTGATCCTTTGAAGAGTAACCCATCCAGACCCATTTCCTTCTGACTAATGCACTACATGCATGTTTTTGTTGAGCTATGCATAGTGATGGTCGAATCTCCAATTTATCTCCATCACAAAATAGTGAATTTCTCCCGCTCTTACCACCTGCCACTGATGTATATTTGAAAGACTTACAAGTTGATATTCAACAAAATAGGTAATGTGGTGGGCAATGAATAAGATTAACTTAGAGAAGGGATCTTGATCAGATGGGCCAGTCGGCCAAGGAGTGGTAGATGGAATTTAATTTGGATCAATGTGAGGCGTCGCATTTTGGTAAGACAAATCAGAGCAGGACTTACACTGTTAATGGTAGTGCCCTGGGGAGTGTTGCTGAACAAAGAGACCCAGTGGTGCAGATGCATAGTTCCTTGAAAGTGGAGTCTCAGGTAGAAGAAGGTTGGTACACTTCCCTTCATTAGTCTGTGCATTGAGTGAAGGAGTTGGAATGTCATTTTGTGGCTGTGCAGGAAATTGGTCAGATCACATTTGGAATACTGAGTTCAATTCTGGCTTTCCTGCTACATGAAAGATATTGTTAAACTTGAGAGGGTTCAGAAAAGATTTACGAGGATTTGAGCTGTAAGGAGAGGTTGAATAGGCTGGGTTTTCTTTGTCCTGGAGTGGCGGAGGCTGAGGGATGATCTTATAGAGGTTTATAAAATCATGAGGGTACGGATAGAGTGAATAGCCAAGGTGTTTATCCCAGGATAGAGGTGTCTAAAATTAGAGGGCATAGGTTTAAGGTACAAGGGGAAAAATATAAAGGGACCTGAAGGGCAACTTTTTCATGTAGAGTGTGGTGCATGTATGGAACGAGATGCCAAAGGAAGTGGTGGAGGCAGATAGATGTCATTTAAGAGTCATCTTGAAGGGTTTAGAGGGATATGGGCCAAATGCTGGCAAATGGAACTGGATCAGTTTAGAATATCTGATGGGCATGGGCAAGTTGGATTAAAGTGTCTGTTTCCATGCTGTATAACTCTGACTCTATTATAGCCATATTATAAACCTTGGCTGTTCACAGGAAAATGACCCAGAGCTCCTGCTTCAGAGACAGGTAGGCCATCCTAAACAATAGCTCTTAGATACCTCCTCCTATCTCCCCTGGACCATGACCCCACCATGAAACATCAGGCTGTCATGCCCACCACTATCACTAATCACACGTCATCTGGTGATCTCCCCTCCATTGCCTCCAAGCTCCCAACCCCACACAACTTGCTTCAACATCCTTCCCAAAATCCACAAACAAGACAGCCTGGGTAGACCAATTGCTGTTGCCTACTCCTGCTGCACAGAACTCAACTCTTCCTATCTCAACTCGATTCTTTCTCCCCTTGTCCACTCCCTATCCTGTGATTCCTCTGACACTTTACGTCAATTTCAGAAAATCCAGTTTGCAGGCTCCAGCCACCGCCTCATCGCCATGCATATGCAATCCCTTTACACATCCATACCCCAGTAGGATGGTCTCAGGGCTCTCGCATCTTCTTCCTGGAAAAAAGGTTTGCACCGCTCCATCCACCATCACCCTCCTCTGCCTGACCGAGCTTATCCTCACCCTGAACAACTTTCTTTTAGCTCCTCTCACTTTCTTCAGGTCAATGATGATGCCAACTTCGAGAAAGTGGCCTCTGAAATGTCCACCTTCTTTCTCAACCAAGAATTCCCCAGTACTGTAGCTGACAGGGCCCTCAACCAGGTCAGGTCATCTCCCCACTTCAGCCCTTACCCCCTCTCTCCCATTTCACTACAGTGATAGGATCCCCCTTGTCCTGACCTACCATCCCATCAACACCCACATCCAGGAGATCGTTAGCCACCATTTTCACCACATCTTGTGGGATCCCATCACAAATACCTATTCCTCTCCCCTCCTTATCAGCCCCAAAGACTGCTCCCTCTGGGACACCCCTGTCCACCCACCTTCAGTCCCAAAACCCCTTCAGATCCACAGTACCTTCCCCTGCAACTACAGAAGGTCTAATACCTGTCTGTTTACTTCCTCCCTCCTCAGTTATCAAGGGCCCAAACACGCCTTCCAGGTGAAACAGCGCTTTACTTGCATTTCTCACAATTCACTTCTCACAACGTAATCTCCTCTACATTGGGGAAACAAAGCATAGACTGGGTGACCGCTTCACAGAACGCCTACGTTCTGTCTGTGAAAAAGACCCTGGGCTTCCAATTGCCTGTCACTTCAACACACCACCTTGTTCCCTGGCCAACATGTGCATCGCAGGCTAGCTGCAGTGCTCCAGTGCAGCTCAGCAGAAGCTTGGGGACTCGACAGCCTTCTGGATTCAATATCAAGTTCAACACTTTTAAGGTTTGAGGCATCTTCACATGAGCTTACCCCAAACCCTACACAGCAGGCCTTGTTATCACATGGTCGACTATTACACATCACCCATCGTTAGCCGCTAATTGTCCACTAATTAGTGGCTTTCCTTCTCCCAGGCCGACTGTTATCTACTCTTCTGAGTGTCCAACTGATTTTCACTTCATTTGGGTTCTATATGACCCATTGTTTACTCCTTATCGCCTCCCTTCAATCTCTTTTTTGCATAAAAACCAACATTTACCGAGCTATCATCAGTTCTGCGGAAGGGTAACTGAACTCTGATTTCTCTCCACACATGCTGTGAGACCTGCTGAGCCTTTCCAGCAATTTCTGTTTTTGTTCTAGGTATGCAATAGCTGCGCCACAAGACTCAATTAAAGATAAGGGAGGATGTATTAATCTAAAAATTTTGGGAGCAATACAACTTTAAGAAAAGAAAAAAAAAATCTTTAAGCATTACAAATGAAAGGCTTGTGGCTTGTGTGCTTTAGTGACAACTGATTGGAACCAGCAGGAGCTCCTCAAACATAACTTACAAATATATACTGAACAGCTCCTGCTAACTCTAATGACTTAAAGGTGCTTTCCTGCACATTTGCAAGCCTGAAATTCCTAAATACACAGCTGAGTAGCTTAAAGGTGTTGGTTGAAATGTAAATTCACCATAGTCATTTACGAAGGTCTCTTCTGCTGTCCAGCTCCAAGGGTGTAATCTTCCTCAAAAAGAATACATTTTAATAAAACAATGGCAGCAAACCTCCATCTCTGTCACCATCCGTGGTTTTGGACTAGTTACTGTTTACATGCTGGAACTTCAGTCGACTGACTTTGTTATTCATGAAAACCATATGGCTTTGTTCTAATGCTCTATTTTAATTTTAAAAAATGAAGACTCACTGCTATAAATTAGGTGCTAGAAACAATGATGTTTGCTCATTATATGAAAGAAAGAGTGGCCAACCAAAATCTAACAAGATATAAAATGCACATACTTTCAATCAGACTCAGTAGCAGGAAGTCCATTTAACCTTCACATTGCTGTGGCCATTGCAAATGAACTGTTGAATTCTATTTGGGTTGTCTCCACATTATGTTCATCACTAGGGTCATGAAAAGCTTATTCGTGATTGGGAAACTATAGCAGCTCTTTCACTCTGGGGCCACTCTTCATTATAAAGAATAGAAGAGTTAATTCCGGTGACTTGATGATATTTATCCCTCAACCAGCAACACGAAAATGAATTAAAGCAGAAACTGCTAGAGAAACTCAGTGGGTCTGGCAGCATCCATGGAGGGAAAACAGAGTTAACATTCCAAGTCCAGCAACCCTTCTTCAGAATACATTATCTGGTCATTGTTGTTTGTGAGACCTTTCTGTGCTCAAGTTAGCTACATATTTCCTGGCATTGCGACAGTTACGATACTGCAAGCTACTTAATTAGTTTGAAAGCACTTTGGGATGTCATGTGATCAATCACACAACTACTTAAATGTAAATTGTTCTTTTTTTTTGCTTGATATAATATGGTTGATCAAAGTTTTGAAAAACATGTATTTTACATTTTAGCTGATGGAAAATTTCCCAGTAAACATGTTCTAATTATGACACATTGCGTGATGAGAACATAGAACAATACAGTGCAGAACAGGCCCTTCGGCCATCGATGTTGTGCCGAACTATGAACTATTCTCTGCTCGCCCCCCCCTACACTATCCCAAAATTATTGTGACCACAGACTACAATTTCATTTAACTACCTTTATTGCACATAATGAAATTCATTAAGCTATCCATGTTTTAATGAACATATTTTCTATAAGTAATCTTGAGGCCAGAGCTGTTACTATGCAATACAATGAAAAATCTAGTTGTTTTAAAATTACAATTTTACAAAGAAATGTTATGAATCCTTGTAATTTAGCAACAAAGTAGTAATTTAGTCAAAAGATTTATGGGAAGGCCTTAAACTGTGAGAGTGAAGTTCAAGCAGTGCATGTTCATTGTATGAACCCTGAGTTTATGTTGCTACAAATTCCCTTGCATCTGTTATTAGTTATTATCTATGCCAGGTTATGTATTTTCATATTTTCTTTAAAAAGATACTTCTGTGCTACTGAGACCCATTTGTTTGATTTTCAGATTTTCGGATATTGTTAAATTTGAAAGTAATGTCATGTGACATATGACAAAGAACATTACCATTCCAATTTTGTATGATCTGAAGGTATGTTGATGATGTGACAGGAGCTGTATCATTGCCAACTTCTCTTTCTAAGCAGGTTATTTTTTTTTAAATATTCTTTCACGGGACATGGGCAACATTGACTCAGCTGGAATTTATTGGCCATTCCCAAATCCATTTAAGAAAGTGATTGTGTATCGGCTTCTTGAACTGCAGGAAGATTACAGCATATTTACTACCTCTTATGGACTCTATCCTGGCTCTCCCCAACCTCTTGGTGCAAGGAAGTTTTTTCATCTCTTCTCATGAGGCTGCCTGAGATATGATCACGCATATTTTCACAGACAAGAATTACAAAAGCGAATAAAGTGATCAGCATTTTGATCACCAGAGATTAGCGGAGACAGCGCACTCCTACTTTGAAGAATTATGTGCCAGCATTTAGTGCAGTTGTCAAAAGAAGGGAAGATTTTACATGGTAATTCCTGCTGTCATGATGAGGGCAGGTGGGAAGCAAAAAAACCTGGCATTTTGTATCCCATTCCTATTGGAATCTCACTGTGTATAATCGTATTTAGGCTGGTACTAATATTGCCAACAATTTTCCAATATTTAAATACGGCTTTAATGGGTGAATAGCAGATTGTGTGTGATTTCTAGTTTTTGATGGGATGACACTTGAAACTCCAGTTTGCCCACTTGGATTAGGCAGTGAGGAAGTTTCATGAATAAAGAAGCCAACCAAAAATTCAAAGGAACATCTTTTTGTCAAAGGTGCTGTTTTTCTTACGGCAATATTTTCCGATGATTTTTGTAATATTATTTTTCTTTGTGTGTTTCCTTGCTTTTATTTTCTCTTTTGGCAGCAGAACCAATTGGAAATGTTTATGTGACATTAAAAACAATAGAAAATATTTTCTGAGAAATCTCTATTTTAAAGACTTCAGCAGAACAGTAAAGTAATAAAAAGAATAAATGTTAAAAAGAGGAAATATAATGGAGGCATTTAATCCAGTTCAGTACATCAGACATCATTCAATCACAGCTTGTTTGTCACTTGATGGGTCCACAAATCATGTAGAGTCATCGAATGGTTGCCTTACTGAAACAGGCCTTTCCATCCTGTCAGGTCCATGCTCTCAGCACTAGTAAGCTAGTCTCACTCTATTGTCTTTTCCCTGTCAGCTTGCAATTTTTAATCTCTCCAGATAAATGTGAAGTGCCTTTTTGAAAGCAAAGATTATTTTTATCTTCAATCCATTCTCAGACAATAGGACAGGTTTTCCCCCCACATACTCTCATCTTGATCCCTTGTGACTGTGGAAAGTTCTATCAAATTCCTTCTCGACTTTACGTTTGACAAATCTGGGTCTGCTATCCCATATATCCCTGTAATTGAAATCTCTTATCCTCAAATCTACCACTGTGAATCTTTTCTGCATTGTCTTTGGGGCAATCAAGTGTGATGGGGAAAGGGCAGGAAAGTGGATGTGAGGAGTGTTGGATCAACCATGATCCTATTGAAGGGTGGACCAGTTTCATGTGGCCAAATAGCCAACTCTTATTCCTTTTTCCTGTTCCTATTTCTTACAGTCTTGATGCCTTTACATCACTTCTAAATGTCTGTCAGATAGAATTGCTCCAACTTAGGCTTATCTATGTTTCATAACTGTTCAGCATTGTCGCTTTTGTGTTTGAGGAGTAGAATGTTTTGCATTTACAGCTAAAATGTTTTGTCAAGTGTGATTCATGGTGCTTTTCCGCCACGACTTGGAGTGACTTTTATCAAGAAATCCTGATTTCATTAATTAAGTATCAGCACCATTCTCATGGAATCATAGCAGTAGAGGTGGAAATGCTCGCTACTGCTAAGATCTACCAACATTCATGCCACTGGTGACGTACATCAATTCATATGCTGCGAGACAGGACCAACCTCTCATACTGCGGTGCTCATCAATATCAACAAAGGAATGAGTCGGAAAGGTAAGCTAGCTCCCTGCCTTGCATCTAGGGACCTAAAGATGCTGCTGGATAGAGTGATGGAGAACAAGGCTATTCTTTCTCCTGCAGATCACCAAAGAGGCCACACCACCAGTCACAGGCAGCTTGTGTCCTTAGTTAAACAGAACACACAACAGTGTGGGGAGACGGTTAAAAGGCACCTGCATTCCTCCCAGCTCAGTACCATCATCTTGTCTCTGTTACTTAACACTCAAAGGGCCACTACTTACTCTAACTCTGCCACGACACATGCACCAGTGCTCAGGGACTATGATTCTCACTTTTTTGCAGATATTTGTTCCAACTGCACTTCATTCTCCCAAACTACTAACTCTTTCCTACCATCCAGACTTCCTATCCACTCATGGGGGACATCTCACCACCTCTCCTGTCCTAGTATCAGCATTAACTGCTCTTCCATCCACCTCCATCAGTCAATCCCTCCCTTTGTCTCACAGGAACAATTAGTTCACAACTAAGTAAAGACCAATAAAGGTGCAATGGACATTCAGGCCCTCACACCATCCTCCTCACTCCAAAGTGGTCAGAGAAGAGCACAACCACTCACAGATGGGAAGATCTCAATATCACACCACTCCATTAAACTTCACTGTCCTATGCTGTACTCCTCTTCCATTATCACCAACACTAACATGTTCTGACTCATGTTTTCTGGAAGAGATTTACATATCATAATAATTCACTGCATTAAAAGTATTTTCCTCACCTCATTGAATTTATTATCCCATCCTTTTACGCATAAAGATGTCATGTCACGGATTGTCTCAAGGTTCATGTTTTGTTAATCATTGATCTCTTGTGAAACTACAACTCTGTCAATCTGAGTAGCTCATTAAAAGACAGATACCTAACAGAGCATCCACTTTTGTAAAGTTGGTGTTGTATGTTCTTATAATAGGGACTGCAGAACACTGTCTGTACGTTATTATAATGGGGACTACGGAATACTGCCTGTTTGTTATTATAATGGGGATTGCAGAACACTGTCTGTTCAGTTATGCTTCCTACATTGCAACAGGGATGATACTTCCCGGGTACTGCATAGGTTAAAAAAAATGTTCATTTAAAAATAAGTTATTATTTATTTATAGAATGTGGATGTAAGTCCTGCATTTATTGCCCATCTTTAATTGCCTGTGACAAAATGGTAGTTTGCCAGTTCTTTAAGTATAATGGAATGGCTGGCTTGGCTATTTCAAAGGGCAGTTATGAGTCAGTCGCCTTGCTGTGAGTTCAATATCATAAACGACCAAACCTCGTAAAAGTGGCAGATTTCCTTCTCTAAAGGGCATTGATAGGTTCTCATTGCAACCTCGTGGTCACTGTTACTTACACAAGATTATTTTATCATTTCAAATTAATTTATTTAATTGAGTTCCTCAGTTTCTGAGACAGAGTTTTGAATTATGTCCTTAGATCATAAGTCTAACACTGTCAGTGCACCAATGTTGGGATATGCTGAGATTGTGAAAGTCTTTCCCTTGTTTAAATATAGAGTCATTGATGCTAAGTATATATTAATGTCGTTCGCTGCAGATTATGTTCAAAATGGATATATTAGCAGCAAAGTAATTTCAGCAAATGCCCTGCCAATAGCAGGTAAATGTGGAAACAAGCCTGAATTTTGCATTATTTCTTAATTTAGACATTTTACACTCTAAAAGATTAATTGTTCAGAGTCACTATAAATTAAAATTGTAATTAAGATAATTCTTTTATTGATGTAGTAATTTTTTCCTGTCGCACTGAATAATATTGAGTTAACTTTATTGCTGTACATTAGCTGCAATGTAAGTTTTCCAAAAGGATTTTAACTGAACTGCTTAATATTATTTAGTTGCTGAGAGTGCTTCCTTATAAATACTCTTGTGATGGACCTAAAGCCGAACGAATTTGCGATCTAAGTGTGAACACTGGTCATACACATGCTGCAGTTCAGACACGGTTTGTATAGACAATAGAACTGGAACTTTATTCTTTTCTGCATGGGTAAACAGTAGTGTTCAGTAGTTTCTTACGCCTTCCATCAAAAGTTGGGACACCCAGAGATGGCAGTCACAGGATAGACATCACAGAACCTGGCACTGGGCTAAGTAACTTGTCTTAGCTCCAGATTGAAACCAGCACGCTCTTTGCAAATTACATTTTGTACACTAGTCATCTGAATGAGATTCTTGATTTATTGTCAATTAAGGCAAATTGGGGACAGTTTTCTGCTGTTGGCCTAAACTCACTGTAGGATTTGGATTGAGATTGTTCAAACTCACTTGAAAGAAGACTTTCATAGTCAATAGACAAGGGGGTCTTTCATCCTTTCCCTTCGGCTCAATTTGAAGCAGCTCCCAATGGTGCATAACAGCAATATTTGAAACCTGTTCTTTAATTTGGCAAAATGGACTTATTGAGCACTAACAATCTGCTTTTGAAAAAAATACAACAATAAACTATTCTATATAGCTTGATTAGTTGTAGACTTACTTATAGCAACCGAGTGCAATAAATATAATTATAATTATGATAGATGGAAGAATCTGTTTTGTAGCTTGTCATATTCTGCTTGTGTACATTAGGTTAATTCGTCAATCTTATCTCGATTACCAAAATATGAAAGCTCTCAAACAGCTTCCATAAGCATTACATACTTTTGTATAGAGTGACTAGGTTAAGTTTGCATTACAAACAATGAAACCAAGAATTTACTGTGAAAATTCAACAAATTATTTATTTTGTATGCGATAGTATATAGTAATGTTTTGTCATTTGCAACTATAATAGCACTAATGAACAAAATTCCATAGTGTGTTTCTGTTAATACAGATTGGAATGAAGTCAACAGTAAAGAAGCAGAGTGGGCAGTTGTCAATGAGGCAAGTCGTGAGCAAAGTCCTCACTGGCACCTGATTTAATGCATCACCACTTACAGAGTATTTGTAGCATCTGTGAGTGAAACATGAGATAGGTAGTCTGCTCAACAAATCAGATTGAAGAATCCACATAAAGACAAACAGAATCTAAAAAAAAAGCTCAAAGCAGAAACTCATCAAAGTTCATTACACTATATAAAAGCATATG
Organism: Chiloscyllium plagiosum; assembly: GCF_037043375.1. Classification (NCBI taxonomy): domain Eukaryota; kingdom Metazoa; phylum Chordata; class Chondrichthyes; order Orectolobiformes; family Hemiscylliidae; genus Chiloscyllium; species Chiloscyllium plagiosum. The sequence goes on from NW_028270163.1 coordinate 43,092,335, forward strand.
GTGTGGGGTCATAGTAGGATGGACAGATGATCAGTTAGCTAGATAGGGTAGGGCATAAATTGATTGTTTTCAGGTTGACAAGTAGAGTGGACAGGTTCAGTGTTGGGCCTCAACTATATCCAGTCAAAACAACTGGTTTGGATGAAGGGGTATAGTGGTTAATTTGTTGATGGTGGGATGATAGTAGGAGAGAAACATGTAAAGAGGACATGATGAATCTGCAGAGAGACATGAGTAGGTGAAGTGAGTGGGTAACAATTTGGCAGGTGAAGTATAATGAGAGAAAATACGAACTTATCCACTTTGGCGGGAAGAAAAGAACTGGTTTTGTCTACTTCTTGAAGAAAAGATATACACGTGCTACAAACAGTTCAGAGAAGGGTCAATTGATTGACACCTAAGATTGAAATGATGGAATTATCTTCTGAGGAAAGGTTTGGCAGGTTAAACCTGAATGCATTGGAGTTTAGAAGAATGAAAAGTGATTTAATTGAAGCATACAAGATCCTGTGTGGACTTAGCAGGATGGATGCTGAAAGGATGGTTCCCTTTGTAAGAGAGACTAGTACAAGGCGGTACACTTTAAAAATAAAGGATCTCCCATTTAAGATGATGATGAGGACAATGTTTTCTTCCAGATGGTTGAAAATCTTTAGAACCATCTACCCTGAAAAGTTACAGATGCAGGGTCATTGAACACCTTTTACGCAGAGATATATTCCTGGCTAATAAGTGAATCAAAGGTTATTAGGGAAATGTGGAGTTGAAGCCAGTAGAAGAGTGAACATGAATGCCAGAGCAGGCATGAAGGGCTGAATAGCCTACACTTGCACCTGATTCATATGTTTAATGTTCATATCAGGAAACACAGTTAATTTAAAAAAAAAACTCCATCGTAAAATGACTTCTGAAGAAGTGCAATTCCACACTTGCAAACTGAGTTTTCAGGATTAGAGTGATTGTTTGACGGAAGTGATGAAATGCATGTATTTCAATGCTAAGTCAATGGATGAATTCAATTTTCTCATCTGTGGTAAGTATGACGGTGTGGCATTTAATCAAATGAGAGAATAGTAGGTGGGTCAAGACCACATACCTCCCAGTATTGTCATAAATTCATGTCAGAAGATTTGTCAGATAGCCTTCCAGTCCTTCTATCAATTGACGTTTGAAGCCATTAAGTAGGCAAGTCATTCCTCAGCCACTACCACTGACATTGACCTAGCTACAGCTGTGTATGGTGGGATCCTCACTATACTGGGAGTATGATAAGCAAACCTATGCATTGTTATACACATGCTCCTGGGGAGGGTGCCTCATTCAAAAGCACTCAGTACCTGACTGAGGGACCTGGCATTGGGAAAATAGAGCCTGCTAACAGCCAACCTCTTGATGTTCACCCTCTCCACACTGGTAACCCTGACATCCTCTTGCAATCATTCACTTGGAGCCTGGAATCAAGTGGATAGCGTATTGGCACCAGCCACTGTCTCCCCATTGACCAAAACAGTTCACAGAGCTGCAGGTCTCTGATTCACCAGCAGTGCCTGGCAACAAGAGTTTGGCCTCTGGGTGTCTGAAACCACTCCTGTCCTGCTCTGATGTATTAATAAACCAGAGTCTTGAGTTTGGAGATAGTTCCCTTAACATCATGGATCTGATTCAAATTGAGCTGAGAGCATATTGCATCATTCAATCTACCTTTACTACTCAATGTTGCACCAAGATGGAACAACCCTTGATATGAAAGAGCTTTGTTATTTTCAACTTGCTACTGGTTTCGACACTGTGTTTTTAAAAAAAAATTGTCCTAATGTTTTTCAGTTCATAAAATGCGAAAATATTTCAGCGTGCACCTTTATTGACGTTCCTAATATAGACTGTCACTCAGGCAGAGCAAAAGTAAATAATTTCTACAAACAACAAGGGGTAGGTTTTCAAGTGTATTACACTAGATAAAAAAGAATGTAATGAATGTAAAATGCAAACTGTTGTACATATACTTCATTATCACATTGTCAGAACATCACACTATGAATCCCACACAATATTTGGAGTGAAGTTCAGTGACTGCTGCCAAATAGATAATATATGAATCAAAACATCCATTAAATTGACGAAAGAGAATGCTTGCATTAATATGGTGTCTTACCACTTGCTCAGGCCATTGCTATGTGCTTGCCAACCCATGAATTACTTTGGAAATGCAGTTGTCGTCATTAAGAAAATAGCAGATCATGTCAGGTATCTTCTTTCACCTTCCTGCTCCTCTCAAGTGTTGCACCAACCAGGTAGCAATCCCAATTAATCAAGTGTGCAGGCGATAGAAGCATTACGTGTTCCAAACACTGGAATTTAGTACGGTTGATTGAAAGAGTCTGTGGGCTAAGAATAAATCCTGCAAGCTTTCTTCAATTCCCTACTGTAGTCTGCAGGCCACATGGCATTATCTTTTATTTGATCAGGCGTTCCCAATATTAAACAAAACTGATTTCTTTGGCATAGAGTTTTTTTTCAGTTAACATTCATGTATTTCAGCTTCAGTACAGTTTAACACCTGGCAGCTGCCTAGCTCCCCAGCTAAGTCAAGGTATCCTCCATTGAGGTTAAAAAGATGGATGTGCGCCAATCGGAATGTAAGGCTGTCTAACAATGTGAGTAAGAAAAAGCATTAGGTAGCAAGTTTGTGTTAATGTTGTAGTAGCTTGGCCACATTGTACATGTTCTGTTCAACTGTTCTTTGGACGCAACAAAAAGAAGTTACAATTTCTTTTTTTCTTTTCTTGGACTTCCAAAGTTTCCTTCTTGGATATAATCAACAAAACTTCCCTCCCTCTCCCCTACATGCCAATTACAACCAAACATTTGCTTATGTCAGCAAAAATCATTACCCAAAGCATTTGAATTTGGAATATTCAATCACACCCTGATAAAAGTACTACCAGGGACATAGTAAACTAATGATGCTGCATCACTGAGGTTTGAATCCACCATCTCTCCAATCGCCAGCCTGAGAAGGGTATAACGTACAATTTAAATAAACTTAGCATAGGAATATGAATAGCAAGGAACATTTGCTGAGTCAAAATGAGGCAGATATTTGAACAGTAATACTTTTTGTGTTTCATATGAATAACCATTGGCTTGTAAACTTGCTCCACAGTGTTCTCGAAAATCCATATTTTGGTTTGTTGATTGTTTCAAATTTTCTGCACAAATGGAACTATACTGGAGGCATTTACAATGGGAATAGAAGTTTCCATTACACCATTATTGTTTGGTGTGCAGTCCATCAATATATATCGTTTTAAAAGTTTGTTTGATTCTTCGTTTCCAGTATATTTATTGGTACAATGTCAGTAACACAAACATGCTGCAGTAGATCGTTAACAGTTAGGATTAGTGTTCACTTCATCATTTCCAGTTATCTAATTCTTTTAACATGCACTTATTTGTCAGTTAACTGAATGAATTGCAGAACAAATGTTTACTTAGCAAGTTAATGTTCTTATGTAATGAGCAGCCTAATATGTTAAATTAATTAGTTATATTTGTGAAGGAATGGGTTATTGGAAGGAGTCACAGCATCCTATCATCGTCTTCGGAAAGGCTTCAGTTACAAGGAAGAAATCATTGAATCATAGAATGTCTACAGTATAGAAACTGGCCTTTTGGTCCAACAAGTCTACACGGACCCTCCGAAGAGTAGCCCATCCAGACCCATCCTCCAACCCTATTTCCTTACATTTAGCCCTGACAAATGCACTTATCTTACACATCCCTGAACTCAATTTATTGGCAGGTGTGGGCTATGAAAAGAGAATGTGTCATGTCTTTCAAAAGGTCTCATGTAGTTTTTCACAGCCCAAGACAGATTGTGATGAGCACTCTTTATGGGGAACTGTGTGAGTCAAACACATAATGCTGAGGACACAAACTTACAACTGTATCAAACATTAGATGATGTTACAATGATTTTTCCAAAAATCTCTATTTGCTCCTACTGACAAACAAAAATGTAAAATAGCAGGGCAATTACTAGCACTGACTACTTCAAACACATCCTTTTCATGGAATTGATGGCAAAACATATTTAGTCATACAGTCATAGAAATGTCCAGCACAGAAACAGACCCTTCGGTCCAACTCGTCCATGCCGACCAGATATCCCAACTTAATCGAGTCCCATTTGCCAGCATTTGGTCCATATCCCTCGAAACCCTTCCTATTCATATACCCATCCAGATGCGTTTTAAATGTTGTAATTGTACCAGCTTCCACCACTTCCTCTGGCAGCTCATTCCATACACACACCACCCTCTGTGTGAAGAAGTTGCCCCTTAGGTCCCTTTTATACTTTCCCCTCTGACCCTAAATCTATGCCCTCTAGTTCTAGTTTTGTCTATTTATCCTATCCATGCCCCTCATGATTTTATAAACCTCTATGAGATCACTCTTCAGCCTTGGACACTCCAGGAAAAACAGCCTCTCCCTATAACTCAAATCCTCCAACCTTGACAACATCCTTGTACAGAGGAACCTCGATTATCCGAATATCAATTATCTGAATTTCAGATTATCTGAAGAAGATCTCAAGGTCCTGATAGAAACATTGCATTAGAGAGGTGTTAACAACACTGATCATGTCATTTGTTTACAATGATTAAAAGTGAATTTGGCTTACTGAAATGCTGCCGAGAACAGTCCTGGACATTGAGGGGAGCCCAGGCACAGTATCCAAATGACTGACCTCCCGTGCTCTCTCTCTCTCACACACTCTCTCTCTCTCCCCCCACACTTTCCCTGGAGTTCTACACGGGAGTGTACCCTAAACCACCCTTCCCTAAATAATCTCTCCAACATTGTCCTGTACAATGTGAAAAGGTTGTGTGTTTGCACATGTGTGTGTGTGTGCGTGCTATTTTGAGACTCACTCCCAAAGGCAGCAACAGTTTTGCTATTGGTGTTCAGTCTGGCTGCTGTCTCCATTCTGGGGGCAGGGGTGGGTGGAGGTGGGGGGGAAGCAGGGCAAGGATGGAGGTGGGTGCGGGGGATTGCGCAGTGTGCTGCTGCCTAGTCTACTGAACCGGGAATAGACACAGCAAGTGCTTATTCTGTCAATCCCATTGAAGTGAAGCAGCGGTGGGGAGAGGCTTCAGCAATGCTGCAGGTGCCTTACATACATGTGTATGTCTGCTCAGAAACAATCCCTGAGACAGAGAGAGAGGGAGCAAGGCAGGCAAAGTGAGGAAAAAGGCAACTTCAGAAAACGCCAGGTCCCAGAGGAGAGGCATTGAATCAGTTATCTGAATAATCAATCATCCAAACGAAATACTGCCCGCCCATCTCATTTGATAATCGAGGTTCCTCTGTAAATCTTTTCTGAACCTTTTCAAGTTTCACAACATCCTTTCAATAGAAAGGAGATCAGAATTGCACGCAATATTCCAAAAGTGGCCTAACCAATGTCCTGGTAAAAACAATGACTGCAGATGCTGGAAACCAGATTCTGGATTAGTGGTGCTGGAAGAGCACAGCAGTTCAGGCAGCATCCGCAACATGACCCCAACTCCTGTACTCAATACTCTGAACAATAAAGGAAAGCATACCAAATGTCACCTTCACTATCCTATCTACCTGCAAATCTACTTTCAAAGAGCTATGAACCTACACTCCAAGGTCTCTTTGTTCAACACCACTCCCTAGGATCTTACCATTAAATATATAAGTCCTGCTAAGATTTGCTTTCCCAAAATGCAGCACCTCGCATTTATCTAAATTAAACCCCATCTGTCACTCCTCAGCACATTGGCCCATCTGGTCAAGATTCTTTTGGAGCAAATCCATTTACTGGTGGCTAATCTTTGCACATTTTAATTCCTCAGTGCAAATACATTTCTTCATTGGATAGTTTAAGCCCAGAAACTCTACTTTACAATTACATTTCTTCCATCACTAATGACTGATGCATTTCTCCTCTTGTTACAGTCACATCTCTTCAGGACTGATTTTATGTCTGCTCATATCACCACAATTGCTAGTGTGCCTTCTGATGGCCTTGAAGGAGAATGCAACTCTCCAGGGTGCTAACTTGCCAAAGATTCCTTTCTTGGCATCACTCCAGTGAGCAACTGTAGAGAACTTACAGAGAACGCTGTCATCAGCTGCCTGCAGTCTGTTGCCACTTGGAGATTTCTGAGGGCAAATGTGGTATGCGTTTGCCCAAATATCTAGGGACTGAGTCAATGAGACATTAATGGCGTAAAATGCAATGTTTGTTTCTATCTGATCAAGTTATGTAGAGATGTTACAATGAAGGATTTGGGACTGAATCTTACCAGGAATTGGCTGCATGTCATTTTTGGAAGGTTTCTTAGATGGTATCCCTCTGTGAGGGGGAGCATATTTTCTCAAGTTACTGTCCCAACTTTCCTCATTAGAGGAGAAAATAAGGACTGCAGATGCTTGAGATCAGAGCTGAAAATGTGTTGCTGGAAAAGCGCAGCAGGTCAGGCAGCATCCAAGGAACAGGAGAAGAAGGGCTGAAGAAGAGCTTATGCCCGAAACGTCGATTCTCCTGTTCCTTGGGTCCTGCCTGACCTGCTGCGCTTTTCCAGCAACACATTTTCAGCAACTTTCCTCATTAACCAGGTACCACACCCCTATGGTGCCCCATTCATCTACTGTTAGCCTGCCTTTCCCACTTGCTGTAGAGGAAAGCGCTCACCACTGCCAGGGCATCATTGGTTATTGTGCCATCTTTAAAAGGTCATTATGCACCCAGTGAAGTGCGGGTAGTATGGAACAGCCATGATTGGGTTGCTAGACTCGCTCCAGACATAGCAGATGAGGAGAAATTAGCACCACACTTTGCAGATAGGAACTTGAAGGTCCTAGTGGATGGAGTGATGCAGACAAGGGCTGCTTTCTTCCCCCAGGACTGCCAGAGGAGGCCACAACCCAAGTCTCGGCCAATCTGATTGTTAGTAGGATTGTTGTAGTTTCGCCTCTCTGGAGAAATGCCCAATTTTGTAGGATCTTTTCCATTCATCCAGGTTAAGTGCCATCATCATCTCTCTGCTACCTCACATTCACTGTGCTTTTGCTACTGCACCCACATCCCAACAAAAATCATCCTTCCCCATGCTCACATCTTCCCTCACTCGCTCTCAAACACCCAATCCCCTCCTTCCCTTCGACCGCTAACTCTGGATGGCCTCTGTGCTTCATCCTCCTTGGGATGCCTCAGCACTTTGCCCCACACCAACACTAGCAGCTGAGGCAGCCGCTTTCATCTCACTCAATCACTTTGTTCGTCTCATTCCAGAAGATGGCCCACAATATGTCAGAAAGAGCCAAGACAAAAGGAGGGGTGCTTGATATTCAGCTTCTCATCCAGTGTGAAGACAGCACCCTGACCATGACTGCCCGGAACAGCTGACTCACCATGCCTAAGCCCCTGCAATGATATTGGGTGATACTGTTGACCTCCTGCCTGAAGGGTCTGTCACTTGATTTGACTTGAATATTCTCCTTAGATTTGAAGTAACGCTATTTGGTTGATGCACATGCAGTGCGTTTGGCGCATTCACTGTGGGTACATGGTGCAGGTATAATGTAGGTACCATATAGCAAATCTTCAGACCCTCATAATGACAACTATGACAAGCTGCCCAGCCTTGTGCCTGGCCAGGCAAGACAGAGGTACTATGAGCCTGAAACACACAGAAACAGAAATTACTGGAGGAACTCAGCGTCTGTGGAGAGGAACAGAGCTTACTTTTCAAATCCAGTGAACTGGATCCCGGGCTTGACACATTAACTCTGTTTTCACTGCACAGACGCTGCCAGACCTGCTGAGTTTCCCCAGCAATTTCTATTTTTGTGTGTTTTCGATCTCTGGCATCCACAGTTCTTGGTTTTGTTATTGTACTATGAGTCTGTTAGCTCTAACTGAGGAGCAAAGTATAGAAATGCCAGGTAATGCAAGGCAGGGATGCTGTGAGCATCTAAGTAGGCTCAAGGTGGATAAGTACTGAGAGAGTCCTGAAATGCTTTTCATTCCATGGGGACCAATTCCTGTGGGCAAACTGTCCATGCAGCAGCACTACACTGAAAGATGCCAGTAAGCTCCAAAGTGTAGCATTAAAGTGCAGACAGTATTGTGAGTGAATGTGCCACAATCGTGTGATGAGGCTGCTCTAATTTCGATGCTAATGTTAATGGACAGAGAGCATGCTGGGAATTGTTGCCATCTTGTTTCTAACTGGAGGGTGGGCGAATAGGAAACTGGATGGTAATTAGCTCTGAGGTTCATCAATAATGAAGGTGCAAATGACGGATAATCCATACAAATAAGCCTTTCGCTGCTCATTTGTGAGAATTATGTATTGCCATCTGTCTTGAAACGCAAAGTAATTCCAAGAGGTTCTTCGGATTCGGTTAAATGGAATTAAACGAAGACTCAACAACATCGGTTTGCTTAAATATGACCATTGATTGAGTAATAATAAATGGAAAAGAAAGGAGAAAAAACAATAAGCCTCATGCCCTTCTCTCTCTCTCTCCACTTTCTCTGTTTTTCTCTGTCTCTTTCTCACGTAGTCTTCCATGTGAAGTATATTGTTTCCTTCCCCACATGAACAACAGAGAATAAATAGATCTGAGAATGACAGGCATTTTCAGGTTTTCTTTAAATATATTTCCACAGTTGACCTCTAACAAATATTTGATAATCTTAGTTAAAATTCACACAACACCAGGTAGTGTTGTCCCAGTCGAACTCATGTTGCTTGTCATTGACTGGGACAACACTATTATTATAGGACAAGCCAAACAGAGAACAGCCAGGGAATTCCTAGAGGCATGGCACTCATCCACAGATTCAATCAATAAGCACATCGACCTGGACCCAATATACCGACCACTGCAACGGACAGCTGGAACTGACAACCGGAAGTGGCAGAGACAAACCACTATAAATGCTGGAGGAAAGATCACAGAAGCGCTTCACAGGAGGCTCCCAAGCACTGAGGATGTCACCTAGACAGGGGACGAAACGTCTGCAACACAAATTCCCAGCTCGGGGAACAGAACCACAATAAATTCTGATCTTATGATCTTATACCTTACAACTATCTGATGAAGGAGCAGTGCTTCAAAAGCTAGTGCTTCCAAATAAACCTGTTGGAATAGAATCTGGTGTGTGATTTTTAACTCTGTCCGCCCCAGTTTAACACCAGCACCTTCAAATCTTAATAATCTTAGGCATTGTAATATGTGGAGAATGCCTCTAAAAATTATTTTGATTAGGATCAATGCCTTTTTTTAATGTTGATGATGAACTTTGGGTAGTACTACAATAGGGATAGATGGACATTTTGCAGCTTCTGTTTCCTTTCAAACTGGTAAGATAAGCAATCAGACATGCAAGCTTCCAACAAATCCATTCATTTCTGAATAAATAATTTATACTAAATATTGTGTTATGGCTAATCGGAATAGTTTGTGAGAGAAAGTTTTAGTGCTCTATGGAGTGCTGACTTAATTCACAATGTGATATTGAAATGACATTTCCCAGTAGGCCATTATTCAGTTAAAACAGAATCCCTTCTGTCACCGCCTGCTACTGTCCAGCACCCTGTTGCTGTCCAGAACAGTTATCAGGTTAATTCTTGATCTTCACAGTATTGCAGTCACAGTGCTCACTAGGAATTCACAACACATGTTAAATAACGAAAGATCAAACAACATTATGTACATACAATTCATATCTTTACTAGTTTCAATATTTAAATAGAAGAAAGCATGATGCCATTCCTGCATCTAGGTAGTTTCCCTCATTTCACAAAGGATCTTGATTAAGATTGTTGTAAATGGACAAATCTGATGTTATTCACCTTGTGTGGACACTATTTTACACTGTGATAATATTTGCAGTTTAAATGTTCCCTCAGGTGTGCAAGTGAAGTTTTTGTGTGTATGCTAGCTGACAAAACTATCTGGAGCTACTGCTTGTAATAAGTTTTGTTGCCGCCATTCTGTTGAAGTGTATGAACAGCAGGTCTACAGTGGTTGAAGAAAACCACTGAGAAGACTGTTTTAATTAAGGTATAGTTTATTGTATGCTAGCAACTAGTTGCAAGTTATATTGAAATGATAGACATTGTTTGAGAAAGATTAAATTTTAGGTTCCTCTCCTTTGAGGTCCAGACCTTTCCAGCTCTCAAGTCCATATGACATTATCAAAGTGAATGGTGCTGAGGGCATTCCTCAATCTTAACCCTTTTTGACACATATTTGGACATAGCAGTAAATATGTTATCCTTACAGCTATTCTGTATTCTTAGACAAAGATTCTCTTGATCTTTAGGTAATTATGATTTGCACTTTGTTAATCATTTTTCTCTTTTCTAACCATAATGTCAGAGCAGTGCTGTCTGGAAGATGGTGAGATTTCTGTCTGCCTCTTCTGTTGTTCATCAGTGGGAGACCATGCTGAGATGTGTTAGAAATTTATAATATCAACCCTTGCCCAGACATTTTCACACCTCGGTGTTAAAATGGATTTAACACTCATCTTGACGATGTGTTTATTGGCATTTGTTTTATAAGCTTAACCTTTCTCGCTCGATGGAATTTTTTCCAAGTGTGCATTTAAATCCAAGCATTCAACTTACTTTTAACCTTTAGTAATCCAGACTTAGAAAATAATATTACTAATTAAAAAAATGTTTTACTGAAATTTAGAAGGTGAGGCAGGTTGTGTAACCAAATTATCAAATGTCACACATGGCTAATGAAGCAGGCTTTTGTTGTTATTTGTTTTCACACACTTTGGTTGATTAATTGATTTGGGTTATTGTCACATGTAGCTAAGTACAGTGAAAAGCTTTGTTTATGAGCAATACAGGCAGATCATAGTAAGCAAGGACATACAGATCATAGGATGAAAGAAACACTTGGACAGAAGTATGCAGGTTACATCGCACAGGGCGTGCACTAGGCAAGATCAACATTAGCAAGGTCAGCATTATTTAAAGTCAGAGAGTCGGTTCATCAATGATAGGGAAGCAGCTGTTCTTGAACCTGCTGATACATGTGTTTAAGCTTCTGTATCTCGTGCCTGATGAAAGAGGTTGTAGGAGATCATTACTGGGCTGGGATTGGTCTTCAATGATGTTGGCAGCCTTTCCGTGGCAACAGGCCGTGGGAATCCAAAGATGGAAGGTTGGCTTCCATGGTGATCTCGGCTGTGCACACAATCTTTTGTCCTGGGCAGAGCAGTTGCCATACAAGGCCATTATGCACCTGGACAGTATGCTTTCAATGGTGCTGCTGTAGAAGTTGGTGAGGGTCCTTATGGACATGACAAATTTCCTGAACTGCTTGAGAAAGAAGAGGTATTATTGTGCCTTCTTGACCATTGCATCTACATGGGAAGTCCAAGACAGCTTGCCGGTTATCCTCACTCATAGGAACTTAACGCTTAAGGCAAATTGTGAGGAATTGAGGCTGGCTGGGAGACTAGAGTTGATGGGAGCCATGACCAGCCTTTCAAAGCATTTCATGATTGTGGAGGTCAGAGCCACTGGGCAGTAGTCATTAAGGCACATTGCATGTATGTTCTTAGGTACTGGGATGGTGGTGGTCTTCTTGAAGCAGGTGGGGGATTCGGCTTGTAGGAGGGAGAGGTTGATGATGTCAGTGAGTCCCTCCGCCAGTTGGTCTGCACAGAATCTAATGTTTGGCAGGGGACACTGTCCTGGCCTGCCGCTTTCCTTGGATTGACTCCGAGGAAGGGTAATCTGATGTCTTCAGGGGTGATTGAGGGAACAGGTGAGTCCATGGCTTTCAGGGTGGGTCTCACCGAAGGAATTCTGCTCAAACCAAGCACAGAGAGCATTGAGTGCCTCAGGGAGGGATATAACTGTGTCTGTTATCTATCTCTGCTTCATTTTGTCCTGCAATGTTGTTTAGGCCTTGCCATAGGTGGCGGGAGACTGTTTTGTTGGTTTGGGCCTCTAGCCTAGTCCAGTACTGCCTCCAGGAATCCCTGATGACTTTGCAGAAGTCATATTGGATTTCCTGTATTAGTCTGGATCATCTGACTAGGATGCTTCCTTATCTGACCTTCAGTAGGGATTGGATTTCCTGGTTCATCCAAGGTTGACAGTTGGGGAACACTTGGATTGACTTCTTTGTTATGCTGTCCTCTACACATTTGCTAATGAATTCCGTGACAGTGGTGGCGCACTCGTCTATGTTTTCCATTGGGTACTTGCATTAGGTCGAGTCCAGTGATTCCAAGCAGTCCCAGAGTTGGTCTTCCACAGCCTAGGACCAGCATTGTGTCTGCCTTCTGTGAAGGGCCTTCCTGTTTCAACTTCTGCTTGTGAGCTGGGAGAAGGAAATCAGTGATTTGATTTTCTGAAGTGTGGGGGGTGGGATGGTTTTAGATGGTTGTGTAGCAGTGGCCCAGAATGTTTAGTCCTCTGGTGGGGCAGGAGATGTGTTGGTGGTACTTTGGCAGTACCATCTTGAAGTCACATGGTTGAGATTGCCGGTGATGATGAATAAAGCATCGGGGAATTTCATCTCCAAAGTGTTTGCAGCAATGTAAATTTCATTTCGGCATTCTTCACATCCGCATGGGGTGGTATGTAAACTGCTGTCAGGATGGTGGAGGTGAACTCTCGCGACAGATAGTAGGGATGGCATTTTATTTTCCAACTATCATTCCACTTTCCAACTACCATTGCACATTTCAATGGTAACATGTTACTGAAGAAGTAACCTTGAGTCCGGTGATACAAGTTCAAATCCCATGATGGGAAAGAGGAGATTTAAAGTTTAATTAATCAAATCTGGAATTAAATGCAAGCTTCATTCTTAATGATCACAAAACTGCTAGATTGTTATTTAAGAAAAGATGCTGTCTGATTCACTAATATCCTTTCGGGGAGTAAATCTGTAATCACATCTGGTTAGGCAGATTGCAGATCCACTACAACCTGGTTGATTCTGAATTACACTTTGAAATGGTGCAAGGAGCTACTCAGCTGTAACAATTATTACAGGGAAGAAATTTATGGTGTGTGTTTTTATACATGGACTATCATGGTTCAGGAAAGCAATTCACCACCGACTCAAGCTCATTTCAGGATGAGCAACAATTGCTGGCCTAGCTGGTAACACTCACGTTCTAAGAATTAATAATAATTTCTTAAAATCCTTGGGATTTTCTTTCACATTATAGGATTACATCATTCAACCAGGGTCTATATTGCTTCACATATATGTTTACATGTGTCATTTAAATTAAAGAAATGATGATTAATTCCAAATGGGGGAGATATTTAACTAGGGTGCAATCAGTAATTCAATGACTGACACATTCTCAGGCATGTTGTACTTGACTAAAAGATTTAAGGATATAAGTAAGGAAACTTTGCACTGAAATGTGGTTTATAGTATTGTATTTCTAATCCTGACATTTTAAAAGTTCACCCTTTTACCTTGAAGAGTCGTGTTGAAATCAGTGCCTCTGCAGTTTTCGCATGTAACCACAGCTATGCTGAAAATGTATTAATTATAGCATCATCTGAAATAAAAGGCAGATTCTGTTTCTCTGACCTCAGCATTTTTTAAAGTTTTGGGTACTACGGAGATGTAATTAGACATTGTAAACAGACTGGAATATGGACTTCTGAAATTATATGCTGCCAAACCCTATAATTTCATGACATTTTGTCATTTAACATTTAGTTCACTATGTCAATAGTGTTCCCTCTGCTCCATCAGGTCAAAAACTAGTTGCCTTTTGTGCCCAGATTGCAGTTGGCAGCTTAGTACAGGATTCTAGAGCAGCAAATGGTTGAAGGTTTTATCCTTAATCAGGGCCAATAAACTGAGTTCAGACTGGATAAATATTTCACTGAAATTCTGGGATCTCTCGCAAATATTTCTTGAGAAAATCCTTCTCCATATCCCACATTTCCAGGTTGAGATTATGCCAGAAAGGTAGCGCCAATTGTTGTATAGGATATGTATATCTAGTCACAGCTAGGAATCTGAAGGTCACTTTCATATCTCCTCATTGTGCTATTGTGTTCAGTAACTGCAATCATTATTGGCTGGAGCCTCACCTTCTCTAACTTGGCCCTCAGGCTTGTTGACTCTTCAGTTAATCTTACCAGCGGTCATCTCGTCCTGAATTGGGAGAGCAACCTCTTGCCTTCTGAAATCATGGTGATTTAAACTTTCCCTTTGGCAAGAAAGATAACTATGAATTGGTGTAAAAACCCATGACCTGCTGACTTCTTCAACTAGTTTAGCCTATGTATGACTCCAGTACCACAATACTCTTGACTCTTCACGTGACTAGGGATGAATAATCAATTTTATTTTGCCTATTTGTTCATGTCCCACAACTTTGGTCAAATTGTAAAAATTTATAATTTTTGGACTGTCGCTAGAAATACAACCAGGAAAGCGGTTTGGATTGTTCTAAGAATCTAATGGTTCATCAATGCTCTTCAGTGAAAGGAGGTTGTAATCTCCTGCAGATTTAATCTATGTGTGACTGCAGTTCCAAATTAAAAGGTCGTTTTGAGTGATCTCAGGGCAATTAAGATTGAGCAGTATCATCACTGAGAGAAGGTTGGTAACATCCAAAGAATAAAATTGAAAAGAAAAAGTTATTATTAAAGTGCAATTAAATTGAGGAATGGAGGAAATATGCCTACCAACAATGAGGGAAGTGAAAGATAGTGGGCATGTCATCTTGGATCAGAATTATATAACCTCTTTGAGGTGCAGTACTGGAAAAGTTAAGTCATTGTTAGGTTGTCTCTTGGCCCAGGAACAGAAGGATAGTGAGGAAATAACCAATATGAAGCAAAATGCCAAATGTTTCATGCGAGGATGAGGGATCATAACTCTGGATCACAAATGAACATTTGAGCTATTAATTTTTTTTGCAAAGTGAATACAGCCAAAATTAACTAAGGGTGTATATGATACACAATGCATTGCAGTGACTTTCTGGAAGACCTGCTTGAACTATCCCCACCCTTGATGGAGACCCTGGAATGTCACACCTGATGGGTGCTAATGTAGCATCATTGAGAAGGACAAATGAAGAAAGCTACTGCAAATTTAACAGTACTCTCCTGTGAGTTGTCTCATACTGTGAACATAATAAAAGAAAAGAGAGCAATGTATATCAAAGAAATAGCTGTCTTTCTCTCTTTCAATAATACAGGAGAAATTAAAAGGCTATATGAACTCGAGACTGAATGGTAGTGGGCGAATGTATGTGTTGTGAGGGTCAGAGCTTATAAAACCATTAATTATCCCTCTGATTCAGGTAAAAGGAAATAACAAATCTCTTTCATAGAATCCCTAAAGTCTGGAAGCAATGCCATTTAGCCCATACCGAACCTTTGAAGAGCATCCCGCCTTGACTTTATGCTTGCATTTCCAATGGTTAATCCACCTAGCCTGCATATCATTGGACTGCAGGAGGAAACCAGAGCACTCAGAGGAAACTCACACAGGCACGGGGAAAATGTGCTAATTCCACACAGACAGTCCACTGAGGCTGGAATCAAACCCAGGTCCCTGGTGCTGTGAGGTAGCAGCGCTAACCACTGAGCCACTGTGCCTCTTTACCAAGACCCAGAAGACAAGTGAAACTGCATTAAACAGAAACAGCACAAGGGCTTTACAGCTGTCCTGCCAAGCCACGTATCTCAAAAATGGTAAAAACAAGGACTGCATTACTGGAAACTAGATTCTAGATTACAGTGGTGCTGGAAAAGCACAGCAGTTCAGGCAGTATCCGAGGAGCAGTAAAATCCTCAGATGCTGCCTGAACTGCTGTGCTTTTCCAGCACTACACTAATCTAGAACCAGGTATCTCAAAATCAATGACTCACGTATTAACATTAATGCTATCAATATATTTGCCAATGCAAAGACAGCAAGTCCTCATTGTCTACTCTTCATGGAATGTAGAGACTGATCCATGTATCTTTCCTAACAACTTTTTGGTCTTGCATGCAAATTAGAACCGAGAGATATGCATGTTGTGCTGTTAATTATCTCTTTCAGTTACTAATAAACTTACCCTTTTGTTAACCGGTCACATTGACTTCTTTTAAACATAAATTCATTTGGGTCTGAGAAAAGGCATTCACAAGGGAAAAGATTATTTTCAACTTAGCTTTGTTGTAACCAATGAAGGGGACTTGTGAAGAAAAAAGGAAACCAGATCCTTACTCCTCACCCAGAAGCTTGGGAACTTGGGCTATCTCTTCTGCAACTGTAATAATATGCAGCTGTATTGTGTTCAGTTCTGGTAACCTCATTATAGGAAAGATGTGGAAGCTTTAGAGAGGGTACAGAGGAGACTTACCAGGATGTTGCCTGGACAGGAGGGCACGTCTTACAAGGAAAGGTTGAGGGAGTTAGGGCTTTTCTCATTAGAGCAAAGAAGGAATGGAGGTGATTTCATAGAGGTGTACAAGATGTTGAAAGGCATAGATAGAATGGATAGCCAGAGACTTTTTTCCCATAGAGGATATGTCGATCACGAGGGGACATAATTTTAAGGTAATTGTGAGAAGGTTTAGGGGAGATGTCAGAGGTAGGTTCTTTGCTCAGCTAGCGGTGGGTGGCATGGAATGCACTGCCAACAGAGGTAGTAGAGTCAGATACATTAGGGACATTCTTTCTCTCCCTAGTGATGTACATGGCATGATATTATCACAGGTTGCCTTTATCCAACAGGTTCACTTGATGACTAAACCTCTTTCTTCAAGGAGTTCCTGAGTAAAATATGCAAGGTCCATTAATGTTCTGTAGGAGAATAGGCCTATCATTGTTTTCTTAGTCTAACCCACCATGTGATAGTTTTTTAATGCTCTCTGAAAAGGTCTAGTATAGACATACATATGAATGCATAAGTTAGGAGCAAGCGTTGGCCACTTGGTCATCATCAAACCTACCCTACCAGTTAATAAGATTGTACCTGATCTGATTACTCTATATTCTTGCCTGCTCCCCTGATATATCTCACACCCTTGTTTGGCAAAAATCAACATATTCCCCCTGCCCCCACCAAAAAATATTTAAAGATTCTGCCTTCATTACCTTTCAGGAAGAGAGTGTCAAAGATTCACAACACTTTAAATGTGTAACCATTGCCTTTTAGTTCTAGAATCTCCCATAGTACAACACATGCACACTGTCAGGACTACTCAGGATTTGGTATGTTTCAACTACTGAGTCACCTCTTAGTCTTCTGAACCACAGCAGGTGTAAGTCTATCCAGTTAATAATTCCTCATACGGCAATCTGTCTATTGCAGGTACTCTTTAGAAAACCTTCTCTAATCTGCTTTCAATATATTTGCATCCCTCTAAGAATAAGGAGAACGGTATTGTACATCACACTCCAGATTTGGTCTTACCAATTCACTGCATAACTGAAGAGATTACCTCATTGCTTTTGTATTCAATCCACCCCTTCTGATTTCAGGCATTTGTAACAATTTTCATTTGGAAATGCCAAATGTAAGGTCCATCTTGAAGTCTCCACTATCAGCAATGTTAACCTTCACCAAAATTAAAAATCACACAACACCAGGTTATAGTCCAACAGGTTTAATTGGAAGCACACTAGCTTTCGGAGCGACGCTCCTTCATCGGGTGATTGTCATCAGGTGAAGGAGCGTCGCTCCGAAAGCTAGTGTGCTTCCAATTAAACCTGTTGGACTATAACCTGGTGTTGTGTGATTTTTAACTTTGTACGCCCCAGTCCAACACCGGCATCTCCAAATCTTCACCAAAATTGGTTCAGTCCACGTGGTATTAAAAAAAAAATCATTGAACATACTGGATACAACAAAGATATGACTCCTGTCACCATCCCAGCTATAGTACTGGAAACATGTTCCAGAACTATCTGCACCATTGGCCAGTGCAGCTATAACATTGACAACTACACAATAATGTGGAAAGTTACTTTCGACTCTTTCTAATTCCCAAATAACAAGATGATTACGACCAGTAACTACTTCATTGACCTATTCTCAATCATCAGCAAATGGATAGCGTTGTTGTAAGGATTATCAAAATACACTTATTTACCTATAACCAAGTTACTCATTCTTGGTTTGAGTTCCTGCAGGGCTATTGCATTACAGATCTCACTAGAACTTTGGCCCAAACAATTGGAAAAAGTGCTGACCACAAAGGCAGCATTTGTCCGAATATTGCAGCAAGGAATCCGAGTAACATTAAAGCCAGTCAGGGATAAATGGGAAATAATTAAATAGCACCCTTATAGGTTAATCACATTATTTCCTGAGAGACAGCATTTAATACTTCTAAAACAAGATTGAGTGAGAGTTCAGAGTGTGCTTGGAGGTGGAGGTGTTCCTGTTTATAAACTGTACTTTTTCTTCATTGTGGTAGAGGCTGCACAATTGGGAAGAGCTGCCAAAGTGTGTTTCGTGAAATAAGGGATTACCTGGCCAAAATAAACCATGCCACAACTTTGGTGTCCTTGCAAGCAAACTATCCACCCAAACATCATTTAGTACTATCTTGTTCTTATTTTTGTCTGAGGCAGACAGAATATCATAGTAGAAAAGCATTTGTTGGGAAAGTTGCTTGTAATACAGAATTATCATTGGGTTGCCTATTTATATGCTGTGCTCCTTGGATATGAAAGTTGGTACCAAGTCCATCTGATTTAGACAATAGACAATAGGTGCAGGAGTAGGCCATTCTGCTCTTCGAGCCTGCACCAAAGCTTCACTGGTGAAACTGCAATAAAATATTACTGTAACTAGATTACCAGGAACACTAATCTGCAATGAAATGTTGTTCTCTCATGTATTTGTTAGTGTAAATATTTAGTTGCTATAGGAATAGATTTTTGAGATTAGCAAAGATTGGCTAACAATTTTGGCATCTCCATGAGATGTAAGTCAGGGTATATCTGATAGCACACTGACAGAAAAGTAGCATGCATTGAGATTAAATAATATTTGAATTAAGTCGTGTTTTACAATACCAACATGGCTCCAAACACTTCATAAAATTAATTATTTGTCAAGAGTGCAGAGACCGGTGTTTGTGTAAGTAAACTCAACAGCCAGTTTACAAAGCAATGTTCTCACAGCGCCATGCACTGAATCATTGGTACTGCACTGGAGTATCAACTGTGTGCCCAAGCTCTGATATGGAGCCACACTTTTCTGATCCAACCCTAAGAGTGGAGCTAATGACATTTTTTCCTGTTTTAGCATATCTGGGATGCTGTTTTATTATGATCGCTTCTGACAATCTAATTAGGTCACAGTCATTTTTGCTAAAATATCTTTGGATACACATTTTGCTCCTGCTGAAATATTGCACTGAATCTGTTTTTGTGGGCTGAGGTTATGCAAGAGGCTAAGATGCAAAAATATTGCAAGAAGAACTGAATCTGTGCCGACTTGGCCACTTCTGGGTCAATCATGTTTACCATTCAAATATTGCAATGAAACTGTCTGCCTGAACCTCAATAGCATTAATTTCTGTTGATAATTTAATGATCCCAGCTGAAGTTAAGGCTGGAGAAGCCAAATCCCATGGTGAAACCTGGCTTGGTAAACCATATGTTTTATTTTTGTAAATTGGTTACTGTCGTGTTCAGTCACTGAACATAATTATATGAGATTGCCAAAGTACTTTTAATAAAAGATTATAAACTTATTATACAAAAGAAAGGGAAAAAAAAAGAAAGTTAAATATAAGACAATTTGGAAAGAACTTGCCATAAATAGGAAAAAGACAGATTTAGTTTGCAATAAGCAATAATCACGCCTCAGTTAAACTTCAGAAGCTATGACATTCCCACTGGGCAAAGCATTCTTTTTCCAAGCAATATCTTTTATAGACACTCAGTTGCAGTGAGGTAAAACTCTTGTTCCTCACTTTAAGTTTTCTCACTCAGCTGACATGGTTGCAAGCAGTTCTCTTTTGCAAATTTCTGCATATTTGCCAGATGGGCTGAGGAATTGCAAATAAATGCGAGGTGTTGCATTTTGGTAAGACAAACCAGGGCAAGACTTATGGTAGGGCCTTGGGGAGTGTTATCAAACAGGGAGATCTAGGGACACATTTTCATTGTTCTTTGAAAGTGGCATCACAAGTAGACAAGGTGGAGAAGGTGGTATGCTTGCCTTCATCGGTCAGAGCATTGAGTACAGGAGTTGGGACATCACATTATAGCTATACAAGCCATTGGTAAGACCACATTTGGAGTACTGTGTACAATTCTGGTCACCATGCTATAGGAAAGATGTTATTAAACTGGAAAGTGTGCAAAAAAGAATGACAAGGATGTTACTGAGACTGAAAGGTTGAATTGTAAGGAGAGGCTGGAACTTTATTCCCTGGACTGTAGGAAGGGTTACCTTATAGAAGTTTATAAATTACAAAGAGCACAGATAAGTTGAATAGTGAAGGTCTTTTCCCCAGAGTAAAGGAG
Organism: Chiloscyllium plagiosum; assembly: GCF_037043375.1. Classification (NCBI taxonomy): domain Eukaryota; kingdom Metazoa; phylum Chordata; class Chondrichthyes; order Orectolobiformes; family Hemiscylliidae; genus Chiloscyllium; species Chiloscyllium plagiosum. The sequence continues at coordinate 43,112,882 of NW_028270163.1, forward strand.
TCCAAAACTAGAGTGCATAGGTTTAAGGTGAGAGGGGAAAAATTTAAACGGGACCCGAGGGGCAACTTTTTCACTCTGAAGGTGGTTCATATGTGAAACAAGGTGCCTGAGAAAGTGGTTGAGGCAGGTACAACTACATAATTTAAAAGACATTTGGACAGGTATGTGGATTGGAAGGATTTAAAGGGATATGGGCCAAATGCAGACAAATGGGATTAGTTCAGTTTAGGAAACCTGGTCAGCACAGACTGGTTGGACCAAAAGGTCTGTTTCCATGCTGTGTAATTCTATGAATCTGTGACTCTGTGATTCTTTTTGTTACGTCCTCTCCACAAGACATGGACATGTGTTAACTCACAAAACTCGAAGAAAATTCAGAGCTTTTCCCCACCCTATCCACTTGGACTGCTAAAATGACAAAAGACTTCTTTCCTGCTCTGATGGCCTGGAGAATACCAGAACTAAACTGGCATGAATCATTTCTCTACAAGCTGGATCTGCTTATAGGCCCTGTCTATTGGTCTCTCTGTGTGTCATAAATCCTAAACTAGTAAACACTTCAGCAATTGTTTCACCAAGTGGATTGTTGGGAATTTAGCTTAAATCACATCTTGGAAATACTGTTTTATAAGAAATAGGGAACAAGAATAGGCTGTTTGGCCCCAGGAGCAACTTCTAAAACAAAATAGGTTTCTGACCCTTAAAGAAAATAACCTGTATTGAAATGAAAACCAAAAACTCATTTACCTGCATTTTTCAACCCACATTCCCAAATAATAATAATAGTAACAATAATATATTTAAACATTTTTAGATTAGATTTGTCACACTAACGACAGGTAACTTGGTTTTCTGGGCTTTGGGAAACTCAGCAGCTGAAAGGAAGTGAAAAGTATCTGAAGAAAAAAGTTGAATGCTTTTACAGAACTGCTGGTTGGCCAGAAGTGATTATCGAACAAAGTAGACTGTAACCCTTACCTTGTCTCCCCATAAACCCTCAACCAATCTTCTCCTTGACCACTATTGTCCTTCCACCACTTAACTACCATCTGCTCCCTTTTATAATTTGTGGACACCCTCACCCCTGCAATTGGAAACACTCTTTCCATAATTTCTCTGTTTTCTCTATCCAGCTATTTGCTCTTATAAGCTTTGATCTTGTAATGTAAGGGCAAATCAGGCCCACTGAGGGTGGAAATCCCACACAAAAGAATTTGATAGAGCCCCGCTAATTAAAGACTGAACATTGAGGTCTGCCTCATTGTCTCAGTAACAATGTTGACTGTAATGATATAACGTGTACCTCACTATTATCATGCAATGTGCTACATTTTATATGGGACACAAACGCTAGACCATCTTGCGTTTTTCCCTTATGACACTAGACCAATCAGGCCCTCTAGACCACTACCAGGAAAGAGCATGGTGGTGACAAATTTCCCAGATGGAACTTCCACCATGATGAACTGCAGGGAGGATCCATCATATGTCAGTGAAGAGTCAACGACTTACATAAGGTTGAGAAAAGCCATGGTTGATGCTGTTTGTTAGAACTTTCTTAAATTTGCCATGCAGTGATAAACATGTCTGTTATATCATTCGATGGGAGAAAACTGTACTGTGTCAGGAAGGAGTTCCTCAGTCGCTTGAAGGAAAGGCTTGAGGAGAACCCTTGCAATGATTTTCCCTGTCTCAGATTGTTATGTTATTCAGTCACAAATTATAATCGAGAGATCAATGCTTCTCTCAATATATCAGTGTAATACTGAAAGAATACTACGCAGCTAGATGTGCCATCCTTCAGATGAGATGATAAACTCATGGTCATTAGCCTCCTTAGTTTCTACGGCACATATCGAAAAAGACCTTACAGAGGTTTATAAAATCATGAGGAGCATGGATAGGATAAATAGACAAATTCTTTTCCCTGGGGTGGGGGAGTCCTGAACAGGAGGGCATAGGTTTAAGGTGAGAGGGGAAAGATTTAAAAGGGACCTAAGGGGCAACTTTTTCACACAGAGGGTGGTGTGTGTATTGAATGAGCTGCCAGAGGAAGTGGTGGAGGCTGGTACAATTACAGCATTTAAAAGACAAATGGATGGGCATATGAATAGGAGGGGTTTAGAGGAAAATGGGCCAAATGCTGGCAAATGGGACTAGATTAGGTTAGGACATCTGGTCAGCATGGATGAGTTGGACTGAAGGGTCTGTGCTTTACATCTCTATGACTCTATGACTGAGTAGACCAGCTCTTCCTGGTGTCCTGAACAATGTTAATGTTTCAAACAATATTACTAAAACACATTTACTGATCATTGTCACACTGCTGGTTGCAAGAGCTTAATTTTCACAACTTAGCTGCTGTGTTTTCTACTTTAGAACACGGGACTACACTTCAAAGCTACTTAATCAGTCTTAAGTTGTTTTGGGACATTATGAGTTGGGTGATAGGCACCATATAAATGTGAGTAATTCTTTCTTTGAGATGTGTCGTCAAGTTAGGTTTCAAATGGGCAGAGATAGGAAATTACCTTGAGTCATATCCCAGGAAGCTCCAGCACTTCTCAAGTGAGGCAAAGACACAATTTTATTAAATCCTATCCAATCACTTTTCAGTTGGAGCATCATTTTTATTGATGAATTTGCTTTTATGTAGTGTATTGTGCATTAGGGTTACAGCAATGTGCAGACCCCAAACATTTTACTAATTTAGAGAGTGGAACTGTGTGCCTGCACTAAATATTTAGGTTTGATATCACATAAATTTAATTGTATGTTATTTCTAATGTGTACAGTCTGTTCCTGATCACTGATTCATAACTTTGCAAACAAATGAACGATCAGGCCAAAAACCTTTGGAAAGCTTGTTCTGATGGAAAAAGCACAGTCATTCTTTGGACATATTCATAACTTGGAACAGCAAATCTGTTTTTTTCTCTCTTCTGCGTGACAACGTAAAAACCATGCCTTTGGTAGTGGCATTGAAGCATGTGTTTAAATATTTGTTCTAAAAACTATGACCAGTCAGAATTGAGGTCTTATTGTCAAAAATCGTTGGTGTTCCACCAATGTCATTCAGCTTAGGATATTTATTCAGTTACTAGCTTGTCCAGAAATCATTTTATTTTGTCAGTGACTAAGAAGTCATATTATAGAGAGGGTGCCACATATGATTTCTTTGTCAATAAGAACATCATAATCAGTTTATGTATTAGCCTAAGCTTTTTATAATGAAACACAACATTGTATTTTGAATTTTTAATTTGGTGAAGCATTTCATGTCATTACATGGGAGTGTTAACAACTAAATTTTAGCAGCAAGATCTTAGTATAGGTGTCCAAACATTTGGACAAAGAATGAGTTTTTGAGGAACATCTTAGGACAGAATAAGAGTCAAAGGGGTTTAGGAAGCAAATTCATGAGATTTCGAGCAATGGCAGCTGAATGAACAGCAAGCAGTGGTGGTGTGATGGAAATCAAATTGTAAATGAAATGAAATGGAGGAAACCAGACAACCTAGAAGATTATAAGACTGATCTGGTTTTGGAGCAGGTTATATCAGGACAGGACATTGATTGCCAGCATTGTTGTTTATTACTTGTGAATAGAGGTGATCTTGCATTTGAGAAAGCTAAATGCTTTAAATTAAAGCTAAAGCTCTTTTGTTTGTCTTGAAGTGATTTTCCTCATTAAAATATCTCTTCCAGTGACTGAGAATTGATAAAACTTATTATTCAATGAGGCTGAATGTAATGAAAATGAATCTCTTGTATCAAAGTTTGGAAGCATAGACAGATGTTCAATACAGAAATAAATCATTCAGTCCTTCATGATCATGATCACTCAGTCTAATTCCCACCCAGTCTAAATCATAGTCTGTGACTTAGTATGTGAAGGCAATTCTAGGAGAAGTATAGAATCCCTACAACACAAAAAGAGGCCACTTTGCCTATTGAGCCTGCCTTGACCCTCCAAAGAGCATCACACACAGACCTATTGTAGCCACACAAGCCAACATTTACCATGACCTCGCCTGCACACTACAGGGCAATTTAGCATTTACTTAACACACACTTGTTTGGGCTGTGGGAGGAAAGTGGAGTACCCAGCAAAAATCCTCACAGATACAGGGAGAAGGTGCAAACTCCACACAGACAGTCACCCAAAGCTGGAATTGAACCCCAATCCCTCATCCTGCGCAGCAGCATTGCGCATCACTGAGCCAGCATGTCACCCTCACATATAAAAGTGTTCTTTTAAGTGTAATAAGGATTTCTGCCTCTATCATGTAATCAGGCAGTGAGTTCCAATGCATCCCCGGGTTAATGTAAATCAGTGATGATGTAAGCATGACATAAGCAGAACAGTTTGAGAAGGAGGCTGAGAGAGAAGCAAAATTCTGTATCCGGACTGGCATGAATCCAACCAATAATAACAAAAAGAGAAATTGCTAGAAAAGCTGGAACACTGCTTTAATTAAAAAAAAACAAAAAGAACAGTGATAGAACACAGAACATAAAACATAGAACATAGAACATTACAGCATAGTACAGGCCCTTTGGCCCGCGATGTTGCACCGACCTGTGAAAGCAATCTGAAGCCCATCTAACCTATACTATTCCACTTTCATCCATATGTTTATCCAATGATCATTTAAATGCTCTTAAAGTTGGTGAGTCTACTACTGTTGCAGGCAGAGCATTCCATGTCCCCTACTACTCTGAGTAAAGAAACTACCTCTGACATCTTTCCTGCATCTAACACCCCTCAATTTAAAGCTATATCCCCTCATGCTCACATCACCATCCAAGGAAAAAGGCTCTCACTGTACACCCTATCTAACCCTCTGATTATCTTATATGTCTCAATTAAGTCACCTCTCAACTTCTCTAACGAAAACAGCCTCAAGTCTTTCCTCATAAGACCTTCCGTCCATACCAGGCAACATCCTATTAAATCTCCTCTGAACCCTTTCCAACGCTTCCACATCCTTCCTATAATGCGGTGACTAGAACTGTAGGCAATACTCCAAATGCAGCCGCACCAGAGTTCTGTATAGCTGTAACTTTACCTGATGGCTCCGAAACACAATCCCTCTACCAATACAAGCTAACACACCGCATGCCTTTTTAACAACCCTATCAACCTAGCTGGCAACGTTCACGGATCTATCTACGTGGACACCAAGATCTCTCTGCTCATCTACACTACCAAGAATCTTATAATTAGCCCAAAGTTAAGAATCCCACAACACCAGGTTATAGTCCAACAGGTTTAATTGGAAGCACTAGCTTTCCGACCTCCGCTCCTTCATCAGGTGATTGTTGAGGCATCTCCAAATCATATCATTAACTCAGTACTCTTTATTGCTGTTGCTCCTTCCAAAGTGAATCACCTCACACTTTTCTGCATTAAGCTCCATTTGCCACCTCTCAGCACAGCTCTGCAGCTTATCTATGTCCCTCTGTAACCTGCAACACCCTTCAGCACTATCTACTGCTCTACTGACCTTAGTGTCATCTGTAAATTTACTAACCCATCCTTCTATGCCCTCATCCAGGTTATTTATAAAAATGACAAACAGTAGTGACCCCAAAACAGATCCTTTCAGTACTCAACTAGTAACTGAAAGGTTCCCATTGTATTTTAATTTTTGGGATATTATCACTCATTCATTTTAAATCATAATTACATATTTTGCCATATCACTTGTTCAAGACCATTCTAAAATATTAGAAAAATCAACACAGACTGTAGGCTTTGCAATTAAAAATGATTTAAATGCTATTTAATAATAAAACTAAAGTTTAAAGGAACCAAGTTAACATTGCAATAGGTTTTCAGTATACTCATTGGGCTGCTAAAGAGGTTCAGACCATTCTTTAAAAAAAATTTTCTCAAGTTCTTTTTCCTCTGTGTGTGCTGACTAATTTTAATGACTCATATCAAAGCCTTAACTAAACTCTGTCCTTTCAACCTACTTTCCATTATGACAAGCAGGGATTTCTCATTGAAACTACTGCACCACTTTATAAAACTCCAGATTTAACAATTCAATGGCGTGATTTTTACTTCCAATGAAAAACCTATCAGCTGGGAACATTAGGAAGAATTTGGCTTGCATTGGTTATGCTGAAGATAGGAAATCTAATGAAAAAATGATAGCACTAGGTATGATCGTTGGAGTGGAATGTTCTGTTTTTAGCGCTGATATGAACTATTCAGTGTTGATAAGGTGTAGATCTATAATGTAAACAGATTGGTTTCTTCACAAAATTAGACTAACCACGAGGTCAGCTAACCTCAACCAACAGTGGGAAACCGATGTAGTGTTAGCGTTGATTTGTAAAGCATAAAAGATTGCGAACATCAGAGTATTAATTGCTAATCTGAAGGGAGATTCAATTCATGTGCTTAAACTATTGCACTGCAATGAACTTCTAAAAATATATATATTGTGAGATTCGGTGGTTTTGTTGACCTTTCCTTGTTGAAACTTTATTGCTGGAACAGCACAGCAGGTCAGGCAGCATCTAGGGAACAGAAGATTCGACGTTTCGGGCACATGCCCTTCTTCAGGTACAAGGCCTTTCCTTGTACCCTTCCTATGACGAGAGAGCAGTCCTATGGTCCTCTGGCACTATGGCAAGTTTACCTTACATTGTCACTTTCATTATCTACAGTTTCTGTTTGATCAACATTCCATTCTATGTTAAGACAAATCCTATCTCTTTCCAAATTCAACCAACTGCTTTGCATTTTTGAATAATTTTTGTTCTATCACTTTCATTACTTAACAAGTATGTGGGCGCATATAATGAATTTTGAATTTTTCAAGTCTTTATTTTAAATTAATTCATTTTTGTACATTGTTGTGGTCATTTGCTGAAAGCCTTAAAGCAAACATAACATCTTGCTTCTCATGTTGTGTGTGACTGTCAGATATGTAGCATAGATCACAGGAATGGCATGTTACTTCTCCTCCTGTGCAGAAACTTCCACAGTATATTTATTTGCTTAACATTTTTTACAAAATAGCTTGCCACATTTGCTGGGCCAGGGGTTGAAAGCTATGGTCAGTATACAGAATGAAGTACACATAAAATATGACTAAAACTTGAAAGACTTTCACTAGTTTATAGCTGCAAGTGGAAAACAGATGCAGAACCCTGACACACTGGACTCTCTTGTGACCTTAGTTAGTGAAGCTTCTGTCAAGAAGTGCAATAAATTGCCTATCAACTGAGCAACCCAGTCTGACCACAACCAGTCTTGCCAGCAGGGGCTATTGACTTAAACCAGCCAAAGACCACTTGAATAAGCTAATTACTACATTGATGAGTGGATTAATACGGTATAAAATTTCACATTGTCTGCACAAAAGTTCAGCAGAAAGTGATTGAGTTTCATCAAACTGTTGACAGGGAAGCGGTGCCTTGAGGTCTGCAGAGAATCTCTATTAAAGCTTTACTGAGGAGATTTTACACTGTCCATATCTAATGGGAAATGCATCAACTGTGCGCTAGAGAGAACAGAAATCTTTTACAGGAGTGAACTGTGTGTGGGGGAATTTTATTATGATTTTATGGATTTTGCCAAACTGTTTTACACGAAGCTTGAGATTGTGTTTTTAACTTACTCAAGCAGGGATGCAATTTCTATTTCACAATAGCTTATATATGGCCTGTCTCCGATAACAGGACTGATGTTTGTTCATGCACCCATGTGACATCCACAGCAGACTTCAAAATGATGTACATTTAAAAAAAACATTTCTTTTGCATTCCATATCTATGGGGTATTCTAGCTTTAAATATAACTCTTGTATGTTGTCCCACGCTTGTTCTTGACTCTGGAGTTGAGCCGAATTGCAAGCACACTTAAAAGGAATAAACTGTATTATTGTTCAAAAAAGATGTATTTATATAAGATTGCTTTTTTTTTCAGGTCAGTGCTCAGAAAGGTAGAGATTTTACCCTGACAATTTTATAGCTTCATTATGACTGAATCCTTTGATGAATGGCCTTACTCCATTTCATTTTGGAATGATTTTAAGCCTTTGTAGTCTACTTACACTTCAGTGACATGCTGGATCAGTGGTTAGCACTGTTGCCTCACAGTGCCAGGGACCTGGGTTTGATTCCAACCTTGGGCAACTGGTTGTCTGGAGTTTGCACATTCCCCCTGTGTCTGTGTGGAGTTTGCACATTCTCCCTGTGTCTGTGTGGGTTTCCTCCCACAATCTAAAGATGTGCAGGTTAGGTCAATTGACCATGCTAAATTGTCCATAGTGTTCAGGGGGATGTATATTAGTTTGGGGGTAAATGCAGACTAATAGGGAAATGGGTCTGGGTGGCTTAATCTTTGGAGGGTTGTTGGGGACTGAAGGGTCTGTTTCCACATTGAAGGGATTCTATTCTATGAAAATCTGATGTGATGCTAAATATGTGGAGTATAGTTGAACCTCAAACTAATTTTGACTAGACAATTCCTTGCAAGCATGCAGAGAAAATTGGTATGGCAGTCATGAATTAGAACTGCATCCAGCTCCTACACATTCACCCATGGTCTTCCTGTTTTACCTCACTGCCATCTTTCTCAACTCTTCTTGTTTCTGCACTGAAGCAGCTTGTGCAATATCCAAATTTGGATGTGCTGCAGTTTTTCTCCTGCTGGATATTGAGAAGACCTGTACTAACTATTAATTTAATTTAAGATAACATTGCTTTGTGAAGTCTGGTTAGCTCAGATGACTGGATGACTGGTTTGCAATGCAGAGTAATGCCAACAGCAATCCCACACTGGGTGAGGTTACCACATAGGATTCTCATTCTCCCCCTCTCCCCTTGCTTGTTGTATGATGACCCTCAAGTTAAACCAGACCAGTAATCTCTCTCTGATGAGAGGGCAGCTCTACGTTCTGCGAGGACTATGGCCACTTTATCTCGTAGACAGACTTATATGCCTATCTTCAATTTGCACCTTTCATTATTTTTAACTCTTCCCTGACTGCCCTCTTTCTGTTGTGGCATGGAAGACTGTTTTATTATTTTAAGGCCGTCTTTAAAGCCCATCTCTTCATAAACTGCTAGTCTTCCAATCCTAACCTTTCCTTTTCTTAATATCCAGTTGCTGGAACTTTTTGAAAGTTTCTTTTTCTATATTGAAGACAGCGTATATGTGGAAAATTGTTGCCGTTTTTGCTTTATGCGCTCAAAACGTTTCATTTCATGTGTCTGAATTTTCAACATTTGTTACCATTGAACTTTTGGATTTGAGTCCAAAACAATTAGCTGAAAATTGTAACTGGCGTATCCCTACTGTAACTATATTTTCAACATATTTGCGAGGTTGTAGTATATAGAATTCTTTGTTGCATTCAGACTCATCTCATTTGGGAATTAAAAGCAAATTGGCTCAAAAAGTCACATGGTTGCACACACTATGTGATCAAGCAGAGAAGCCAAACAAAAGCTGTCTGGTCTGGAAGCATGTGGTGTGCTGACAGAAGAGGCGTGTTGCACTTGCAGAAAAGCAGTAAAGCAGCAAGACTTTGCCATATTGTTTGTACAGTCTGTGTCTCCGTATTTGTACTTTAGTCTGACCAGGACATGGGCTTGGAAAGGTTTTGTGTTCTTGATGAGGCCATACAACTTCTAAGCAGCGGGAAAAATATGATTGTCTGTGTTGGTTGTAGATCTTTTCAAAAAAAGAATCTTTTGAAGCTTGCTTAATAGAAAAAGAGAACAAATTGAAATTAGTTTCACCTTGCGACTGATCACACACTATAATAACATGTTTTGATTTTTAAAGCTCGGCACAACGTGTATCTAGCAAAAAATACATTCAAGAGAAGCATAGTGTGGAAGTAAGGTTACAATAGTAAGAATGCAAGCATGTTCAATATACCCGATATTCCCACCTCTTTGGGAAATTGTACAGTTATGATTTTACCTTGAGAATTTTTAGCTGTGTCTGAAACCTTTGGTGAATTATCTTATTTCACTCCATTCTGAAATCAAATTGGACTTTTACATTTAACACGATAAATCTACAATTAATATGAAGCAGTTTCAGATTAACATCAAAGGTAAATATTTCATCTCAGAAAGTTGATTTATATATGGAAGCAGGGGCATGTTAAATGAATACTTTGGATCTATTCTTACTGAGGAAGGAAATGCTGCCCAGGCCATGGTGACAGAGAAGGTAATGCAGACACTAGAATGCTTTAAAATTCATTGGAGATAAGTTTTGGATAGGTTGTTGAGACCTCAAATTGATAAGACACTGGGACCAGATGAGATGTATCCAAGCATATTGAAGGAAGTGAGAGTGAACATTGTAGAGACACTAAGATACGTTTGCATTCTTCCTTGTGCTTAGGGGTTGTGCATGGGGACTGGAGAATTGGAAATGTAGCAACCTTGTCCAAAAAATGTTGCAAATCTATTAATTACAGGTCAGTCAGTTTAACTTCAGCAGTGGCAACATTTCTTGAACTAATTATTCAGGGTAGAATGAATGGATGCATGGAAAGTCTGGGTTAATGAGGAAGGACCAGCACAGTATTTAGCAAAACACTCGCATAGAAGATCTCGAATGACAGTGAACAGATATAAGGCAGTTCGCAAAACAAGCAAATGGGATATGAAAAATATCTTGTTCACACTGTGAGTAATTAGGGTCTCGAATGCATTGTCAGGAAGTGTGCTGGAAACAATATTCAGGATTATGGGGAAAATGGAGGAGGATGACATTCAATGATAATGCTCAATCTGATTTAGCACAGACAAATTGAAATGAGTGAACAACTTCTGCTCTATAACAATTCTGTAGTTCTGCGTCTAGTATGATTGCACCATTATTTCATTTGAAAAAACCTCTCAAGTAATGTTGCAATTATTTATGTAAAATCAAAAAAGGAATTTATCTTAATTGAAATAGTGATCAAAAATTGTCTTGCAAGAGGAATAGCACCAAAGTTCGCTCACATTGCTGGATTCTTGAAATTGCAGGGCACCAGATATAACATACACAGGAAACAGCTCTGCTGTTTCGACCAGGGTATGGTCGAGTACGAGGGAAGACGGGGATTGTTGCATCTGGAGGGCAGGTCTAGTGGCAGTGGAGGAGGTGCTGTTGGGACCTGGGGTTAGACAGAGTGCTGGGATTCTGGGATAGCTGGAATTTGTTCTGTTCAGTGGCGATAATGGGGTGGTTGGTGCTGGGTCCTGTGTGCAAGTGGATTTATCAGGGACTGAGGGAAATAGAGAGTGTCAAGTCCTGGGGCAGAGAGGAGTTTGTTATGTTCCAGGTAGAGAGTGGGTATTTGTGATTCACTGTGTGGGAGAGATAGAGTTGGATGTGTTTTGTACTAAATTCTGGGGTCAGTTGAACATTTACTCCTGAGTTTTTTAATCGTCGTATGTTTCCTTTATAGCTCTTTGCTTAACTGCAGTGAACAAAGAACAAAGAAAGAGAACAAAGAAAATTTACAGCCCAAGAACAGGCCTTTCGGCCCTCCAAGCCTGTGTCAATCCAAATCCACTGTCGAAATCTATCATCCTAAGGATCTGTATCCCTCTGCTCCCCGCCTACTCATGCATTTGTCCAGACGCACAAACTATTTATTCTAATTCAGCAAAACAATGATGGCTGCAGTACTACTTTTCCACACCCAAAATCTATTGATTGATGATGTTACAAATTATAGCAGGGAAAAGATATTTGAATTGCAATAAATGGCTGGAATAATTTTCTTAGAATTAGACATTCATTTTCCACAGTATTTATTTTTGCTACACCTTAGTGTAATCTTTTTTATAATTCCACCACTGTTTGAGAGAATGACTCCACATGGTGAATTATGCCCAAGTGGCAAAAGTGGTTATTAAGAGCCCCAAGTGGATTCTGCTACTTGACACAAACTCAAGTAGATCTGAATCACTTTTTCCAGTTAAGCTACCCTTGTGAAAAACTTAGTATATGGGAAGTTTAGTTTCACAGCACCACATTTCTGTACAGTTGGCAGAACTAGATTGTGGAATATTTATAAGCCTGACCGCAATGTTTATTTTATGCCTTGTATTGTCTTATGTTAGTGAATTTTGAGAAGATTTATAGCTCAGGTAGAGGTTCTGGATGAAAGTTTGCTCGCTGAGGTGGAAGGCTCATTTTCAGACGCTTCATCACCCTACTCGGTAACATCATCAGTGAGTCTCTGGTGAAGCACTGGTAGTATGGCCAACTTTTTATTTATGTGTTTCGGTTTCATTGGGTTGGTGATGTCATTTCCTGTGGTGATGTTACTTCCTGTTCTTTTTCTCAGGGGGTGGTAAATGGGTTTGTTGATAGAGAAATCTACTGCCATCTCCTTCAATTCCAAGCTTCAATGTACACCATTCAATGTTAAAAATTGCAAGACAACTGATAATCACAGTCAGTGATATAAAATAAAGCTTAACATACTAAGCAGCAGGGATCAAGGTGTTTTAAGTGATGAACTGTTTATGGGGTAGTTCTAGTCATATAAACATACATATCAAGGATTTAGAACACTGAAACAAGCAGAACATTATATAGAGCACATGTTGCAGCCAACTATGCTCAAAATCTGATATCATTTGTCGAATTGACCAGATTGACCATATAATAAATGTGAAAACTAAGAACGCACTGCATGCTGCTCTCATTCCGGTAATGTCAAAAACTTGACGAGAAATATGTTCAAAAGCTAATTTTAACCAAAGATAAAACTGAAGTGACACCTATCCCTTTCATTGCATTGCTTACGTTGTTAAATGATCTCACAATGATGATGGTACAGTCTATTCTGATTCCACAGTCTTAGAGAATGAGATAATTTTTTATAAAATAATTGTTTTAAAGATCCAGATAAACTCAAAATGTTATCAATGCAACACGATTATTTTACTGTTTCTGTCATGAGGTTGGTCATGATTTATATGACATTTTTAAAATTCAGATTCTGACTTCCAGGAAATAGTGTAAGAAGACTCGGTTTATAAATGCTTCTCAACTCTTTACTATTCTTCAGATCAGATCATTCTGTGACAAGACATGAGTTTGAAATATGTTTTTTTCCCAGTGACTGGGGATACAGCAAGCAGATCTTCTGAAAATATTGACTATTTTGTCAGTTTTCACTATCCATGACAGTGAGTTCCGAACTCTGACAGTTACTGCTCTCAAGTGGTTGAATCGACAATCAAGCCCAGGAAATGATCCCATTAAGTTTCTTTTCTAATGCACATGCCTTTTTCCCTTGTGGTATGTTGCTTTGTAAATTGACTGAATTGGAATTCAGCCAGCAGATTTTCACCTGTTGATAATCTGGTAAACTCGGACAGTGCGGAAATGTGTTGTCCTTTTAGCTGAGAATCAGTTTGGAGGTAGGAGTCAGAAAATATGGGCAAAATGTATAGGACGTAAAATAATAGGATGTGACTTGTGGTGCCCTAAGCAGATTTGCATTTGGTCATTGTCCTCTATAAATTACTTAGATCAAAGAATAGAGAACCATGTGTACAAGATCGGATACATTTTTGTGAAACAGTAAATTATACAAATAGGTGAAGAACGATGCAAAGGAAGATTAGAAGAAAAAAGTGATTTGGCAAAATTTATTGTTAATCTACTTTGGAGTTAAGACGTTTAGATCAGAATATTTTCTAAATAGAGTGAAACTAGGAATGGTGGAGGAGCAGAGGCATTTGGGATCTAAGTACAGATATGAGTAAAACTAAGTCAGGCACAGAAAGTATTTTGCAAGGTTAATACAATGTTGGTCTTTATCTCAAATGGGTTGAAAAGCAAATTGCTTGGAAATTATATCGTTATGTATAGCTTTCTTTAAACCCCAATTAGAATTCTGCAGTTCTATGCACTATACTTTCACAAGGTTATGTTGGCCTTGGAAGTGTGCAGAATGAAACAGTTAAGCTTCACCAAAATGGTTAAGTTATGAGTACATAGAACAGGCTTGCATTTCTTTGGATCCAAAAGATTAAGGGGTGATTTAATTGAATTGTTTTAAGATGATTAAAGAGGTTAATTGGGGTGAAAACCTATTTCAACAGGTGATCAGAGTAAAGGGCCTTCAAAATGAGAGCTAGATCATTCATGGGTGATGCCAGGAAGCACTTTTTCTTGGCTTTATTCTTTATTCAAATTGTTTGGATTGATTTGATATGAGTAAGTAACTTGTCTGGTCATTCCAGAGGGCAGTTGAGAGTCAAGCACATTGCTGCAGGTCTGGCGTCATATTTAAGCCAGAGCTAAGGACCAAATGGCAGATTTTGTTCTCAAAATGATGATATGAACCAGATGGGGTTTTCTGACAACCTAGTCATTTCATAGCCACAATTACTGAGACTAGAATTCTTTTCCAGATTAATTTAATAACAAAATGCATTCCCCAGATGCCATGGTGGGGTTTGAATTCATTTCTCTACAACATTAGTGTAGCAACAATTCTACTATTTGCACTTATTGCATACCTGAGTCCTGATAATGTGCTGATAGCATCAATTTCATGTTGTCTCTGCAAACACATGGACAGGTGTGTGAAACCTGTGCCTAACTTCAAACCCTGTAAAACCAGTTTCAGTCATGATCACGTTTCTAAGGCCAGTTTATTATAGAGACCCAATGCCTCACTCTGATCCCATTTAAACACAGAAATATAACGAGGTACACAACTTTCAAGAAAACACAAGCCTGGTCCAGGTATTCAAGTTGCCTGAGCCATTTGTTTTTTTTGTCAGGATGAGCTGCAGAATTGGTTGCAGCACAATCTTGGCCTAGTGATTTACCTTTCTCATGGATTTTCAAATAAGCTCTGTTTTATTTTCATATTGCAATTGATGTTTCATACTCCTTGCACACAGACATTTGGCTTGCTAACCCAACTTGTTGGATCCAGGTTTCATGACTGGTCATGTAGAATTTCTTTGTTGACTCCAGCTCTGAAAAAGCAGTTTAGTGTAAACCTACACGGTGAACTGGTTCTGCCTTTTGCCCTCTTGTCAATGTTCTTGAATAGCCACACTTCCTTCCGCTTTATAGGAACATCTTTAAATCTCAAGTTAAAGGATAATTCTGAATTTTAACATTTAGCTGCAAACCTTATTGTTCAACAATAATTAACCTTTTAGATTAGATTACTTACAGTGTGGAAACACGCTCTTCGGCCCAACAAGTCCACACCGACCCTCTGAAGAGCAACCCACCCAGTCCCATTCCCCTAATTTACCCTTTCATCTAACACTACGGGCTATTTAGCATGGCCAATTCACCTAACCTGCACATCTTTGGACTGTGGGAGGAAACCGGAGCACCCAGAGGAAACCCATACAGACACTGGGAGAATGTGCAAACTCCACACAGACAGTTGCCTGAGGAGCGAATTGAACCCGGGTCTCTGGCACTGTGAGGCAACAGTGCTAACCACTGGGATTTAAAAGTTGGTCATATCATATATCAGGTAGGTGAAAATGAGGACTGCAGATGCTGGAGATTAGAGTCGGGAGTGTAGTGCTGGAAAAGCAGGGCAGGTCAGGCAGCATCCGAGAAGCAGGAAAATCAACGTTTTGGACAAAAGCCCTTCAGCAGGAATGAGGCCTTCATCATTACTGGTGAAGGACTTTTGCTCGAAACGTCGATTTT
Source organism: Chiloscyllium plagiosum (assembly GCF_037043375.1). NCBI lineage: Eukaryota > Metazoa > Chordata > Chondrichthyes > Orectolobiformes > Hemiscylliidae > Chiloscyllium > Chiloscyllium plagiosum. Next base: position 43,128,573 of record NW_028270163.1, read on the forward strand.
CCCGCTCCGCTGATGCTGCCTGACCTGCTGTACTTTTCCAGCACCACATATCAAGTATCAGATCAGGTGTGGATAGCAAATTTCTTTTTCAAGTGCATTGAGAAAAGAGATGACTTTTTATGACAATCTTACCATTTCATGGTCAATGTTATTAGCTGTTCATTACAGATTCATTGAATGAATATCTGAATGAAAATCCCATCGAGTAGGATTTGAAATGATGGGCAGGATTTCCCTGATCCTGAGCTGGTTATCTGGGAGGCAGGGCTCAGAGAAATAATGAGGAGCAATTTGGGGATGGCAACATGAGAAGGGTTTCCAGTCATGGGACTCGATGTGCATTGACTGTCTGCCAAATGGAGACAACAAATTAAAATAATTGAGGGTCATTTTTGGCAGCTGCGGATATTATCCTGGTGTCATGGCAGCTTCCTGCCACAGGGGAAACCTATAGCTTCATAAAGGAGGCGTCCGTCAGGCCATGGGCGAGGTTAAGAAATTGAAATGGAAAATCCATACCCCAAAGAGGGGACTGTGGCAGATCAGTCAGGGCTGGCCTGTCTGTTTGGCTCATTCAATTTTTATTTGCGTTTTTCATTTGCCCATCTCAGAGTGCTTCCAACTAAGACCATAAGACAATAAGAAGTAGGAACAGGAGTAGGCCATTCAGTCTATCAAGCCTACTCCACAACTGAATAGGATCACAGCTGATCCGCCATTTCATACGTCTATTTTTCTGCTTCTCCCAATATTTTGATTCTCCTAAACTAGAGGTTCAGTTCAAGAGCCCAGTAATCTAGGTTATAATCTAGCAATGTGTTTCAACATAATATCGGACCCTGTTGTTTGTGAAACACTTCTGATTATACTGAAACATGCTGTTCAAATCCAAATCTTTCTTTATTTCTCCAACATTCTCCTTGTATCTGCATGAGTTTCCTCCAGGTGCTCCAGTTTCCACCTACAATCCGAAGATGTGCAGGTTTGGTGAATTGGCCATGTTAAATTGCCCATAGTGATCAGGTTAGGTGTGTTAGTGAAGTAATGTGAAATGTGAAGTAATAAGTTAGGGGTATGGGTGGGATGCACTTTGAAGGGTCGGTGTCGACTTGTTGGACCGAATGGCTGTTTCCACACTGTAGGGATTCTGTGATGATTCTATGATTTCATGTCTAATAAAGGAAATTGAAATGTATGAGTTTTTTTTAATGCCTAAGAGTTCCTTTTTTCACCCAGGTTGTTTGCAACGGAAGACAGCTTTCCACTCTTGGAGACTCTGGGGCAATTTCGGCAGGTGGCCAACCTATCGCAGGCATACTTTCATCAGCTTACAAAAAGCGTTCACGTGAAGCCATTTCTCCTGCACCTTCATGCAGGTTTATTCTGCTGCTTAAGACAATGAAGCACTTTGTTATGGCAGCCTAAGGGTTACCCTCTTTCCAAGCACAATTCTGAACTCTATTAACAATTAAAGAAAATTGGGGAGCGTGCAGCATAATAAATGGGTTTGACACGTAATAAGTGTTAGCATGTTTGTGGCTTCTGAGAATGTTTTGATAAGACTATTGGAAATTTGGTGAACTGTGAATTGCACATGAAGAGGTGAAAGGTATAATACTTCCATATGTCTGAGGTCTGCTGATTGCCATTGTTTCCAACAAAAAAGTCTGCAAAAGTGGGGAAAGGAACACAGCGTGGTGTGTAGTGCAGGACGAGGAGGTAGGAGAGATCTGGCTGCACGTTGACCCTAGTTGTTGAGAGCTGGCCTATGTGCAAAATGCAGTGGGGTGTGTTATTAGCCTGTTTCAGAACGATTCGCATCAGTGATTATCAAAGACAGCAGTTTCTCCCCTGCTGACGTTTGGCCAGAAATTTTCCTTCCACTGAGGTCTCTGCTCAGGGCAACATTTACAAATATTCTGGGTTGCTCGGGATTCGTGTGGACTTGATCTGTTTTACCGTTCGGCTGAATTTTACTGGTGGTTTGACAAATATGCAGCTGATTGAGCATGTGCAACATCGCAGTACATAAAACATGTTTTATACACAAATAAACTCTTGCAATTCAAGACCTGGCAGCAAGAAGGAACTTATGACTTGCCTTTAAAGTTTGGCATGAATTTGCTTTTTTTAAAAAAATGATTTGCAATACAAAAATAGATATTGATGCCTAGTGATGAAACTGGATAAACCAGAATAGAGACAGAAATACTTCTATTCTTTTGTCTCCCTACTATTTAATTAATGATGCAATGTTTCTTTCCACACAAAACTGGTAAGACTACCATTGGAGTCAGATGTTACCTTGTGAACTATTTCATACTGATTCCATGTCAATAGTGAAACTCTTCTCTCCTCCCATGAGTTTCGCTCCACCAGAATGTAGCCTGCATTCCTCAGTCTACCTTTCAAACAAAAGAAAACCTGGAGGCTAACAAGAGCCCAGCCCATCAGCTCAGAGCTTAGGAGAGAGGGGGACACAAGGCAAATGAGGCCTGCTCCCAATAAAGCTTGCTTTAATCCTTGGGCTGTAGGTATATGAATTCTTGCTGTTGGTAGACAAGGCTCCCTGTTGGTTCTCCTTGGTATTGGTATCCAAATTGAAGCAGCTGATCTTCAAAGATTTGGATTCCACTACAATTTGGAGAGTACCTTCCCGTCAGTCGAACTGTCACAACAATGCCTGACTTTTCCTCTTGTGAGCTGTTTGGATTGTCTCACAGCATCATAGAAATCCTACAGTGCAAAAAGAGGCCATTTGTCCCTTTGACCCTTCAATGAATATCCGCCCCAGACTCAGCGCCCCATCCTGTCCTGAAAATCCAGCATTTCACATGACTAATCTACCTTGCCTGCTCATCCCTGTACACTACAGGACAATTTAGCATGGCTAATCTACATAACCTCGACTGAGCTTTTAGTTGCTAATATTGTTAATTTATCAAAGTCTTCCAGTTGCTCCTTTTTTTTTCTCTCAGGCCAAATTTACACAACTTGTGCAAAAATACTTCAGTTTGTTTTATAAAATTAGGTGAGGAGCTGGCTTTTAGATGAGGGTCAAACTGGTCAAACATGCTCCTTTGTGTCTTTATCAAGTGGGAAAGTTTGAAATTTCTCAAAGACCACTTCAATGTAAAAATTCTTTAATGATAGCAGACGTATGTGCAGGAGTTGATGGTCAGGGCCTTAACTTCACATAAATATCAAAATCATTGAATGGAGATATACCTTGATGTAAATAAATGGGTGAAAGTTTTGATGTTGCAAGTGGAAATATACATTTCTGTTTAGAATGTGTAATTAACCAATTGCAATTTCCTGGCTGACCTTTAAACCAATGCACTGGTTAACTGTGATTGGAGGAAAACACTTTAACAGACTAGGAAGGGTTTGGAAGGATATGGGCCGGGTACTGGCAGGTGGAACTAGATTGGTTTGGGATATCTGGTCGGCATGGATGTGTTGGACCGAAGGTCTGTTTCCATGCTGTACATCTCTATGACTCTATACTATTGAACGTACTGTGTGATTCACCTTTTCATTGTTTGGTGATTTTGTTCAACAAATTCCAGTTCAATCTTTATAAAGTGAAGTTTGGGAGATCTGGACACTCAACACTCAGACTCTATATATGCTCTCAGCTGGGAGCAATGCTTGAAGGTAAAAAAGGTGGTCTGCAATGTTGTTAGCTCTGCTCAAAGGAAATATAGGTTGGATAATCAACTTTGCAGTGTGCACCTCTCATTTCAAATAGAGTCATCTATCTGTGTGCAGTATCCCAATGTAAGTGCAAGGCCTGTGAATTTCCCCTTTCTCTAAAACTCTGCCAGATCTGTGTTATAACTTTGTTTGTCAATATCATAGCCATGATGATGAACAAGAAATTAAATTGGTCTGTCTCACCGATTAGGATCTTTTCAAGAAGAATTTGCAAGGTGTGGCAGGCTGGCATTTATTATCCTGTTATTAAGTGACTTGTTTGAATTTTTCTGAGGACTGTTAAATGATCAAGCCCTTTGCTGTGGGAGTGCAGTCACCTATGTCACATTCCTATCCTAAAGACTGCTTCTGAATGTTTCGTGGTCATGTTTATTGAAACTTGATAGATTTTTACATTTTCAGATTTAAACTGAATTTAAAGTGTCAAAATGCTAGAATGGAATTTGAACTTAAACCCTTGTTAACTTGTTTGAGTAGAATTTCACTCACATAACCACTGCACTACCATATTTAATATGTCACTTGATAGAATTCATTTTCGTACATTTTAATCAAAATTAATTTGATGCAATTCAAAATTAAGCACTTGAAGTAATTGAATCATTACACCACAGAGAAATGAATGTTCATGATTTAAAACAAGGTTCTGAATTCTCAGCTCTCAAATTGCCAGTGTTCCAGGAGAGGATAAAAAAAATGCTTCAAAAACTTAGAATCTCTCCCTGACAAACAGTTGCATTAACAATAATGATTGGGAGCAACTTGGTACCAATTGTTGAAAAATGGTGACCACTTGACCACCCTCAAAGGTTTTGCATATCCTTTTTGGCTATGATGAGACTTCATGGGAAGAGGCATGTCATCTACCAAATGGCACAGGCTCCTGTGATGATAATCCTCCCTCCCTCTGTTTTCCTCATGGTCAATCCTGTCAGACATATTATTGGGATTGTTTTGATGTGGATTTCTGGATGCACAGGCTGCTCTGTTTTACAGTGAATCTCCGCATCGAATCCTGCCAACTGAAGCATGTATGGGGAAAACTTCCTGAAGAAAGCAGACCCCCACTCCCAGAGCTACTGTTGCCTTTAATGGCAGAACGGACCTCCACCCCGCTCCAGTGCAGACCATCCACTTCATAATGTTGGCATTGCCTGCATACATCAAAAACCAAGCAATTGCATCTCAATGCTGGTTCTCCCAACCACAATGTGAATGTCTCAGCAACATTGTAATTCTCTCACTCAGCATATGGAGTAATGGGAGACAATCCTGCATGAAATGTAAGACGTGCGAGCAGTTAGTGACAGACTGTAACCATTTATACATTTCAGATACAGAAATCAAATGCAAGACTTATATATTTGTGCTATAAAGTTATTCCAAAGTTACTTTACAGAGTAACTCAATCTATTTTTACTATTTAAAAGATATCTTTCAACATCCCTTCCCAAATTATTTCTTATGTGTGGTAACTTGTAACTTAGACTTGACTGTGCATCATATTCCAATCATTTTTCAGTGTCTTGGCAAATGCTTTTAACCATTTTGAAATCTTGACTAATCAGATAGGCATGACTTAATTGTTCATTTTTGGGTCTATTTTCGCAATTATGGTGTTAGTAAATCATCCTGATTATTATCCAGTCCTTTAAAAAATCTCAGAATTGTCACAATCATTATGGCACAGAAGGAGGTCACTCAGCTTATTGTGCCTGTACTGGTTCCATTATCTATTGAACACATTTGGGTGCAGCTTTCAGATGCAGAACCAATTGTAACTCTGTGTACCTGTTTGGAATTGAGTGTGCCTGTGATGAAAACTGGGGATGCCTGTGGAACTTCAGTATTCATGTCAGTATTCTGTTCCCACTAGCTGGTTAGACACTGATCCCTGATATTGGACAGCACGGTGGCTCAGTCATTAGCACTGCTGCCTCACAGCGTCAGGGACTCAGCTTCGGTTCCACTCTCAGGCGACTTTCTGTGCAGAGTTTTCACCGTGTCTGTGTAGGTTTCCTCTGGGTACTCCAATTTCCTCCTGCAGGGATAGGGTGGAGTGCTGTTCAGAGGGTTGCTGAGGACCCGATGGGCTGAATGGCCTGCTTCCACACTGTAGGGATTCTATGATTGAGGCAGATGGACAGTGAGTTAAGACAAGATCTGGAATTACCATGTGAGCCTATCCTTGTCAGTTGTCCCCAGTTAAAATCCGAGTTTAGTGTCTGTCATATTGCAGGAAGTTCAAGGCACAAAAAATTGGGATTCAAGGTTCAGGATCCTTTCAATGAAAAAATAAAAGCACTATAACTGAGAAAAATAACATGAATACACCAATGTATCAATCAATTGTAATATAAAATTAGTGATATAAGCCTGATAAATGTTAATAGTCATTGATGTACCTAAGAACACAACAATAGGACCAGGAATAGGCTATTTGACCCCTCAAGCCTGCCCCATCATTCTATGAGATTATGGCTCAGCTGCACTCGGCCTCAGTGTCAAGATTAGAGTGTTGCTGGAAAAGCACAGCAGGTCAGGCAGCATCTGAGGAGCAGGAAAATCGACGTTTCAGGCAGGAGCCCTTCAGCCACTTTATACAGTGTGTCAACTGCTCAGTGTTTCAAAAACCTATCTACCTCCTCTTTAATTAATTTCAGTGATCTAACCTCCTCAAGTCTTTGGGGTAGAGAATTCCAGACACTCTCAGACCTCCATCCAGACCTCCAATATCCACCAGATTGGTGCAATTCTAGTCGGTTTCTCCCCTCAACCTCCACTTAACATGGGAGCCAGGAAACCTGCCACCTTTCTCATCTGCCTGATAGGCAAATAATTGGAGAATTGGTGATTGAAGTGTTTAAGTAGCCATTATTTGATTTCATAAGGACATTAATTTGTCATGAATCAAGAAGGTTGCCAATGGACCTTTTAACCCAGAACTTTTAACTCTTAGCCTTTTAGTTCTAGCTCTACTTCTGGAGTACTCTGTCCTATTCTGATCACCCTGTTATAGGAAGAATATTATTAAGCTGGGTTCAGAAGAGATTTACTAGGATGTTGCCGGGAATGGAGGGTTTGAGTTTTAAGGAGGGGCTGGATAGGCTGGGACTTTTTTCCCTGGAGTGTAGGAGGTTGAGGGTTGGCCTTCTAGAGGTTTATAAAATCATGAGGGGTAGAGATAAGGTGAATTTTTTTCCCTTGCTGGGGAATTTCAAGACTAGAGGGCATACTTTTAAGGTGAGAGGAGCAAGTTTTAAAAAAGACACAAAGGGTAATTTTTTTACAGAGTGATTTGTGTGTGGAACGAACCTCCAGAGGATGTGGTGTATGCAAGTACAGTTACAATGTTTAAAAGACATTTAAATAAATGCATGAATAACAATGTTTGGAGGGATTTGGGCCAAGTGCAGGCAGGTGGGATAGGTTTAAGGCATGCATGGACAGGTTGGAATGAAGAGTCTGTTTCCATGCTGTACGACTCTGACTCTATGACTGTAAACTCGATGAGTGCAGGGGCAAGAACATGGTTGAGTAACTCCCTAATGCCAATCTGCACAATTATCTCTCCCAGAATGTCGACGGAGAGGAATATCTGTTGAAGCAAAAATGATTTCTTGCAATGCCAATCTTGCTGTCAATAATTCCTTTCCTGATGCCAGGATAAACAGACAAAGTCTTTTCCCTGAGGTGGGGGTGTCAAGAACTCGAGGTCGCAGGTTTAGAGTGAGAGGGGAAAGATATAAAAGAGACCTAAGGGACAACTCTTTTCCCACAGAGGGCAGTACGTGTATAGAATGAGCTGCTAGTGGAAGTGTTGCAGGCAAGTACAGTTGCAACATTTAAAAAGCATCTGGATGGGTATATGAATAGGAAGGGTTTGGAGAGATATGGGCTGGGTGCTGGCAGGTAGGACTAGATTGGGTTGGGATATCTGGTCGGCATAGACAGGTTGGACCGAAGGGTCTGTTTCTGTGCTGTACATCTCTCTGACTCTATGCCAAGTTACCTCATTGTGCAACAGGTATGGCCAAAAAAAATCAAGTCATATTTCTTACAGCATCTGACCTTTAAAGTAGAAGAACCTGCAAGCAATACAAAAAGGTAAATAATTTTTAAAGTGATGTACGTAAGCACATTATGATGTTCAATGGTGGAATCAAAGGAATTTTTGTTTTGCTTATTTTTAGATTATGCTGTATGATGCATATATAATCATTATATGCTAAAGCTCAAGCTCAAGTTAAGATCTAATCACACAACTAATCCTTCAAATCTCCCATTCAGTGCTCAGGAGTATACAGTTACAAATCAATTGATTTCTCAATGACGTGGATTAGTTTTGAAAAGGACTGTTGTTTTAAAGACCTGGCACTGCATATTGATATAACAGTCTAATCTTACATCTTGATTTCATTTCAAGGCAGTTTGATGTACAGAGATAAAGAAAAAACAGCTAAGATTGTTTTCTTTGAGAATGAAAATGACGAAGGAGCATGCAACACTCAATGGCTTGTGGTAAAATCTCCTGAAAACTCATAATAATTATTGAATGTTGGATGAAGTGATAGTATAAGTCAGCCTATTTATGAACGTTAATGACCAAACGGATTTTACAGAAGAATTAAGTAGTTGGAGTTCTAGTCTTGTTATCCATATTAAAAGTTTTGAGATGTTATATTCCAAATTGTTCACTATGCCAACTATCTTGATAAACACCTATGGCTTTTCCTTGCTTACCAAGCCTTTCCCAAATATGGATCAAAGATAATTAATCCTCCATGTTTAATCTTTGATTACAGTATTCTCTATCTTTCTTCTGGTGTTAACCTTTGCATTTCAACCATTGGGGTGGAAGTCAATGGTACATTTGGATGGTGGTGGATTACTTTAAGGTTTTCGTACAGATAGAGACATTCATTTTGGGTGATCGTTTGTCAAGGCAATATCAGTGATGAGAATCACTTTCAGTACGATCTACTCTTCATGTAGCTGGGAAAATATTTCTTCAGCAGAAAAGAAGGAACTGTCCGCAGGGAATTTGGCACACTTGGTTAAGTTTTTTGCTAAGCCCTTGTTGATCTGTTTGAATCTCCAGTTGGGAATAGCCCCAAAATAGAACCAACAATTATGGGCCCAATTGTCACTCCTCCACCCCCTCACCCTCCTCCCGCTCCTGCTTGAAGGAGATTACATGATTTTAAGTAAATGTGACCTTTTGTCCCATTTACCTGTCTTGAGTTTGCCTATCATCGCCTTGATCACTTTGTTTGCACAAATATTTTCCCTTTTTTTTGCCCTGACCCGATTTGGTAAGTGCATTAGCATTGTCCTTGTTCAAGCAGTCAGGAGATTTGAACAGATTCTATATCTGATCACATAGCATCTGTGAATGCAGTGTATGGATAATCTCGGTAATGTTTTATTATTCGAAGCACAGTGAACTCTCAAAGTCAGCGTCCAGAGACAATGGAAATCCCACTCAATTGTAGAAAACTCTGTGAGCAGGTGGCAGATTTACATTCCTGCAAGCGCTATCAAGTTTTCCTTGGGAGGCAGGAGTTCAGCATTCCGATGAATATTAGCTTGCTTTCACTGGGAAAGCTTTCATGAAACATCCTTAACATTCTCAAATTTCTTCAAATCAGGTGTTCTTTTTACATTGTGCGGCTTGATAGAGGTTAATGGAGAAATCAACTCTCTGCATGCTCCTAGAAACACTCAGTATGATTGACATACAGCTATAGCACATTTGATATTTGCCTTAGCTTGTACGTTTTAATGTTACTCTGCAGAAATCTTTATTGGATGTCAACTGCTTCATATGTCCCCTGCTCTTAGCGTACACAGAGGAAAAGAATTGTTAGCTACAAAAATGGAAAATATCTGGCAAAAGCAAATGTAGGACTGCCAGCTGTCTATCCCATTTGTGAGATAACCTCATAGAGTGAAGATACCCAGGTATTACTACAGGAAGGTGATAAGGGCAGGATGAAACAACTTTGATAATAAAGCAGGGAAGCAATGAAAAGAGAATAATGAGAATTGATAGGGCATTACACTTAAAGGTGAAAGAATTACTGATGAAAAGCAGATATATAGATGTCATCCTTGTGAAAAAGTAGTGTGGGTGGTTTTTGGAAAGAGTTGCTCAGGAAATGGATGAGAATGCATCAGGCCATAAAATTCCTATTCAGCATAAATTAATCTTCGTTCATTGACAGCCGAGTGACAATTGAAGGAAACTGATTCAGGTATGGTTAATTCAACTGAAATCTGGCTCCGAGAAAAGGAAGACCAGGTGGAAGGAATGCAGGACCACAATAACTGTCAACCTTTCAAATGCTGGACTGACTCACAACAAAGAGTATGTTTCTTCATTCGTGTGGTGACAACCTCTATGTGGACTTTGGCCAAAGGAAAACTATATCTCTGATTAAATCTAACATTTGACTTAGACGGTTACTTGAGTGTAATGAAATGTCCTAAGCCACTTCACAGGAGTGTCATAAAGTATGAAACAGAGCCACATGTGGACAGGATTCTTGGCAATGTGGAGGAACAGCGGGATTTTGGGTCCACATACATACGTCCCTCAAAGTTGCCACCCAAGTTGATAGGGTTGTTAAGAAGGCATATGATGTTTTGGCTTTCATTAGCAGGGGGATTGAGTTTTAAGAGCTGTGAGCTTTTGCTGCAGCACTATAAAACCCTGGTTAGACCACATTTGGATTATTGTGTCCAGTTCTGGTCGCGTCATTATAGGACAGATGGAGATGTTTCAGAGAGGGTGCAGAGAAGATTTACCATGATGCTGCCTGAATAGGAGACTTGTCTTATGAAGAGAGGGCTTTTCACACTGGAGAGAAGAAGGAAGAAAGGTGACTTGATAGAGGTGTACAAGGTGATGAGAGGCAAAGATAGAGTAGATAGTCAGAGATGTTTCCCCAGGGCAAAAATGGCTGTCACGAGGGATCATAATTTTAAGGTGATTGGAGGAAGGTATGGGGGGATGCCAGAGGTAGTTCTTTACACAGAGAGTGGTGGGTGCGCGGAATGCACTGCCAGTGGTAGTAGTAGAGTCAGAGACATTAGGGACATTTAAGTGACTGCTGGACAAGCACATGGACAGCAGTAAATTGAGGGATGTGTAAGTTAGGTTGATCTTGGATTAAGATAAATGTTTGGCACAACATTGTGTGCCGAAAGGCCTATACTGTGATGTCCTGTTCTACGTTCTATATTAGGGCAGGTGACCAAAGGTTTGATCAAAGAGTTGGATCTTAAGGAGTGTCTTCAACATGAAAAGTGACGTAAAGAACTGGTGAGGTGTAGAGAGGGTATTCCAGACTTTAGGGCTTTCGGCATAGCCACCAGTGGTGGAGCAATTAAACTTAGGGACACTCAGAGAGACCTGAATTAGGTGATTATTAGATCTCTTTGAGGGTCATGAATGCAGAAAAGGTACAGAGATGGCAAGAGCGAGGATGTACAGTATTTTGGAAACCAGTTTCATAATTTAAAAATCAAGATGCTTCTTGACCAGTAGCCAATGCAGGTTGGTAAGTACAGGGGTGCTGGGAGAACTGGACTAGATGCAAGTTAAGAAAGAGGTATTATAATTTTGAATGACCTAGGTATGTTAACGTGAAGTATTCTTCTCCTTACATTTCCAACCAATCATCCTTATTACCAATCCAACTTCATCACATTTTAGTGAACTGTAAAAAGCTCTGGGTCTGTCATTACCAAATATTTGAGATTTTCTCGATGTTTTTGTGTTGGACCTGCAAAACTGGAATAGCACTAAGACAAAGAAGCCCTTGATAATGAGGAGACATCTTCTTATGGTTTTGAGTGAAGAAGTCTGGACACAGAGTTGTTTCCGTGACCTTGTGGATGCATTCTGACCTTTGCTGGGCTGTCCACGAAAAGCATCTGATCAAGGTTCCAAAGAAGAATCACATCAGACAGATCCAGCCAGACCTGCTGAGATTTTCTAGCATTTTGCTTTTATTTTCGATTTCCAGCATCTGCAATACTTTGCTTTTGTATTGATCCAGGTTAATGTTCCTGAAGATGCTTTTATGCACAACTGTTTTAATAGCCACAATGGTCAAATCCTGCCATCTCAACTGGGCAATCTATATAATACTGAGTTGACACTCCCTGCCCACTAAGCACTGATTTTAACATGTCTCTTGTGAGGCTTTTGAACAAATTCCTCTGTTTTTCACTTAAAATCAGCAGTATTTAATTAGAACATTACTAGCACATTTTACAGTTTAACCAGGATGAAACAAAAATGTGGAAAGTGTTGACATTTGAACCAGTGTCAGGACTTGGATTATAATGTAAAGGCTAAGCAGTGTCAAATACTTAAACTAATTATTAAACATAAGCAACAGGGTTCTGAGGTTCTACAAAGCTCTAATACAAATATGAAGCAATAGGCTTTAATTAACTGAACCTGGTTCTGGGTCGAAGTTGGTAAGATTGGGGAAAGTGGTCTTTTAAACAATATAGTCAACCAAGGTTTTCAACTAAGTATGAAAGTACCTTCAAGCATATCTTTTATTTTAATTATGCAAATTAGGTGTTTGATTTGTTGAGTGATGCATTTTAAAAACAATATAACACGCTATTACTAGCTTAGCCTTCACATATACCAAGAAAGACTATTAGCTTAAAGTTGGCTACAGTCGATTGGGAGTCAAATGATTTCTGACTTAACCCTTGGAGGCCTTGCAGTATGTTTAATGATAAACAATTATGAGATAAGAACAATTTTGTTTTCTTGTGGTAATCCAAATGGGACATTTTTCTACATATTGAAAAGTTGGACGCATATATTTGTTGCACTTGTTGGAAATTTCCCAGGTTTCAGCCACCAATCGGGCCTCACACGTAGCAGGTAATTGTTGGAAAATTGCAATGTTCTGCCCGTGATTTTCTGTACATTGACATTAAAGAATGAAATAAATTACAAACAATGCTTCCACAAATCTCCAAAATGCACGCAAGGTCTCAATGATGCTTGTGGTGGGGTGGGACCTTGGAATGTTCCAGTCACTAAATCCCAACTGGACCAAAATGAGCCAGTGCACAATTACTCAAAGAGACTTTCTTTTGCTCAATGTAAGATTTGTCACCTAAGTTGAATTAAAATTAACTCTGCCACTAAATGCTTGTATGCATGATGTATCTATTTTGGAGACTGTTTGAACACATGTGCCTGGTATGTTATGTTACCAGTGTGGGAACACAACAAGCAATTTCCCCTGAGAGAAGTGTAGGTGGGTGACAATGCCACAGTATTTATTCAGCTGAGAATGAGAATGCAAAATGTATAGATCATCTACATGAATCGTATTGAATATTGATATCACTTCAAGACTAGAATGCGGAAATTCTATGTGATAGAGAATATGGTATGATTTAAAGCATTGCTTTCAAAACAATTTTGGTTGAAGTACAATCACCTGATGAAGGAGCAGCACTCTGAAACCTAGTGCCTCCAAATAAACCTGTTGGACTATAACCTGGTGTTGTGTAATTTTTAACTTGGTTGAAAGATAGATTATTAATTGTGGCACCCACCTTCATGCTGCCTATCCATATAATTTGAATTTAAATTAGGTTTTATTGTCATGTGTAGGAATACAGTGAAAAGTGTATAATGTCGCCACACATGGCACCATCTTAGTACCTAGTTGAAAATCTTAAGGACTAAAATAGATTAAGCACAAAAATAAAGACAAAAGCGACAAGTTCTCCATTACAGTTCTTCATAGTATAAATTAGGAAAATAAAGAGATAAAGTTAAAAGATAAATATTATAGTCCTTCTATAGCCTGCTCCATGCTGGGGCTTTCCACACCTGGTAAAATGCAGCAGTTAAAGAATGTTTTGATGTTGTCTGTGCAAAAACAGGCATTTACTGACAGGTAGAAATCAATCAGATGGCTGTGCTTGCTTCTCACTCCATCTTTGGCATGATGTTTGACAAAGGCAATCGTAAATCACTCACCATTTCCAAGTGGATGGTACTAACACAACTTATGAATCTACAATAGTGCAAAAGGCCTCCCATGAAACTCTAACCCTCTTCCATGAATACCACGATGAGTGAACAAAGAGTTGGTAACTTTGGTGATCGTATATATTCCTGGTTGGCCAGTTGCCATTTTGCGATTGTTCTTGATGACCTGATCTGAAGTCAGCATTTCTCAAAGCTGTAATTCCCTGCAGGCTCCTGTTCTGTGGCTTAAAGGTTCTGTTTAGTGATTTTTTTTAACTGCATGCTCCTTAAGTGGTTGGAACACGGCAAGTGTCTGACTGTCGCACTGCTGTCAAAAGGACTTGAGAGGAGGGATTTGAGAAGGTCCAGCTGAAGACTTCATCTCCTTCACAGGGATAGTTATTTCCTGGATCTGTATAATTGTTGTTACATTTACAGCTAAAGGATAGAGAGGAAGTTTGACAACAGAAGTATTATTGTCCATAGTGGCTGCCTCCATTACTATTAACCATCTCAGTGTGCCAACTGATATTCACGAAGGTAAACTTAATTGCTCATTGAGATCAGTGAAATAATTGTCAATAATCATCTTAATTCAATCTCCTAGCTTATAACAAACATTAAAAAGACAGTGGACTCCAACCCATGCAATAGCGTCAGCATTCTTGAGAATTGGTACAGTATGCACAGATGAGTCTGCTGGCGGATTGGTCATTTGAACTTCGAGCAGCATTGGTCTGTGATCCTGTAGCTGTGAAAGATGGATTGACTATCTATGTGGCACGTGCGGTCCACTGACATCCTGTCTCTCCAGAGTGAAGATCCAATGGGTTGTGACTGCAGGCCAGCACAGCACATCGTATCATCTGCTGCTGTCAATCTGTGCAACAACTTTGTCTGTCATTAGACTGCCTCTGCTGGCTGATCTTGGGTGGACATTCAGAAACACTGGTACAGAAATAGTCCTGAAGCATGCAGACAGGCAAGGTGATGGTCGGCTGGGTGAGCCTAGAAGAAAGTGAGGACTGCAGATGCTGGAGATCAGAGTTGGAGAGTGTGGTGCTGGAAAAGCACAGCCAGTCAGGCAGCATCCGAGGAGCAAGAGAATCGATGCTTCAGGCATAAGCGCTTCATCAGGAATTGTTTCTCACTTGCCTGGTGTTATCTGTTGCAGTGCTACAACCTTCAGCTACAAACTTGTCTGTTTTAAAAAGTTAACCTTGATTGTCTAAGCATCAGAGTGGATCACACCCATTATACAAGAGTTTTATGATGATTGTTATTCCAATGTTTATGTGAATGACTAGCTTGGAAGATCCATCAGTAAATTTCCCCTCAAACTATTAGTAAGCAAAGATCATTTTATTAAATTGTGCAGTCCAACTCTCAATTCGCACTGATGGTCAGATTCATCACTCTATCAGTCAGTTTGAACATATAAAAAGTAAGATCTAAAATCGACATACGGGGTTAAACACGCTGGCCTGTAGTTACTGGATATGTCTACTTTTTTTTTTGAATAAGGTATTAACATTTAAAATTCTTCAGGTCCCTGGCACCACAGAGAGTCAAAGGAAGACTAGAAATTATAACTACAGTTCCTGTAATTTCACTTCTCACTTCCCTGTGTATCCTTGAATGCATTTCATCTGGTCTTAACGCAGTTCACTTTAACAGAAAATGTGTTCAATATGTGTCTAAGCCAGAGAGATTCTGTCTTGAAACAACAACAGAAATTGCTGGAGAGGCTCAGCACATCTGGTAGCATCTGGGCAGATAAGAGTTAACATTCTGAGTCTGGTTACACTTCATCAGTTCAATACTGTGCGCCATGAAATACTTTTTTGATCATATATCTTGGCTTCCTCATTCCCTGGGCAGAGTGGGAGGGGGAGTTGAAATGTCCAGCCACGGGGCGTTGGGGTTGATTGGTGTGCTAATCAACCCTACCACCCCATGGCCAAACATTTCAACTTCCCCTTCCCACTCTGCCGAGGACATGCAGGTCCTGGGCCTCCTCCACAGTCACTCCCTCACCGCCTAACACCTGGAGGAGGGACACCTCAACTTCCACCTCAGAACACTTCAGCCCTAGGACATCAATGTGGACTTCACCAGCTTTCTCATTTCCCCTCCCCCTGTCTTACCCCAGTTCCAAACTGCCAGCTCAGCATCATCCTCATGACCTGACCTACCAGCCAATCTCCCTTCCCACCTATCCGCTCCACCCTCCCCTCTGACCTATCACCTTTATCCCCACCCCCATTCACCTATTGCACTCTTAGCTACTTTTTCCCCAGCCCCACCCACCCCTGCCATTTATTTCGCCACCCCAGAGGCTCCCAGCCTCATTCCTGATGAAGGGCTCCTGCCCAAAACGTCAATTTTCCTGCTCCTCGGCTGCTGCCTGACCTGCTGTGCTTTTCCAGCACCAGTCTAATCTAGACTCTGATCTCCAGCATCTGCAATCCTCACTTTCGCCTTCCTCATTCCCTGCCAACCTTGTTTAAACCTTCCCTATGGCACTTGCAAAACACCTGCAAAGAACTAGTCCTATCTCGATTTAGGTGCAAACATTTCAGCTTCTTTTGTGTTTCCAGCTCCCTCTAAGATCAGTATAGAGTAAATAGAGTGTAACTATTTCTAATAGCTGAAGTGTTGACTCAGAGAGCACAGATTTAAAGTGATTGACCGACTGAAAAAACAGAAGTGACATGAAGACAAATTTTCTGTTTAAAATGCAATGAGTGATTATAGTTTGGAGTACATAATTTGAGAGGGTGGTGAATGCTAACTCAACAGTAACCTTCAAAAGGGAACTGGATAAATATTTGGAAAAAGATAGGGAAAGAAGAGGAAATTGGATCTACCTCGATTGTTCTGCGGAACAGCCAAAGCAGAACCAATGAACTGTGTGGCCTTCTGGACTATATTTTTCAATGTTTCTAAGACTTCATGCTAATTGTGGCCTTGGGAATGAAAAGACCAATTAACAAGTGATAGTAAAGACTCCAGTAAGGTGGTTAAAATACCAGAACATGGATCTAAACAAGAATTGTACCTACAGAGGCTCAGTTCTGACATCTCTAAGCTCCAATGTCAGTGAGTTAAGTTAACCTTTGGACAGCTGTTCCTGGCCCACCAGCTATGATTGTAAAGAAAACTGGGTTAGGGCTCTATGGGCTAGAACTACCAATGGAAAAAGTTTGAGATTTTGTTAGGTACAAATTTTCTTATTGGGTTATCTAGGCCATGTGATATAATTGAAATGCTGTGGGGATAATTAGGCAACAGAATTTAAAATACAGTATGAAACTTCCAATGAAGGAAGCCAACAATAGCAGCTGTAACTTGCATTGTAACATGTTAAGGGCCAAAGTAATCCTAGCAGCATTCAACTTATCCAGGATGAAGTCCAAATTCTTACACCATAAGAAAGTTGGGGTTAGTGTGGCATGGTGGCTCAGTGGTTAGCATTGCTGCCTCACGGCGCCAGGGACTCAGGTTCAATTCCAGCCTTGGGTGACCGTATATGTGGAGTTTACACATTCTCCATTGGTCTGTATGGGTTTCTTCTGGGTGCTCTGGTTTCCTCCCACAGCTCAAAGATGTGCAGGTTAGATGGATAGACTGTGCTAAATTGCCCACAGTGTCCAGGGATGTGCAGGCGAGGTGGGTTAGCCATGGTAAATGTGGGGTTACAGGAATAGGGAGCTGGGTTTAGAGAATTGATGTGAACTCTCTGGGCTGAATGGCCCGCTTCCACACTGTAGGGATTCTATGTGACCAAAGCTGTCACATTACTGTAACAGATATTGGGTTTTTCCCAGATCCCTTACATTTGTGTTTACCTCCACTAGACATTTCCTGAAAATAATTAACAAATGTCCTCTTGGAAGTTGAGATATCTGTCAGAAAGAAACTTGAACCTAATTTCACTTCACGGAGAGAACAGGTGATCTCCTGATGTCTGCTTTATAAACCCAAGTGAAACTAGTTTGCTGCTTTGACAAAGAAATCCTGCAGATCTCAAGGCTTGGAATGTGGAGGTGGAGGAAAATTAGCATCTTTAATCTTGTTCAGTGGTTAATTGCTTGTGCTTTGCAAGATTCCTTTTTCTTCTAGTTTAAACCTTTGCATTTGTGCTTCTTCAGGAAACCTGGTTAAGTTATTTTTTGAAAGAAAGAAAAATGGTTGTTATCCTACATGATTACTATACTCCTCTCTCTCTGCTCCCCATGTAGCTTAATTTAAATTGATCATTATTCCATAAATCAGAAATCCAGATAAGACAGCTATGTATTAGAAAGCCTTTTCATGCAAACCAGAAAAGTAATAGCAAAATTAAATTTTAAGGCATCAATGTTATCAAATATGCTGTCACACTTTTTTCATTTCCGATCATTTAAACCATGAGATTGCTATAATATTTCCGCACATATTCACATAATGGTCAAGTTTAGATAATTTCTTATTTTCAATTTATTTATTTTGAAACTTAGTTGAAAAGTTTGACCTTAGTTTGAAGTATTTGTAAATTCAGCAGTTAATTCCATTCTGCTATACATGCTTGGGCACTTCAAGCTATTAGATGACAATGTTTTGACTATTGTATAGCTGTGTCTCAGTTGGGAGCATGTTCATCTATATCAGAAACTTGTTGGTTCACATGTCATTCCAGAGACTTGAGCGCAGAATCAAAGGTGGCATTCTGTTGTAGTACTGCGGTATACTGCATTTTCAAAGCTGTCATCTTCCAGGCTGAGAAATTAAGCTAATGCCTTGTCTGCTACCGTGATCGGACATTAAAGAACTCTTTGGAAGCAGAGCAAGCAAGGTTTTCCTGTATTCCAGCTCATGTCACAGGAAGATTATCTGGTGATCTTAATTTCTAGAAGAACATCGAACAAGAGCTCAGCTCTTTGAACCTGCTCCACCATTCAATACGATCACGTCTGATCTGATTTTTGACTTCTGCTCGACAGTCCTGCAAAACCTTGATAATCTACACGATCAATTCTAACATTATGGGATCCTGCAGTGTAAAACTTGTCTTACATTTCCTACCTTACAACTGTGGCTATGAAATATAGTTGTGAAGCAGTTTGGGATGTTCTGATGTTGTGAAGAGTGCTGCATAAACTCAACTACTTTTGTTCTTTTGAATTGATGACTACGCAATATAGAAATGCAAGTGACTGATGGTTAAAGTGGCAACTAATAGTAAGACTCCTTCAGAAGTAAGGTAAGGTTGCTTTTAACCAATATTCCACACATTTTCCATATGATAGAACATCATTAAGTTTGAAGTTGAAAGTCTGTAGGATCATAGATCGGTGACTGTGTGTTTTGGATATCTTTGCAGTAATAGAATCCCTACAGCAGCCATTCAACACATCGAGTCAACACCGACCCTCCGAAGAGTATCGCACACAGACCCATCACCCTGCCCTATAATCCTGCATTTCCAATGGCTAACTCACCTAGTTTGCACATCCCTGGACACTATGGGCAATTTAGCATGGCCAATCCACCTAATTTGCACATCTCTGGATTTTGGGAGGAAACTGGAGTACCCAGAGGAAACCTATACAGACACAGGGAGAATATACAAACTCTATATAGATAGTGGCCTGAGGGTGGAATCAAACCTGGGTCCCTGCCACTGTGAGGCAGCAGTGCTAACCACTGAACCACCGTGTCACCCTGTGACAATTTTCTTTTTTTTTATTCATTAGGTTGAGGCTCATTAATAGCGTTCATGCCTCTGAATCAGATGTTCGTTGCTCCAGGGCATCACCTCTCAATCTAGGATGATGCTTAATGTAATGCTGTCTTTTTAACACAATGTCGTACTTTGGATAAGGTTAGGGCTTTGGCACTGAAGAAGAGTATGTCAGTTTTCCTTGTTATAGCCAGTGATTACCTCACAATCAGTGTGACTATAGGCAGATTAACTGTTTGTTCCTAGAACCTTCCTCTGAGGGCTTCTTGTTTCACAGTTATAATGCTCCTACCTCTGGGTCAGGATGCCTGATTTCAAGTCCCACCTCTTCCAGAGGTGTATAATAACATCTCTAATCAGTTTAATTAGAAAATACCCACAGAAAATAGTGTGTTTGTTGCAAGTTGTTTGTCTATGACATTGTCGTTGTCCGAGGGAGACATAGGGCTACGCTCATATTAAAGAGATACGACTGATGGTGAGTTTAACCTGAGGGGCGTCACTCCTCAAATGAAGGGCAGGGTTGAGAAGGCAGGGCCTTTATCGTAACCTCAGCAGGTGTGAGACTCGAATCCGCATTATTGGTGTCACTCCACATTCCAATTGCTGAGCTAGCTGACCCCATCATCATTATTTATTGTCTATGAAGCACTTTTGGAGGAGACTGAGAGAACATGGAAGATGTAGCTTTGCGTTCTATCTCCCAAGTTATTTTTAATGCCCTTTTTGGCAGTCAAGCTCTTGTGCCATCCTGCTTGGCAAATGCATTAATATCCTTATTACTGGAAATTTGAACTGAGCTTCTAATTTTCCCTCTGGGACATATGCATTCCTTGTCAAGTTAACATTTGAGTAAGCTGAATTTATTGCTGAACTGAATATAGTTGCAATGTACTGAACAGACAATCGTCTTTTAGCCCCTTAGGATCTCCAGATCTGTTGCTAACTATTTGCTAACTATTCTTACTTTAAGAGCCAAAAATAATTTGACATTTTAATGGATATTTATTTAAAAGCATAATGCTATATCTTAATTTTATTGATAGACTTTAGAGTATTAGGAAAGGCTGTAATATTCAGTGTTTGATATCAATGAAGGAATGTTGACCTTAATATTATGTAAATTCATTATTAATTAGTTTGCACAGTTTTTATTACTAAATGGATTTGGTTAGATGGCATGTAAAAATCCATTGAAATTTGTAAATTAAGATCAAGCTCTGTGAAATACTTTTGGAATTGTAATGTAGATTATTTCAGGAAGTGCAAGGCTAAAACCATTCTAGTATTAAACTGTATTGTTGAATCTTCACAGGGAGGTTTGTTTAATCCTTCATTGTCTTTTCAGCATTTACCTTCTGCACATTGCTAAATAAGAAAAATAACAACAACAGATGAAAGTACCAAGAAAAACTAAGTACTGCAAATACTGTAAACTAGAAATAAAACAGGAAATGCTGAAATTGTTTCGGTCAAACTGCATCTGTGGAGTGAGGAAATAAAAGTTTCAGTTGAATGAGCTCTCAACAGGGGAACTGATAGTTGATTAACAATAAGGATAAAGGTGGAGTAGGGAGAGGAGTTGTGGCTGGAGTGAATTGGATGATTACACATCTGTGGCTGCTAGAAATCTGAAATGAACAAAGCATTGGAGAACCTCAGTAGGTCTGGCAATATCTGTGGAGAGAAAAACACAGCTTGCAATGTTTTCATTGAACTGCCAGAGAAAGTGGTAGATGCAGATACAGTTGCAACATTTAAATGATATTTAAACAGGTACATGAATAGGAATTTTCATGAGGGATATGGGCCAAATGCAGGCAATGGGACAAGTTCAGTTTGGTAAACCTGGTCGGCATGGATGAGTTGGACCGGAGGGTCTGTTTCTGTGCTATATGACTGTGTGATTCTAAAATCATTATTGTTTTAAAGTTATTGTTATAAAGAATTCTTTTAAAGAAACCTGGAAGCAACATACGAATTGAAACGATGCCATGGCACTATTACTCCTTGTTGATATTTAATATTGGATAGGAAAATAAATAGCTAATACTTTGGTCATCTTTTCTATAAAAAGAATTGAAGTGGTGAGCCATTATGACATCAATCCTGTCAAACACTAAAATTAGTGCTTCTTGATACTTAGCCGTTCTGTAATAAGACCTTTAGACCAGTTCATTTTTCATTCTGACATAAATGTTATCACTTCCAACACCACTTTTTGGTCTTGACAGCAATATTTTTATTGCAGATATATTGCTAAGCAAACCATCACTGGGGATTGTTACCCCGACCACCATCTTCCTGGAGAAATGGTCCAATGTATTACCACATGATGCCATTCCTAACAGTAGGTGTTCAGAGTCATCACCAGGCTAATCTGTTCAGTATGATTCTCTGTCTAGTCATAACAATCAGAGAGGCCAGTATTTTCATTTGTGGGCCCCATGTTACCTGCTACTGTGTTCAGTTGTGCTCATAGTTGTAGGATCAGTTTTCCTGGCACTTTGTGGATTGCAACAAAGCCAAAATACTTTAATCTGGACTTTTTTTGCTGCGTCCATTTTTGTGTAACTACTTGAATTAAATACTCTGTAATTTTTAGAGTAATTCATTCATTGATAACCTCTCACTTTTCAATTGTAATCAAGAGTTTGATTCGTCTTGGGTTGATGGAAGATCAATAAAGTTTACTGAAGAAAACATATACTGCAATTTAACTCGTTCTCTGTTTTTTTGCATTTATTTTCACTATTAAAGCAGACATGTACTTTATGCCTTAGTCGTATGATTGAATTTGCAGTAACATTATTTATTAATTGTTTAATTTCAACCCTTTTCATTTTTAAAATAACTTTGCATGCAATAGCAATGGAAATTAGATGCAAGTTTGGAGAATGAATTTGATTTGCAATCTGATTTCAGAGCACTTAGTTACACCTAATTATTAGGCATTCTTACTTTATTTGTTAAGTCACAATTTAACTTCAAATTATACTGTGAATTCATGTGTTAATCAAGATCTAAGTCTGGGCTGATCTAAATTTGAACAAAAAATAGTTTGATTCAAGGTGAGTTGGAAGAGATCGAACAACATGGGGGAAATTATGGTACAAGGCTCAGTCTGACAGCCACCAAACTCTATTGCTGGCAACTGTCAGTGGAACCTCACATCCTCTCCATTGACACAAAAGCTCCTCACCACACCAATAAACTACATGCATGACATAAGGATTTTGATGATCAAAAAATGTCATCCATTGATTGTTGGTGAAAGAAATAACTTGAACTTATGAGAGATAAAATAGCAGCTGCAAATCAGTGGCCTGTTTTACATCTCTCCTGAGTTATTTTACCATTCACTTCAACAGCAATATTTCAATACAAGTTCTTTCATCCATGAAGAGTTCCATACAGACAATTTTTCCCCCACTTTTTCACCATCTTGGAGGAATCTTTGTATTTCAGTGTTCACTGAGAAATAGAGAAACCAATACCTGGATTAATCACTAAAAGCTCAGTACAGTGACATAGAACCCCAGCTTTTAGGTCAATAGGTTCATAAATTGACATTCATTTCTGATGGAAAATAAGATCACACATGAAAAGAAACTTAAAGTAGATAATCTTTTTTGTTTGAAGAACACGAGGTCAGGAAGTTTTCATCTAACACTTATTTTTATAGCTTTAATGGCAACAAAAGCACTATCATCTCATCACAGTAAACCAAGAAATAAAAGTTAATCTTTTAATCTGGTAACCATTCTTGAACAGAATCTCCAGAATAACTTTGCTAGAATTGAAGCTATAAGGATGTACAGCTTTATATAAATCAAACCAGAACTTCAAATTGAGATTGGTAACTCCTAGGATTACACTTATGGCAAGTGGCCATTGTAACAGCTTGCCAAAGGGTTTACCATTGTTTTTTTCTGAAATAGTTTTCAAGCAAGACACCAGCCTGTACTTGCACTCTATTATTGGTTAAGAGAAAGATGATAGTATATGCTATTAATTAGGTAATACCCCAAATCATAAAGAGGCGGAACAATAGATTACACTTAACATGCAATTTCAGAAGTTTGTCACAATGAATCTCATAAATGGCATCTTATTCAAAGAGAAGAATGTTCTAACAGAGTGGAAAGCAAAAGCTAATTCCATCTTCCACTTCACTTGGGATTGTTTCAGGGCAATTTCAGCCAACCTGGCATACACCGTGATGCCCCAAGGTCTGTGGCAAATCAAGAACAGATGCTTCAACACGTCAACTCTTGGGAGCGAGATCAAAACTGAATGGAAAATGCGAAATAACTTGAATTGGATTATTTTGGATTCATTTAGTTAAGTAAATTTGATCCAAATGAGTTGACATGATCCATCAAAAATAATTAACAAGGGATTGAAACCTTCCCTCAAAAAGAAATGGTTATCATCATCAGGAGGGATGCAGGCAGGTGAATAATGATGAGACTCCCTTTGCTGCAACTCTGATAGAAAATGACAACCATAATTTCCCCCTCGTGGTTCTGCCAATCCTGATCTGTCCATCAGAAATGCACTCCACCATACTGGTAGAATTCAGTGCAAACAACTGTTTCTCACTTTCACACTCATGGGAAGCTGACATAAGTGAATATGTGCCCGCCCACCCCACCAAGGCTTCCGTGCTTAGCCTCCTTGGATGATATCTTCTAAACACGAAACATCCAGCGCTGGAAGATCAAAGGTGGCATGCACATCAGAATATCACCACCTGAATGTTCCTCCTCACACTACACACTATCCTAACCTTGCCTTAATACTAGGTCAAAACCCTAGAATTCCCATTGGAGCAGAGCTGTGGGTGTAACTATATGACGATAGCAATTCAAGGAGTTAATTCGTCATGACCTTGTCAAGGGCTGTTTGTAATGGACAATAATTGTTAGCCCATATTTCATTAATGACTAAATCATTCCCACAAAAACATAGACTGTAACATGGTATGCCGCAACAGGAAGCGATTATGAAAGTGAACTATCTCATGGATTGTAGTTCTCCATATTGCTTTGCCTGTGAATCACTTCTGGTGCTTTGAAGTTACAGATTCCGTCTGTATATTTAAAACATTTAAAAGTTTTTGAAATCGAATAAATATTTGCAACATTTTGTACCTCAATTATGCCTTACTACAACTCACCCTGGCTACTCTTTGTGCTTAATTCCCTGCTAAGATATGAGTAAACGGAAAACCAACACATGTCCCTCTGTACACATTTGCTGGCATGATAGTGTGTTTCGACTGGTTTCCCAACACATCATACAGTAACAGGCTAAATTACAGCAGAAATGGTTTTCTTTGGTGCTAAATTGGCAATATTTCTCAGTGATGTCAGAAGGATGGAGTCAGGAAATAAAACATGTTGTTGCAACACAGCGTGAGTGTGAACAACCAACTTTGGAACTCTGGAAAGAAGGGGAAGGCTAGTTTTGTCCATGACTTATAGGTGACTGATGCTGGCATTAGGTACCTCACAATAGCTAACAAAGAGAGCAAGAGGATTAAACAACAAAACCAACTCACATTTATATCAAGTCACAGAGTCATAGAGATGTACAGTATGGAAACAGATATTTCAGTCCAAC
Source organism: Chiloscyllium plagiosum (assembly GCF_037043375.1). Lineage (NCBI taxonomy): Eukaryota > Metazoa > Chordata > Chondrichthyes > Orectolobiformes > Hemiscylliidae > Chiloscyllium > Chiloscyllium plagiosum. The sequence continues at coordinate 43,153,670 of NW_028270163.1, forward strand.
TTGTTCATGCCGATCAGATATCCCAACCCAATCTAGTCCCACTTGCCATCACATAGCCCATATCCCTCTCAGGATGTATCTAAGTACAGATGAAGAGTGTGGCCTGGTGGTAAAATAGCGACTAGGGGTGAGAGCATGTGGTTGCATGTGCGAGGGAGTGTCACCCACACCATTTATATCCTGTGGGCAACATGGCTTTGTTGTTGCTATGCCATTGCACTGCCGGTGCAGGGCAATATTTACATAGGTGCACAGTGGTTCCTCAAAAATGATGCATTCTAAAGGAATGCTGGTCTTTCAGCAGATATCTGGTACGAGGGAGGATGTTCTGGGCATGTTGTGTAAGAACATAGTGGGAATACAGTTGGATATAAGGGACACCATAGTGGCAGGGTAGGTATTTAATGAAATACCTTTGGTAAGATGGAGTGAGAAATCTCACTTGGCTTTGAAGTGAAAATCCCTCCAGAAAACTTAATGCAACTTTCATTTACCCAAAGAAATGTAAAATTTGTACCAATAAGAAGATTTTATAGAATCATAGAATATACAACACAGCAGTGGGAAGCCACACGGTCCATTTAATCTGTGCCAGACTTTTCAAAGAGCACTCTAGTTACTTTCCTCTGTATTCTGAATTATCTGTTCCCAATAATGAATTTACCTATTTTCCTTTGAGGTTACCATTGAATCGGTATCCTATAGTGTCATGTTAATGATAATGGTCTGACAATCACATAGAGTCATAGTCATAGAGATGTACAGCACTGAATTAGACCCTTCAGTCCAATTTATCTATATCAACCTGATATCCTAATTTAATCTAGTCCCACTTGCCAGCACTTAGTCCATATCCCTCTCAACCCTTCCCATTCATATACCCATCCAGATGCCTTTTAAGTATTGTAATTATACCAGCCTCCACCACTTCCTCTGGCAGCTTATTCCATATATGCACCATCCTCTGCATGAAAAAGTTGCCCCTCAAGTCCCTTTTAAATCTTTCTCTTCTCACCCTGAACCTATATTCTCTAGTTATGGACTTCCCGATCCCAGGGAAAAGACCTTGTCTATTTACCCTATCCATTCACCTCATGATTTTATAAATCTCTATAAGGTCACGCCTCAGCCTCCGATGCTCCAGGGAAAACAGCCCCAGCCTATTCAACCTCTCTCTATAGCTCAAATCCTCCAATCCTGGTAACATCCTTATAAATCTTTTCTGAACCCTTTCAAGTTTCACAACATCTTTCTGCGAGGAAGGTGACCAGAATTGTATGCAATATTCCAAAAGTAGCCGAACTAATGTCCTGGACAGCCACAACATGACCTCCCAACTCCTGTACTCAATATACTGACTAGTAAAGGAAAGCATACCAAACTCCTCCTTCATCATCTTATCTACCTATGACTCTACTTTCAAGGAGTTATGAACATGTACTCCAAGGTCTTTTTGTTCAGCAACACTCCCTTACCATTAAGGACCTTACCATTAAGTGTATACGTCCTGCTAAGGTTTGCTTTCCCAAAATGCAGCACCTCGTATCTACCTAAATTAAACTCCATCTTCCACTTCTCAGCCCATTGGCCCATCTAGTCCAGATCCTGTTGTAATCTGAGGTACCCCTCTTCGCTGTCCACTACACCTCCAATTTTGCTGTCATCTGCAAACTTACTAACTATACCACTTATGCACACATCCAAATCATTTATAATAATGATGAAAAGCAGTGAACCCAGCACTGATCCATGTGGCACACCAGTGGTCACAGGCCTCCAGTCTGAAAAACAACCCTCCTTCACCACCCTCTGTCTTCTACCTTTGAGCCAGTTCTGTATCCAAATGACTAGTTCTCCCTGTATTCCGTGAGGTCTAACCTTGCTAACCAGTCTCCCATGGGGAACCTTGCCGAACGCCTTACTGAAGTTCATATAGATCACGTCTACCGCTCTGCCCTCATCAATCCTCTTTGTTATTTCTTCAAAAAACTCAATCAAGTTTGTGAGAATTGATTTCCCACGCACAAAGCCATGTTGACTATCCCTAATCAGTCTTTGCCTTTCCAAATACATGTACATCCTGTCCCTCAGTATTCCCTCCAACAACTTGCCCACCACTGATGTCAGGCTCCTGGTCTATAGTTCCCCGGCTTGTCCTTAAACAGTGGCACCACATTAGCCAACCTCCAGTCTTCCAGCACCTCACCTGTGACTATCGATGATACAAATATCTCAGCAAGGGGCCTAGCAATCACTTCCCTAGCTTCCCCCAGAGTTCTAGGGTATACCTGATCAAGTCCTGAGGGTGTATACACTTTTATGTGTTTCAAGACATCCAGCACTTCCTCCTCTGTAATATGGACATTCTTCAAGATGACCATCCGGTGCAGCATACCTGGACCGGTTATTTTTCCTCATGCCAAACTCCTGCCTTTTCTCTGTATCCCAGCACACCACCTCTCACCAAGCAATCATCTAATGCCCTCCTAAATTCCTCAGCTGAACCCACCTCCACTCCATCTCCAGGGAGTACACTCCAACACTAACTACTTGCTGTGTGAAAGGGCTTTATTTCTCACGTCACCCTTGCTTCCTTTGCACATCAGTTTAAATCCATTCCCTCCTCCTTTTCCGATCAGGGACAGCTTCTCTCTACTTCCTTCACTTATGGTTTGGAAATCTCGAGGAAATCTCTTTCCCATCTTCTTCTCTCCAAACAGAACACCCCAACATTTTCAATCGATCATCAAAATGGAAGTTTCTAATTCCTGGAGGCATTCTTGTAAATCACTTTTGCACGCTTTCCAATGCATTTGCATCTTTCCTACATTGTGGCATGCACAAAAATGCACAATATTTCAACTGAAAACTAACAGGTGTCTTGGACAAGTTCAACAACACCCCTCTACTCTTGTACTCTATGCCACTCACAATAAAGGATGTTGCATGATTTATTAACTGCTCTTGTCATCTGTCCAGCCAACTTCAATATTCTGCACATTATACGTCCAGGTCCCTCTGCTCCTGCACATTCCTTGGAACTGGATCACACTTTTTATGTTACATTTTAGTGTTCTGACCAAAATGCATAACCTTTATTGGAAGCATGGTGGCTCAGTGGTTAGCACTGTTGCCTCACAGCACCACTGTCCCAGATTCAATTCCAACCTCAGATGACTGTCTGTGTGGAGTTTGTACATTCTCCCCATGTCTGTGTGGGTCTCTTCTGGGTGCTCTGATTTCCTCCTACAATCCAAAGATGTGCAGGTCAGATGAACTGGCCACACTAAATTGCCCATTGTGTCAGGTACATTAGTCAGAGGCAAATGGGTTTAGGTAGTTTACTCCTTGGAGGGTTGGTGTGGACTGGTTGGGCTGAAGGGCCTGTTTCTACACTGCAGGTAATCTAATCTAAGAAGTAATCTAATCTTATTCTTCTCTGCACCGAACCTCAATTGCCATCTATTTACCCACTCCACAAGCTTGTCAATATCCTTTTGAATTTTCACTCTGTTTTTTTCAGCTTAAAATTCTAACCAAGTTCTGTGTCATCTGCTGCAGAATAAGTGCACATTTTAATGGCAGTGATGTAATGTGTCATCTGCAAGCTGGAGATTCAGCGAGACGCTTAAATACTGAACTGGCCAGTTACCAGTTCCAAAGGCTAGGGTGGAGGTCTCACTGAGAGCTATCAGTCAGTCAGAAGTCAGCAGCTCTTCATTGCTCAGCTTTGTGACCATGGAGATTCACGATATTGGGTAGGACTTTGGTTTGTTTACATTGATTCAGATTAGCATGTAGCATACCCATTTTGATTCCATGTAACAAACGCAAACTAACCAGTCCATTAACTCTTTCTGAACAACTCTTATTTCGTTAGAAGTGACTTGATGTCCTTTGAATGGGTTTTTATCTGTTCACAAGCTAAACCTGTACGCGTTGACTCAACATTAAAAAAATATGGAAAAGCAAGTTAGAGCCTTCCAATTTGGAGTTTTAAGTCACATTTTAATAGCTATATAACTCTTTCTAAAGGGAATATGGATAGCATCCAAGCTACATTCACAAAAAAGTTTGAAGTGTTTGAACTCTGTTTTTCATACAAGGAAGTATGTTTGCATTAAATTCATTCTGATATATATCATTGTCTTAAGATTTGGCCCGGTGTATTTGAAGTGCATTTGTAATTGAGATATGTGTATACTTTTCTTATTTATTCTGCACATAACAGTGACACAGAAATGTCACAAGTCCATTAGCAGAGAATGAATTTGATCTGAATGGAACATGAAAAATAAATAATATTCATCACATGAGACAACTCTATCTGATTTATGCAGACATTTGAAATGCGTGCACATATACAGGAGATTGAATAAATAATGCATGGGAATATTTGACATAATTGATAAGACATTACTTATAGCTCAGTTCTGTACATTCAACTGCGACATAAAATAGGATTTAACCCAACGGTCTCTTATCAGTTCTCTGAGGTTTTTAAACTGCCCTCAGGGAAATGTCCATACGTTTAATTATTATAAGCTGAATTATTATAACTTACATGATTTTCTTTCTCTCAGTTGAATTATCTTTTCCAAATTTGAATAATGGAGCATTACATCATTTGCAATTAAATTATAATGTTCCTCTTTGGCGAGCGTAATTGCACTTTGAAGCTGAGTTTTAAAGTAAAAAGCTCAAATATTCTAGAATTTTCTTTGCTTTTATGCATATATTATGTATTACAATGTAAATGAGAGCATGATCTGAAAATTAGCTATGTAGAAGGTGAACATATGTGAAGCGTTATTGCATTTGCCACAAGCCTGATTGTAATTAGAAACTTCACCTGCACTGAACAGAACTTTATATGTGAGCCCCATCAGGGGAAACTTTATACATGAAAACAAAAAGTAATAAAATGTTAATTACAGAAAATATTGCATTGTGCGTCAATGGAGATTGATAGACACTGGTGACTGTGATATATGGCACAAAATGAAATAGTTTTTGGTCTTGTAGCTCCTTAGTATTTGCTCAATACAGACAAGTCTTTTATTAAAAAACTAACTTTTTGATGCTCCAAAGCTTAACATTTAAAATGAAAGCATTGTTTCAACTCTTCATCATAAATGAAGAGAAATAGCGATGTTAGAATTTCTGATATCTGGTGGGGTGGAGAGGTGTGGGGGTGGTTGTTGTGTATGCTACAAGGCTGCAATATATTTGAGAGGCCTGGGTGGATTCATTAAGCATGAGATTGAAGGTCAAGCAGTGTGTAGCTATTTGAACCCTGAGGCACTGTTTGATAATTGTTTTACATGCTTATGACTTAAGCCAGAGTTTGCAGTATAAAAATATTAAAAATAATAAATGAGAAAAAGACTTCCATATTGTAAAATGTGAGGGTCCTTTTCTTGAACTCAGTAGCAGTAACAATAATAAAGATGTTTGACAAAGTATACGGGGAGTGTGTGGCTGAAATCCCAGCATAGCTATCATTTCCACTGAGGAAAAACTATTTATCTAAAGTCCCAACCTGCTGATTAAATGCAAGGGCTAAGGAGTTCTGAGTGTGTTATAGCATGAGGACTGCTTATTGGATGCATATCATATTCAGTTAGTCTTAGCCTTGTTTTCTCTCTAATTAAATTTCATAGAATCATTGAATAGTAGAATGTACAGACAGAGGCCATTTGATCCATCATGTCTCTACCAGCGCTTGAATGAGTGACCCAGCTTATCCCATTCTCTAGCCCTCTGTCCTTAGCCATAAAACCTCGTCACTTTCAAATGTATCTCCAAATCTGTTTTGAAGCTTCCCAGGGAATCCACCTCCACACTCTCCCAGGCAGCACATTCCAAATTATATAAACTCTCCAAGTACAGAAGTTTCCCCTCATCTCAGTCCTCGCTATCTTGCTGTCAGTCTTGAAATTGTGACACCTAGTTACTAACATACCAACTTGTGAAAACAGGATATCCTTCTTTAATCTGTCAAAATTGTTCATGGTTTTGAAAACCTCAATTAAGTCAGCTTTTAATCTTCTCTGCTCAAAGGACAATAGCCCAATTTCTCTAATCTTTCTTTGTATCTAAAATCTATCATTCCCGGTATCATTCTAGTAAATTTCCCTTGGACCGTCTCTTAAATCAGGTACTCAGAACGGAACAGAATACTTCAAATATGGTCTGACCAATGATTTGTAGAGTTGTAGAATTGATTCCTTGCTTTTATATTCTGTCTCTTTTTATAAACCCAAGGATCCTCTGAGCCTTCCTAACAAATGTTCAACTTGCCTGCCACCTTCAGAGAATTATACACACGAACCCCAAAGTCCCTCTGTTCCAGCACTCCCCTCAAAGCTGCACTATTAAGCATGTATTACCTCTCTTTGGTTTTTCTAACAAAACGCATTACCTGACATTTCTGGGCATTGAAATTCATCCTCCAGGTATCTGCCCATTTGGCCAACTTGTAAATGTCCCTCTGAAGGCTGATCAGTGTCATCCTCATAAATTCATTATTCTTCCCAGCTTAGTATCACATGCACATTTAATGATTTCTCCCTCAATATCCATCTTCAAATAATTCACATAGATTAGAAAAAGCAAGATCCCAACATCGATCCCTGGGGAACACCACTTTCAACTTGGCATCGATCAGAGAAATGCCCATCTATACCTACTCTCTGTCTCCTATCTTTTCACAACTTCCAATCCATGCTGCCAAAGACCCATTAATCCCAAATGTGTCTAAATTGCTAATCAACTTGCCACGTTTGCTTTCTGAAAGTCCAAATTTACAACATCCACAGCACTACCCTCATCCACGGCCTGTGTCCCACCTTATCAAAAAAGTCAATTAAATTGGTCAGACATGACTTGTCCTTGGTAAAGCTATGTTGACAGTCAAATATTAACTTATTTTTCTCTAAGTTTTACCTTATTGCAAATAATGGCCTCCATCAGTTTTCTCACTATTAACATCAAACTGACAGGTCTGTAGATTGCTCCTTTCTTGAATAATGGTGTCACAATTTTCAATCCTCCAGTCCCCTGGGATTAATCCTGTGTTCAGAGAGGCCTGGAACATTGCTGTTAATGGCTCCACAGTTTGGTCCCTTACTTCTTTCAACGATCTACAACTTATCTCATTGTGGCTTGGCGACTTCTCTACCTGGAGTGCTGCCAGCCTTTTTAGCACCTCTTCTTCATTTTTCACTGTACTGCTTAGTTACTCAATCACCACATTTTCAGCGGTGTCATTGTCACCATCTTCAAATTTTGTAAAGACAGAAGCAAAGTATTCATTTAGTACCTCTGCCACACCTTTTGCTTCATGAGAAACTTACCCTGCTTGTTCCTGATGAGTGCCACTGTATCCTTCACTAATCATTTACTATTAATATGTCTGAAGAATATTTTACTATTTGCTTTAGTGCAGTCTTCAACCTATCCTCATGTTAATAAAAAATAAAACAAAACATTGGTATATCAATGACATAATCTATTCTGCTTGCTTCTCATTTGGAATTGAAAAGAATTATCAATTCCATTTCCAGTTTCTACCTTGCTCTCACTTTCACCTGGTCCATTTCGGACTCCTTCCTTCCCATTTTGTTTCCATTTCTGGGGATAGGCTGGCCTCCGATATCCACTACAAATCCACCAACTCCCACAATTACCTTGACAATGCAACCTTCTACCTGTAAGCGCTCTATCTTACTCTCTTAGTTTCTCCATTTCTGTTATATCTTTTATGGTAATGCCACATTCCACAGGGGAGCATAGAAATGTCCCCCTCTGTCCTCAACTGAGCAATCCTCATTACTTTGGTTGACAGAGCTCTTAAATGTGTTCTACTTATCTCTCGCACTTCTGCCCTCACCTCTTCCCTCCCTTCCCACAGCAATGATAGGGTCACCCATTCGTCAATTACCACCCCACTAGCCTTTGCTACTAAAGGATTGTAACCCACCATTTCTGTCACCTCCAACAGGATGTCACAACCAACATAATCCTCTCCTCTCCCATGTCAGGCTTCCACAGGGACTCTTTCCTCGACGACACTCTGAGACATTCCTTCTGTGCTCCCAGCATCTCCTCAGACTCCACAGTACCTTCCCATGCAATTGCAGAAGGTGTGGCACCTGCCTGTTTGTCTCCTCCCTCCTCATTATCCAAGGCACCAGACGCACCCTCCAGGGGAAGCAACAATTTACCTGAACTTCACTCAATCTAGTCTACTGTATTAGCTGTCCATAATGTGGTCTCCTTTCCACTGGGGAGATGAAACTGGTCAGACTGGGTGACCACTTTGCAGAATATTTATGTTCTGTCCTCAAAAAAGACCTTGAACTTCATGTTGTCTGCCACTTCAACACACCACCACATTTCCTGGCCAACATCTCTGTCTTGGGCCATCTGCAGTATTCCAGAGAGCCTCAGCATGAGCTTGAAGAACAGTATCTAATTTCCTGCTTGTAGACCCTGAAGTCTCTAGGACTCAGCATTGAGTTCAATAATTTCATGGTCTGATTACATCCTTTCCTATCTTTTAACCACCACATCCCCAGTCTTGTTATGGCATGAGTTGCTTTTGGCACAGTCCACCCATTCTTATATACACTTCAGCACATTATCACATTATATGGGTTGCATTCAGTACAGCTCACCCATTTTCTTCTACTCTTAACTCTTATTATCACTTCTTCAGCTACTCTTCTGTCCTGACCTGCCATCCATAATCTCATTGTATATTTTCTCCTTTCATCTTTCTCTCTCTCTCTCTCTCTCTGGGTTCTATCTCCATTTATCCACTCATTTCTCCCACTTCATCCCATCCACCTCTTTTCAACTTCAGCTTCAACATATATACCAAGTATTCCTAGCTACTAACAGTCCAGACTCAAAACATTAACTCTGCTTTCGTTGTATCCGATGTGATAGAATAGAATACCCTTTAATGTCACATTTAATCTATTGTAGTAGTATAGTGAAAAACTTTTATTTTCTTTTTTAATAAACCTGTTGGACTATAACCTGGTGTTTAGATTAGATTAGATTTCCCTACAATGTGTAAACAGGCCATTTGGCCCAACAAGTGCACTCCGATCCTCCGAAGAGTAACCCACCCAGACCCATAATTTATCATGGCCAATCCACCTAACCTGCATATCTTTGGATTGTGGGAGGAAAGCAGAGCACCTGAAGGAAACCCACACAGAGAGGGGGAGAATGTTCAAACTCCACTCAGTCACCCAAGGCTGGAATCAAACCTGGGTCCCTGACTCTGTCAGGCAGCAGTGCTAACCACTGAGCCACTGTGCTGCCCTTAAGTGAAAAACTTTTACAATGTCTGCCTTCTTATAGTGCCATTTTAGGTACAAGTGCCAAGGTACAAATCTTGGATACAACAGAGGAGTAAAATGTTGTTGCATTACTTTACAGAATTTAAATAAATAATTTAGAAATGAGACATTGTTAAAGAGTTGATCATACCGTGAGTTGGAAAATTTCAAATAGACATCACAGTGTAGCAGCTCAGTGCAGGACCTCTGCACGTGGTCTGACCACCCATGATAGACCCCAGTCCAACAGCCAGCCCTGCCCTTTCCCAAGCCCCAGACCATTCCATACTGGCTCTTGGCTGCTCCAAGATAAGTTCCAGGCCTGCCTCTTCTGTGTGGATCTTCGCCCAGGATTCACTGCCCACACTGCTCTGGGGCTGCTTTCATATGTGCTGCTCCAGGATTTGCTCCCCTCACACTGTTCCAGGACTTGCTGCCTGCTCTGCCAAATCTGCTGAGTTTCTCCAGCAATTTCTCTTTTCTGTTTCAGATCCTCATGCTTCCTCTTAACCTTCCTTATTCCAGCCCTAGCCTCTCTCCTGCATTTGAGATTTTCTTCCTGATTTCTATTGCTATTATTATTCCAGAATGCATCATGTGTCTCCTTCCTCACCCTTATTTTGTCATCAATATTCTTAGTCATCCAATACACTCTAACTTTGGATATCCTGTATTTATTTCTCACTAGTATATACCTAGCTTGCACCCTATTCATCTCTCTTTTGAAATTCTCCTTTTTTTATCCACTGTTTTATTCACCAAGATGCATTTCCAATCATTCTGCTTCAGTTCTACTTTAAGACCCTAAAATTTTCCCTTTTCCAGTCTGGAATCCTAATAATTGACTGAGTTTTGTGCTTTTGAAACTTGATATTATACCTTATTATATTATGTTCACTATTTCCCAAATGCTTCCCTACATTCTCCACTTGGGCTGCCTCATATTTTCGGAGTAGATCCAGCACAACTCCCTTCTTGGTAAGGCCAAAAATGCACCAACGATATGACCTTGCCCATCCTGCAGGTCTTTTGGCAATGAGTCCTCTGTGATCCCTTTTGCAGTCGTAGTGAGCCAGCCAACTTTCCTCAATATTCTCCTCAATCACTCCTCACTGCTGCTCTCTGCTTGTTACAGATGGAATGTCTTCTTAGAACATATTGTAGATGCACACATTCTATTTCTGACATATATTAGTGCAGATAGTCCAATCTCCAAATAATTGGATTAGAGATACATATTGCAACTCCACATGAGTCCTAACACTCTGACCCCATGGGAGTTGTCCACTTTTAATTTCTTACAGTCAGTTCTTCTTCTCCCTGGGAACCTTCAAAACAGCCTCAGACTCCGTTACGGATAAAGCTTTCAGACCAGTTCCACTTACTTCCCTGGAAAAGTCAGGAAAAGATGCAAAGATAGAAACCATGCCTAATTCCAGGGTAACAAAGTAACCGATAAACGCTTCCTCCAGCTGTCTTCTTGACTCTTCTAATCAAGGTGCCCCCAACTTAGTTCCACAACCCAAGACAAAATCCATGAGATAATCCACCAACCCTCCAACTCTCCACTGCCCTATGACTCTTCGCGTGACACCACAATATCCCCCAGACTCAACCTAACTAGACATCATCACCAAACTCTCTTGCAATACTCCAACTACAAGTCTGATCAAGCAACTGACATTTGTAATATTGGAGTGTAGGAAGAAGAAAATGTATTTCATTGGAAGAGGTCAGAAACTGAAGGTGATTGTTAACATATTGAATTTCAATGTTTTCAAAATGAGTTACTTTTATTTCTAAGTCTCCATCCAGTCAGCATGGTATTAGAAGAATCTGCAGATCTTCGCAAATGACAAAGGTTTCACAACTTAAACGTTTATAATTCATCAGCTCTTATTTTATGTGAGTTCTATTGATATATCATTAAATATCCAGGTGTCTTGATGAACTGCTTGAAGGTGCAGAATGTATGCAGAGGGAATAACAGGAAGATTTTTGTTCATCACTCACTAAACTCATTGGGTTAACTTGTGCTATATATTTTGTAAAAATGATTTGTATGAAGTGATCACTATTAAATAGTCCAGCATTTTAAAAAAAAAGTCATTTTAAAACTGCAACTAGGTTTTTGTGATTGGCGTATTTCACCATTGTTAGATGGGTTAATTATTCATGACAGTCATCCTTTAGTGATATTTTGGATCATTATGGAATAGAAAGAGGAAAAAACTTGTAACATCACAATTGGAAATTGAGTGCATACTGATGAGAAAATTGAACTCGCTATCACTGAGAACACCCTTAAAAACACATTATACAACTTCTAAATTAATCTTGAAGGTAATTTATTTCTGAGTGTGGAAGAAAATTTGTAAAGTTCACTGATATTGTTCTTTCTTTTTGCTTCATTGATTTCACAAAGAGTTTAAAGACACAAGATCTTTCCCATCATATTTTGCTTAAAATGAATATCAAACATTGAAAAAAGATGTTAACCAGAATTGTATTCCCAAAATTAGAAGAAGTCTTTAAAACATCAGTCTACTTTATTTGCTTATTATAGCAGTTTATTTCTTAATTTCGATTTTCTGCGTATTGACTTAGTTTTGCCTAAATATTCCTCAGAAGGGAACTGAAATCCTCAACTCAGGATTAAAAATACAGATGTTAATTCTAATTCTGCTAGACTGCTGTTTAATGGCATTCTGACTGACAGTTTGGAGTGCAAATAACACAGAAATAAAGACCGAGCCACTTTAAATTAAATTTATAAAATTTCTGTTTTAATATCACAAAACCAAATAGATTTGTGGGTACTAAAGATATTGGTGTCAAATTACTTCCCACCCAGATATATTTTCAGTAATTGTCACATTGGAATAAAATGATACAAGATATTTATAAACACAGTGAATTCTATAGGTTTTCATCAAATTTCAAAAGCAATGTTGTATTATTAGTTTTATATAACAAGCTAAAGTCCACATTGATTAGTTTTTCATTTTGAAACACAATCTTTTTCTGACCCAGGTACTTTGTTGTTTTAATGTTTGACATTGAGAGGATTTATATTAAAAACTAATCATCACTAAGGCCTCTGCTACCATGTTGGTCAAAAGTAGTTTTAAATTGGAATATTCACAACTGTGGACAGATGAAAACTTAGTTCCATTTGTTGGACTTTAAATTAAGAGATAGAAGTTGAAGATTACCCTTGTGTTTTGTGTTTGATTCTTTCTTGAGCTTGCTAACATATCTACAAGACAGTTGATCAAAATTGATAAGATGCAAGTTCCTCACTAATGAATTAGGAATTGAGGAATCAAGATGTATCCATGTTGTGTTGTAGCTGGGTTATGATGCAGAATTTTTTCTCTTTGTTTTAAGCCAATTAAGCACACTTCAGCAAGGACAATGGGACATCTTGTGAGTTCACCTTTTGACTCTGAAGAGTACATTTGGTGAATAAGCTGGAGTTTTCTAAGTTGAAAAGTGGAGATGAAAATTAATAGCTACTTTTGAGGAAAAGAAATCAGAGCAATGTGAAAGTTTATCATAATCATCGTTGGAAAACGTGTAGTAAACTGAAGCTTCCAATGATAATTATGAGTGTTTTGCTTTTGTGGAGCTGAGTTGAGCTGTTCAAGTAACAATATATCGTTCGTGTTTGCATTACATGTGTTATTTACTTTAGAAACATGGACAGGCACAGACTGTGCTTCAAACGTGCTTGTCTGATTGAACCGTACTCCTGAATGAATTAATTTTTTTCAGCAAAATCTTCAACACAGTCCCTTTGGGCTATCTTATCACTGGGCAGTTATCAGGTCAACAATCTCTTGGTTAATTTTTTTTGATGTCCATGCCATTCATTCACGATAAAATCAGCAGGAGCCTTCTTTTCTCTTGCTGCTTCCTCTGAAGAATTCTGCATTGATTCTTATCATCTCTTTTAAGGGCCACTGACTAGCCTTTCAACATCTTTCAGTCTTTATCTGAGAGAGGGCTGGAACTCTTGTCACCTGCAAACAGCAGCTGTTAACAAGCAGCCATTAACCAATCATAGCATGAAGATGTTTAAAATTCCATTCAAACTTTGATGCCATTTGGCATTGTTATTGCAGTCGGGACTGTTGGCATCGTAGATATTGCTTGACATTGCCAAAAATCTCAGCAGTGGTGCAATGAAATGGATTTAACATTTGAGGCCACTGGGTCACATTGATTGAAACCAGCCTTAATCTTGACCAGATGATGATGCACATAACTTATGTTAGTTTCTTGAAATACACCATCACAGTGGGCTGTGTCATTATGTGAGTTCAGGACAGAGATAGATAGCTATTCAGTGATTAATTATATTAAGGGATATGAGGATAGCGCTGGAAGATGGCGTTGAGAATGATGATCAACCACAGTCTTGAATAGTGGAATCAAACTTGAGGAGCTAAATGGTCTATATCTGTTTCTACATTCCTATATTACAGTCATGGCATATGTTTATGATTTATTTCTAAATACACAGATAAAGCTTAAGGATAGGAGATGCTCATAAGAACACTAACAATGCAATGTACATTTTTATTTAATTGGATGTGTTTTTCCTAGTGCTTTCCTCCATCTGTCACTCCTTAGAGTGGTGATCAGTGGGAAATGAGCTTGAAGTGTACTCAGAGATTACATTGATAATGCTTTCTCATGACCCAGTCAGCCCCAGGGGTTAGTTTGCTGGCTGAAAGTGATGGTAAGAGATTGCTGAAGGAAATTCTGGTAATGCATGTTTGAGATTCTCCCTTTGCCACAGTCATCAGAGATGCAAAACTTGCTTGGTTTACTGACTGACAGAAATTCTCAATGGTTACTTGCAATCCTAATCGTTTTTGCTGTCCCACCAGATATCAAAGGACATTTTCGAGTGAAGTGCTCAAAATAGAAACTGGCAGAAATCATCTCACCCAAACGGGAACATGCAGCAGCGTTGGCCTCAAAATGCAAACAATTTCCATCCTCTCCTAATCAATGGTATTTACAACTATGAGACACTTCACAAAATCAAGGAGCCTTTATAATGAAAGGAAGAAACAATGGGATAGGTACTGAGGGGTAGAAAAGTACATTAATGGCCCTCTTTCCTGCCGGATATTTTTCCACTATGATTTCCCCGAAATCTAGAGAACATAGTGAACCCTTCCCACCTATCTGCTCCACTCTCCTCTCTGACTTATCACCGTTACCCCCAACTTCATCTACCTATTGCACTCTTAGTTACCTTCCCCTCAGCCCCACCCCCTCCCATTTGTCTCTCCACCCCCTTGGCCCACAAGCTTTATTCCTGATGAAGGGCTCTTGCTTGAAACGTTGATTCTCCTGCTCCTCGGATGCTGCCTGACTTGCTGTGCTTTTCTAGCACCCCACTCACAGCTCAATGTATTATTGCATCACTGCCAATTGCAAGTAAGCAAAACTATTGAATTTTTTTTGGTAAAGAGTATATCTAATGACATGATGATTGCAGGGTAATTAGCTATAAATTCCTTTCTTTGGAGGCCACCTGCTTTGGAGAATTATGTAATGGACAACTTTAGCTATTCTGGATAGGAAAGAATAATTTTTAAAAAGCACTCTGAGACTACATGGACTCCAAATGGTTGCCTGGACATGAAATGGTACACAGCAGGACTTGTATTGCTGGAAGACTATATATAAATGTTAGCCTGCATCTATAGCCCATTCACAAGATCTCTCAATTTAGCAGCTCTCCCCTGAAATTATGATTGCTGTTACTTGGCCCTGTTTTTTTCAAGTATTTTGTCTCTATATGGAAACAAACTGAAGACAATTTCGTTAGTATTAATGTTTGTTGTGCATTCCAGATATCACTGGCAACAATTGATGTCCTGCACATCTGTTTGTGAATCTCTGAGGATAGTTATCTATTTTTCATGTAGATCCTCAAATTGATGTTGACTGTGCTTAGCAGTTTTTAGATAAACATTACGTATTACACGTTGGCAAGGCAAAGTAAGGCAGGCCTCAGACATTTAATGGTAAGATCCTGAGGCATGTTGCTGAACAAAAAGGTCTTAGCCTGCAGGTTGTTAATTCCTTGAAGTTTGGGTGGAGTTTGGGTGGACAGTGTGGTACAGAAGACATTTGGTATGCTTGCCTTTATTGGTCAGTGCATCCAATATAAGAATTTGGGTGTCACGTTTAGGCTATACAGAATATTGATTTGGCCACTTTTGGAATACTGTGTTTAATTCTGATCTCTCTGCTATAGGATGGATGTTGTGAAACTTGAAAGGTTCAGAAAAAATTTACAAGGATATTGTTGGGGTCCATGGTGACCAGATATCCTAACCTAATCTCATCCCCATTTGCCAGTACTTGGTCTATATCCCTCTTAACCCTGCTTATTCATGTAACCATCCAGATGCCTTTTAAATATGTAATTGTATCAGTCTCCACCACTTCTTCTTGCAGCTCATTCCATACACGCACCACCCTCTGTGTGAAAAAAGTTGCTCCTTAGGTCTCTTTTATATCTTTCCCCTCTCAACCTAAAATTATGCCCTCTTGTCCCATCTCATGGAAAAGACTTTGCCACTCATAATTTTATAAACTTCTATAAAGTCACCTCTCAGCCTCCATTGCTCCAGGGAAAACAGCCTTAGCCTATTCAGCCTTTCCCTATAATTCATATCCTCCAATCCTGGCAACATCCTTGTAAATCTTTTCTAACCTTTTCAAGTTTCACAACATCTTTCTGATAGGAAGGAGACCACAATTGCACGCAATATTCCAACAGTGGCCTAACCAATGTCCTGTACAACCGCAACATGACTTCCCAACTCCTATACTCAATGCTCTGACCAATAAAGGGAAGCATTTTGCAAGGTTTGTGAAGGTTTGTAGCTCAGGTTGAGTTTTAGGGTGTAGGTTTGCTCGCTGAGCTGTAGGTTTGATATCCAGACGTTTCATTTCCTGGCTAGGTAACATCATCAGTGGCAACCTCCAAGTGAAGTGAAGCTGTTGTCTCCTGCTTTCTATTTATATCTTTCTCTTGGATGGGGTTCCTGGGGTTTGTGGTGATGTCATTTCCCATTTGTTTTCTGAGGGGTTGATAGATAGTATCTAGATCTATGCATTTGTTTGTGGTGTTGTTGTTGGAGTGCCAGGCCTCTAGGAATTCTCTGGCATGTCTTTGCTTAGCCTGTCCCAGGATAGATGTGTTGCCCCAGTCGAAATGGTGGGTTTTTTTCATCTGTGTGTAGGGCTACGAGGGAGAGAGGGTCCTGTCTATTTGTGGCTAGCCGGTGTTCGTGTATCCTGGTGGCTAACTTTCTTCCTGTTTGTCCTACGTAGTGTTTGTGACAGTCCTTGCATGGAATTTTGTAGATGACGTTGGTTTTGTCCATGGGTTGTACTGGGTCTTTTAAGTTTGTTAGTTTTTGTTTTGAGAGTGTTGATGGGTTTGTGTGCTACTAGGATTCCGAGGGGTCTTAGTAGTCTGGCTGTCATTTCTGAAACTTCTTTGATGTATGGTAAGGTGGTTAGGGTTTCTGGCTGTGATTGGTCTGCTTGTCGTGGTTTGTTCTTGAGGAATCTGTGAGGTGGAGTGGGGGAGTAGAGTTTGAATAAAGAAGGGCAGCCAGTTCCTCCCCTTCATCAAAGAGAATGACGATATTGAGGTGTTTTGGCTGAAATCATAACAAATTTTGGACCATTGCTAGGGGACCAGTTGTAAAACTTAAACAGCAGTCTAGGCGTGCCATAAACATAACTTTACTCCTTTTGAATGCCATGCATCTAAAAATGAATCCTAATGCTTCCTTAACATTTGTAATTATTCTGCTGATCTGCAGTGATGCTTTTAATGGATCATTCATCTCAATCCCTAGACCTCTTTGCCCTTCTACCTCCTTCAGTTTCTTACTTTTCTTAGTTTATTTTATTATGCTTGCATTTTGAGAAAGGCTGAAAATATGTCTGCAATGTAAATGGGATAGAGTTCAGAAGCAAAAGGCAAAGAGCTTTTGTTGAGACCCAGAAGTCTGTATTTCTATGAATATAGCAGCGTTTTAACTCTCTGCTCAACATTCTGTTTTGGTCACCAGATTTCCCACCTGGATGCTCGCTGCTTGATTGATGGTGTCCATCTCCAATAAATTATAAAACATAAAGCTTTCCAAAAGGTTTAATGGCTTTTGTACATGGACTAAGATGATTATCAAATTACAAGGCTGGGTGGACGTGAAAAAAGTATTTGTTGAAAAGTTTTGTTCCAATAATTTTGGTGCACTGCTTGAAGCATGCAGTTTAAAGTTACATTATACAATCACAGAAATATGATGATGCATGATGAGGCCATTCAACCTATCATATGTACACCAGTTCTCTGCGTAGTTTAACTTACAGCCAATCTCCCGCCTTTTCCCATAACCATTCACATTGTTTCTATTTAAATAAACATCCAAACTCTCTTGAATGCCTCAATTAAACTTGCCTCCACTACATTTCTAGGTGCATTCCACTCACTAAATATTCAGTGTGGGAAAAATTTATTTCTCATCTTGCATTTGCTTCCATTTGTACCAGCTTGTTGACACCTCAGCCGATCCAAGAAGAATCTCATGTGATTGACATCAAATTAACTCTAGAAATATAACAAATATTTCAAAACAGTACATTTGTTCGAACTCTTAAATGACTAACATACAGAAAACGTATCATCTTGCTCCATGGTCTGTGGAGCATGGATTACAGTTGACAACTGAATTTTACTTTTGATGATATTTTCATCAAAAGTACTATGAGACATCTGTCCAGTTCAGGATTCTGTATGATGGTATTAATACTAATTTGTCCACATATTGTAGTTCTTATGTTCTCTTAATGTCTTTATATCTATCACCAAATATAATTTTTTCTAAGGAAAATATAGAATTTTTTAATGGGCCAGTTGGTGGGTAATGTTCTACACACCATAAACATACAAAGATAGAAAATAGATAGCATTTGATATCTACAATCAGGAATTAAATACTTTCAGAGAAATTGCTTTGAAGTCAAATTTACATTTTCCAACCTGTATGTTAATAATACTGGTATTAGCCAACATAATTGATTTTGTTGAAATCGATTCATATTTTTTTGATTAGATTACTTATAGTGTGGAAACAGGCCCTTCGGCCCAACAAGTTCACACCGACACTCCAAAGAGCAACCCACCTCCCTACAACTAACACTACAGGCTATTTAGCGTGGCCAATTCACCTACCCTACACATTTTTGACTGTGGGAGGAAACTGGAGCAAACCCCCACAGACACCAGGCAAATGTGCAAACTCCACACAGACAGTTGCCTGAGGCGGGAATTAAACCCATATCTCTGTTGCTGTGAGGCAGCAGTGCTAACCACTGTGCTACTGTGCCACGCAGTTTTACTGAATAATACTAATTGGAGAATTCAGTTCAAAATATGCAATGCTAGACAATTTAGGACAACCACCAACAATCAAGATCATCCCTATTGTAGTATTTATAAAGAATATAAGTACAAATTTATTGGGCTTGCCTTTATAATTTCAAGTTGCTGGTGCAAAGTTTCTCATGATCAAAGTGTATATTGGGTGTTCCAGTTTGGGGATTAGGATTAACTGTTGATGAAAGTAGATTCCTGAGAATTGTGTTGCTGTCAAGATTTGGTGTTACAGTGAGTATGCTGACCATGTTAAGTATTGTGTTAATTTCTTAAGTCTGTTCTACAGTCTGCTTTTCTCTCTTCATTTTTCTAAATAAAGCAAATTTCTGGGTATATGCTGGTAATCGCACAAAGAAAATATTGAACTGTCTGATATCTTTTAAAGAACAATTAATTTTCCATGAGTCCTTTAGAGTGGTGTGTTAGCCAGTCTAAGGTAACTTGTTTCATAATGGGAAATAACAGGCTTTCTGAGTTGGTATCTTCACATTTCATCAGCTATCAAACTGAAAGTGCTATAAATCAATGAAAATCAGTTCGAGAGAATGATAGTCCAGCCAGTGTGCCACAACCTCCTGTGCTGGTATGCTGAATTCCACACAATTGGAGCAGACTATGAGGGTGATGTGATAATTGCCAAGCAGCTAAAGGAATGGAATTAGTGTTCTGAGGAGGAGGTTTAAGTCATTGGGTTGGAGGAAACTCATTTTGTGAATGACAATACTCAACTGCATTAGAGCTACAAAGCAGACAGGATATGTTTAACTCTCAGTTCCAGTAGATGAGAGCTGGGCGCAGAAGACTGTTAGAGTCAAGATGCCAACATTTCCTTCACATTGTTGCTGCAAACTTCAGCCTGTATTCATTCCCTTTGTGTTCCTTTTGTTAGGAGAAAATGAGGACAGCAGATGCTGGAGAGTCAGAGTCAAAAAGTGTTGCACTGGAAAAGCACAGCAGGTCAGGCAGCACCCGAGGAGCAGGAATGTAGAGCTTATGATCTGATGAAGGGCTTATGCCTGAAACATCAACTCTCCTGCTCCTCGGATGCTGCCTGACCTGCTGTGCTTTTCCAGTGCCACACTTTGTAACTTTGTTCCCCTTTGCTGGTTGCTAATAAAAACTCATGATTAGACTTGTCCAAATATTTACCTCTATGTTAGCGGTTATGTAGTGCAGCTGGTGCATGTTCGCTTGGTCCCTTTATGTATGTCTCTTTAAGAGCTAAGTGACACTGGTGATTATGGGCTTGTTTACAGTTGCACAGCTTTGAAATCTGGTACGAGGGAGGTTGTTCTGGGCATGTTGTGTAAGATGGGAATGCAGTTGGATATAAGGGACACCATAGTGGCAGGGTAGGTATTTAATGAAATACCTTTGGTAAGATGGAGTGAGAAATCTCACTTGGCTTTGAAATGAAAATCCCTCCAGAAAACTTAATGCAACTTTCATTTACCCAAAGAAATGTAAAATTTGTACCAATAAGAAGATTTTATAGAATCATAGAATATACAACACAACAGTAGGAAGCTACATGGTCCATTTAATCTGTGCCAGACTTTTCAAAGAGCACTCCAGTTACTTTCCTCTGTATTCTGAATTATCTGTTCCCAATAATGAATTTACCTATTTTCCTTTGAGGTTACCATTGAATCGGTATCCTATAGTGTCATGTTAATGATAATGGTCTGACAATCACATAGAGTCATAGTCACAGCACTGAATTAGACCCTTCAGTCCAACTCATCTATATCAACCAGATATCCTAATTTAATCTAGTCCCACTTGCCAGCACTTAGTCCATATCCCTCTCAACCCTTCCCATTCATATACCCATCCAGATGCCTTTTAAGTATTGTAATTGTACCAGCCTCCACCACTTCCTCTGGCAGCTCATTCCATACATGCACCATCCTCTGCATGAAAAAGTTGCCCCTCAAGTCCCTTTTAAATCTTTCTCTTCTCACCCTAAACCTCCGACCTGCAGTTCTGGACTCCCCCACCCCAGGGAAAAGACTTTGTCTATTCACCCCATCCATGTTCCTCATGATTTTATGAACCTCTATAAGGTCACCCCTCAGCCTCCATAGCTCCAGGGAAACCGGCCCTAGCCTATTCAGCCTCTCCCTATAGCTCAAATCCTCCAACCCTGGCAACATCCTTGTAAATCTTTTCTGAATCCTTTTCAAGTTTAACAACAGCTTCCGATAGTAAGGAGACCAGAATTGCACACAATATTCCAAAAGTGGCCTCATTAATGTCCTGTATAGCCGCAACATGACCTCACAACTCCTCTACTCAATCTCTGACCAATAAAGGAAAGCATACCAAATGCCTTCTTCACTATCCTGCCTGCCTGCAACTCCACGTTGAAAGTCTCTTTGTTCAGCAACAGCTCAAAGGGTTTGATTAACTTTGGTTTTATTTATTTAAAAAAATAAAACATGTTGTTAATTGTGAGCAAACATTATAACACCAACAAATTTCTGTGTGTGCAGCTTGCAAATCTATAGCCAACTAACTGGTAGGCAGAGTCAACCTTGCATGCGTAAGGTGAACTTTCCTAAAGGTACAGCACATACAACACATAGGGCGTGCAAACCCTTACCTCTCATTGCTTAAAAGAAAGATTTTCCCCAAGTTACCTCTGGTTCTTTCAATAATCATCTTAAATCTGAACTTTATTTAATAATTATCCTTTGATTTCAGTCACAACACATCAACTGTTTTTTTTTTAAAAATCAGATATTTATATCCTTTACCAACATGGAAAAATTAATCCATCAATGTAAAGGAGGAAAAAATAATTGCAGTTGAAATGCTGCAGCAAATTTTCCATAGTTTGTTTGTGAATGATGGGTGCTTTTTAATGCAATTTGAAAATCCAAGATTTCATATAAGTTTCATTCTTGAGGATATAACAATTGGCTTGCCTATTCGCTCCAAAATCTATCTGGTGCTTTTCAAACCAACTCTTCAAATAGCTTCAATTCAAAATGAAGGAAAATGGAATCAATTGTGAAGAACTGCTTGGATTAATTCAATATTATGTTAAGAAATTCAGGAAAGAAACTTATTATTGAAAAGTATTTAGAAATGGTCAGCTCAGTATTTCAGGATGATTTCAAACATTATTTTGACTACTTGAGATATAAGGTAGTAGGGAGTAGATGTCTTTTAATCAGCCTGTTCAGGAACATTATGACTCAATTCTGAAGCAGGTGGAACTTGAACCCAGGACTTTTGGGCTAGAGGCAGGGACACTGTCACAATATTGTGATACGCTTGGGATTGTAAGAATATAGAACTATATAGCGCTATGTAGTTAATATAACTATGTAACTCTAGATTTATGCTGTGGGGTGATGGAGAGTGTACCCGGGCAGTGTGGGGTGTGATGGAGAGTGTACCTGGGCAGTGTGGGCTGATGGGGAGTGTACCCAGGCAGTGTGGAGTGATGGAAAGTGTACCCGGGCAGAGGGGGCTGATGGGGAGCATACCCAGCAGTGTGGGGTGATGGGGAGTGTACCCAGGCAAAGTGGGGTGTGATGGGGGAGTATCCCTAGGCAGGGTGGTGTGATGGAGAATGTATCTGAGCAGTGTGGGGTGTTGGGGAGTGAACAGGGCAGTGTGGGGTGTTGTGGAGTGTACCCTGGCAATGTGGGGTGTGGTGGGGTGAAGGAGAGTGTACCCGGGCAGTGTGGGATGATGGAGAGTGTACCCAGGCAGGGTGGGGTGATGGAGAGTGTACCCAAGTAGTGTGGAGTGTTGGGGAGTGAACAGAGCAGTGTGGGGTGTTGTGGAGTGTACCCTGGCAATGTGGGGTGATGTACCCGGGCAGTGTGGGGTGCGATGGGGAATGTATCCGGGTAGTGTGGGGTGATGTGGAATGTACCAGGGCAGTATGGGGTGTGATGGGGAGTGTACCAGGGCAGTGAGGGGTCTGATGGAAAGTGTACCCGGGCAGTGTTGGGTATGATGGGGAGTGTACCAGGGCAGTGTGAGGTAATGGGGCGTGTACCCGGCAATGTGGGGTGTGATGGGGGAGTGTACCCGGGCAGTGTTGGGTGATGGGGAGTGTACTCGGGTAGTGTGGGGTGATGGGTAGTGTACCTGGGCAGTGTGGGGTGTGATGGGAAGTGTACCCGGGCAGTGTGGAATGATGAGTGTATGCGGGCAATGTGGGCTGATGGGGAGTGTACCCGGATGGTGTGGGGTGTGATGAGGAGTGTACGAGGGCGGTTTGGGGTGTGATGGGGAGTGTACCCGGGCAATGTGGGGTAATGGAGAGTGTATCCGGGCAGGGTGGGGTGATGGGGAGTGTACCCAGACGGTGTGGGGTGTGCTGAGGAGTGTACCAGGGTGGTTTAGGGTGTGATGGGGAGTGTACCCGGGAAATGTGGGGTGATGGAGAGTGTATCTGGGCAGTGTGGTGTGATGGGGAGTGTACCCGGGCAGTGTGGGGTGATGGGGGAGTGTACCCGGGCAGTGTGGGATGTGGTGGGTGTGTACCCAGGCAGTGTGGGGTGTGATGGGGACTGTACCCGGTCAGTGTGGGGTGTGATTTACCTGGGTATATCTTTTATCTTTAATCAATTAATGAAATATTTTTAACCATGCTGATTTTGAAGATTGGAGCGAGGAACCATGAAATGCGTTTAAGAAATATCTGACAGGACTTAGTGTCTATTTACTCAGGCAAATGACTGAAATCTTCATTAAATCTCAGAGGAAAGATGGAGGATTGAACTACTGTGAATTACTTATAAATGTGATGTTGAATCCAAGAGCTAAAATAATCTAGGAAGCAGTGGATGAAAAGTTGTAGCATTATCAATACTTGCATTACCTTAATCAGGAATTTAATGCTATTGGAGAGAAGCAGAATTACTTTCTCGGAATTATTGGCTTTAAGCAGAATTCACATATAACTGTATGTGCCAGGACTGAGTGGTTCTATAATTGATACCTTATGGAATAGTGTGAATGCTTGGGCCTACTAGGCAGGTGGGCTTGACTAAAATTGCATCTCCTGTGGGTCCTTTGGTCATGGTGGCCCAGCTTCAAATGTTAGTATTTGATGATGAAAATCTATAAAAAGCTAATGGTCACTGGCTGGATTAATGTTTGCTATATAGAACTGAAT
The DNA here is from genome assembly GCF_037043375.1 of Chiloscyllium plagiosum. NCBI lineage: Eukaryota > Metazoa > Chordata > Chondrichthyes > Orectolobiformes > Hemiscylliidae > Chiloscyllium > Chiloscyllium plagiosum. The sequence continues at coordinate 43,177,656 of NW_028270163.1, forward strand.
TATTGTCAAACACTGATCAGAATGCACCCTTTACTTCCAAGACAATTGAATATAAATGACATACTGCATAGCACATACCCTTACAAAATAAAGCACATCATTGGGAACTGATGCCCCTAAATCTATGCATTGTACCCACAGCAAATTAATGTTACTGGCATAGCCATTGGAAATTGAGTAAAAATTAAACTTGTGCAATGTGTGTTCTTATTTAATCAGTTTTGACATAACATTCATGTTATTCAATCTTTTGAACGCTGAATTTCCTTTGCAGCTTTCAAAATACGCACATTTTCTATCATATTACATCTGTAGAAATTTTTTGCAGTATAGTACTGTTAGAGAATGTTACCAAGTATTTTAACCCTTTCAAAATGAAAGTACTTACAGCATGTTTTGTCGTAAATGTATGTTCTGTTATGTACATTCTGTAAATTACATTCGGTACATTCTGAAGCTGAATCTATTAAATAGCATTGCATTAAACATAATGTCTATTTTAAAATTAAGTGAAATCTAATGCTTGTGTTTTACCAGAGAATAATGCTACTGAATTCCTTTAAGAGTTAAAATTTGGAAGTTATACTTAATTCCAGCAATCTCCCCTAAAATAAAACAGGAATAGAGGAACATTTGGTGCTGAAATAACTTTTAGCAACAGCAATAGAATGGATGATCCAATAAGCTTGTTATTTCCAATTAATTTTAAGCTCATCAACCCAACCCCTTTACAATAGCCCTCCATCCCTTCTCTCTACTCAAGCTCACCTCAATGCCTCTTGAATCCGCTGATACTGTCTAGAACAGTAGCTCCTCCCTGCTAATGTATTTCACAACTCCACTGCCTTTGTGAAAAACATATGCCATTTCCTAACTAACCAGACAAAGTACTGGCAGTGCTGCTCATGAGGTGATCTTCAAATGGTAGCAAGAATACCCAAAGTGTGAATCATCTTCCCATTTCCTCCACTTCCCTCTGAAAACTTGCCCAAAGACAGGAATTGGCCGTTTGCAAGCCCATGTATCAATATCCTGTAACTCTGTGGCACTTGGTTACAATAACATCTTTAAGGCTACACATGCCAAAATGTAGTACAACAGAGGTGTTCTTTGCCAGCATTTTCAAATAACATTTTTAAGAAAACAGCAGTTCCAAATATTGGCATCGCTCTGTAATCCCAACTTTATACACTTTAGATAGAAATGTATAGAAATAACCCTTTGAGGTACAATTTGGCTAACCATGTACACCTGGAAATGAGAATTAGTGAGTATTCCAAGATAGTTGTCCTCTCTTCTCTATTATGCAGAGTGGTTTCAGCTTCAACACATTGATTAGCAATCTTCCTTATGTTTTACTGCAAGCCATAAAGTGCTAGGAAATTTGAATCTATCATTAGGAAATTTATGAGCAGCTACAGAACATCATTTGACTTATTATCAGCCTATCTGTTTTCTAGCACACTTGCCTCTGTGTTAGAAGGCTGTGTAGTTAAATTCCATTTTAGTACTTGAGTCCATAATCCAAGCTGGTTCTGCAATGCAGATGGAGCACTGGAATGCATGTGGATAGACACAAAAGACCTCATGGCAACTTTGTCACTACATTAGCAGGGAATATTTCTTTTGAAGGACCTTAATCACTCAGCTAACACCACATATTTATTAATAAAGTAAAATCCAGCAGACACCTGGAGATCTCAAATAAAACCAGAAAAGGCTGGAGAAACACAGCAGATCTGGCAGCATCTGTGGAGAGAGAAACAGAGTTTTCATTTTGAGTCCAATATGACTCCTCAGAAACACATTTATTCTTATTCATTTGTTGTTTGTGGGGTCATGTTGCATGCAAAATAGTTGCTGACCTTGTGAACAGAACAATCCTGATTGCAAGTTAAAATTTATTTACGATTGTGAATGCTTTGGACTGTTCTGAGAATGTGATGCAATTTAATATGAGTCCAAATGCTCTTTCCTTTCTGAGTGTACACGTCAATTTCATAGAATTAATATCATCACTTTGTAATCCACTTCTGGGAAATAGGTATTGCTGGCTGGAACCAGCATGTATTGGCTATCCCTGGTTACCTTTCAGAAGGCGGCTTTCAGCTGCCTTTTTAAATCACTGCAATCCATTTGGTGTTGGCAGACACACAATGTATTTGGGGCAGGTGTTCCAAAATTTTGATTGATGACTTGAAAGAAATGGTGATATAGTTCCAAGGCAGGATGGTGAATGACTTGGAAATGAATTTGTAGATGGTGGTACTTTCATTTATGTACTGCCACTGTCTTTCTTGGTTGGTGTTGATAGTGGATTGGGAAAGTGCTGTGCAATAGCCTTGATGAATTTCGACATTGTATCTTATAGACGCTACATACTGCTGCTATTGAGCTTTCGTGATGAAAGGAATAAATGCTTGTGGATTTTTGTGCCAATCAAGTGAGCTGCTTTATGCTAACTGATGTTAGGCTTTTGAGTGTTATTAGAGCTGCGCTCATCAAGGCAAACGGGGAGTAGACTGTCATTCTCTTGACTTCTGTCTTACAAATGATGGACAGGCTTCAAGGCATTAGGAAGTGAGTTATTTGCTGCAGGATTCCTAGTCTCTGACCTGCTCTTGTCACTCCAATATTTATATGGTCAGTCCAGTTCAGTTTCTGGTCAACAGTAAGTTCACAATGTTGATAGTATGGGGTCAGCGATGGTAATGCCTTTGAGTGTTAAGGGGTGATGGTTAGATTCTCTCTTGTTAGAGACGGTCATCGCCTAGCTCCTGTGTGACCCGGACAGTATTTGCCACCTGTCAGCAAAACCTGGATATTATCCAGGTGTTGCTGCATTTGGACGTGGAATATTACAGTATCAGAGAAGTGCTGAACAGTGATCAGTGAAAACTCTATTTCTGACCTTATAATGAAGGAAAGATCATTACAGCAAGGAAGGAAATTATTCGAAATTTATCCTCTTCCAAGACATGCCTTCAGCTAAAATTTGGAAGGGACAAAAGTTATAGAGTCATACAGCATGAAAACAGACCCTTCATTCCAAGCAGTTCAGGACAACCATAATCCCAAACTAAACTAGTCCCACCTGCCTGACCCATATCCCTCAAACCTTTTTTATTCATGCAGTTATCCAAATGTCTTTTAAGCATTGGAACTGCACCCGCATCCACCACTTCCTCTGGAGGTTCATTCTACACATGAACCATTCTCTGTGGTTTTAACTATTTCTCCTCTCACCTTACAAATATGGCCTCTACTTTTGAAATCTCCCAATATGAGGAAAAGATACCTGTCATTCACCTTATCTATAGCTGTTATGACTTTAAAAACCTCTATAACATCATCCTCAATCTCCTATGCTCTGGTGAAAAAAGTCCCAGCCTATCCAGCTTCTCGCTATAACTCAAACCTTCCATTCCCAGCAACATCCTGGTAAATCTTTTCTGACCCTCTCCAGCTTGATGATGTCCTCCTGATAACAGGGCAACCAGTACTGGACACAGTCCTTCAGAAGAGGCCTCATCAATGTCCTGAACAACTGCAACATGACTTCCTAATTTCTATACTCAAAAGTCTGAGCAATGTAGGGATGCATGCTGAACGCCTTCTTAACCACCTTATCTACATGTGACACACATTTCAAAGAATTTCATACCTGAAACCTTAGGTGTCTCTGTTCTACAACATTACCCAAGGCACCACTTTTAAACATCCTACCCTAACGTGTTTTACCAAAAAGCAATACCTCGCATTTATCCAAACTGAACTCCACCTGCCACTCCTTAGCCCATTGACCCAATCAATGAACATCTCTTTGCAATTGTAGACAGCCTTCTTCATTGTTCACTATTTCCCCACCAATTTTGGTGTCATCCACAAACTTATTATCCATGTCTTCAATATTCTCATCCAAATCATTTATATAAATGACAAACAAAAGAGGACCCAACACTCATCCCTATAGAACTCTGCTGGTAACAAACAATCCTCCATCAGCACTCTCTGACTCCTGCCATTAAGCCATTGAAATTAAAATTAATTTTAAAATTGATTAACATTCCTGATGAAAGTGTTTCAGTAAGTTCCCAAATAGTCCAAATGCAACTAAACCTTCTGCTAAAGCAAAATGATGTTTTAACAGGTAAGGTAAACCTTGAACAATTAGCCTTCAATGACAATTGTGCCTCTCTGATGCTGAATTGCATAGGTTGTATTAGCTGAGAAATGCACTGTTTAAGTAATCATATGAAGTTTTTTTTTCATTATTCATGAAATAGCCATTAAATAGCTATTTGAAATCTCATTCAGATGTAGATTTCTAGGAATGTCAAAAGTTAATACTCAATGAAGTTTTAGCTCCTATTCTAAGTTCTTGTTTTGCTTTGACTGGGATGGATTATTTGCACTGGAGAATTATGATGAGTCCTTAACCAAGATTTGTGTTGGATCCTATTTTAGCAACAAAGAGGCCTCATGTTGGAAAGGGTTGGAAAAGTTTCCATGTAGAACACTGCATGGAATTGGATTGATGATGCTACCAGGGGTGCTTCACTATTCAGTACAACCCAGTAACTATAGCTAAAGGGTGTATAGAGGGGAAATATAGAACAAAGAGCTGAATCTATGACTAGTTCAAAATACATGCATCTAATTAAAAGTATATTCAAAAGATTGCATTCAACATAGTATCTTTGTCATGATATACTGTCGAGTAGCACTGTCTTGTACAGCCACCCTGTGGTGGTTAATATGTTACTTTAATCTAGCTAATAGTAAAGTGAAACAAGATCTATACTGTGGGAACTAATTGTAAATATGGGAGGAGTGGGGTTGAAATTAAAGCTAATTTCAAACTTGATTAATGCACACTTTCACAAGACAAACTCAGCAATTCTTAAAATGTTTGAAAAGTGTTACTTGGAAATCACGACAAGACCTGAGACCTTCAGTGGCTACTATGTTAAGACTTTAATTCTACAATTTCAGTCCTTTGACATTGGATTCTAATTCAGTGAAAGTTGACTTTTTTTTAAGTAGAAACCTCATATAAATTAGGCGTAACAGTTTTAAGCTCACTGCTGGGAATAGGCATAAAAACCTTAGTGTGCCCCCTTCCAGAATTCAGGTTTGAGCCCAGTTATGAGAATTATGTGTTAGAATTCATACTTACAGTAACAAATATCATCATTACAAGGTCCCAATTCATAACGCGATGTGTGGATGGCTGCTCAATCTTAATAATCACCTCCAAGCAAAACCACTTTTGGTTTTAGGTGATCCCCAAAGAGGGTAGTGTGTTGCGGCTGGTCAAAATAAACAAATTCAAGCCTTGCATTAGAAGAATTTCTGTGATTTATGACATGTGCAAATGAAAACAGTTAAATATTTGTAGGTCCGGGTTTTATTTTGTCTGTGCACGTGTTAAAATAGTACCTTGCTGTGACAGAAACACTGAGAAATCTGTAAGAAATACTAGTGGTATATGGGTTTGGAATATTATCATAGTAACACAACGCTTCATTTATCTGCGGATCATTTCTCGCTATTCCTTTGGGCAGGAGGCTGTATATATTTCCAAAGGCTTGATCCTGGAAGGCAGTTTTCTGTGTAAGTGGAACACATTTATTTTTCACTGTTTGCTTAACTTGCAATCCTGGCGTCAGGGGCGTTGGGGACGAAAGGATGGTGCTAATAATCTGGGCAGTGATCCCGCTGTCTGATGGATACAGCCTGTGGCCGTTTGTTGATCTGCTGCATTTTATTTGAAGTGAAATAGGAACACCGACAGTGGGTCTAGGATCAGGGATAGGGCATCCTGCCCCATTTGCTGCTCACTAGGTCAGTTATTACTTTCTTCACACTGTGTTAGCTATGCACTGACAGCATCGAGATGATTCCAGCTATTTTGGATTCTGTGTCAAGTGCATGCTGAGATATGTGTAAGAGACAATGTAAAAAAAGGCTAGCAAGCTGTCTGTCTTCGGGGAAAGTGAAAATTATCTGAAAGCTGCATCATTTCTGTTGGAGAATCTTATAGGGACCTGAATGACGTGGGCTATGGTGAGAAATAAGGGAGAATCATTTTGGGCAAGGACTTCATTGACATTGGGAGCAAACTATAGCATTTTGAACATGGGTTCTGTGCGAGGTTCCTATTAATGGAGAGTTACTTTTCTGTCAGCCTCAAAAAATTGCAAACTTTGCCTAATTAATATGTAGTTTCTCATCTCACCACACACTGCAAGGAAGCTAGATGGTGATCATCCCTAACTTGAAAGTCAAAGCAGGTACCCGGTGGCTCTTTATAGGTTGACCAGGAATCAATTTCACGATTCTGAAAGGCCCACCCAGTGCCATGTGCCTTACGGGCAAAAGTCGAGGCAGAAATCAGAAGGCTGGAAAACAAAGGAATCATCAAACCAGTCCAGTATGTGGAATGGGCAGCACTGGTTGGATCAAATGTGAAGCCCAATGGATTGGTTTGCCTTTGTGGGGATTTTAAACAAATGATAAACCACTCTTCATAGCTGGATAAATACCCAATCACTCATGGAGAGGATTTATACGCAAAGCTGGCAAGGGACTATCCTTCCCAAAGCTGGACATGAGCCATGCGTACTTTCATTTGTGGTTCGATATGTATTCCCGGAAGTATGATGCAATTAGTACCAATAAGAATTTGTATCAATATACGATACTGTCATCTGTGCTATCGTCAGCCTGTGTAATTTTTCAGCGGATAACATTTTACAAGGTCTACCCTTGATCCCATTTATTTAGATGATGTGCTAATATTGGGAAAGATCAACAAGAAGCACCTAAAGAACTTAGCCATTTCTCCTAGGTGGGTGTACGCCTTCGAAGGAAAAATGTGTGTTTCAGGCACCCCAAGTGTGGGCGATTAAAACTGCCCTGTCTCCCACGTCTGTACTGGAGCTCAGGTCTTTCCTTGGGCTGGTGAATTATTACAGAATGTTCATACATAACCTAGCCCCCATCCTGGCACCTGTGCATCAATTCTTGAAAAAGGGGCAGCCTTTGAAATGGTTGCATAGCGAAGCTATAGCTTTCAAGGAAGTAAAGAAACAGCTATCATCCTCTAAGGTGTTGGCACACTATGATCCCAAGCAAAAACTGGATATTACATGTGATGCCTCCCTGTACAGCATCGGGGTAGTATTAACTCATAAGAGAATGGAGAGAAACTTCTAATAGATATGCATCCAGAACTTTGGCGAATGCAGAGCATAAATACGCTCAGATAGAGAAGGAATGTTTGGCGATAATATTTGGAGTCAGAAAGTTCCACCAAAACATTTACAGATGTAAATTTGTCATCATTATGGACCACAAACCCCTGATAGGTTACTTAAAGAGGACAAGGCAGTGCTGCCTATAGCTTCAGGCCAAATTCAGCGAGAGGCTTGAATACTGTGTGTGCGTAATTACTGGTTGGAACACCATCCAGGAGGCCAGGTGCATTGAGCAACCTCCCTCTGGCAGATACATCACCAATGATACTGCCACTGAAATTGTCCATAAAGGTGATTAACTTTTTGGCCACCCTTCCAGTCAAAACTGACAATATTAAACTTTGGACGCAGAATGATCCGGTCCTAGCAAAACTGAAAGAGCTGGTGATTATGGGGAAAACCAAATGACCATCACAACCAAAACTGAAACTTTTTTGGATCCAGAGAGACCAGATCAGTGTAAAGGATTGCATATCATTGGGGCGGGAGGTGGGGGGCTTGGCGGGGCGGTGGGGCGGTGGAATTGTTGCAAGAGTGATTGTCCTGAGCAAAGGTTGCTGCCAAATACTGGCTGAACTCCATCAGGGTCATTCAGGGGTTTCTAAAATGTAGATATTGGTGAGACATTATGCCTAGTGTCCAGGATTGGATTCAGACATCGCATTATTGGTGCGGCAGTGCCCAGAGTGCCAACAAGGAAAAAACAATGACCATCAGTAGCTTTCCCACATTCATGGGAATGGCCGGGTAAACCCTAGACTCAGTTACATGTTGATAATGCAGGTCTTTTCATGAGCTCAATATTCTCAGTTATTGTCAAAGTGGTTGGACAAACGTAGAGTTCATTCGTCAAACACGGGGATGACAATAGAAAAACTCCACAAATCTTTTGAAATACACGGACTCTCTGAAGTATTAGTCACGGATAATGCGCTGTCATTTACCAACAGGGAAGTTGAGTATATCCGAAAGTCGAATGGTATTTGTCGTGTAAAGACAGCTCCATACCACCCATCTTTCCAAACTTTGAAGGCAGGCTGAAACAAACAGCATACATCTTCCCTCAATACCAAACTGTCCTGGTTCCTATTTGATTATAGGACCACCCCTCATGTAAATTACAGGAATAACTCCAACAGAGTTGTTATTGGGGAAAAGGTTGAATCTGATCTTTCCAGACCTGGAGGGAGGGTGAAATCGCATCTGGAATGCTAATGCCAGAAATAAGACTCAGCTAAGTGACAGCAAGAGCTTGCTTCAGGAGATGAAGCTTGGTGTAGGAACCACAGGAATGGCCCTGCATGGGTAAGAAGTATATTTGACACAAGGTCAGGCGGGTGACGTATAAAGTTTGGCTCAGTGCAACAGTCCTAAACAAGCACGTGGACCATATGAAAGCTGCAAACTCACAAACCGTGCAGGAACAAAATGTGCCCAGCTCCTCAACAGCCTTTCCAACGATTCTGGAACTTGCAGATTCTCTCTCTCAGTCAAGCATTGAAGATACCTCGGAATCTGAGATGGACATGGTTTATGTTGCCACCTCGCGCCTTTGCCATCTGAGGTTTTGGGTTTCTTCAACACGAGGAAGGAATGTGTGCTTAGGAATTAGGCAATAAAACATTTTCTCAAGGGAGAATTTCAATATGTGTTGTCATGATGACTATGAAGTTTTTAGGCTATCAACCTTACTTCAGTGGAACTCCTATTCCAGAGACCTAAACTCAAACTTTACATTGGTACAGTAGCAGAGCTGAAAATGTGTTGCTGGAAAAGTGCTGCAGGTCAGGCAGCATCCAAGGAGCAGGAGAATCGACGTTTCGGGCATGAGCCCTTCTTCAGGAATGAGGAAAGTGTGCCAAGCAGGCTAAGATAAAAGGTAGGGAGGAGGGACTTGGGGGAGGGGCGTTGGAAATGCGATAGGTGAAAGGAGGTTAAAGTGAGGGTGATAGGCCGGAGTGGAGGTGGGGTGGGGGTGGAGAGGTCAGGAAGAAGATTGCAGGTTAGGAAGGTGGTGCTGAGTTCGAGGGTTGGGACTGAGACAAGGTGGGGGGAGGGGAAATGAGGAAACTGGAGAAATCTGAGTTCATCCCTTGTGGTTGGAGGGTTCCTAGGCGGAAGATGAGATTCTCTTCCGCCAGCCGTCGTGTTGCTATGGTCTGGCGATGGAGGAGTCAAAGGACCTGCATGTCCTTGGTGGAGTAGGAGGGGGAGTTGAAGTGTTGAGCCACGAGGTAGTTGGGTTGGTTGGTCCGGGTGTCCCAGAGGTGTTCTCTGAAACGTTCCGCAAGTAGGCGGCCTGTCTCCCCAATGTAGAGGAGGCCATGATCGCCAGGAAGACCATCGCCGACCCGCTACCTACAATAGCAGAGCACTGCTATTGAGTGTTGGCCTGTCTGTGGTTCTAGCCTTCTCATAAGAAGTTAACCCAAAGTCCTGTTTAGCCCACTCCGTGCACCAAATGCTCCGATTGCATTATGCTGGAGAACAGCAGGAGAATTCTGCCCAGTGTCCAAACCAAAGTTTACCATCAGCTAAAGATTTGCAGATACTGGAAATCAGAAACAAAATTAGAAATTGTTGGAAAAATTCAGCAGGTATGGCAGCATTTGTGGAGAGGAAACAGTGTTAATGTTTCGGGTCAAATGGCCCTTCTTCAGAACCCTTTCTCTCCACAGATGCTGCCAAACCTGCTGAGGTTTTCCAGCAAGTTCTGCTCTTGTTCCTGAGGATGCTGGCCTACTTCTTTGATCAAGACCTCCAGGTCCCTGCCAGAGTCCTAATACTATCTTCTCCTTTTCCATCATTTTCAGTCAACACCCTCCCAGGGATACAGATATCCAGTGAGTGATGAGTTGTTATGGCAACACTGCACGGTGAAACGGGACAGGAACTGAACATGAGAGACACCCAGGAGCGGTGGTCAGAACTTAGTGCAGCACGTTTGGTAAGATACAGTGCAAGGCTCACCCAGCCTTCTGGTGAAAAGCCCACCCAAAAGTTCATTGAATGTTGCACATAGCCAAAAAAAGAAAGATTAAGCCCTTTAGCAGATTCCTTATCATTTCTACTTGTAACTGTGAACTGGTTAACTATCTTTTAATTGGAATGAGGTAAAGCTACATGTTAAACATTTGGAACCATTTTTACAGCACCCAGCTGAGGAGAGTGAAAATCAGGGAACCAGTTCACACCATCTAACCAGGTTGTAATAATTTCCATCCATGTATGGCTGATGTGATTGACTTTGGCCTTGGATATGAGAAGTTGGAAGTCACCTGAAGTATAATAGTTCTAGGAAATGGCTAAATATTTTGTCCTGACTGTTTTTTTTCTATGTTGTACCCTACTTCTCTGCAAAATAATTGCTACTCTCTGGCTGGTGGCGGTAGGCTCATGGGCATTTGTTGTATTAGTAATTCCAAACTTCAGGCCAATGCTTTGGGAAATGGGTTGGAATCCCATTGTGGTAGATGGTGAAATTTGCATTCAGTAAACTGTGGAACAGAGAGTAGGCCTAATTGTGACTGTATATAAGCTGGCATTAAAAAAAAATCCTGGTTCATTAATGTTCTTAAATGTTCCTTTAAGGAATAAAATATGCTGACCTACATGTGACCCCAGGACCTCAGCAAGTAGCGATGGGTAGTAAGTGCTGGTCAAGCCAGCATTCAATCCAGTAAATGAACCAAAAAAAATTGATCCAATTAGATTGAGTCCTATTTTCTTTCCTCATAGGCTGACAAATATTTCATTTCTAATTTTCTTTTGAAAGTTATTTAACTTCATTTTCACCATTCATTTAATCATTGAAAGCCCAGGCCATAACCTTCACTACCCATCTCCTCCCTGTTTGGGGGTTGTTTACCTTAAATCTGTACCCTTTGGTTGTAATTGAAAACACAACTCTAGACAATCAGATTTGAATCCATCTGGAAAGCCAGAAACGGAATTATGGAACTCCTACAATTTACTCCCAACGGTTTTGAAGTTGGAGAGATGCTTCTGATGGAACTTTCTTGCATTGTGTTGTAGTTTATGATGGAATATTTGAAAGGCAAGTCAAAATGTGCTTTCTTTTGTTTCATTAAATAAGCTTAAATCGGACATGGGGAGGGGAGGGGAAATATTTTGCTGGCAAAAAAAACGTAGTGTCTGTTTTGAATCTATGAATATGGTGGTAATTCCTTCTTCTTATCATGTATTGCTAGGGAATGAGCTGTAACATATTATTGACGAAACGTACTTTTGTGACCAAGGGCAACTCAGTAGGTGCAAAGGCCCAGCTCAGTGAGGCCTTTCTATGGTCCATCAAAGGCTGCAGACCTGCCTCTCAGCAGCCAGTGATGTTTTCATAATATATCCTGTGTTATTTTAGTCTGTTTTGATTTGGTTCAGTTTGGTTTTGCTTTAATTGCCCTGGTCTCGGAGGTGATTCATGTCACTACTTTCTTTTCTGGTTGAAAACAAGCAGGTGTACAGTTCTCATTGTGTCCTCGTGTTGCCACTTACATGAGCAGAATTACATGGATGCTGGTGGTACTGGTTTGTTTTAATCAGAGAGAATCAAAGGATTTTCTTTGCCTAATATTTAGTCAAAATATAATTTTTGAAAGTAATACATTGAGAACCAAATCTGGAATGCTTATTAGTAGGCCATGTTTAGATTAGATTAGATTCCCTACAGTGTGGAAACAGGTCCTTTGGACCAACAAATCCACACCGACCCTCTGAAGAGTAACCCACTCCCCTCTGATTAATGCACCTAACACTATGGACAATTTAGCACGGCCAATTCAACTGACCTGCTCATCTTTGGACTGTGGGAGGAAACTGGAGCACCCGGAGGAAACCCACGCAGACACGGGGAGAATGTGCAAACTCCACACAGACAGTCACCTGAGGCTGGAATCGAACCTAGGACCCTGGTGCTGTGAGGCAGCAGTGCTAACCACTGAGCCACCATGCCATTTATTGAAGTGATCCTGTATTGCTAGTGTGGGAACATTTCTCTAGTGGAACCTCCAAAACACAGATACAACGATTTCATTAACAATCAGAATCCCTATTAACATTGTACCATATGCTAACATATTATTATAATACATTATAGCAAATGCTCTTGTGTTTTCACACTTAGCAGTTTTTTTTGGAATATTTTTGTACAATGACATTCCTGTCCATATCTATATAGTAATGTACTCAAACACATGTGAAAGCTGCACTGAAAAACACACTCGTAATGTTAATTTTTCTCCCTTCCTCTTTTGGAAGGCTGGACTCACGTTGATGAGTAATTCTATATGCACTGGCATCTCTCAAATACCTTACACAGCTATACTTGCTTCATGTTGAGTGTTGTTAGGAAAACAATGAGATGTAAAAGGTCACCAATTATTTTACAACAAAGTCCCACACAGTGCAAGAACACTAACTTATATTGCCATTATTTAATATTTCCACATGGATATGTTTTACAAACAGTGGGCATTTTACACAAAGGGTCTTAGATTAGATTCCCTTGAATGTGGAAACAGGCCCTTTGACCCAACCAGTCCACACAGACCTTCTGAAGAGTAACCCACTCAGATCCATTTCCCTCTGACTAATGCACCTAACACTATGGGCAATTTACCATGGCCAATTCACATCTTTTGATTGTGGGAGGAAACTCAAGTAGAGAATGTGCAAACTCCACACAGACAGTCACTGGAGGCTGGAATTGAATCTGGGACCCTGGTGCTGTGAGGCAGCAGTGCTAACCACTGAGCCACCGAGCTATGGTCATAGAAGCATTGCAGAACTGTGGAGAAAAAAGGATCAGGTGAATAGGATTTATTGGATAGTTTTCCAAATAACTGGCACAGGAATGATGGACCAAATGGCCTTATTGTGCCTTGTACACTTCTATAATTCTATGTCCCTTCTTTATTTTGAAGATGTCCCTTCATCACACATTGAAATTATACTTTCAGTACTTTGTATCAGATTGTTTCTTTCTCAATAGTCTGATGAAGTTCAAATGAACTGGTGTGAAAGCATATCAAAGCTTGTTCAGTCTCCTGAAGATTGACTATTTTTATACTTGTGAATAAAATAGAATAATCAATATGTCAAGTAATAGTGACCAAACTGCACTGGTAGGAGTCAAGCATGTAACTGAATAATAGAAATAAACATAACATTCTGAAATAATCCGCAAAATATTGGACTTACTAGGGTGCCTGGTGTAACATGTATTTTCAAAGGGTTCAATTGTAAACATAACTGTGATTTTATACAGTGGACATGCTTACTAAGGGTGGTTTGTGTGACAGACGATACATTGGGAATATTTCCAGTTGTATTCTCAGTATGCCTACTTCGAGGAGAGAATTCAAATTCTGGAAGGATTTCAGGGAACACGTCTGAGGGTCTGGTCCTCATTAGTGATGTCACTGTTCGTGTGCTTACGTTACTGAAGAAGGAAACCAAATGCTTATTAGTGGTTTAAAGGACCACTGTATATTATACAAATTGGCGCCAGTTTTGAGCGATCACACCAGTCCATTCTGCAAAGAATGCATGCAAATGCATCCTGCTTCTCACTTTGCCTGCAGTTTCTCCCCTGTGGATTGGCAGGATTATTTAATAATAGATCCAGTGTAACCACATATATTAGAAGGTTTAAGGCATCATTAATCTGGATTAGAGAGTACAGTATCCTTTTTTGGGCATTTAGAACAGCTTTATTTCTGAATTTAAATGTTGTAAAATCAATGTTAGTTCTTATAAGGACCCTGATTGTAGCGCTAAAGGAAACTCAAAGTAATAAGTGTTGCTAGGGAGGGGTTTTATTCATATTACCCATACCCTTAAGACTATATGACATCGGATAAGGAATTAGGCCGTTCAGCCCTTTGAGTCTGCTCTGCCATTCAATCATGGTTGATAAGTTTCTCAACCCTATTCTCCTGCTTTCTTCCCGTAACCTTTGATCGCCTTGGCAATCAAGAACCTGTCTATCTCAGTCTTAAATATACTCAATGAGCTGGCCTTAACAGCCTTTTGTGGCAATGAATTCCATAGATTCACCATTCTCTAGCTAAAAGCGTTTCTCTTTATTTCCATTCGAAAAGTTCTTCCCTTTACTCTAAGGATGTGCCCCTGGGTCCTAGTCTCTCCTACCATTGGAAACATCTTCTCAACATCCACTCCGTCCACTCTACTAATCCATAACCTCACTAACATCATCTGTGCTATTTAAAATTATCACCATGGTATCACCAGCTGATGTCAGTATGAGTTTCCCTTCCTGCTGTGGATGTTGTGGAGGGACAGTATGCTGTGCTGTTGATGGAGTACTGACAGACACTTCATTCGGGAAGGAGTGGTGCTGAGGCTTTGTTAGGAGTTGAGTGGATTTGTGATAACCTTCTCATCAGTCAGGGGGACTTCTGTTGCTATTTGGCTGCAGCATTGCAAGGAAGTGAAGCAGAAGGGGAAATAAAATGTGTTTCGAGAGAGAGAGAGACTTTGGGTTGTCAGTAGAAGGCCAACTAATACCTTCACCAGGAGTAATGTTGGGGGGGGGGTAGGGGGCGATGATATACCAAGGAGGTGATCACTGATCTGTACTACCTTTTCAAATGAGAAATGCTGCTACAGACAGGGCAACGATGGTGTTGTGATTGTTGGTGTTGGCAGTAACCACAAAAGTCACCATCACATTCAGTTTCGACGCCAGCAGATCCTTCCAAGATAGAACCAGCATGTTACCAACATCACACAGCTCACTGCATTGGAGAGCTCACTGAGGTCCTGAACACCAGGATAAATGGCTTCACTGTCTTGTCTTGCGGTAATGAGATCCAGGGGTATCAGGAATGTGGATTAGAAAGGATAGGAAGGTTATTGAATGGTGCAACGAATCATTGACAGGAGACAAACAACTGAGCTGGTGCCATGGTTAAGGAAGGCTCAAGGAGCTGAAGATACATTTGGTGTACAGACATTAGAGATCTCAAGTTTGTGAATGTCCAATATTCTGGTAGTAGACTGGATGTATTCATCCTATACCAACCCAGCATCATCACATTGTCATATTGAAAATGTTTGACGGGTTGGCAGAATGATTGCTCAATGGTGAGGTTTGCTCTCTCCACATGTGGCTCTTGATTCTGCTCTGCCACCCATATACGCATGGACACAGCACTGTTACAATGGCATGTGTTCACCAGACTGTGTTCCCAAATCTATCTCGATAGAGAACCCTCTCTGGGGAAAGTCCCTGAGCAGATGGAAACCTTGCTGGAGCATCCTCTGAAAGCTTAATGGCTTCCTTCTCCGAGGTGGATCTAGGATTGAAGGAGTCTGCGGCTGACCTCTTTCTGGTGAAAGTTCCCTGGTTGCTGAAGGAGTCTATAGAAGAAAAGGGAGGGAATTCATTGTGTAAATGGGACAAATGCCTGTGCAGATTAAGAATAACTTAGTGCTGGTATTGATGGAAGAACATAGTAGTACAACATAATGAAACCCACTGACTTGGTTACTCATGGAGGTCTCTCCATCCCAACATGAGTGAATACTACCTGCTTGGCCAAATCAAGAAACCTTTTTCCTCATATGGTGGAGAGGGCAATGGGAACCTTTTGTTCACCTCCTTACCTCAACTGCACACCAGTCTACACCCTCTCAAGTCAATGCGAAGACATTTTTTTTTCTGCAATGGAGGAGGGTTGAGTGTGTTAGAATTGGGTAGAAAATTGAGGCTAAAATTCTATAGTAAAATTAATGGTCATGCAGGAGCTGAAGAGATGATGTCTCATTGAGTGAGTAGGAAGCACAGATATCGAGAAAGGTTAATAATTTGTGAGGATGAGGTAGTTGAGAGGTAGTTGATCACCAAAGTATAAAGGTCGGTTCCCCACTTGCAGCCTGTGAAGAGCTGTAGACCTGGGGTTTAAATATGGTACTATTCAAAACAGTCACATTTGTGTAATTAATGAGGTGAAGAGAAGAAGAATATATGCGAAGTGTCAACTTGCGTCCTGGTGCCTGTGAGCGTTATATTTTTCCAAATATTGAGAAAATACTTCAGCCCTGAGTCAGGCCCAGAATATAATAATGAAAATAGTTCAGATGTATATGCAGAAGCACAGAAAATAATAATTGGCATCAATCTGTCGAACAAATGATAAATTACAGTTGCCACCCTTAATTGAGAACCAGAGCCACTGCATATTCTTCTGGTGGAAACAACAAAAATAGAAAGACACAAAAAAAATCTTGAAAATCATCACAAAATATAACAGCTGGTGAGCATCACCAAGAAATATCTTTTTAGCAGAAGAAGTAAGAATTTATAATGTAATCTATTGCAAATTATTTAATGTTACAACAAATTTTAAAAATCACACAACACCAGGTTATAGTCCAACAGGTTTATATGGAAGCACTAGCTTTCAGAGCGCTGCTCCTTCGTCGGGTGGTTGTGGATTATAAGATCGTAAGACATAGAATTTATAGCAAAAGTTTACAGTGTGATGTAAATGAAATTATATATTGAAAAAGACTTGGATTGTTTGTTAAGTCTCTTGTCTGTTAGAATGAACATGTTGGTTTCAGTTCTTTCATATGTAAATCACAGAACTTTATTAAAAGATATATTCTCAAGTGAACTTTAACAATGTGTCATGTCGGCCCAGATAATGCATTGAAGGTGTGAGCTGTCCTGTGTGAGACTGTCTGTGCCACCATGGTCAGACTGATTCTAATCCAAACAACGGATTTACAGAATCTCACATGGCTTCATGCAGTTTTTGAGCAAAATAAAATGTAATTCTGGAAGTATTAATTGACAAGTGTAAAGGGGTATAAGTCTATGAGAGGGTGTGTGTGTGTGTCTGTGCGCGAGTGTATGTGTGAGCGTTTGAGAGAGGGTCTGCATGAGTGTATGGGTCTATAGGTGTGTGTGTGTGTGTGTGTGTAGTGGGGTCACCTGTAGTGTGACATGGACCTTGACCTGTAGTGTGACATGAACCCAAGGTCCCAATTGAGGTCATCCTCATAGGTATCGAATGTAACTTTTAAAAAAGTTCTGCAATTTACATATGAAAGAACTGAAGCCAACATGTTCATTTTAAAAGATGAGTAACTTAACAAACAATCCAGGTCTTTTTTCAGTATCTAATTTCAGTTACATCACACTGTAAAACTTTGCTATAAATTCTGTGACTTATTATCTTATACTCCACAACCACCTGATGAAGGACCAGTGCTCCAAAAGCCAGTGCTTCCAAATAAACCTGTTGGACTATAACCTGGTGTTGTGATTTTTAACTTTGTCCACCCCAGTCCAAATCATGACAACAAATTTTGAAACTGAAGACAGATTCATTGGAAATGTTAAGAATGATACTGTAGCTGAAATATTCAGCATATTAGGGCAGCACAGTGGCTCAGTGGTCAACACTGCTGCTTCACAGTTCCAGGGACCCAGGTTTGATTCCAGCTGCAGGTGGCTGTGTGGAGTTTGTACATTCTTCCCTTGTCTGTGTGAGTTTCCTCCGAGTATTCTGCTTTCCTCTCGCAGTCCAAAGATGTGCAGAGTAAGTGGATTGGCCATGCTAAATTACCGATTGTGTCCAGCGACGTGCTGGCTAGGTGGATTAGTCATGGGAAATGCAGGGTTGCAGGATTTGGGTGGGATGCTCTTCAGACGGGTGGTGTGGACTCAATAAGATGAATGGGATAATAGAATAGAATCCACACTGTAGGGATTCTATTCTATGAAATTAACAAACATTGAGGAAGTTGGTGAAAACGTAGATTTTTATTCAGAGGATTTTGAGAGTGTTACTGAAGCCGAAATTATACAGTAAAATTAAACAAATGAACGTCATTATGAAAAAAACTTTTTGTCAAATAATGCTTTTG
Source organism: Chiloscyllium plagiosum (assembly GCF_037043375.1). Lineage (NCBI taxonomy): Eukaryota > Metazoa > Chordata > Chondrichthyes > Orectolobiformes > Hemiscylliidae > Chiloscyllium > Chiloscyllium plagiosum. The sequence continues at coordinate 43,195,835 of NW_028270163.1, forward strand.
TATATAACAATTTTGTGTGAATGTAGATATTTGCTTTTTTATATTTGCAGAATTATAATTGTGAATTAAAACCATTGCATGAAATAAGACGATAAGAAATGGGAGTGGAGATAAGGCCATTCAGCTCATTGAGTCCACTCCGCCATTCAATCATGGCTGATGGGCATTTCAACACCACTTATCCGCACTCTCCCTGTATCTCTTAATTCCTTGTGAAATAAGGTGATCAATGTATATGTGGGTATGTTAGCTAAGCTGCAGACGTTTCATCCCCTGCTGAGGTGCCATCTTCAGTGCTTTGAAGCCTCCAGTGAAGCCCTGCTGTATTGTGTCTTCCGCTGCTTCCAGTTGACCATCCTGGTTGTTCGTTGTAGTGGCTCGTATATTGGTTCTAGATCAATATGTTTGTTGACGGAGTCTGTGGATCAGTGCCATGCTTCTCTAAATTCTTTGGCTGTCCTATGTTTAGCTTGTCCTATTATCATTATGTTGTCCCAGTCAAATTTGTGGTCCTTGTCATCTGTTTGTGTGACTACTTGGTGCAGCTGGTCATGGCATTTAGTGGCTAGTTGATGTTCATGAATGTGGATTGCTAGCTGTCTGCCTGTTTGCCCTATATAGTGCTTCATGCAGTCTTTGCATGGAATCCAGTAAACCACACTAATCTTACAGATGATAGGTTTTGGGTTTTTTTGTTCTGGTGAGTTGTTGTCTGAGTGTGGCTGTCAGTTTCTGGGCTGTCATGAACCCAAGTGGTCAGAGAGGTCTGGCCGTCAGTTCCGAGACATTTTTAATGTAAGGTAGCATGGCTATTGAGTTCGGTCGTGACATGTCCTTGCTGCGTTGTTTGTCTGTTGGTCATCTATGGATGAAATTGTGGAATAAGGTAATTAAGTAATGAAATCTGTTGGATATATGAAATGTTTTAAGTGAGTTGTTCAGAGAAGTATTTCCTGATTGGAGCTTCCGTTTTAACATTTATCTTGTACATGTCCATATGCCTAGAGGGTGACTATCTTATCACTTCAGTGAAGCACTTTCTTTATCTCTCATTTGTAAAATCTTGTTTTTAGCTTTCATTCCTTTCTCCCCTGGATAGGTGGGTGGTCCAGCTTGTGCATTAATCAAATTGCATCCTTACAAATTGCATGTTTCAAAAATACTTAATTTTGTCAGCAACTTGTGGCCAGACATCATTTTAATTGGAGCATCGACACTATTGCAGTCACAATGTGTCTGTTCCAAATTGAATGAGAAATTGGAAATTCTGTGCAATTTATACTTTCACAACTTTTTTTGTGAGGCTTAGAATTGCATTTTGCAAAAGCAAGTCGAGATGGAAATACGTTTGTTTCTTCCAACTAAAACGAAAGCCTCCTGTCTTCAAACAGCTCGAGCGTAATAAAGAAAGACCCCTGAGGGAGGGTGTATGTTTCCACTGCATCAGGCAAGCATTTGTGTGATCTGTTTAATGTCTGCACTGTCAGGTAGCAGGAATATCTGTGCTTAACATCACAGACCAAGCTCAGGGGAAAGAATTAGGATACTCAACACTGATTAGTCCTTTGGTCTGAATACACTTGTCTAAAATGGTGGTCTTAAAGATATCAGATGTGAAATACAGGTTCCACTTTGAAGTGATGTATTCTAAAATTGAGTTGTTGAAATCTAAAGGGGTGTGCAGTTTAAAATATAGTACATTAGCAGGAATCTCAATCTTGTTCTTAGCTCTGAAGATGCTTATTTTATAGGCAGCCTTACCAAATTATGTTGAAAGACCAGGTGTCTCTTTAAGCATCACATTGAAAAAAAGTTTAGCTCATGAATTGTGATATACTAGACAGCCACCGTATCACAAGACTGGTCCGAGATAATGAATTGAAATTTGAGGGATCTAGGTATCATTGGTTCTCTTATCATGTCCCAATGTTGTTTTCTTGATTTTAAAACATCTGTTGATTTTTTTTGACAGAAGCCCATTCTCTGCTGGTTCATGTCCATCACTTTCTTTCCTGAGCTGTGTTTCATCTTTCTTAATGATTGTAAAAAAAATTATTCAATTTGTACTTCTTTGCACCTTAACTCACATCACTCTACATTCTTTGAGTTAAAAATGTGAAAATGCCTGTTTTTGCAGTTAATAAACCTGAACTCTTAGAAATTTTACATCTCAAAATAGTCCCATTCTGTCTTGGCATTCCAATCCTCTTCCTGAAGTTATGACAAAATGATCTGATCTTGAAATATGTGACCATGCATGTTTTGGGATTCTAGGGAGGGAAGGCAATATTATCTGATCTAATTCTGGAGAAGAATAAAAAAAACTTGCTTCCCTCAAACAACAAGAAAAGCTCACATCAAGGTAAAATCACTATTGTCCTATCAAACCATAGACTACCCTCTCATTACTGAGAGAAAGAGGGAGAGAGAGAGAGAGAGAGAGAGAGATGACTGGTGGTTTAATCTGAGGGTCACCACATCTCAGACAAGGGGGGAGGTTGAGGAGGAGGGTTCCTCACGATAACCTTAACTGGTGCAGGAGTTGAACTCACCCTGTTGGCATCAGTCTGTATTGCAAACCAGCCATCCAGCCAACAGAGCTAATCAATCTAAAAGTTAACATAATGACAGCGGCTCACTTGACTGCCTCATTTCAAATTGCTGCAGTCAGTTGAGGATTTTTCTTGCCTTTCACAGGTAGTGAGAATGGTCCATCTTAGTATTTATTGTCCTTCCCAAATTCCCTTCAGGAGGCATTGGAAGTTAGTCACCTTGTTTATTTGTGTGTTGTAAGTACATAAAATGCTGTTTGAAGTTTGAACCAGCAATAACAAAGGAATGGCAATATGGTTCCAAGTTTGCTGCCCCTGTCCTTCTGGGAGTTGACATTGCAGGTTTGCAAGGCTCTGTAAAAGAAAGTTTGAGAACTACTGTAAAGCGTCTTGTATATGGTACACACTGCTGTCATTCAGCATTGATGGAACAAGCATATACTAAAGGTGTTGAATGGGATGCTATCAAGAAAGCTGTTTTGTCCTGGATGGTGTTGAGCTTCTTGAGTGTTATTGTAGCTGTACTCATCCAGGCAAGTGGAGGATATTCCACCAAACTTCTGACTTGTACCGTGTAGCTGGTGACCAGGCTTTGCTAGGTCAGAAGGTGAGTTACTCATCACATAATTCCAATCCTCTGATCTGCTGTTGAAGTTTCTGGTTATGGCATTGCTAACTCTGTTGAATGTGGAGATTCAACAACGGCAAGTTGTTGAACATCAACGAGGAATCATTAGGTTCTCATTCATGGGATATAATCACTCCTGTGGCACAAATGTTACTTGCCACTTTCTAGCCCAAACCTGAATATTGTGCAGATTTTGCTGGATACGTACACAGACAGCTTCAGTCTCTGAGAATCTGCAAATGATGCAATTATGAGTGAGCACACCTACTTCTCATCAAATATATTTGTATCTGTTGTAAGTCTATCTCCATTATCTGATAAACATCTACAAACATTGAAATTGTACATAATGTTATGATCTCAGCTGATGATAATACTGGAGATTCCAGAATGAAACCTAGTTTGGAAGACTTTTTTTTTCAGTTTAGCTACCAAGATGTTTAGTCACTAGACATATGGACAAGATGCTGTCAATGTACTTTTAACAAAAGAATATAAATTTATGACACAACAAAGCTACTTATATATATATTATGATTTCAAAATATCTTGTCATAAACAATTCACTAGGAATATCATTTAGACATTCAAAGCCAATGGTGCATCACTTCTAATTTAATTTTACAACTTCCCGATCAACCAATGAGGTTATAAGCATTTCCTACCAGTGCCTTTCACAAAATGTGATTGTCTCTGACTATCCCATAGACACACAGAAGGCTAAGCCACTTTTGTATTTCCTCATTGAAAATTAACAAATGCTTTCTCCAGCCCTTTCCACTTGGAATACTTTTCTTTTGGATTCAAAGATTCTTTTTGAGCTTTGACTAAACTGCCATTTTGTTGGTAAATATTGCTTTCTTCCTCTGAACTAAACATACCATTGTCCTTGGATTTTCATTATAAGTTATAAAGACTCATATCAGTAAGCCTTTTATCAATTATCTCAACTCATAGTTTATCTAGTTATTAAGTCATATGCTTCCTTGGAAATACAGCTTTGAGCTAAATGGTAGAAATGACTTTCTGACCTTTAAAAAAACAAGTCACCTTCATAGAATTAAAATCAACAAACAAGCCCCATAATTCAGAATCCAAGAGCATAATATAGTTTCAAAGTAAGAAATCTGTTACCCTGCTAACCACATCCAAATAGAAAGCATTATTGTAGCCAAAATGTTGTATCTGTTTTGGAGGATGATCAGGCTAACAGCAAATTAGACGCTTTGGTTGCAAATAAATCTAACCAGATTTGGATGAGAACCCATTAGTCCTGATGTCAGGATTTCCTTGGCCTTTGCAACAGGTAAAGTGTTAATCCGGATAAATATGTGATCGAAGTCAGAATTAATTGATTATGGGAACCATTAATTATTGTGGTATATCATTAGCTAGCTTTAATCTTGATCCCTTACATGATCAGATACAACATTTTGTAAGGTGCCACATGGCATTCTGAAATGTATAGTTATCCAAATAAAACTTCATCAAGATTCCACATATGCAAGTTAAATTAATGAACAAAGAATATGTCTTTGAGTTTAGCAATCCCATTGAGTGTGTTCTGAAGAGGAGTTACGGGACTTGAAACATTAGCTCTCTTTCTCTCTTCACAGATGATGCGAGTTCTGCTGAGTTTCTCCCATATCTTATGGTTTTATTTCAGATCTGCGGCTTCCAAATTATTTAACTTTGATCCATTGTGTAATTGGTGGATTTGGGCAGTGGTAAGAAAAGGAATGTGAAATGCATATTTTCCAGCCTTGGTTTGTTTTAAACAGGAGAAGTACTTCATGTTTTTGTGGATCACCCACTTGGACTGCTGTGAATTGAGACAGTTCCTTGGTGTGTTGGTGGGACAAGTGTCTGTAGCAGTTTTTACTGACAGCGCATCTAAAAATAACAACCTTTTGGAAATCAGCATAGAGCACCCATTGCAAACTATGCCACATGGTTACTTCCCTTTAGGAAGAGGAGTGCACATTGTTGAAACATCCGTAGCTTTTATCTTTGTCTCCTAGCCACAAGGAAAACATTATTAAAAATCCTTCAGGACAATGCAAGGATGGATTGGGCAATAACAGCATTCCGTGTTAACTGCAGCCTGCCTGTCCTTGCTAAAAGTATGTCTTTAAAATAATTAAAGGATTTTCTTTCGACAATCACATGGGAATCTTTTCAGGTATTTATTGGACACCACAATTACCACAATGACATAAGCTGTTGTGGTATTGACTGAATATAATACCATTGAAGACGAAGAACCACCATGGTACTGAATTGATACAAGGCACTGGTGAGCTTGCGATTTGGTAACACTGGCATTCAACCAAATCCTGGTGAAATCTTTGTGGTAGTTCATTGCTGCTCTGGTGTTGGCTTATTCTTCGATGATCCATAATGATGCACAAAAAACAATACAAAGCATCTAAGCAGCAAGGTTCACGAGTGGCAAGACAATTTAAAATCCATTGCATGGGACACTTCTTATCTTCCTTCCGTGCCATAGTAATAAATAACTTTATTTTGTAGATTCCCAAATAGCGTGGCACATATTGTGACAACAATTACTAAATCCTACCTCAAACCCTAGAGAGGTCAAGTAGTTTTGTGAATAGTAAAAACTATTGTGTTGTTTTTATCTTCACATTTGGTTATATGAGATGATTCTGCAAATGTATATTGGGTTAAGAATGATGACCTCCACTTTTTTAGGGGAATTGCAGAGCACATAAGCTATTTTTCTTTAAAAAAGAAATTAATTCTCATGATCTGGGCAATTAGCAAATGTTTTTCTTTTAATGTCATTTGCAAGAGAGATGTCATGTTATTAAATGAGTGGGAGACTCATGAAAAGATATAGGAAAGGTATTAATTCCCTATTATAATGTCCTTACTTTTGAGATTTAAGTGTTAATGCTGTAAGCAACATTGCAACATGTGTATGTTGATCATTCTGCTGGCATTGATATTGTCGACCTAATTTTGCCAAAAATAACATGGATGCCATAAGAAATGAAAAGCTGTTCAGGGACCACAAGGTCAGCAAGTTCAGTCGGTCGAACTACAGAACTGAACACATACAACTCTCTTTCATTAAACTGGACCTTGATTTGTTCTCTATCTACTTCACGTAAGAACCTATTCCCACCATATAAATAAGTTGACTTTAAATTACTCACAGTACACAGGAGACCACAATTGAAAGAACATTGAGATCTTGGAAGATTGAAGGGCTGGGGAAATTATAGAGATGGGGAGGGGTAAGATGAAGCAGGGATTTGGAACCATGGTAGAGAATTTAAAAATTGAAGTGTTGCTTAATTGACACAGTGACACAGTACTCACAGATGAATGGGACTGATAAGAGTTAAGATACAGGCCACAGAGCTTTGGTTGAACTTACATTTAAAGAGGACGGAAGGTGGAAAACCAATTAAGTGCATTGGAATGGTCAAGTCTATTGAGAATAAAGGAATTGAGTAAGGTTTTAGCAACAGATGAGCTTATGCACAGAGGCTGATGATATCATGGAACACCAGATCACACTAAATAGAAGAGTAATACGCACGGCCCAAGCTTGCTGTGTCATTCAACATGGTCATAGGAGATCCCGGGCTTCAACTTCACTTTTTCACCTGCTCTTCGTGTTCCTTGATTCTTTGTGAAACCAAAATCTGTCTATCAAATGTATTGAACAATGGCATACTAATAATCCTCTGAGATACAGCATTCCAATGATTCACAAGTGAAGACACTTCTCCTCATCTCAGTCCTCAATGATTGTCACCTCTCATTCTTCTAAACTGCAAGGAATATAAGCCCAATTTTTTAACCTGTCCAGATTAATCATAGGAGAAAGTGAGGACTACAGATGTTGGAGATCAGAACTGAAAATGTGTTGCTGGAAAAGCACAGCAGGTCTGGCAGCATCCAAGGAGCAGGAGAATCGATGTTTTGGGCATGAGCCCTTCTTCAGGAATCAGAGGCCAACTATCTCATCCCATGGACCAATATAGCGAGCCTTCACTGTACTGCCATCAATGCAAGTATAATCTTCTTTAAATATAAAGATTAAAACTGCACACAGTACTCCAGGTTTGCTGTCACCAGTACAATTGCAGTAGTATGTCTTTATTCCTTTGCTCCAATCCCCTTGCAATAAAGACCACCATACCATTTGTCTTTTCAATTGCTTGTCGTACATGCCAGTTAAGTTTTTGCTGTCCTTGTATAGGCAAATCCAAGTTGCACTGAACAGCAACATATACAAGTTTCACGCCTTTCAAAAGATTTTTTTTCTATTCTTATGCCAAAATGAATACCTTCACACTGATCCACATTTTATACCAGTTGCTATCTTCTTGTCAGCTCACTTAACTCATCGATGTCTTCTTATAGCCTTTTTGAGATTTTCCCATTCCTCCACCTAACTTTGTATCACTAGAAAATGTAGATACATTGTTCTCTGCCTGTCCATCTAAACCACTAATATTGATTGTCAATAGCTGAGGTTAAAATACTTATCCTACCTGCCATTTTGAAAATGACCATTTTCTGCTTACTATTTGCCTCCTGTCCTTTAACCAATGTTCTGTTCACATGAATGTATGCCACCAAGACTACTTGTACTTATTTTGTCAATTAACCTTTTTTTGGAAATCTTATTAAACACTTTTTTAAAAATTTGGTTATGGCTACATCTACTGGTTTCCCTTTTCCTCCTCTACTAGTTACATCCCTGCAAAACTCAGATATATTTGTGTCCAACAGGATTTCCCTTTCAGTAGATCATGTTGACTAGTTCTAATGATATCATACTTTTCAAAGTGCTTTGTTAATCTTTCCTGAATAACAGATTCCAGCATTTTACCCATGAACTCATGTCAGTCTAACAGACCTGTAGATTTGTCTACCTGCTATAATTCCTTTCCTTAAAGTAGCATTATATTTACAAACATCAAATCTAAAGGCACTGTCCTCAAACCTATGGGATTTTGGGAAATCACAGGCAGTGGGTCCGATGTCTCTGTAGTTACCTTTGTTTGAGCTCAAAGACATGGGCCAGCAGGTACTAGGAATTTGTCAGTGTTTAGTTCGTTTTAGTTTCTCTGCTTATATTAATTCCCTTAATTTATTGAAGATGGAGCTAGAAATGGACAGTTTTAATGATGGCACACTATATGTTGTTGGAAGCAACTTGGGATGAGTATGACACTAAGATCATGAATAGTCAGGTTCAACCCCAGATATTTGCAAGGAGAGGATGAGAGCTGGTCGCTGGGGCACAGGGAATGTGGTCTTGTTGAAAACAATGGCATCTATCTTCACAATATATTTCTGATCATCCCAGTCACAGAATTATCCAGAGTAATATGACATAGTTCTGCTTGAAAAAAATACTTTTCGCACTCCTAAAATTATTTATCCTTAATCTGATAGGAGGCACATATAAAATTAAAATAATCTAGAACATTGTTAATCATTCAGGATGGCACGGTGGCTCAGTGGTTAGCACTGTTGCCTCACAGCACCAGGGACACGGGTTTGATTCCAGCCTCGGGAAACTGTCTGTGTGGAGTTTGCACATTCTCCCCATGTCTGCATGGGTTTCCTCCCACAATCCAAAGATGTGCAGGTTATGTGAATTTGCTATGCTAAATTGCCGATAGTGTTATGTACATTAGTCAGGGGTAAATATGGGGAATGGGTGAGTTACTCTTTGGAGGGTCGGTGTGGACCTGTTGGGCCAAAGGGCCTGTTTCCATACTGTAGGGAATCTAATCTAATTTCACACATTGCATTTTGTAGGATTTCAACCATAAGTGCAAGGTTGAGCCATTTTGCTTGGCATGTGTCCTTGGGTTTCACCATCATCTGTTTAACTCAATCCATGTTTCTTGATTTGTTTGGAACATGATGGATTGAATGAATTGTTACACCAACACTGTACTTATTTTCTTCTTGTGGATTGGAAGACTCATGCAACCAAGGGGCCATTAACTAAATTCTTGGCTTCCAAAGATAAAATAATTAATTTAGAAAGGAACTGAGCTCAAACAATATCCATGTGAAGAGATCCAAAGGGGCTCAACTGATATCTTTTGGGGTTAGTTTCAAAGAAAATGCAACTTATTTTTGACATTGATATTTAAGATGCAGAATAATGGTATATAGTAGAAGAAGGATGAAACAGTGTTTTATGAGTGGAAGACGTTTTATAAGCATATCCATTATAAATTTGCAATGGTTTTGAAATGGATTTATATGCAGAAGGATTTGTCAAGGGAATAATGTTGTATGGCTGAGAATATAACCATGGTTGGCAATTCTTTGCTCATTGATAGTATTTTTACACTGGTGTTATTTCATGCAATGAAATAAATAATTTGTCATGGAACAGCTGTACGAAGTAAGTGAGGCATTTGGCATTTTAGTTTTTCTCTCAATAGACCAAGGTATATTCCCTTACCTGGTATACTGTGAGTCTAAACTGCACCTTTACCATTCAGCTACCACCCTTTCATCCTGTTGTATATATGTACTTTCCTGTATGGGAAATTTGTGATGAAATGAGACAGCTCATGATAGTAAGAGGATATGATGCCATATGATGAATATGGTAGAAGACTATAAGGCAAAAAGTCTCTAACGTATTGAATCATATATGGCAAGAGGCAAATCTCAGAAGAAAATCTCTGAATGCCAAATAAAGAAAAAAATACTTATGGAATTCTATTCTTTCTTCTTTGAGAAATACCACAAACCTTTGAATCACTGTGGTCCTAGGTGACTTTTGCTGAGACTTGCCATTAATGAAGCAAAACTGATTGAAAATCTTGATTTGATGAAGCATTATAGACTGTGAGTTGGGACGAATAACAAAAGCCTTTCCAAAAACATAGGCAGCACCTGGGTCCTTCTTAATACTCAAAATATACTTCAGTGAAAACTTAGAAACGCAATATATATGAAAAGAAACATGAGGACAGCCAAAATTAATATTTTTACTGTGGCAGTGAGTTATGGCAAAGCAACTAATCATTTCAACTATTATGTAGGTAGATGCTGGGGTTAATATCTTTCCCCACAGGCAAGATGTTCATTTACTATTAATGTTCTCCAAGTTCACTAAGGAAATTTTTATGAGAAAAGTCATTTTCCTTGTATGTGTGTTTCCCATTTGGCTGCTGAAAGATATTTTGCAGATCTCAGTGTGCAAGCCTTGACAATCACAAATCTCAACGTTGATTCCATCTACTCTGGGTAAATGAATCGGGATCTCAGCACAGATCATTCAGTTTTTCAAACTCTTTCGAGTCCTGAATTTGCGTCAGTTGCTGCCAAAGAACACAGTGTATCCCCAGAAATACTGCAAGAAATCATGAAAGATGTTGTAAAATCTGAGGGATTAAATGGCAAGTTTGGCATTTCAGAAAAAGCCTTAATTACGTGCTATGGATTTTTTTCTCACTTAATAAAATAAATATCATCTACTTTAACAAACATAATATCTGAAAAACTCAATTAAACAGGTTTAACTATGTAATATACCTGCAGTCATTCAGATTAAATTTGTTTTAAATCTACCAACAATTGGAACAGTTGGACTGGCACCTTTACTTCAGATATATAAGTATTCTCAGAACATTTAACTACTTCACGGTATCTCCCTCTCTCTGGAAGATTTTGGACTTTGAAAGAAAATGAGCTTGTGACATAGTTTTATTCCACTGAGAGGTTGCCACACTCACTTGGAAAGTGGTGCCGGAAATTTGGCCAATCAGATGTTGCCTTGTTGTACCATGAGTCAACATCTGTAAGTTCAGAGATCAATCACTTCAAGTTTAACCCTCCTGGCCTCTGGTGTTTGCTGTTCACACTGGTACATTTTTTTCAAGCTTGAAATGAGGATTTGATTAGAATGTCAAAATGCATTTTAATCAAGGGGAAGGGGAAAAGTTTTGAGAGTGAATAATTTCTGAACATTACTGTCAATTCTCATAGGACACCAATCACACCATTTTAGGAGATCTGCTAAAGGAATATACATAAAGAATGGTAGGTCCCTAGTGAATACTGAGGAAAAATGGGACCTTGGTGTTCAAGTCCATAAATCCCTGAAGGTGTCAGCACATGTAGACAGTGTGGTGAAGAAAGCATATTGGATGCTGGCCTTCATTAGCTGGAGTGTAGAATACAGGAGCAAGGAAGTCTTTTACAACTTTATAAAACTTTGGTTAGGTCACAGGTGGGCTATTATGAGCAGTTCAAGTGCCAGACCATTGGGAAGGTGTGGTTGCACTGGAGATGGTGCAGAGGAGATTCACCAGGATGTTGCCTAGGATGGAAAGTCTCAGATATTAAAGGAGATTTGATAGGCTGTGTTTGTTTTCCTTGGAGCAGAGGACGCTAAGGGAGGATCTGATTGAGCTATACAAAATTATAAGCAGTATAGACAGAGTAGATTGTGAGAATCTCTTCCCCAAGGCAGATGTATCGAAGATCAGCAGGAATTAGTTCAAGGTGAGGTGCAAGTAGTTTAGAGGTGAAATGAGAAAGAATTTGTTCACCAAGAGGGTGGTGGGTATATGGAATGTGCTGCCTGAGATAATGGTGGAGGCAGATACTCTCACGACATTTAAGAAGTCTCTAGATGAGTACTTAAAATGCATGGGCATAGTTGACGATGGACCAAATGCAGATAAATGGACATAGTGCTTTTTGGTGTTCATTGGTCAGCATAAACTTGGAGGCCATAAGGCCTGATTCTCTGCTGTTTTACTGCATAAACTACATAATGTTATTCTATGAAGCCCATCATCTTCCAACTTCTTCTATCCTGATCGCAAGGATTGCAATTTTTGTCCCTGGGCAACAAATATCAGTTAAGTGAGAAATATCATGACTGCACAAAAGAGCAATTTCACATTTGAAAAATTGGTCAATATTCTATTTGGTAGATTTCAGAATTTATGGTGGCCATTTAGTTGCCAGTGAGTTAACACAAGTGATCGTTCACTCTATCAAGTGATCTAACATTTCTATCGAAGGCAACTACTTCTCTACATGAGTGAATTTATGTCCCTATAGAATTATTGTTTCTGTGGTCCAGGGATAGACCATTGTAAACACACAGAGGACCAATCAAATAAAACAAACAGTAAATAAACAAGCCAGATTGTCAGTGATCAACTCCAAAACAGTAAGCCAGCTCTCAATGGTGTTTGGAGGTTTTCTAAAGCTCAGCCCTAACTTCCTCACTCCCCCACTTAAACCCTTATGTTAGTCCATGACTTCAGATTGCCCAGGCCACCCCAAGTCACCACTGTCCCCACATACATCCTACATAGAGTCATAGTCATAGAGTCATAGAGATGCACAGCATGGAAACAGACCCTTCGGTCCAATCTGACCATGCTGACTAGATATCCCAACCCAATCTAGTTCCACCTGCCAGCAACTGGCCCATATACCTTCAAACCCTCCCTATTCATATACCCATCCAAATGCCTCTTAAATGTTGCAATTGTACCAGCCTCCACCACATCCTCTGGCAGCTCATTCCATACACGTACCACCCTCTGCGTGAAAAAGCTGCCCCTTAGGTCTCTTTTATATCTTTCCCCTCTCACCCTAAACCTATGCCCTCTAGTTCTGGACTCCCCAATCTCAGGGAAATGACTTTGTCTATTTATCCTATCCATGCCCCTCATAATTTTGTAAACCTCTATAAGGTCACCCCTCAGCCTCCGACGCTCCAGGGAAAACAGCCCCAGCCTGTTCAGTCTCTCCCTATAGCTCAAATCCTTCAAAAAACTCAATCAAGTTTGTGAGACATAATATCCCACGCACAAAGCCATGTTGACTATCCCTAATCAGTCCTTGCCTTTCCAAGTACATGTACATCCTGTCCCTCAGGATTCCCTCCACCAACTTGCCCACCACTGATGTCAGGCTCACCAGTCTATAGTTCCCTGGCTTGTCTTTACTGCCCTTCTTAAACAGTGGCACCACGTTTGCCAACCTCCAGTCTTCCGGCACCTCACCTGTGACTATCGAAGATACAAGTATCTCAGCAAGAGGCCCAGCAATCACTTCTCTAGCTTCCCACAGAGTTCTAGGGTACACCTGATCAGGTCCTGGGGACTTATCCACCTTTAACCGTTTCAAGACATGCAGCACTTCCTCATCTGTAATCTGGACATTTTGCAAGGTGTCACCATCTATTTCCCTACAGTCTATATCTTCCATATCCTTTTCCACAGTAAATACTGATGCAAAATATTCATTTAGTATCTCCCCCATTTTCTGTGGCTCCACACAAAGGCTGCCTTGCTGATCTTTGAGGGGCCCTATTCTCTCCATAGTTTACCCTTTTGTCCTTAATATATTTGTAAAAACCTTTTGGATTCTCCTTAATTCTATTTGCCAAAGCTATCTCATGTCCCCTTTTTGCCCTCCTGATTTCCCTCTTAAGTATACTCCTACTTCCTTTATGCTCTTCTGAGGATTCACTCGATCTATCCTGTCTATACCTGACATTTGCTTCCTTCTTTTTCTTAACCAAACCCTCAATTTCTTTAGTCATCCAGCATTCCCTATACCTACCAGTCTTCCCTTTCACCCTAACAGGAATATACGTTCTCTGGATTCTTGTTATCTCATTCCTTAAGGCTTTCCATTTTCCAGCCATCCCTTTACTTGCGAACATCTGCCTCCAATCAGCTTTCGAAAGTTCTTGCCTAATACCATCAAAATTGGCCTTTCTCCAATTTAGAACTTCAACTTTTAGATCTGGTCTATCTCTTTCCATCACTATTTTAAAACAAATAGAATTATGGTCGCTGGCCCCAGAGTGCTCCCCCACTGATACCTCAGTCACCTGCCCTGCCTTATTTCCCAGGGATAGGTCAAGTTTTGCACCTTCTCTAGAAGGTACATCCACACACTGAATCAGAAAATTGTCTAGTATGCACTTAAGAAATTCCTCTCCATCTAAACTTTAACACTATGGCAGTCTCAGTCGATGTTTAGAAAGTTATAATCCCCTACCATAACTACCCTATTATTCTTACAGAAAGCTGTGATCTCCTTACAAGTTTGTTTCTCAATTTCCCTCTGACTATTGGGGGGTCTATAATACAATCCCAATAAGGTGATCATCCCTTTCTTATTTCTCAGTTCCACCAAATAACTTCCCTGGATATATTTCTGGGAATATCCCCCCTCAGCACAGCTGTAATGCTATCCCTTATCAAAAATGCCACTCCCCCTCTTCTCTTGCCACCCTTTTTATCCTTCCTGTTGCAGTTGTATCCTGAAACATTAAGCTGCCAGTCCTGCCCATCCCTGAGCCATGTTTCTGTAATTGCTATGATATCCCGGTCCCATGTTCCCAACCATGCCCTGGGTTCATCTGTCTTCCCTGTTAGGCCCTCACCTTACTAGTTAAAATCCTCCCAAGCAGTTCTAGCAAATTTCCCTGCCAGTATGTTAGTCCCCTTCCAATTTAGGTGCAATCCATCCTTCTTGTACAGGTCACTTCTACCCCAAAAGAGAATCCAATGATCCAAAAATGTGAATCCTTCTCCCATAAACCAGCTCCTCAGCCATGCATTCATCTGCTGTATCCTCCTATTTCTGCCCTCACTAGCTCATAGCACTGGGAGTAACCCAGATATTACTACCATTGAGGATCTCCTTTTTAAATTTCTGCCTAACTCTCTGTAATCTCCCTTCAGAATCTCAACCTTTTCCCTTCCTATGTGGTTGGTTCCAATGTGGACAATGACCTCTTGCTGGCCCCTCTCCACCTTGAGAAAATTCTGCACCCTCTCTGAGACATCCTTGATCCTAGCACCAGGGAAACAACACACTTCTGATTTTTCCCTGCTGGCCACAGAAACATCTGTCTATACCTCAGACTACAGAATCCCCTAACACAATTGATCTCTTGGAAGCCAACATACCCCTCGTTACATTTGAGCCAGTCTCAATACCAGAAACTTGGCTGTTCGTGCTATGTTCCCCTGAGAATCCATCACCCCCTACATTTTCCAAAACAGCATTCATGTTTGAAATGGGTATATCCACAAAAGACTCCTGCCCTAGGTGCCGACCTCTCTCACCCTTCCTGGAGTTAACCCATCTATGTGACTGTATCTGAGACTTTCCCCCTTTCCTATATCTGCCATCCATCACATCCTGTTGCTTTTGCAAATTCCTCATCGCTTCTATGTCTCTCCAACTGATCCACTCGATCTTATAAGATTCGCATCCAACAGCATTTATGGCAGATATAATCTGCAGTAACCCTTAAACTCTCTTTAAACTCCCACATCTGACAAGAAGTACATCTCACTGCAAAGGCCATTTTTGCTCCTTCACAATCTTCAGACCCAGAAAGTAACATCGTCTTATTCCTCTACAAAACACTGCACCAGGTTAAATTAATAGCTATGGCTTATATTTTAAGTTTAATCAAGAGACTTATCTCCAAACTACTCAACCAGGTTCTATGGTACCTGAATTGCTGTGCTCTTCCAGCACCACTGATCCAGAACCAGGTTCTATGGTGCACAGCCCCAGGTTCCATGCAATATTAAAGGAAAGTATTTGCATTCATTGACAGTAAGAACACTTCTAGCGAATTCATAAAAACATCCATATCATTGAAATGAAGAAAAATACTTTTTACCTGGTCAAAACAACCTTGTAGTACTTCCATTCTGGTAGTTTATATCAACAAGCCTGAAAATTCAACAAACCTGCTAGTACAACTTCTTGAAACTGTTATTTATTCTAAGATTAATGGAACACCAACTGTAGTGAAATCCATTTATATTTAAAACTCAGTTCAGCATTGGTAATGGCCATAGCTTTCCAAACAATAATCTTCTTTCTGGAAAGAAAACAATAAAAGGTTCTCATTTCAATTTCAGAGCAGAGTACCTGGCAATTGGTGTAAGAGATTGTGGTTAGATTTTCAAAAGTGCAAAAATTAGTTATTTTCTTAATATCAATGCACAGAAAGGCCAGAGAAAAATAACACTGGGTCAGAAAATAAAATTTCCTCCACAAAATCCCACGTATGGCCGCCATCAGGAGTGAGTAATATCCTCACTTTCTCCTACTGCGGAGCCTCTTTCAAGGATACCTACCTTGAAGAAATTCACCTCCTCTCTCTACAAGGATCTTGGTGAGTCTCTCTCTCCTCCAACTCGGCACCGCCCACTTGACCGGTCCATCGTCTTTCCCATCTATCCGCTCCACCTTCCTCTCTGACCTATCACCTTCACCCCCACCTTCACCTACCTATTGCATTCCCAGCTACCTTTCCCCACAGCCTCACCCCCCACTCCCATTTATCTCTCAGCCCCCCTGAAGCCCACAAGCCTCATTCCTGATGAAGGGCTTATGCCTGAAATGTCGATTCTCCTGCTTCTCGGATGGTGCCTGTCCTGCTGTGCTTTTCCAGCACCACAATCTCGACAAAGTCACCATCAGCTTGGTAAAAAATTGATTCCCTGATGTTTTCTGGAAGTAACCTATTATCTGCAACATTGTGCATTTGGACACTGTTGATGTTTTGTAATAATTGCTCATTTACTTTGACTGAATCCTGTAAGTAAAGAAAACAGGATTGCAAACAGGAAAGGCTATTTTGTGAAAAATATTGCAACATTGGAAATAAATTATCCTGAAGGTCTTCTGACATTCTACAAATAGTCCACTGATGAAACATTGAGTGTATCTCTGCAGAATTTGATGAGGTTGAGACAAAGTAGCGGACAGTGGAACAACCAAAGGGGCCAACGAAGAAAGGATAAGGATGATCATGTCTTTAAGGACTTGGGTGAAAACTGAATAGGTAGCGGGCTTCATGTGTTGGACTCATTGAGAGATCAACTGTATTTAGATACAGAATTGAGTTAAAAAATCTTGCTGAGTGTGCATGAAGTTTCTTTCAGAAACAAAAGCCTCAAAATTTGATGCAGTTTGTTAGCTGATGAAATAGTATTTGGAAACACTTCACAAGATGTTTACCAAGCATCAACTTCTCAAATCCAGGTCTCCACAACTCTGTCTCAGCACTAAATCGTAGTAGCTGAACAATCATGCTCAACTAGACATCTCAGTGTTGACTATTCCTTCTGGTAATGTTGGGTGATTGCAATCCTCCCAATCAACTCCCAGTTTTTTACTACCCTCAGTCATACCTTTAGTTTTTCCAATTTCCTTTTGCATTCCTTTATTTTATACTCAGTGACAATGAAATCCTCTGAGATGCTCATTGAGGTGAGTGGCGCTACACAAAAGTAGGTTTGTGTTTATCATACAGCTTTGTGTGGTAAACAAGGGTGTTTTTGTGCAATCCAAATTTGAATTTGAAGAATTGACACTGTTTTTAACTTATGCTCTTGGACTGTCTACTACTTCAGAACTTATAAATCAGATTGGACTTCTTTTTTCTCATGTTTTCAACTTGTACCTGAAATGGCTGAAGATAAAAGGAACCTTCTCAGTCATGCGCCATTTGCAGATCATATTTATACCACAAGCCAAAGCAAGGAGCATAATATACACTTTAACTTTCTAAAGGTCGGCTGGTCACATTTAATCCTCAACAATTATATCTTCTGGTCACAGAATCACTGAAGTGTTACTGCACAGAAGGAGGTGATTTAGCCCATCGTGCCTGCATTGGCTTTTTTTAAATGAGCAACATTGCCTCCAATCTCCTGCTTTTACCCCACACCCTTGAACACTATTTCTATATAAATACTCATCCAATGTTCTCTTGGATACCTTAGTTGAACCCGTGTCTTCAAAATTCCAGGCAGCACATTCCAAACCATAACTACTCGCTGTGTAACCAAGCTTTGACTCACATCACCCTTGCTTCTTCTGTGTAACATTTTACATTAAGGCCCTTTGGTTCTTGTTCATTTAACCATCAGGAACAACATCTCCCGATCTATTCTATCCAGCCTGCTCATGATCTCTATCAACATTTGTTTGATGGGAGAGAGCCTTCTCTTAAAAAGAATTTAAACCTTTGTTCCAATCAATCAGGGACCGGACAAAAAACAGAAACTAATTCACCCCTTATCCGGTCATAATGGTGTCCTGTTTCTAGCATTCTTCTTCACAGTTTCAGAAACGTGGGTATTTCTTCCCTTCAGGGAGAACAATCCTAGCTGTTCTCAAATAGCTGAAATTTCTATTTCCTGGAACTATTTCTGTAACTCACTTCTGCACTTTCTCCAATGCATTGCAGTGTGGTGTCTGCAACTGTACGCTACAATCCAGCAGATGTCTAACAGATATTTTATGTACTTTGTGAATTATTACATTGCTGTTTATGGGGCTTTGCTGTATGCAACTTAGCTACATTGGTCAGAAATAATACCCTCATCTGTGGTGAATTTCGTAGAGGGGAAATTTAATCAGGTAAGATTGTGGTGGGTTGGTACTCTCTCATCCGCCCAGTAGTGCTCTGGTTAAATCAATGCCAAAAAGTCTTTGGACAGCCTTTCCACCCCACTGTTGGTTAAAGTCTGTAAGTGCATATTCATATTCATTTTTAGGCTTTCCTTCCACTAGAGCTGGTCTTCAACCAGCAGTGGATGGAGATTCGTCCAGCAGAGGCTCTTGTGGTGCAGTGTTCGTGTCCCTAGTTCTAAACCAGGAGGTCCATCAGCGCCACTCACCTCGATGAGCATTTCAGAGGATTTCATAGTCACTGAGTATGAAATAAAAAAATGCAAAGGGAAATTGGAAAAATTAAAGGCATGGCTGGGAATAGTGAAGAATGGAGGGTTGACTGGGAGGACTGCAATCACCCAACATAATAACATCTCTGAAGAGGTCAATTTTAAAAAAAACAATCCCCCTGTGGAGATCCTGGAAAAACAACTCTGTCAGGAATGTTTGTGGACTTCCAGGGTCCCTCATTCACAGGCAGTCAGAGTTGGATTGAGAGAACCGACATTATGAGTGGGGACCACTATGAGTTACCTACAATTCTGCCGTCTGTCTCTATCCTCCATGAAACCCATCCCACAGTTCCCTTCCCAACATTGCCCCATGATCCCATGTCTCAGACCGGTGTGGCACTAGCAACAACTACTGCACTCTTGTGTGAGCAATGAAGAGCTGATGTCCTCTGAATGGCCAGTGCCAGAGGATGGTGATTATGATCCCATGAAAGTCCACTGCTGTGCAAGTAAATGCTCAATTGACAGTTAACACCACAAACATTTACAAAAAGAGGTATTGCAAGGCTCTTGTTGATATAGGAGACTTCCATTAAACATTGTTCAGTCTTGCTCTCCAAAGATACCTCAATGATTCCTAATTATCACAATGATCCAATTCTAAGCAGGATGTCAAAGTGTGTTCTCAGCGTACAATGTGAGCAGGGTGCTTGGGGATAGGCAGTAATGCCAAACTTGGAGAGTGTGTTGCTGGAAAAGGACAGCAGGTCAGGCAGCATCCGATGAGCAGGAGAATCGACATTTCGGGCCAGAGCCCAATGCCTAACTTGCCAGAAATGCCAACATTCCATTTTTGAAGCTGTGAAGAAGAAGCTAGAAACAGGATATTGTTATGATTGGATAAGGGGTGAATTAGTTCCTCTCTTTTTAGGTCCCTGGTTGGCTACAACAAAGGTTTAAGTTCTTTTTAGGAAGAGACTGTTTCCCACTAAACAAGTTGTGATCAAATTTCTACCATATCAGGAAAGAGCCAATTAGAAGTTTCTCTGGAGTTCAGGACAGAGCTGTTTTATTATTTGTTATCCCAAAAAAAAATTAATAAAGACACATTAAGCATACTGCCTTTGAACAATGACATAGTGACACACACACACACACAAAATCATACGAAGTTAAAACAGGACAGTGTTTAGCACAAAAGGAAGATGAAAGGATATACAGTTTACAGTACCTTGGATGTCCTTGTGGCACAGGGTTTTAACTTGAGACCATGGTTGGTTTGTTGGCTTCTTGGACCAACAGCAGCAGTTATTCTTTAAGTCTTTGGTTTTCTCATGTTTACTTTGAGTCAGTGATGTCCTGGATTTTGTTTTCTTTTACAGAAGAATTTTTATAGAATGCCTATAGTGTGGAAATAGACCATTCGGCCCAACAAGTCCACACAGACTCTCCAAAGGGCATTCTACCCAGACTCACCACTAACGCTATCCCTGTAACCTCCCATTTCCCACGGCTAATTCATCTAATCTACACAGCCTTGGACACTATGGGCAATTTAGCATGGCCAACCTGTCCATCTTTGAACTGTGAGAGGAGATCAGAATAACCGAAGCAAACCCATGCAGACACTGGGAGAATGTGCAAACTTGACACAGACAGTCACCTGAACCTGTAACTGAACTCAGGTCCCTGGTGCTGTGAGACATCAGTGCTATCCACTGAGCCACCTTTTTTTCTTCTTCTTCTTCGACAGAGAGAGAGAGAGAGAGATCTCCAGTCTATTACAATTCTGCAGTCAAAAATCAATTTCCTCTGCTTTTTTTTTATCCAAAAGATCCTTGAATTCTTTCTATTTATCTATAGCCAATGTTTTATCTCCAATATGTGAAGATTCCCAAGATGGTATCAATCAGATAAGGCACAAGGACCGTTCCACATCACCCAGGGAGGAAGTAGACTGATTTCATGCCATAGGGGAAATTATTAATTTCAGCTTCAAGCTGTCTTTTGTCTAATCCACATTACTTTCATGAAACCTAGCGAACCCGTGTAGGTTAGGTGATGCCCTGAGGCCATTTTAAGTTGCTGCTTTTGGTTCATTATTAAAACTATTTCAATACAGATATTAAATTGGACAAGGGAATTTAAAACTCATCAGTTCATATTTTCCATCATTATTAGAATGTAAATAGGTTAAAAAGTCAACAGGCATGTGACAGATGCAATGCAGCAATAAGATCCAGTGTATTCTTCATAAAAGATCAATGAAAGGAAACACACACCAAATGGTCAGATTTGTGACAGGACTGGAAGAAGCTAGGCATTTTTCAAAGTGAGATTATAGGTAGAAACTTCAAAAGGCAATTAGGACCCAGTTTTTGGCACAATAACCACAGAAAGGATGTTGTATTTATGGCTCACAATTGAATATTATAATCATTTTAAGGCATCCTGTCAAAGGAAGAGTAATAGAGAAAATACAAGCCAACGCTTCAGTAAAATCACATCAAGAATGAATCATTATATTTAAAGACATGAAAGCAAAAAAACATGGCAACAAGTTAAAGAGAGTTAAAGTTGGAAATCTAAGCACTTGTTTCAGACATCAAATTTATTGCAAAGTGACAAAAACTCAAAATGATAATCAGAAGAGGGGAATTAGAAGTATTTTTTTTGCCAAACAGTTAAGCCCCAAATATAATCCCTAGATCATTTTCCCTTTGGAAAGTCAGAGACTAGGTGTGCTCTGGAAGATGTGCTTTAAGACCAGGCAGATGTCTTGATTATGGGGGATTTGTCTGGGACATTTAAACTTTTAATAGGCAATTACCTGGTATTGGAGTCCTCAAAAAAAGAAGTCCTAACCTTGAGTTAGAGTCAGAGACTTCAGACTTCCCATTCCCCCCAGTCCAGGTTGAAACCCAGAAACCTGTTCTCTCACTCCATTTCTGTTCTGGAAAACTCCCAGCTCTGCCTACACTGGAACCAAACTGATCTGACCTCCCTTCACTCTTCCTACCTTGGATATCTCCAGCTGGAGCCAACCTGACCACTCTTCAACTGTGCCCTATACCCTCATCTACTTGTCATCTTGCATTCTCCTCACTGACCAGTGTCCTTTCCTTCCACCCTCCCAGCACCCAGCCCCTGACTTACCTGATGACCAATTCCCATAACCATCTTGTACCCTAACCCACTCCCTGTCTCGACTGCAGTCACCGACCTTCCACCTATATCGCTCACCCACTTGGCATTTTACCCCCTCAACTCCTGGCACTCTACTCCCTCTTCCACTTACATGACATGCTAAGTTATTCTCAATGGTTATCAAAGTGACTTCAGGACCTTGAAATCTTGAATTATGCCAGTTGATGTTGAAACAAAAGGGGTGTGGTTTCAATGCTGATCCCACTCATGAGTCCCTGGCTGATTAAAAGGAATTGAAGAGATATGGGGCATGGATACAGGATCATTGCTTGCACCGAGCAATATAGACTACTTCACCTCATATACTGTGTACATGTGAACTCTATGCAGCTCCATGTGAAATAGCAAAGCAGTCTTGGCTAAGACTGTGGCACAAGCCAACATCACTAACATAAGGCTGTCAATAAATCCTTACAATGTTGTTTATGGAATCAGGGTCTGTATACTTCAGTGTATGAATAAACATACCCTGAGATACTTCAAGTTAAGTTAAAGGGCCCATATCAATTCAACCCTCCACTCCTCCCATTCAATCAATGAAGAAATGAATAAATATCCAAACCCAAGCAAGGTAAAAATAACAGTGCCTTTACTGAGATGTCATGGAATATGAATGATATAAAATCCGACTGAATTGGTAGTAAGGCCATATTGAAAATAAACAAAACCCGTTTTAATTGTCTCATTGCAATTTATCAACATTTTCAACACAAAGATTTGTGCACCTTACATTGATAAAGAGGTCATGAGTTGATAGAGTGACAATGAATTCCCACCAGGAAAGTCCCAATAGGACATACCACAGAAACTGGGTCAATGAATTTGGTCATTTGAGTGTTACAATAAGAGGAAGAAATGCCATAAAACCTGCATGAAAGCAACCTACCATGTAGCTCATACATGAAAATATTCCACAGTCAGACAAGTTTAGATAGTTTAGATAGTTAATACCCCATAAGTCCTCCTATCCAGTCACTCAGTGATAAAGCAAGGCAACAAAAGATATGCAATACTCATACACCTACTTCCATTCCCATGTAGATTCCTGATAACCTGAAATAAAATTCAGACTACCATGCCCCAACATCTCTGGCAATCATCAAATTTCCCCTTCCAGGCAATGCAAGAAGAGTTGCCCCTGGAGACCAACACAGCCCCTTCTCACCACCTCACTCATTAGGTTTTGTGGATGGACGTCCATTGGTGACTTTGACCAGACTCAAAATAAGATCCATAAGTGGTCAACTGGTGGCCACATACAGGCATCAAATCACCAAGTCATTAATTTTGCTGTCTTTCCTGCAGGTGAGAAAGGTCGTTGGTTGATGAACTGGAAAGTCTGAATACCAGGTTTGAGTAGGGACCTCTTTTTGCCCCAAACTAGAGAAAATTAGGGGCATCAATAGAGGGCCAGGGTGGTGGCCTTTGATAGCCCTTTCCTCTGACCTCCCTGATCACCCTCTCACTATGACCCCTACCCTGCAACAAGAAGATAACAGTCACTGACTTTCTCACCATTGGATCCCTGAAGTGGTGGGCCTTGACCAGCATTTTTTAGGACCAGTTAATCAGATAATTGGCTTGTGATCAGTTGAAGCATTCTGATAATGGCGATAGCATGTTTGCTGTTAACTAACATGCTTGCCTCCATATTTAATTTCAAAGGTGAAATATTGCACCTGAACCATCATGTCATGAATCTGAATAACCAGAATAGAACATCAAACAATACAGCGCAGAACAGGCCCTTCGGCCCTTGATGTTGCGCCGACCTTTGAACTATTCTCAGCTCATCCCCCTACACTATCCCAATATCATCCATGTGCTTATCTAAGGATTGTTTAAATCTCCCTAATGTGGCTGAGTTGACTACCTTACCAGGTAGGGCATTCCACGCCCTTACCACTCTCTGCGTAAAGAACTTGCCTTTGATATCTGCCTTAAATCTATCACCCCTCAATTTGTAGTTATGCCCTCTTCTACAAGCTGACGTCATCATCTTAGGAAAAAGTCTTTCACTGTCTACCCTATCTAATCCTCTGAACATCTTGTATGTCTCTATCAAATCCCCCCTTAACCTTCTTCTTTCCAATGAGAACAGACCCAAGTCTCTCAGCCTTTCCTCACAAGACCTTCCCTCCAGACCAGGCAACATCTTGGTAAATCTCCTCTGCACCTTTTCCAATGCTTCCATATCCTTCCTGTAATGGGGCGACCAGAACTGTACACAATATTCCAAGTGTGGCCGCATCAGCATTTTGTATAGTTGCAGCATGATATTGCGGTTCCAGAACTCAATCCCTCTACCAATGAAACCTAACTTCTTAACAGCTGATCTTCTAATCCACCTGAGTTGCAACTTTCAGGGATCTATGCACATGGACTCCAAGATCCCTCTGCACATCCACACTACCAAGAATCTTTCCATTGACCCAGTACTCTGCCTTCCTATTATTCCTCTCAAAGTGCATCACCTCACATTTAACTGCATTGAACTCCATTTGCCACCTCTCAGTCCATTTCTGCAGTTTATCCAAGTCCCCCTGTAACCTGTAACATTCTTCCAAGCTGTCCACTACTACACCGACTTTTTAGTGTCATCTGAAAAGTTACTAATCCATCCACCTATGCCTGCGTCTAAGTCATTTATAAAAATGGCAAACAGCAGTGGTCCCAAAACAGATCCTTTTGGCACACCACTGGTAACTGGACTCCAGACAGAATATGTTCCATCAACCACCACTCGTTGCCTTCTTTCAGAAAGCCAGTTTCTAATTCAAACTGCTAAATCACCCTCAATTCCATGCCTCTGCATTTTGTCCATCAGCCTACCATGTGGAACCTTATCAAAGGCTTTACTGAAGTCCAAGTATACCACGTCAACTGCTCTGCCCTCATCTACATGCTTGGTCACCTTCTCGAAAACTCAACGACCTGCCCTTGACGAAACCATTTTGACTATCTGAAATCAAATTGTTGCTTGCTAGATGATTATAAATCTTATCTCTCATAATCCTTTCCAAAACCTTTCCTACAACAGAAGTAAGGCTCACTGGTCTATAATTACTTGGGTCATCTCTGCTGCCCTTCTTGAAGGCATAATATTTGCAATCCTCCAGTCCTCGGGTACTAAATCTGTAGACAATGACGACTCAAATATCAAAGCCAAAGGCTCTGCTATCTCCTCTCTAGCTTCCCAGAGAAAACTCAGATAAATTCCATCCGGCCCAGGGGACTTGTCTATTTTCATACCTTCTAGAATTGATAACACCCGTGCGTAACTAACCTCGATCCTTTCTAGTCTAATATCTCGTACCTCATTCTTCTCCTCTACAATATGCTCCTTTTCCTGAGTAAACACTGATGAGAAATGTTCATTTAGCACCTTTCCAATCTCTACAGGGTCCACACTCAACTTCCCACGTCTGTCTTTGACTGGCCCTATGCCTACCCTAATCATCCTTTTATTCCTCACATACCTATAGAAAGCTTTGGGGTTCTCCTTTATTCTATTTGCTAAAGACTACTCTGTCCTCTCTTTGCTCTTCTTAACTCTCTCTTTAAATCCTTCCTAGCTGATCTGTAACTCTCCATCGCCTCATCTGAACCATTTTGCCTCATCAACACATAAGCCTCTTTCTTCTTCTTAACAAGAGATGCAATTTCTGTTGTAAACCACGGTTCCCTTACCTTATCACTTCCTCCCTGCCTGACAGGGAAATACGTCTCAAGGACACACAATATCTGTTCCTTAAACCAGCTCCACATTTCGATTGTCTGCATCCCCTGCATTTTGCTACCCCATTCTATGCATGCTAATTCTTGCCTAATCGCATTATAATTGCCCTTGCCCCATCGATAACTCTTGGCCCATGGCATGTACCTAGCCCTTTCCATCGCTAAACTAAATGTAACTAAATTATGGTCACTCTCTCCAAAGTGTTCACCTACAACTAAATCAAACACCTGGCCTGGTTCATTACCAAGCACCAGATCCAGTGTGGCCTCCTCTCTTGCCGGCCCTTCAACATACTGTGTCAGGAAACCCTCCTGTACACATTGGACAAAAACTGATCCATCGAACATACTAGAGCTATAATATTTCCAATCAATGTTGGCGAAGTTAAGGTCCCCCATAATGACCACCCTATTCCTTTCACTCCTACCCAGAATAATTTTGCTAATCCTCTCTTCTGCCTTCCTGGAACTCTGGAGGCCTATAAAAAACTCCAAGAAGTGTGGCCTCTCCTCTCCTGTTTCTAACCTCAGCCCACACTACCTCATTAGACGAGTCCTCATCAAATGTTCTCTCAGCCATTGTTATACTATCTTTGACTAACAAGGCCACGCCTCCCCCTCTTCTACAGCCTTGCCTGTTTTTAATGCAAGATCTAAACCCTGGAACCTGCAACATCCATTCCTCACTCTGCTCTATCCATGTCTCCGAAATGGCCATAACATCGAAGTCCCAGATACCTATCCATACTGTAAGCTCACCTACCTTATTTTGGATACTTCTGGCGTTTATGTAGACACACTTCAAACCGGTTTGCTGTCTGCCAACACATTCCTGTGACCCTGAAATCCTGTCCCTGTCCTTCCTACTCTCATCCTCCTGTGCACTGCAACTACACCTCCGGTTCCCATTCCCCTGCTGAGCTAGTTTAAACCCACCCGAATAGCACCAGCAAATTTCCCACCCAGGATATTAGTACCCCTCTGGTTCAAGTGAAGACCGTCCTGTTTGTACCAGTCCCACAGTCCCCAGAATGAGCCCCAATTATCCAAAAACCTGAAACCCTCTCTCCTGCACCATCCTTGCAGTTGTGTGTTTAGCTGATATCTCTCCCTATTCCTTGCCTCACTATCATGTGGCACGGGTAACAATCTAGAGATAACAACTCTGTTTGCTCCAGCTCTCAGCTTCCACCCTAGCTCCCTGAAATCCTGCCTTACATCCCTATCCCTCTTTCTATCTATGTCGTTGGTACCTCCATGGACAACGACTTGAGGCTGGTCACCCTCTCCCTTCAGGACCCCAAAGATTTGATCCGAGACATCACGGACCCTGGCACCTGGGAGGCAACGCACCAACCGTGAGTCTTGTTCGTTCCCTACAAACCTTCTAGCTGAGCCTCTAACTATTGAGTCCCCAATGGCTAACACTCTCCTCCTTTCCCTCCTTCCCTTCTGTGCAACAGGGACAGGCTCTGTGCCAGAGACCTGGGCCCCAGTGCATACCCTTGGTAAGTCGTCCCCCTCAACAGTATCCAAAATGGTATACATGTTTTTCAGGGGAACAACCACAAGGGATTCCTCCACTGACTTTTTTTCCCCTTTCGAACAGTCACCCAGCTTTCTTCTTGCCTAGGAGTAACTACTTCCCTGTAACTCCTATCTATCACAGCCTCTGCCTCCCGAATGATCCGAAGTTCATCCAGCTCCTGCTCCAGTTCCCTAACACGGTCTTGGAGGAGGGAGGGTTGGGTGCACTTCCTGCAGATGTGCTTGGATGGGACACTGTTGGTGTCCCTGACCTCAAACATCATGCAGGAGGAACATTGCTCTCCCTCCACTGCCACCCCTGCTAGTCCCCTAGTCACAGAGTAAAAAGAGACGCTTACCTGATATGTCCCTGGTCTTTAAGGTTAGAGGAGATGGTTGTGTGGGAGGCCCTACAAAGGTAGGGTCTTGGTTGAGAAGACACTTACTTATATTAGCAGGATGGAAATAAAAATAAGAAGCCTCTGCTTTCCCAGAAACCTCTGCTCTCTGACTTCAAATTTAAAAGCACAAATCGTGACTCACTGCTCCCGGCAGGCCCCTCGTGCAACTCTCACCCTTCGAGTTGCTGCTGCCGCTGCTGCTGAAAAACAGAAATGAATCTGTTATGCAATGTTGTTTCTCATTGTCAGTATACTTTTAAGAGACATGCTCATGATCTCAATACTGCATCATAATGTGTGACCTGGGGCGAGAATGTTCTGCACTCGATCTTACCCCAGAATGATTTGAAGCATGACCACCACTGAATGGGGTCAGCTAGCTCAATTGCCAGATGGCAAGTTTGTGATGTAGAATGGGGGCTGATCGCAAGGATTCAATTCCCACATCTAGCTGAGGTTGCCATGGAGTAACTCTCCTTCTCAAATTCTCCCCTTGCCTGAGGCATGGTGACCTTCAGAGTAAACTGCCACCAGTTGTCTCCTTCAAATGAGAGAGCAGCCCTATTTTCTGGTAGGATTATGCCAACTTAATATTTAGCTTTACTGGAAGAATGTTTCTCTTTGTAATCTAATAACTGATTCATAGCCCAGACACTGATGTGCCTGTGAATGTATTGTTTATATGTAATAGCCAGTTGCAATAAATTTCTGTTGGATTCTTCAATATCATGATATCCAAGCCCAGTTTCTTATGTAATGATAGATACTATGAGCCTTCGGTATGTGGTAAAACACTATGTTGCACTATGTTGGAAATAAAGTCAGATCATGGTTCACAGTGGTGTCTTTTTATAAAAAAATGACTCAAATGTCTTGGTGGAAGATATGTTGAAAATTAATTGAAGACCAACAGGACAACAGTTTGGATATCAATAAATATAGATAATTGGCAGCATCAGTTTCTGTGAGTACAGATATCTATACAGATTTATAACTGGGACATTAATCAACAAGCAGGCAACAATAGAAATTAGAGTTAACTTCTAATTGATTTTAAGAGTGACTCACTTAAATATAAATAGTTGAAGTTACAAATACAATCAAAAGTAAAAGCTGCAGATCCATGTAAAATCACAGCAACTACTCTGCCTTTGTTAATCTTTAAAAAGCCATGAACCTGCTGGTACAATGTTTTTGTAAGGCAGTTAAATGGTCCTCAAAGCTTCGCTCCAAGTTTCCCTAGAGGAAAAACACAGCTTGAAAACAATATATAGGCATTGATTTAAATGAACAACCTTTGTCCAGATCTTGGTCAGTTCTATTATTTTCTTTCTCCAATTTGGGATTTTTTAAAAAAGTCCATGTGCTGACATCACTCTTTCTTGGGCTTGAACACTGCCTCCAGATGGAAGCTTGCTGTAATCATCTCTTAATTTTTAAATCAGCAACCACAGGAAAAATAAATGGAAAGATAAAAAGAGAGAGGTGTATAATGAGTAAAATAATTCAAAAATCTGGAATACACTCTACTCCTAAACTCAAATCAAAGACTTGCGAACAGAAATGGAATTTAAACAATTACTTATGGACCAAGCAATGTTCAATGACATCTTTACTAAAGTACATCTATTCAAACAACATGGACAATTCCATTTTACAGATCACATTTTGGATGATCCTGAGAAAAGAGCTCCAAAAAAGAGCTCTAATTTCCCATCAAACCTCTCATAAAAGAGAGGTTTCTCTGAATTAACCGATTTGAACTTTCTAAGGATGTTAAGAAAGATCTGGGAAGTTCTCAAACACCAGCTCAGAGAGACAACTGGTCGTGGTGTAACCTGAGGGTTACCACATCTCAGGTGAGGGGAGTGTTTGAGAAAAGGAATCTTTTGTGGTAACATCAACCTGTGTGGGAATTGAACTGATGCTGCTGCTGTTGCTGTGCATCGCAAACCAGTTGTTTAGCCAACTGAGCAAACCAATGTCCCCCCTCTTCCACCCACCACCCCCCTCCCACCTCTGGGCTAATAGAGCAGTTCTCTCATTAGAGAGTGACAAGTGGGGAAGCAGATGGGTTGATGATGGTGTATGATAACAGGCACATGGGTCACAATAGGGTGGCAGGTGGTTGAGGGTGAGGGGTGTGGGTGAGGAGTGTTGGGAGAGGGATGGGGTGAGGGATGATGTCATGTTTGGTGGGAGGAGTTAGGTCAGCAGAATGTTGGGTGAAATCATGGAGGCTGTCGTTTTGGGAGGGATATTTCAATTATTGAATTTGGAGGATTCTGAAGAGAGGGGTGGTGGGGGGAGGTGGAATTGGGGGAGTGATGGGGAATCCATTTGGGCACGGTCTGGTCGGTATGCGTGGGTAAGGAGGTGTTTTGAACTGGGCGAGTGCTGAGTCTGGTCAGAGGGGATGCTTTAAGAGGGTGGCAGATTGATGGGCCTGGATTGGGTCAGATTAGTCAGGAGATGTTGGTTCGGGTTTGGAATCTCTTGTCAGGATGTTGTCAGGGCAGGTAAAGAGGGAACGAGGGTTTCAAGCCAAGTCAGATCAGCTCAGGAACAGAGGGAATCTGATCAAGTCATGTTATTGGTAATGTTGTGGGGGTAAGTTGGGGGTGGCCAGGGGTCAGGCGAAGGTTTGATTTTGACCTACCTAGTGGTGAGGCAAGTTTTGCGTCCCGGGTTACCTTTCCCAGGTTACTATGATAGTAAATCAATCAGAACTGTCCAAAATTCTTGACTCCAATTCAGAGACAAGAACTGTTTTGAGGGTTCCAGGTGTCGGGCAATTGCCCAGTGGAAGTTGAAAATTCCTTACCATCTGGTGATTGCTACATCAAAACATCCCAGTGTTCCTATAGCACATGTTTCAGGGTGTGTCACGGCAACAGCCATCTTACAATTGGAAGACCTGGGACCTATTCAACTGAGGGAGAAGAAGACTTTCTCTGAGCGGTGTGAATGGAGTTGATTTTAGAAACAGATATATCCTCCATTATTTACTCGATGGCTTGTGAACTGGGTGTAAAATATCAATAGACATATTATGAGTCTCCTGGGCCATCAGAAGGCAGTGAGTTATAAATTAAATCAGTCATCATTTAATCTGAGGGCAGACAATATTTTACAAGCCAAGCCAAAATACTGGAACATAGTAATATGATGACTGACATGATTTACTTCAATTCTATTGAATCAGTTTTATTTTATTGAGAATTCAAGAGTCGAAGGGTTCCGGTTGGAATACATTGTACATTCTTATATATGGTATTTTGTCATTTGTTTGTGAATCAAAATCGATCTCTTTGGCAGTTTTGTTTTTTGGATGGGGAACTTTCAAATGATTCGAAGGGAGGGTGGTCAGGATCATAGGGAAAAAAATCAGCACCAGAGAAAGACTCAGCTTTCCCTGGCTTTATAACAGCTATGAATTGGTTGATATTTTTGGCACTGGGTTGAAGTCCCATTTTCTGATTTAGAAAAAAAAAGGTAGTAGGCGTCAGCCCAAGGCACACTCTGCTCTCTGCCTGCCAGCTCCAAGTGGTCTCAGGTGACATCTTACATCTCTCAGAGAAACACTAAACCCTCCGATTGGTTGTCTGCTGTATTTTCCCATTTTTTTCCTCCATGTGCAGTGGCTGACTTTTTTAATTGCTTTAATCTGTACAAACATTTATAAAGATGGTGGTGGCAACACTAATTACTTGCATATTAGGAATGATTTCTTTGCTATAATGAAAACAAATTGAATGGTAAAAGCCCTGATTTTTTGGATTGCTAATAGCCAAGGAGGGGAGGTGTTCCTTAGCATTACAGAAAAAATTTTGTTGGGTTTATTTATTTAGTCTGTGGGTGAGAGTAAGGTATTTTACCATTGCAAATTTGTCGTCTTATTTTGTGATTTATAGTGTTTTGCTTGTACTTTGTCATGGAGACCCCTCTTTAATTGGTTTCAGAAGATTCTTTTAAAACTTGACATTCATTCTGATAAAAGTACAATTATATGGCATGCAAGCACTATTATAATTTGCAACTCCTCTTCATTCAACAGAACCAGCTCTTGCTGTGGGTTGGACAGTGAATTCTTTTTCATATGTTGATGTGCGCTCTGGTACATCAACAGCTGCCTTTAAACTCAGTAACCCCTTGAGCATTACTTGTCCTTTATGATTTATCAAAATATATAAGAATGTTCTATAACCAAAATCCCTTGCAACATTATTTTTGCAAACACCATTTGAATAGCGGGGGCATCAGAAACAATCTCAACAAAATGTTCCCAAATGATGGGCAAAGCAGCAAATTTAAAACGGTACATGTTGTCCCAATTCTCTTGGTCTGTAGGTATAATGGATTTATAGCGAGTTCTGAACATACTTCCCTGGAAATTGTTTAGTGTATAGTGTGAAATGTGGTTCACCAGTATTGATTAAAACACATTTTAATTATCTTGAATTAATGATAATCTTTTACTCAGGGAATAGTACGTGAAAACTAAGTAACATTCACATTCAAAAGACCAAATAGGCCATGATTTCCCTAAAAGCTGTCCACATATTCAAAGCTGATCCCGTTTTCCTTCCCTTCTGAGGCGCTCTCCCATTAAGCTATGCAATCTACATGGATTCATCACTTCCTTATTACCT
Source organism: Chiloscyllium plagiosum (assembly GCF_037043375.1). Classification (NCBI taxonomy): domain Eukaryota; kingdom Metazoa; phylum Chordata; class Chondrichthyes; order Orectolobiformes; family Hemiscylliidae; genus Chiloscyllium; species Chiloscyllium plagiosum. Next base: position 43,228,262 of record NW_028270163.1, read on the forward strand.
GCTTTCTTCCCCAGTCACTTGACATTCTCATACTGTCCCCATGCACAGAGCCATTTTCTTCCTCTACATACTCAGTATTCTGACCGCCAGTTGGATCATAAGTATAAGCGAACATTGATCTTTTCTCTTTTTTTCTTGGTCTCATGTGTCCAATGTTGCTTCTTGATTTCAGCTTAACAACCCTCTTAAATCATCTTGAGCCAATAGGAATTACAGATAAGTTTTCTGCATGCTTCTGAAAATAGCCCAGAAGAAAACTCAGAGGGAATTCCCAGAAAGAATGCTTAAGAGGAAACACGCTCTTGCGGGTTATGTGCATCTCTTGAAACTTTAAAGTCCAGACTTAATGGAAAGCATGTCTTCTCTGTCTGCATCATCTGAAGCTACCGCATGCAAAGTTCTGAGGAAGAGTTACTCACCTTGAAGCATTAACTCTAATTTCTCTCCACAGGTGCTGCCAGACCTGTTGAGCTTTTCTAGCAATTTTTATTTCTATTTAAAGCATCTGCAGGTCTTTCGGATTTTATAAAGACAATATCTCGTTTTAAGATAGCAAGATTTTACAATATGTTCAAACAGCACTTGCAATTGCTATTTCATTCCTGAGGCAAACCTGAGCAATTCCCAAGTTATTGCCAAATTGGGAATTCCAATCTTCTGTTCACAGATAAAGTGATGGTGCAAGGAAGCACCAGTTTAGACAGAAAGTGAGAAAATCAACACAAATCTGAGACAAATTAAAACAGAAAGTGCTGGAGAAACTCAGTAGGTCCATCAGCATGCGTGGAGAGGAAAAGCAGAGTTAATGTTTCTAGACCAGTGACTCTTCATCAGAACTTAAAGCGGCTAGGAATTGGTAGTATTTATTCTGATGCTGTGAGTAGTGAGATGGACAGAGGGAGATGATGCCCAGAGAGAAAGAAGAAAGGGGGAATGAACAAAGGGAATGGTGATAGTAAGCCAGGGAAGAAGAGGAGGTGAAAACAATGAATATGTTGCAAATGTGCTGTCTGTGCTGAGAACAACCCATACAGGTCATGACCTGGGGGTGTATGGATGTGTAACTGACAAAGCTCGGAAATTGTTAAACTCAATCGTGAGTCCTAAAGGCTTTACAATGTCGAGCTGGAAGATGAGGTGATGTTCCTTGAGCTTGTGTTGAGCTTCACTGGAACACTAAAGCAGGCCTTATTGACATGGTAACAAAATAGTGTGTTGAAGTGGCAGGGAACTGGAAGCTTGGAGTATGCAGAGTGTAAGTGTTCAACAGAACAATCAGCCAGTCTGCGTTTCATTTCCCCAGTGTAGAAGAGACCACAAAACTGAATGGCATCTTCTTTGCAGTTAGATCTTGAGGCAACAAATCAAGTCCTGAAATGCAAAGTTAGAATTGTGTACGGTCCTTAGAATTGAACAATGTGACAAGACAGGTTATTGGAGAGACTGCTTCTAAGTGGAAGGAAATGATTTCCTTTCTGAAGGGCAAAAAAGAATGAGTATCAGAGGACTTTCATTATGATTTTATTGGCTTATTGGCTGAATGAGGCAAAACCAAAACTTTACTTGAAGTTCTGATACTTTATTCAAGTAAAAATTTACCTTTGTTGTGAAATATCTGACTTAGTACTTGGGGCAATTTAAAACTGCATCTGTCTTTGTAATGTGCAACATACCTGGGCTAAAATCTTGATTGAAAAGCTTAATTTTAGTTGATCTTATCTACCACCCAGAAAACATAGGTCTGTTTTGGCTCTTGTACTGCAATGTTTTATTTTGATCAGCTCAATACTCTATGGTATAATCAGAAATTTATCTTGTAGTTTATAAATATTCTACTATCAATGGGTCTAACATTGGTTGTTAATTCCAGCATAAATCCACTTCTTACACAGTCTAAGAGTTTGCTAATGGGTACTGTAGTTGCAAAAGGAGTAAAGCATTTCTGGTATTTGCATAATGGTAAAAATGTTTGTCTGGTGAGTACATTTCAGTATTAATGCTCCATTCACTGCATCAATTTTTGTTTTGCTCTTGGAGTAGTCATATTTCTACCAAAGGGTACTTTATATCAAAATCCATCTTTAAAAATTATGTCCCATGGGTGGTGGTACCACTGCAATGATCAATATATATATTAAACCTGCTTCACCACACAAAATGAAAATATGAATAGTATATCTAATGTAAAATCATGATATTAAAATTTATTTGATCAGTACAGAAAGCATGTGAAGCATAACTGGGTGAAGATAGGGCCCTTATTTCAATCTCAGCACAGATAAAATCATTTTCATATTCTATACTCACTATAATATTTGAAGATTTCAAAAAAATAAATTACTGAAGGAAGAATTACGATGCTACCATTAATCAAAGCTGCAATGAGCCTTTGGACCACCCATTATTTTTGGGAAGATCTGTGCAAATATTTATTATAAAGGATAGCTGAATAAAAAGAGAGATTTGGGTCTTTTTTTGGGTTTATAGTTGTACTAGTACAATAAGGATAAGTATATGGGGTAATCAGAGGCATCATGGTAATATAACTGGACTAGTAATCCAAAGTCAAAGAGTGTGGTGCTGGAAAAGCACAGCAGGTCAGGCAGCATCCTTGGATTGTAGCTTTGATTAATGGTAGTATTCCTTTATTAATTTTTTAAAATCTTCAAATATTATAGTGAGTATAGAATATGAAAATGATTTCACCTGCGTTAAGATTGAAATAAGGAATGCTGCCTGACCTGCTGTGCTCTTCCAGCACCACACTTTTTGACTCTGACTCTCCAGCATCTGCAGTCCTCACTTTCTCCTAGTAATCCAAAGGTTCATGTTCTGAGGATATGGATACAAATCCCACAATGGCAGCTGGTGGAATTTAAATTCAATCAATGATTTGGCAGCTAAAATCTCGTCCCAGTGTTAGTAACCATGAAATTATCTTTGACTGTTGTAAAAACTTATTTGGTTCAGTGCTGTCCTTTTGTGAAGGAAATCTGCTATCCTTAACTGGCCTGGCCAGTATTTGGCTCTAGACCCATAATAAAGTGGTTGACTCTTAACTGGCTAACATGGCACTCAATTGAATGCCAAATAGGGACGGGTAAGAAATTGGCTTAACAAAGACACCTACATCCCATGAAATTTAAAAAAAAATCAATGTGTTGCTTGGCTTAAGGTTGGAGTTACAGATTGACCACCCCTTATAAAGACCATCCAATGTTCTTACCATTGATCTACAAACACACCTGGATGGCCATCTGAAAGTTTACCCCATTGTCTCTTGAAAATCTTTCTGTAAAACATCCCTTTAAAAAAATTGGCCAATGTATATTATATGTCAGAATTTAACAGTGTATAGTTATGTAATGTGCTTATTCTGTCTCTAACTGTCATAAATACTGTGATTGTTGGCCAGTGCCTTTATTTATTCTCTCAATTTTCTTCATTAACCCTCTCATAGCCAGGACTGATTGTCAGAGGCATTTTGGGGTACTCAAGGATTTCATGGTCAATCTGAGACTTTCTCACCAACTAGGCCAAGAACATCCTCTGGCAGAATTTGTTAACCAGCCAAAAACACCATTGTACGCTTTGGAACAAAGAGCACTAAGCATTGTCTACAAGGAGGGAAGAAAGCAGCCAGAACCTGTTCGGCACTTCATAATCTGAGATCTTGAATATTTTAATGAGTGGTTTTGGTCAGCTTTTAGGCACTAAGTCTGTGAATTTGACAGTTGACCTGACTCATTAGAGCAGGGAACTGAGTGCCAGTGTAAATGAATGATTCATTTAAGAGGTCTGAAGTGCAAGGGCTCACAGACTATAAATTGTGTCTGAGAAATGCAATATTATTTTGTCTTCACATTTTCAATCCTTGGGCAACCAGAGAAGATCAGCTGTCTAAAGAAAGAGAGCAGTAATATCCACGAGAAATTTCATATAAATCTTAGGCCAAGGTGTACACAATCGGATACAGTTTCTCTACTCAGTGAGGAGCACACAAAGCGGTTATTCTGCCCATCCTGCCTTCCCTGTTCTTTGAAAGCGCTACCCAATTGTTCCCATTTCCATGCCCAATGCCCCTCCAAATCTTGTCACTGTTGTTTTATGGATTATCTTAAGCTGAACTGGCTGATTACTAAATCTCTGCTAGTGGAAACAATAGGAAAATAATTCCCTTCTTTGGAGGTGGCAAGAGAGAATTGAAAATAATGTGGTCACAAAAACAGAAGTTCCTGGTAAAGCACAGCAGCTTTGGCAGCATCTGTGAAGAGAAACCAAAGTTAATATTTAGGGTTCAGTGACCTTTACGCAGAACAATGTGGTTAGTTGGTCCTGAGCAAAAATTCACACTCTTCTCACCACCTCAGCAATTAAGTGCTGGCCAAGATGGTTCATAGGTGGCTTTCTTGATTCACCAGCAATTGACGTCCCCAAGAGTCCATTAAGGCCCACTAAAGGCATCAACTCACCACCTCCCCAATCATCTGATTCTCCAGCAGGCAAGAGATATGCCTAGTTTTCTGAATGGGAAACCGAAATGACCTATCTGTTAAATTATGCAGGGGAGTTCCTTCAATTGTTCCAATCTGAAAGCCTCCTCCCTGACGTTGATTTTGACTTCCCTGACTCTTTGCTTCCTGCCCTCTGAGAAGAACAGAAACAACAAATTTAACATCTCTCCACTGGATCCCCTGAAGAGTAAGCCTTTACCCATGGATACCTTTGGCCAGCAGCTGCCGGCGACCTGTGTCACCGGCGTTGAGATCTACGTTTGAGTAAGATACTCCCCCTTGCTTACCTGGCAGCAGTCAATGAACTGATTGGCAGACAACTGGATGTGTTATTTTGGTCTTCCCTGTAATTCCATTGTTTCCATTTTGTCCCTTCACACATATGTCATCTTCAATTAAGCATTAATAGAAATAATTTAAATTAAAGAATTTATAGGGCAGTTTGAAGTGCACATATTTTGTGTAAGGTGCTGTTCTGCTATAACAAGTATTTCTTCAAAGCAAATTAGTTTTAACGCAGTCGATGAATTTAGATCGTTATTTGCAGAATGCAAATTTTCCTTGCCTGGATTGTCTATAATGTGATTCTGGCCCCATTAGTTTGAATGGCGCAACTACGGAGTGATTTTCTTATAACATGAGAACGCTTGAGAATGGAATTATCACATTATATCAGAATCAACTGTATCGGTTTTGCAAGGGTTCTGAACACTACAATAAGTTTTACTGAATAGAATGATCCTATCGAGTAACTAAGGTCACCATCATCCTACCATAGCATTGAGATGTTCTCTCATTAGAAAGAGAGAGATACACAACTGGTGGTGGTCTAACCAGGCAGTTACCACACCTCAGGTGAAGGATAAGGTTAAGAAAGAGAGCTTGTCATAGTAACCTCAGCTGGTGCAGTCCTCAACAGTCAAAACCAGATGTTGGCATCACTGTGATAAAGTGAGGACTGCAGATGCTGGAGATCAGAGCTGAAAATGTCTTCCTGGAAAAGCGCAGCAGGTCAGGCAGCATCCAAGGAGCAGGAGAATCGACGTTTCGGGCATGAGCATGAAGAAGGACTCATGCCCGAAACGTCGATTCTCCTGCTTCTTGGATGCTGCCTGACCTGCTGCGTTTTTCCAGCAACACATTTTCAGCTGTTGGCATCACTGTGCCTTATAAACCAACTGAATTAACCAAGCCCTTTAAGGACTTGGGTAGGAAAAACAGAACATCTTAGCATTGTTGAGAGGGCAGACCTGATATCCTCTGTCTCCCAATAGATTTGGCAATAATGTCTATTGTACTAATGTAACATGTGTCTGATTGTTATCATACAGTTAAGTACATCCTATTTCAGACAAGAGTCTCTTCTTATTCTGTGACCATATTGTTTTCCACTTTACACCAAGTAAGCCCTGTAGACCTTGTCAGTAAAGGGGGTGATGGCATCCATCTACCCAACACATATTGGCAGTGGCAGGCATTTCGTGCTCAAATGACATGGTGGCAACTGTGGGATTAGAATTAAATTTAGCTGTAAACTAAGAATAAATTCCTGTAAACTAAGAATAAATTTCCAGTTACAATTTTAACAGTGACTTGGGCAGACAACAAATTCATGGCAAGATTCTACAAGACAGCATTTCCAATGAAGGAAATGTTAGTATCTCAACACATAGTTATTAAGCAAATGGAACAATGAATGACTGGTAAAAGAATTCGGGGGGCTTCCCTTACTCATGGAAGAGCCCAAAAAGAATGCAAAGTCGATTGAAATTAGATGTGATTGCAGAAACAAACTTTGTTACATTTGGTCAAGAAGAACCAAGGAGCAGCAAGCCGAAATAGGACTGTGCAAATACACGAGGAAGGGAAGAGAGGCCAAGACTGTACCACCTTTCATCAACATGGTGTAAAGGGATGGCCAAACCAAACGTCCAGTGCCGTGGGCGGCACAGTGGCACAGTGGTTAGCACTGCTGCCTCACAGCGCCAGAGACATGGGTTCAATTCCCACCTCGGGCGACTGACTGTGTGGAGTTTGCACATTCTCCCCGTGTCTGCGTGGGTTTCCTCTGGGTGCTCCGGTTTCCTCCCACAGGTTAGGTGAATTGGCCATGCTAAATTGCCCATAGTGTTATGTGCGGGAGTAAATGTAGGGGAATGGGTCTGGGTGGGTGCGCTTTGGCAGTTCGGTGTGGACGTGTTGGGCCGAAGGGCCTGTTTCCACGCTGTAAGTAGTCTAATCAATTAGCTGTGAATACATAATCTGAGCACTGAAAGCATTTCACAATTGTACACCATGTGCTAGTTTTTGGTGGTAGCCTCCAGATTTCAGATTTATTTTCACAAAGCTGCACTGGAAAGGATACAGTTCAGGATAGCTATGTGTAGACCCAAAGCCGAGTCAGCAGTGTGGTTTCTTGGGATCTACAAATCAGCACTAATGTAGAGTTGGCAGAAATGTTTTCCACTGAAGTCTGATACAGAAATTAGCAAAGTTTCCAACAAGTGAAAATATGTGAGAGATAATGAACATGGTGATCCATTTGAGATTACTAACATTTTTTTTAAGCTGAGGTTGTTCAAACAGCAACATAGCCTGCTGAGTCAATTGTTATGGCAGATTCAAACTCAATGTCAGATGATGAAATTACATAAGTTCAATTCTTCATTTTCCAAGGAAGTGATCATGCAAAGTAAACAACAATCACTAAATACCATGACCTAGCAAGCGAATACGTTGGTTAACCAACAAAGCAACAGGAGATAAATGTGAGCATCCAACATAAACAACCATCTTTAGTACAGAGTCTGTGTACTTCAGCAGAGATTGACTGGAAGATTGAGAATAAAGTTTTGCATGTATAGATTGCAAATGTACTGCATACGACCCTATGAAAGCCAACCCTGAGATGGGATGACAAGTTCAAGAAGAAATTGACTGATAGTATAGAGACCCTTATATTGTCAATAAGAGATTGCCTGGCCAGAATTTTAGGCTATTGCAAAAAGAAAAGGCATCTTCTATCAAGGCTTCTGTCTTCTGTGAGGGACGTTTGTGATAATGAAGGTCCCCTGAAGTTGCTCTTTAAAATTCAGGAAATTAAGGATGTTATGAGTCCAACTATTTTTCCTATTAGTGATACTAATATTATTAATGTTACCCCAGACTGAAATTTGACTTATAGAATCCCTACAGTGTAGGTCCCAACAGTTTGGCCCATCAAGGCACACTGACCCTCTGAAGTGCATCCTACCTAGACCCACTCCTTACCCTGTCCATGTAACTCTGCATTTCTCATGGCTAATCTACCAAGCCTGCACCTCCCTGGACATTATGGGTAATTTAGCAGGACCAATCCACTTAACCTGCACATCTTGGGACAGTGGGAGGACACTGGAGCACTTGGATGAAACCCATGGAGGCATGGGGAGGATGTATATACTCCACACAGACAGTCACCCAAAGGTGAAATCAAACCCAGGTCCTGGAATTATGAGGCTCAGTGAATGCTACCAACTTTATAGATGCTATTTTGTTCATTTTATAACATGTTAAAGTGTGGTCTTTCAATGAAGCATAAGCACGCCAGGTCTGCAGATTTGGCTTTCATAATAAAACAGAAGCTTATTATGCAAAAGAAAGAATGGTAAATTAATACAAACCAAGCTATCTACTTATAATACATTTTGAAAGATTTCAAATAGCTGGCGAAACAAAATCCTATCTATTCACCAACATGTCTACGGTCTCCTTTTAAGAGTTTTAGTTGCAAGTAACAACAAGCTAATATAAGTGTAGTGGAAGCACGGTTTATGCAACAATTAAAAGAACTTGAGGAAGTCATTGTAAAATTATATCACTTTACATTTGATCAACATCTAGAGAAATTTTCCTTCCTTATCAAATCTCTAGATTATCGAAACTGATTCTTTTCATTCTCAGTCCTATAAATGGCAAAGATTTTTCTTTGTCTCATACAACTGAAATGTAACACTTTCTCACCTGTGAATAACCAATGTAAAATTCTAACCAAACACACCTGGTTTGGAAGTTTTCACATGCTAAAACCCTTCCTAAGGTAACTTATTCCCTTAAGTGTTCTTTTTAAACTAATTTTTCTTGGAGAAGATTTTCTAGCATCTAACGTCAGTCAGGACTCTTTCAAAATGCCCAAAAGCTTTTGAAACTAATATTTTACAAAAAAAAATTGCTTATGCTAGACTTTGATACAACTTTAAGGCTGAATGTTTTATTTCTCTGGCATGAACTCCCATAGTATAAGCAACCTTCCATTGAGACCCGAGGAGGAACACAGTGCTTTTTAAGATCATGGTACAAGAAAGATTTACTCAGTTAATTTTTTAAATTCCCAAAACCCATATGCCACTAGTTTGAAATCCAAAACTTTTTCAAAAAGTTATATCATACATTAAAATGTTTAATATACTAATGTAACTTGTACCTGATTATTATCATGAAATGAACTATGTTTTTTTTTAAGACCAGAGTCTCATCTTATTAGACTGTCTATTGGTTTTCTGCCATCACTTCAGACCAATTCGATCATGTAGACCAAGTTAGGAAAGGGGACTGTGGCAGCTTTCCACCCAGCAATGTGTTGATAATGGTTGACATTATATACCAATGTGAACAATCAGATTCAAGATTTTGAAAGCAGAAATAATCCTTAATAATAATCTTTGATAAATAATCTTTGTAAAATATTTCTATGCTCTAAATTAGAGAGCGAGGAATCATCGATGCAGTAACTAATTTTGTTTGATGTACTTCAGGACTGAGATGGTTAATTTTATTAGACATTTGCAGGGCTTTTGTAAATCAGTTCAATCCAGTTCACAGAGTGTAACATTTACAGGAACATGCTTTGTGGAATTCTGTGGAATCCTGACGATGAATATCAGGAAAAGCAATGATTCATGCTGAGGTATAGTTCCGCAGTCACCAGCAGTGTTTCAGAATGTGGGAATTAGCCAGCCAGGCCAATCAACCAGGAAAGCCATTGATATTGGAACTAATCCTGTTCTGACTGAATGAATGTAAACATACCGTTTTTCAGGAGTGGTCACCTGAATAGTGACCGGGAACAGGGACCCTGAATGGCTTTCCCTGACCCCAACTCAGCACAGTGATGTGAATAGCAACACTTACAATCACCATGGGATAAATCAACTGGCTCTAACGGAATAGGATTCATAGATGGAAATTTCCTGGCACAGTCACTCACCAAGGCAAAAGAACTGGCTGATCATCAGCATCTTTAACCATTCATTATTGGCTGCAGAAGCTTAAATATAGTTCAAATAAATGTTTCCTGATCCTTTAGTTTTCAATTCTTGTACTTAAATGTTAAGTTGCCTTTTCTCTGTATGGATCCTGACTTATTACATTTCTAGCATTAAAAAAACATATTATTTGGGGTGCTTCCCTGGCTCTTCTACTCTATTGACGCCATATTATTAACTTGCCTCATTCTTGAATCTTCAGGCTTATCTGCCTGAGGTACGGTGGTGCAGGGTGGAGAGTTAGTGGGATGGGATGGAGGGGATCTAGTTATTTAATGCTTGACTAATGACCCTCTCTTCAGTCTTCTGTACAGAGTCAGTTTAATCATCAGAGGTTGCCCCTTATCTGTCAAAAAGACAACAAATGTATCCAACACAATCAGAAAAATGAACTGCCCCCAACAGACCTAATGTGCCAATCCAAAAACAGTTACCAGGTCAAACATTAAAGTTTAACAAACTGTTTCTACTCTGCAGGTTGCGTGTTACAATTGATCAATCAAGCCATTCTGATACTGATTACTTTTCTGCCTTCTAGGATTTTCTGAAGACGAAATACAGAGTTGTTCGCAGCAGATATTCTACCACTAAGCCTAAGGAGTTCAGGAGTGAATGGCGTTTGCAAGCAGTTTGGGAAAACGCCCAACCATGTCACTAAGACTGGCTGAGATATTGAGGAGGCAGGTGGGCAGGAAAATTTCCGATGCACCAGTGAAATCTCGTGAGTGGGATTTTTGGCAACTTCTAACTTTCAGCTCAAATGTTGCACCTGTCCTGTGGTCAATTAACTACGGTTATATACTGTCCATGAATTTCAGTATCTTACATGTCTGATTTATTCAGTTTTTTGATTTCAAAAACTGGAGGAAAATATATCTCTTTGTGATGATGGAAACAAAGTTTGTTGAAATCGGACAATTGGAAAATTGTGTTTAGATTATTGTTGGTGTCTTACAGTTCATGAAATGTCATTGTGAAGAAGATGATTTCATAAAGTTACAATACTGTTGTGTTAAATATAAAAATGTGATTACATCTTGCTTACTTTTATTGCATGTTTCATTTATGTTCAATGATGTAGACCTTATGATCATTGCACTCTATAGCTTAATATTTCCATATTGAGGTAATCGTCAATTCAGACAGAACTCAAATATCAAAATGAGCCCAGTCAACTCAGGAATCCCAGAAAGAGTCTATGAGTTTAAACCGGACCAGAAAATGGGCCACAGCCATGAGGATAAGACCCAATTATTTATCTTTCTCTGCCTATGCAATACCTATCCTTGTGTTCTATTATGTTTTCTCTCTTCAGCATTATCTTCCTTAAGCATTGATTGTAAAAGCAGCTTCAATCTAATTTATTTCAAAAATTGAGGCATAGCTATGTAATGGACATCTCCATCATAAACATATTCATTTGCAACTATGGCAGAAGCTTTTTTTGGGGGGGCACCTCTATTTCCATGTTCATTGGCTGGACAGCGCTATGCATGGATAATGAATTTTTTGCCTGAGTATCTATTGTCCTTGAAGAAACATTGCCATTAACAGCCCACCCATTAGCTGGTGTGTAGTCTATTGTATACATAACTTTTCAAACAAGCGCTTTAGAAAAACATTCTAAAAGCTAAACGTTTGTCATAACATTTCATTATATTATGACATGTGGCAAAGTTGAAAGTCTTTGCTTTTTGCCAACTGCACCTCCTCACTCCCTCTCCCCCCGCCCCGTAACCCCAGTATCAAGGTAGTTACGACTTGACATGGCTGGTGAATTGAATAAAATCTTCCAGCTAATTTGATACATGTAATAAGGAACTTTAAAAAACAGTTGTCACCACATTGGCAAGTTCTTAGACAGGCAAAGGTCCAGGAACTGTCGGCTCTGAAACATTGACTTACATTCCAGATTCGACCAGGAAATTAAGCAGTGTTTATTTTATTGTTTAGGACATTTCAAAGGTAATGGTTCAGGGTGGAAAAGGAACATTCAAACATAAAAAATAAGAGCTGCTTTGCCCTTCCGAATGGTCACGTCAACATGACTTTTTTTCCGCTTGTAGCTCCTCCAAACTGCGGAGGAAATTATTGTTATTCTTGCTACACTGTGTGAGGTCATTTCCTCTCTGTGCCAAGGTACAAGCCTGATGTGCTGATGTAAAGGGCACAGAAAAGCATGTCAATTATATTGTTCCAATGTAATGTGCTGCATAACATGGAAATAGGGATAGAAATTCTTTTAAACAAAATACTATTTCTCAATGAGCTGAACTCATCAGGTGTTTGAATTTCAACAGCTTGAAATCTTCCAAAAGAGTAAGCCCTTATATTAATGATCTGGATAATCTTATAATCATGCTAAAAGTGTCTTTGAAAACAACTTTATGAAATGAAGTTTTGCAACATCAAGGTATAAAACGTACAAATCATGCATAAAGTCAGAGGTCACATGACACCAGGTTACAATCCCACAGGTTTATTTGAAATCACAAGGTTTTGGAGCACTGCTTCTTCATCAGGTGAAGTGACTGGTGTTGTGTGAGTTCTGACTTTGTCCACCCCAGTCCAACGCTGGCACCTCCACATCAACACATGGAGAGACACGAACATCTGAATGCCACACAATATTGAACCATGCCATGTCTCTGCTGCCTTGTCTTGTTCCACAACAAGATTTTTATTCTGGCTGATAGAATAGAAGAACAGTCTCAAAGACGGAAATGGCTGTCATTTGACAATGGAGCATGCCATTGTGGAGACAGCAGTTTACAAATTTACAAAGACTACAGAACATGCTTAAATTGAACCTGTGGTGAGATCTTATATTTGAGACCTACATATTTGCACTGATAACCTCATTGTTTCTTAAGGTAAGAATAAACTGCCCCTTCAATGACATCTTGGGTATGACTCTTTGCTAAGTTAGATTATATCAGCCAGACTCTCATTGGAGCTAATGGTTATCGGGGACAGACAGAAGTGTGAAGGGTCTACAAAAGGATCAGCCATAATCTTATTGAGAGGTGAAAGAGACATAAAAGATCAAATGGTCTACTTCCGCTGCTGAGTCCAATGTACCTAATGACAGTGGTTTATCAGAGGTAGTCTCAGTGCCTTTGGCAGTGAAAAGGAAAGATTGGCAGGTTTTCTGATCAAGGTACCCACAATTTGACCCTAGCCAGAAAGAAATGTGGAGTCACTTAGATTTTAGGCAAGTGTAGAGTGGTCAATATTAAAAAGTGGCCTGGATCACCTGTACTGATTGAAATTAATGAGAATGAATAGCTGATCTTCTACTGCTGTTTTAGGTTACTTCTCATACGCAATGTCAGCTCATTGGGATTCAAGTGAAAACAGAACTGGGTTGAGCCATAGTAGATCCTCTCTGCTCCCCTCACAATAGTTAGTTTTACAGGTTTCAGGAAACCCTACCAGGATACATTGCATTCAGGAAAGATGTAGCTAAAAATAGGCAGAACGATTTCAGTGGGACTTTTTGTCAATGTCATCTTCAAAATCTATTGCCAGTTCTATTGCGTGATGCAAGGAAGCCTCTTAACACTGTGATTACTGCAATGAAGATCTGGTGTAACCTGTATCCTGTTGGCTGTCCTCAAAACATCAGCAGTTCCAGCCAAAAGAGGGAATGTTTAGGGGTAAACAAAATGTAGTGGGCAAAAGCAACCACTAATCATAATGATGGTAAACCAGTTAGAATCTAAGCATCTTTAATAAATTAAATATGTCTTTAAGTAACTGCTGAAAGATTTTCAATATTACTGTTTCCACCTTAAATTGAACTGTGAATATCAGTTTGGTTGGCTGTCCAGGGTTTGAATTTGATCAATTGGAATAACTCCTTATTGGCAAATCAATACTAAATTTGAGCAGCAGAAATTTCCTTCGACCTAGAATTGAATTATTTTTATTTGTTTTTGCTTGACTGATCCCTCTGACATTACTTAGAATGTCACTTACTGTAACACCCTTCTCATTTTCACCCTCACTGCTGCAATTCTTGTCTCAACTTGTTCTTCTTTGTGTTCATGCCTTTTATTTATCAAAACCTCTATTTTGAAAGGGGGTGAAGCAATGAAAAATCTGGGAGAAGGCTGCATGATATTTAAATGTACCATTACTTTGTTTTATAGTTCATGGTGTCCGTGCTGAAAAGCTGAGGTTATTTTGTTCATACAATCTTTTAATTAGCCTTGGCAGCCACCGTGCAGCCCCAGGCCATTTTCCAAAGCTGTAAGGAGGGTTCTGTTGATCCCTTCACACATATGATAAGACAAACTCTGTCGAGTAACTTCGACCATAGAGCATAAAGATTTTCTGTGATTATTCTATCTTACTTGGGCATATAGAAAAATCCAGACGTCTCTCATTTCATTTGAAACTGACGACCAATGATTGAAATTTGGCAGGGACACCTCTGTTGAAATTAGTTAAAGGGGAAAGTCTGCCAAATTGCAAGTGATTAGAGTGGTCCTTGTAACGAATTGGGCCAAATATCAATGTATTTTTTTTATTCCGTGAGATTACAGACATGATGGTGAGATGGGAGGGTGCTGAATACACTTGGTGCCTGGAGTCTGCCTGAATTAGTAAGTGTCTGAAAGCCAATTTTCCATCAATTTAGGTGTTTCCCTCCCCGCTCCTCGTCCCCTCAGTTCCCAAACCACCAATGTATACCAACCTAATTGAAATTATGTTTGTTTTATCTTAAGTAACCTTATAATTTATTGAGTTGGTGGACTGCAAGTCTCCTGTACCATTTACTTTTCATTGTGGAGTGACAATCTTCTATATAACCAGTCATTTCCTTTTTTAGCAAAATAAACTGAGTGCTTGTATTGCCATGGTTATGCACATAGTTACATTGGGTTACTTGCTGCTATTTGAGTTATAAAGTTACCACTAAGCTGTCCTTCAAAAATACATCCTCGACTTCAGGGAATCTGGCAAATTTCCTAAAAGTGAAATGCCTATTATGCTTGAAAGGCCTTGATTGTACGATAGAATTGAAGGAAATCAAATTTACTTTAATTATGTCGTAAGTGGGCATGGTGAAAGCTTTTATTTATTTTTAAAACGTTTTTACTTCAGTGGTAAATTTTTCTATGTGTGGATTTTGTCTAAATTTAATAAATTACAACGCAATTTCTGATAAATTACTTAAGTAAAGCTACTGTTGTATTAATGAGTGCTACTGGATAGATATTTAAGAGAAAAACATTTTTAAATTAGAGTGAAGCAAAAGGACTTCAGTTTAAAAATTAAAATAATTCTTTAGCATGGACATCAATACAGTCAGCAGCTCTGGTTTTGTTGTATTAAAGGCCAGTTTGTTCCCTTCTCTCCCTGTGCTTTTAATTTCATTACGTCTTGATTGACTAATTGTACGCAGATCGATAGACAATTCGCTATAACAGTATTTCAGAGATGTAGTCTCAATCATTGACCAGAGAGAACAACAAGTGATCAGGTCCAATAGTCAAATTCCCAGCCTCTGACCGGTTCTTGTGGCCACAGGATTTATGCGGCTGGTTCACTGAGGTTTCAACGCAATGGTGACATCCAGAACAGTAAAAAAAACTTTCATTTTTTAAAGCTGTCTTTTTTCTTTTCTCTACCTGTTAATTCTTTTGCCTGAGTCCCTTAATGTAAAATCAATCCTACATCACAACAAAGACAGTAGTTTCATGAAAGGAACAATGAAAATTGTAGCTCTGATTCATAAATTACAACAAGATTTGGAAGAGTCATAACAGACTTGAAACATGAGCTCTTGTTCTCTCTCCCTGCCAGACCGACTGTGTCTTTATTTCAGTATCCACAGCACTTTGCTTTTATTTGAAGACTTAGATCTCCATGCGCCATAATAGTAAAATATCCAACATTGGTAATGCCATTGAATGCTACAGGAATGTGATTAAATTCTCTCTTGGTAGACATGATTATTGTCAGGCACTTCAATTGCAACATAAGCCTGAATATTGCTTGAGGCTCTGCATGTGGACACAGAATGTTTAGATTAGATTAAATTCCCTATAGTGTGCAAACTGGCCCTTTGGCCCAACCAGTCCCTCCGAAGAGCAACCCACCTAGACCCATTCCCCCTAACTAATGCACCTAACTCTATGGGCAATTTAGCACGACCAATTCACCTGACCTGCACATCTTTGGACTGTGGGAGGAAACTGGAGCACCCGGAGGAAACCCACGCAGACACGGGGAGAATGTGCAAACTCCACACAGACAGTCACCCGAGGCTGGAATTGAACCCGAGGGTCCCTGGTGCTGTGAGCCACCGTGCTGCCCCACTGAGCCACTGTGCCCCCTCGAGTCATAGAGATCTACTAAACAGAAAAAGGGCCCCTTAACACATCACATCTGTGCCAGTCAAAAACAACTACCTAACTTCAATTGGGTAGAAATTAATTGAGCCCACTTGGAATGTTGTGGTATTGGGGAGAGGTATGGTGAATGTTTTTTTTATTCTTTCACAGGATGACGGTGTTGCTGGCTAGGTCAGCATTTATTGCCTATCCTTAATTGCCCAGACAGCAGTTAAGAGTCAACAACATCTGGTGGATCTGGAGTCACAGGTAAGTCAGACCAGGTAAAGGGGGTAGTTTCCGTTCCTAAAGGAAATTAGTGAATTAGATGGGCCTTTCTGACAATCGATTCATTAGACTCTTAATTTCAGATTTTTATTAAAATTTAATTCCACCATGGCAGGATTTGAACCCAGGTCACCAGGACATTACCTTGGTCTCTGGATTAATAGTCCAGCAATGATACCACTAGACTGTCGATAAAATACTCACCTTGGATTTCCAGTGTTGGCAAGTCCGTCTCCAAACCCAGAAGGAAAAAGCAGTAAAACGTGCAAATGATGCATGCTGGTCTGACTTGTTTCATCAACCCCAGTACAGTGTTCCAGTACAACCAATAGGTTCATTTCCAAGCATTGCTGCTTTTTTATTTTCCTCTGGGATAAGATGGGGTGGGAAAGCCCCTAGTTGTCACTTAAGCTTATCGTTATGAAACTTTACACCAACAATCCCAGAGCCCACTGAAATTAAGTAGTTGCGCAGAGATTTAATGGAACTCACACAGTTCTTCAGTTCCCATATTCTGCTCAGCAAAGCCTGCTAAGTTTACCTTCAACTTTGTGAAGAGATTACCTTGTCGACTGTATTCAGTACCCAAATGAAAGATCCAGCACTGAGAGGGGAGGATGCTGCTTAACACTGCCCAGCTGCAATTGCCTCAAAACTCAGCTTTGGGAACTTCAAGCAACCCCTTTGATTCAATCCCCATTCTGACCCATTCACCTGATCCAGTATTGATCCTCACAGACTGTCCTTGGGAGCATAACTGATAATAGCTAGCAGGACTGATCCCAGAAAACAGCTGAAGATGGTTGGATCTAGGAAACCACCCCGCGAAACTCCTGTTAGTCTTGAGATCTGAGGTGATTGAAGTCCAAGAACCACACCAACCTTATTTTTGCCAGGATGTCATTGACCAGTGAGCTCAACAAGACCTGTCCTATAAGAAGTTGAGCCACTTGTGATAAGGAACATCAAATGTGAGATCTCATAGTTAATAAATAATGGGTCTAAAGAAGTGGAGTTGGGATTGGGTTAAATTGCTTGAAGTGGCAAAACAAACAATGAAGGATCCCTTTATGCCTAAAACTGTCATGTATAAATCTAGTGTCAGTTTGAACTTCATAAACTCTATTATATCTGCGTTAAGTTGTTTGTGCTAACTTGAGTATTACTCCAATTATTTGCAATCAAATTATCCAGCTGTCCACCTTAATAGGACTGGGACTGATATCCTCACAGGAAGATTTGCTAATGCTAGTTGGTTCGGGGGATGGGAACTGAAGGGATAATGCAAATTGGAATGGAATAAAATTGGAAACAGGAAGTTGAATAGATGCTAGTGAAAATAGAAGACAGGCAAAACAAAACCAAGTGTCAAGTTAATACGTCACTGAATGATAATATGCAGGTGTTGCAAGCTATTATGTAGGCAATGGAATGTTAGACTTCAATGCAAAAGGATTTGTGTACAGGAGTAGTGAAGTCTTGCTTCAGTTGTATCAGAGCTTGGGTAGACTGCAGTTGAAGTACTTTGCAGTTTTGGTCTCCTTATCTTTGCAAAAATATTATTGCCATAGAGTGAGGATAATGAAGGTTTACCTGACTTATTCGCCTGATGATCGAACAATACTCTCAAGAGGGATTGGACAAATTAGGTCTGTTTTCTCTAGAGTTTTGGAAAATGAGAGGTGAGCTCATTGAAACTTAAAGGTTAGGTGCAAGTAAGATGTTTTCCCTGGTTGACAAGTCTAAAAGCAGAGGCACAATTTATACGTAGGGTGTTGCCACGTAGGTCAGAGATGAGGATAAATTTCATTATCTAAACTTTTGGAATTCTCTACCACAAAGAGCTGTGGAGGCTCAGTCTTTGAGTATGTTTAATCATAGAATCAAAGAATCCCTACAGTGTGAAAGCAAGCCATTGAGTCCACACTGACTCTCCAAACCCTATCCCACCCATACCCACACCCCTATCCCTGTAACCCCACATACCTCATGGTTAATTCCCACTAGCCTGCACATCCCTGGATATTATGAGCAATTAAGCATGGCCAATCCACCTAACCACTGTATCTTTTTGTAAGTTAGGGTCGATAGACTTCTGATCACCTCTGGGGAAATGAGTTATCATAATGGGGATGGGCAAAAAAGCATTGAAGTATTTGATCAGCCCTGATCATATTGAATGGCAGGGTTGAGGGTGCGGTGCTGGAAAAGGACAATCCGAGGAGCAGGACAATCCACATTTTGGGCATAAGCCCTTCATCAGGAATGAGGCTTGTGGGCTGGGGGCTGTGGGATAAATGGGAGGGGGGATCGGGTTGGGGGCGGGGGGAAGGTAGCTGAGAATGCAATAGGTAGATGAAGGTGAGGGAGAAGGTGATAGGTTGGAGAGGAGGGTGGAGCGGATAGATGGGAAAGGTGACGGACAGGTCCAGAGGCCGGTGCCAAGTTGGAGGCTTAGGACTGGGATAAGGTGGGGGGAGGGGAAATGAGGAAACTTTGGGACCTTGGACAGAGGTGAGGGGGGTGGTGTTGGCGAAGGGCCCATATTGAATGGCAGCTGGGCTCAAATGGGCTGAATAACACACTCCTATTCCTAAGTTCCTCTGATTGTAGTCTCTATAATAGTATTGTTAAACTCCATTTGGTATATATTAGCACAAGGACTCGCTAGGTAGCTGAACTGTACCACTGGAGTTACCGATTTAATTGTTGTGCTTAATTGACAGGAGTAAATTTGAATTTCTGGAATAATTTTAATGAGCCAGTTGGAACTTATTAATGACTTATAGCAGTGAGCTATAACAAGCTGGTTAACTTCTAAATGATATTGAACAAAGCAGTGTTCAAGTGGAATTTTAAGTTTGACTTGAATTTAGTCAACATGATAGCGAAACACTTAAGAACATAAAGGTTGTGGGAGATAGCTGTTAGCTGAAAGATATCCCTGCAACCCAGAGGGATTCCCTTCTATGGGATCTTGATGGATACATATACACTACCTGTCCAATTCTCAGAGTGATAGGCATGAGAGCCCCATAGATTGTATTATAGAGTCACACAGTACAGAAGGGGCCCTTCAGCTCATTGAGTTGAATCACTGATTTAACTTGCTGCAACCCCTCCAACTGCTGTGCTGTAAGTGTTTTATCAGAACAGGACAGGATTCTGGTGGGCTCTGGCATGACAGTGGAATCCTCCTGAGTCTCCACCTATGTTTCTTGTTTGCCACATGGACTTCCCATTTAGGCAATGTTTGGCTATTGTAGTGTGACTAAAAGCCTGCCATCAGAATGAGCTTGAGGACATGAATACTTGGGCATAAATATTCAGTAACACTTGTATTATCTAAATAAAATTGTCTTCAATGACCTTGGGATTTGCTTTCAATGCTAACCATGAATATTGAAACCTATTTGTTATGAAGCTTAGTCACTCGCAGAAATATGTCAACACATACCTCTCTGCACAATTCATATTCGAGTTAACACACATCTTCCTGGCCCTACAATTTAAATAAACCCAAATTTCATATTGATTTCAGCAGCAATGCATCCAATGTAAGAACCTTTGTTAAAAGCTCAATGCATCTGCATTTGTGAAGCATAATTCAAGGCAATTTTTTGAGTTTAAAAAAAAATCATAAAACTCAGAATCCTTATTTGGGTTGAAAGAAATTCAATTTTTAAAAACACTTATTTGTGCTAAAATCTCTTCTGTACTGTTTAATAACCATGAAAGCTAAATTTGATACCTCAAGATCACATAAAGCATTTATGTTTGATTGTCTCCTCGTGCATGCACAGTGGAATTTAAATTTTTCCCACAATTAATTTTTGGGAGATTCATGTTAATAGATATTTACAGCCAAACCAGTCTTTAATTGGATCATACTGATCAAAGTATTCAAGACCCAGTAGATCCTAACTCAAATAAATACAATAAACTGTTTTTGTGTGGGAACTTTTCTCCTTCAGAAAAAAAAAGCAATATGTTTTCAGGAAATTTGAGCTGTAAACCAGTGTCATTTGAAGACTTCATTTTCCCAAATCATTAACACAGGAGAAAGATCTCGATTCTTTTCAATGTTGTAATGTAAGCTTTCAAGTCCATAACTCAATACTACCCATGGTTGGGCTCAGTTAATGTCAGAAATGATTATAGGTACCTTATGGGTAAGGTCAGCTATGATGAGGAAACATCTGAACCACAGTTTTCAGGCACTAATGTTATTGACATATTCTCTTTGTTTTTGTCACGGGCCTCCAGACAATACAGAACAAAATCTACAGAGGTTGTCTACATTCATATCAGAACCACAAGAAAGCTGTTCAGCTATTCTCTTTTGAGATTCAAGACAAAAATGTACCAGGACCCCATCAGGGTGTTGTTCTGTGCTGACATTTACCCTTCAGCAGCAATTGGGCAGTCTCTCTCACACTTATAAAGAGTTTTTTTCAACCGTCTCCATCTGGAAGTTAGATTCAGGATGTAATTATACCATCTCCTATCCAGAAACCAGAACAAAAAGTGCTGGAGAAAAGCAGCAGGTTAGGCAGCATCTGTGGAGAGAAAGCAGAATTAATGTTTCAAGTCCAGTGACCTTTCTTCCGAACTGATTGCAGCTAGGAAAATGTGGTATGCAAATCAATGGTGGGGTAGAGGGTGAGGAGAAGATAGAGTGAGCAGATAGGTGGAAACAGAGTCCAGAGTGAGAAAGAAAGTTAAGCAGACAGAAGGATGATTGATCGTAAGCCAGAGAGGAAGAAAAACTGATAATGGGGACCATGAGTAGGTGAAACTGTTTTGACTGCACTGAAAACAGCCCATGTCATGACAGTTTGACATAACAGCACTGATAGTAACGTCATGAAGCCTGGATTGCCACAATCCCTACTTATCCAGGATTGACAATGTGAAACTGGCAATGTTAGTAGCTTCGCACAGCTACAATCCCCACAAATTTCTTTTGATATTGAAACCGACTCATGCATCACAAAAGTTGCAGCCATTATGTCTAAGGCAAGTAATGAGTGTGGAAACACAGCAACCTGACTGAGAACCCGAAGCTATGAAGCTACCAAGTCTCTGTCTTCAGTGCACTCGACCATTGTAGTGAAGTCAGTTCTACTCAAGCTATGTAGGAGACACAGCCAAACAAGTACAAAGTTCACTTTCTCAGATGTATTCTCAGTACCTGTTGAGAGGATAACACCAACGCAGGGACCCTGGTGCATGCTAATTCTGTCAGCATACACATGTTAATAAGCGAACCAAGTATGTGGATGACAGCTATATAACCAAACATCTGTCTGGTGAATTGGCCACTGCATCATCCTTCTGGGCATCTGTACCTCTGCTATAAAGGTATGTGCAAATAGGGAATGAAGGTTACGGACATTGACATTGGCAATGGGAGATGGTCACTGACAGCCTTGGCAAAATCTACAGAGGTTATCTACATTCATATCAGAACCACTAGAAAGCTGTTCAGCTATTCTCTTTTGAGATTCAGGACAAAAATGTACCAGGAGGTTGATTGTTTGGAATGGCAGTGGAAGAGGTGAATAAATATTAAAAGCTCAGCTGTCTGAGAAGAGGACGAGAGAAAAAAAGGAGAGGCAAACCATGCATCTTCTCAGCTCAATGTCTTCCTATGCTACAAAAGCAGCAGATAATCCTGCACGAAGAGTGACTGAGTCACACGAGACAAGGCTTAACACAAATTTGGCCACCACGAAGCAAGCCAACATTACAAACAGAAGGTTTCCACCACTGTCCACAAAATAAATACATAAAAGATTTTAAATATGCAGCAAGAAGTCCTGTGATTTTGAATGTTTGCCATATTTGCTGATTTTTCTTAATGAAATGTATATTGTGGATTGTGTCATGATGTAAAGTTTAACATGGTATCCAGTCCAAGGTGGTTGGTGCTGAGATATCCTTTGGGTTTTTTATTATTTATCTGACTTTCACATTATAACATTTGAGAGCAGTATTGATCTTCACTGCTATTCCTGGATTATCCCTACATATCTTCTTCTTCCTGGGTGTGTACACATGTTTCTCATGCTAAGAGATTAGAGAAACGCTCCTTTTTTATGTTCATTGGAATAAAATATTTCAGATAGCGCCAGCAAACATTAGTGCTTTAAAACCATTATTTTTGCTAGGTTGTTCAAGAATGTATGAATAAAATGTATCAGAAAGAGTTTTAGCTCAAGACGCAGCTACAACAAACTGAATGCAGACACATTCCAGCATAATACCATACGATGATCATCTCCTTTTTCATCGTATGGATAAATTAACACATCAAACCAAAACCTTAATCAGAGTCTAAATATCTAAACTTATTGCTGAAAAAGGGACATTGTGTCAAAGATTTCCATCTTGCACTCATCAGAACAATATATAAGAATATCAACTTAAGGAGAAAAACAACATTTATACTGTATGAGAGGAGAATGTGGATTGGTTAATAAATTAGATTGATAGAGATGGTGTCATGGAGAATGCACCAGTTAATAACAATTGACAGTTAATTGCCAGATTTTGTTGACATTTTAAATCAGGCAGGTTGACATCATTTTATGGTGCATTCTTCATGACAGGTCCTCTATCAATCAGAGAGTAGAACTCAAGTTCTTTACTACTAGAAAATTTTATAACATAGATATATAAAATAGATTTTGGGAAGTGGTGCAAGTTTTCAGTGATTCAAGGGAATTTCAAAAGAAAAGCAATGGTGGCATAAGGAAAAACTTTTTCACACCTAGCGATCTGAAAGGCTATGCTTGAGAGTGGTGAAGGCAGTTTCAGTTGAGAAGGAATTGGATTATTAGCTGAAAAAGAAGAATTCGTAAAGCTACTGCAGATACATAGCTGAATGGCCTTTAGCTGTGCTTGTAATGACTCTATAATTCTGTAAAGCCTGGGTGTGAAGATGCTTGAAAAATTGTGACAATTGATCACAGAAATTACATTGCTTTGTCATAAATGTATTTTCACATCTGCAATCTTGCCATTGGATTCAAAGTATAGAGAAAGCGGAACCTTTGGGTTCTTCTCTCTTCCTCTTCTTCTTTAGGCAGACTCCTCCATTATTAAGCTCCGTAAAATCATATAAAAGGGTTTGTATGTTGCTTTCCCGGTGTATAATTGAAAACATACCACGGTTTGTTTTAATATTCGTTTGGTCACAGCTGCATTTAAAAGAACAAATAAATCACCCTAATTCATCCGTATATTTTCTCAGTACGGCACATTTATTTGATATTTTAAATAATTATCTTGTCCCTTTTTACACCACATGGTATGATGTTGTAGAACACATTGACTATGCAGCACAATCTTCAGCTAGAGATAATTGAGGAAGACTTTCATAACAAAAGGGCTCTGTTGAGCTGAAGAATTCTGCAAATGCAGAGAAATCCTGTTCCTTTTAATCAACTTCCATTTTATATTATTGTACAAACAAGGAAACAAGCTAGCACATGTTAACTTTCAAAAGTAATGTTGTAATGTATAGAATAATATTCTGTCTTTTTTGCCTTATTTATTTGCATCTTATTAGATCATCTGAACATTCAAATTCTCCACCTCCTCAAATAACAACATTGTATTTTCGTATATGAAAACATCAGATCTAGGAACAAGAGTAGGCCAACTGGTCCCTCAAGCCTGCTCACCATTCAATACAATCAGAGAATCAGGTCATTCACACCCTCCAAAGAGCATCCCACCAAGACCCACAACCCTTGGACCTATCCCCGCATTTCCCATGGCTAATCCACCTAACCTACACATCCCTGGACACTATGGGCAGTTTAACATGGTCAATTCACCTACCTGCACATCTTTGGACTGTGGGAAGAAACCTGAGCACCCCAAGGTAACTTTGTCAGTTCGTAGACCAGTGCACATACAATGCAAGCTGATGTAAGATAGAATAGCTGATCCTTTTCATGGACTCAGCTCCACCTACCTGCCAACTCACCATGACCCTTAATTCCTTTATTGTTCAAATATCTATCTATCTTTGCCTTAAAAACATTCAACGAGGCAGTCTTCAACTGCTTCACTGGGCAGAGGAAAGATTCCACAGATTCACAAACCTCTGGGTGAAGAAGTTCCTCTAAAGATATTCTTCATTTGGTATTCACTTTGAAAAATATATGAAATAAGAATAACTTGTCCCAGGTTTTCTCTTTTCCCCCAATTCATTTCTGTAGGCAGGCAGTGCTGCTGCAGAAGAGATTCTGTTGAAAATCAGGTTGCTTTTTAATGGATTATGTGGTGATTTACACTGAGTTCTTTGAATTTTATAGCACAGAAACAGACCACTTGGCTTGACAAGTCATGTTCATGCTGCACACAAGCCGACACACACATTATGTTGTTTTAGTGAAGATACCCACATTTAATTGTTCAATGTTGTAGAATTGGAAACCAATAGAGCCTTCAATTATTCCCAATAAGGTACATGAGGGCTCAACATTCTTGAAATAGTCCCGATTTTTAAATCATTCATTTTTTCTTCTTCTCCTTAAGTAAGTGAACTCAAAAGTAACAGTCAAGCCTACTGACTTTCCAATGTGATTTTCATGGAACTCACAGAAGTTTAATTCACAAACATCTTTTCAATATCCGTGATCACATTTGTCAAATATGTTTTAACAGTAAATGAAAAGTTGAGTAATTCATCCAGGTAACAACCCCGACTTCCTTCTGCTTGTCTAAGCAAAACAAAATTACAACAGCATCAATTATTGAGTTGTATGAAATGTTAAGTTTCTTATTATTTTAAGTTTCTGTTGTTTCTTTGTGTAAAGTTAAGTTGGAATTATATTGACAGCCACAAGATAGACAGCAAGATTAAATGAGTTATTTTTGGAAAAGGGTTCATCAGAATGTGTGTGTAGATGAACTTGCTTAATCTGAGCGTACATCCCTGAGATGTACTGATTATCTCCTGAACTGTGCTGTACAATTAGTTTTGAAATTTCAGTTTGTAATGCAACTGTTCTTCAGATCACTTCCTTCACAAAATAGAAGACAGTTGTGAATTGTATTGAGTACATTGCAGGAGAGCAGGAAACATGGAAACCTGCAGCATTGAGATTCAATATTCTAGAAGCACTTCACGGAGCTAATACATGTGTATGGATTTACATTGCTGGCTTGGACCAACTCTTTACTTTTATTTTTCTCTCCTTGGAGTGACGAGTAAAAGGCTTGGGCTGCGAAAATACTTTCAAAGTATTGTTAAATTCAAATGGCTAAATGCAGCATACAGTCATTCTATTTCCTTCAGATGACATGAGAAGGAGGCTTGGTGATTGATGTGCACTGGCTCAGATTATTTACTTCAATCCTCCACATTCTGAAACCTAATCTTTGTCACTCTTTCCTCAAAATAAATAAAATTGTAATTATTAGTTTGTATGTAAACTTGATCTGCTATTGAAAAAGACAAGCTTTGAAGATTTAAAAGACAGGCTGTGGTTTGTGTAATAGTTATTATGTATTTTCTTAATTTCTCTTCCAGTTGCAAATAATGGGCATGATTTTTGAAAGTTCAGTTGTTGAGAATTCTCAAATCAAGATATGCACCAGATTCTAGGTCAATATCTGTGCATTACAATATGTTGTAACATATAAATAATATTTCAATGAAAGTTGAAGAAGACTATACTTTCTTAATTTACTGCTTCCAGTCTTTGAAAGGAAATTAATGACCTCAATGATTATTGGGGTGACCTGCAGATATAAAGACCAGGAAAAGTTCAGGTTCTCTCAGTGCAAACAGTGAATTGCTTGGTTTGACCAAGTCAATGTTGAGGATGTGACAATTAGTTTTGGATTCACTGCATTAGGAATTAAACAATCAGAGAGGGTTCCTGTTCTTAATTCCTTTACTACAAGTCTTGCAGTAAAGCATGCAAGTGTGTAGATTAAAGAGGAGAACATCCAGCCTGCTGCTAATGTTGAACGCATGTGAGAGATGGAAGAAACAGTATTGGCTTGCTAGTATATGTGAATTCATATTCTAGTAAAGAGTTAATGCTCTCAGCAGATACTACAAACTGAACATACTACAAATAATAAGCTGTTATTGGGCGTCACAGCAGCCAAGGTACCACTTACTTAAATTACAATAGTGACTGCACTTCAAAAGTGCGTCATTGGCTATAAAGTACTTTGGAACATCCTGTGGTCTTGAAATGAAGTGCATAAATACAAGTCTTTTTTTTTTAACCTATGTTCTGATTCTATTTATCAAAAAAGGATGGGCTAAATATTCAACACAACTTTGTAAGGATGATCCCAGAATTGCAATGTTATATCTTTCAAGGAAGGATGAACAGACTAAATCTCTTTTCTCTTGGAAAGGGAATACTGGGTAGATAACTTAACAGAGGGCTTTAACATTTTGGAAGGTTCTGAATAGATTAGATGCAGATGAATGTTTCTACTTGTCAGGGAAGACAAAAACTGTTGGGCACCAATTCAAGGAAACAGGCAGGGAGCTTAGAAAAAAAACCCTGTTTATCCAGAAAGGTGAACTTGCTGCCAAAGGGAGTAGTTGAGGTGAAGCGTAGGGACACATATAAATGTAAATTACACAAATTTATGAGGGAGAAGTGAACAAATAGCAATGCTGATAGTTAGATGAGAAAGTACATGACGAGACTTGAGTGGTGCAATGAATGTTGTGTTAAATGACAAATTTTGGCACTGCCTATCCTGTCTAAATTACAGGTCTGTGGATATTTTAATTCAAGGAAATGCTTGGGGCTGGAATGGATTCTGCACTGAAAGTTGAAGGAATGATTCTTCTGAAGGACTGAGGGCTGCCCAGCAGGATTGCTTGTGACCACGTATAGTGTTTGATGAATTTCATTCGGAGAAATAATGTGACATTCTAAATGCCAAAAAAATTGGTAAAATCTCACAATGAATGCTTGTCTCTCTGAATTCAAATGGAAAAAAAGTAAATAACTAAAGTAATCTAATGGCAATAATGATCTCAACAGTGGCTGTTTATCTTGGTATTAACTTACCAGACTGTGTTTTAAGTGCTTGATTTCCATATTGTGAAGAAAACATTCTTTACAAGTTACAAGTGATGATAAATTACCTCCTTTTACTCCTTATTGCCCAATAGTAGAGGAGATAATTGACTCCACAAATCAAATGTTAATTTTAAGCACTGCAGGGCCTTTACATGTGTAAACAATGATTTATTTTAGAGAAAAAAGAACTTCCACTGACTTTCTAATCAATATTAAAAAATGAGGTTAAAACTCACATCGCCTCTCATGCTAACTGTAGATCTTAAAGTGCTATGCAGTCTATGAAATACTTTTGAACTGTTCTCTATTGAAACAAAGGAAAACCCAGCAGTCAATCTACATGCAAAATGATTCCTCAAGACTGATGAGGAAACTAACCAATGTATTTTAGTGACAGAGAGGTAAATATTGTCCAGAACAGGTGGGAGAATTCCTCTTTTATTGTTCAAACTTGTGTCCTGGGATCACTTACAGCCATCTGAATGAATTGATGTTGTCTGGCATAATATCAATCCAATTGCTTCATTATAAATCAGAATGAGAAAAACATGCAGAAATAAAATGCATTGATTTTCTCTTACCTTGAACATATCAGAAATGCATTTTTTGTTTGTTAATGTTTAACTACATGAACAGTCAAACCATTATGTTTAGTTGTTATTATATTTATACTCTGTGAAACAAAACACAGTTGTATTGAATTTGCTTAGATCTATAAGTGAATTTAGATGTAAAGATTAATGTTCTTGGTTAGAGACAAAAAAACTGCAGATGCTGGAATCCAAGGTGGACAAGCAGGGGGCTGGAAGAACACAACAAGCCAGGCAGCATTAGGAGGTGGCGAGGTCAACATGTTGGGTGACCTCCTTCTTCAGGGTTACACATGACATGTTGACCTCTCCACCTCCTGATGGTGCAAGATGAATGTTCTAGCACTTTCTGTACTGATTGATTGATCCTTCTCCATTTGAACACCTTGACTGCACTTGCCTTGTCTGTTTTTCTTTGTCTCTTTTGGCAAATGCACCTCTCAGGTATTGTCTTCAGCTTCACTTGGGGTTTGGTCAGCTTGGATGGCGAATTTGAAATGTATTCTGATGCCAAGAACGTGGGTTCAGTTCCTGCACCAGCTGAGGTTACCATGAATGTCTCTCCTTCTCAACCTCTCCCCTCACCTGAGACATGATGACCCTCAGGTTAAACCACTGCCAAACACTTCTGTATAATGAGAAAGCTGCCCTATGGTGCTTTTACCTTTGGAGTGATGCTTAAACTGTGAGGTTTGACTTTGAATTTTCTTTAGTTGCTTGTTAACCTGTCCTACTGTCTTAGATTTTGAAATTTTTTCTTTTTCTACTTCAGTATTATATCCTGAATAATTTGCAAAAATGAAGAAAGGTAAAAAAGGAAGCAATAATGCATTGTTAGGTGAAGCAATGCTCTGCTTCATTACTCTGTGATACACTTGGACTTTGAGTGTCTTGGAAACACACTGTAAAATAAAACATGATAATGCGCAAGGAGAAAGTGAGGTGAAAGTGAGGCCTCATCTTCCGGCTAGGAACTCTCCAACCACAAGGGATGAACTCGGATTTCACCAGTTTCCTCATTTCCCCTCCCCCCACCCTGTCTCAGTCAAATCCATCAAATTCAGCACCGCCTTCCTAACCTGAGATCTTCTTCCCGACCTCTCCGCCCCCACCCCAGTCTGACCTATCACCCTCACCTTGACCTCTTTCCACCTATCACATTTCCGACGCCCCTCCCCCAAGTCCCTCCTCCCTACCTTTTATCTTAGCCTGCTGGACAAACTTTCCCCATTCCTGAAGAAGGGCTTATGCCCGAAACGTCGATTCTCCTGTTCCCTGGATGCTGCCTGACCTGCTGCGCTTTTCCAGCAACACATTTCCAGCTATGATAATGCGCAAATCAGGCTAAATTCAAAGATTACTTTTATGTCTTTATTTTCAGTCAAAATGCTTACAAGAATTCAGTTTGTCTGTCTGAGCACAGAAATATATTTGTCTGAGAGTACCATTGGAATGATTATTTTATTACGAATTTGTAAGCTGTACATTGCATTAATTTTGTTCCAAACATGGAGTTGATACTGTTACCGTATCTTTAATTTAGGACAAAATGAAGAAAGTTCTACTGAGCAACAGGCCTTGGTGATGTGACTGTTAAACATTAAATGATTTTGTTATTGGAAAGACGTTGTCAGGTATTCACAGTTGGATACAATGGAGCATCTGTGTTTACAATGACTGGACTACAAGTCTCCAAAGTCTCCGGAAGGTGTTGAAAATTTGTTGTTGCAAACTCTATGGTATAACAGAGTTGCAGCTAAAGAACAGGGTGGTACAGTGGCTCAGTGGTTAGTACAGCTGCCTTACAGTGTCAGGGACCTGTGTTTGATTCCACCCTTGGGTGGCTGTCTGTGTAAAGTTTACACATTCTCACTGTGCCTATGTGGGTTTCCTCTGGGTACTCCAGTTTCCTCCTAGAGTCCAAAGACATGTAGGTTAGGTGGATTGACCATGGGAATTACAGGTAAAGGGATGTGTCTGGGTGGGATGCTCTATGGTGTGGACTCAATGGGTCAAATGATCTGTTTCCACACTGAAGGGATTCTATTTTTTCTTTAATGGCTAATCAGCATTCTATCTGAATGCAAGGCCCATATAATTCACATTCCCACCGAGATAGGCTTTGACATGTAAAGGGTTTCTAAGATATCCCTGAAAGTCTCAGACACAATTAGTGTGACAAAATCTGAGAGATGGAGCATCTAGAGACCGACCATTCCATGGTTTATCATGCAGTATTACAGGTGAGCGGGCACACAGATAGAAAAGATCAAATACTTGAAGATTTGACATGAAACTAGCCAAGGTTTACCGAGCTCATACAAGAGGGAGAATCTCCAGGGAAATAAAGTAATTAACATGTTTACTAACATTCAAGTAGAAGTAAAACCCTTTGGAGCTCAGAATCATTTTGGACTGGATCCAAGAAAATCAAAAGACTACTTAAAGGGATGGTATAAATTATACATAAGAAGTAAATTTCTCAGTTGTGCTAAAAGTAAATGGGGAAGGTGCTGTTTTGTACTTTAAAGTATAAATTACCTACATTTAGTAATATTTTGTCAATAGTGCTTTTAGTCTGTTTGTTACAGGTCTGAAATCATACGTTATCCTTTCCACTATCAACTGGAAGCTCAAAATTCTGCTTAAATGTTATTGACCTCTATGGGATCATAACAGTTACATATTTTTAAAAAAGAGACATAAAGCCAAAGCTATTCATTGTGTAGTCATCAGGACAGAAATGTAAGAAACCAAACTTAAAAAGGAAACATCAATTTATTAAACATCAGAGAAGGCTGCTGATTGGAGCAGGGTAGGTTTGAAGATACAGCTGGATCAGATGAATGTCTCTTTTTACGATATTTTTAAGTTCCGTATTGCTAATCAACAATCATAACAATTTTTAAATGGGAGCAAACATTACAACCATGATCATCTTTGCTCAAATTGTTAATTGAAGCAGGCAATAACTATCTATCTTCTGATTTACTTTCGCAATATCTCTCGATCTAATTTCTCAAAATGTTTTCCCTCTGGAGGGACCTGTTAGTGCTTTCTGTGATCATACTTCATCTCCAATTTCTACTGAGAATGTTATGTGATCTAACCTCAGTTATGTATGTTTGCTCTCATTGTTAACCATTAAGGGAAGAGAAGAGCTTATTGCTTCTGCCTACCCTACACCCCCCATACATTCAGATATGGAATACTTTTCCCACTTATTCCACCATCTAGTGGTTTGACTATGAAGTGTGAATTAATTCCTCAGAGCTAAAAGCTTTCAGATGTCATTTCTGAACCATTAAAAGTTTACAATTCAGCATGAGACACGAGCTACTGATGAAACTTCATTTTTAAATTGGATATTTATTGCTTAACATGTCAGTGGCAAATATTTCCTGTTTATCTGGCATTTCCTTGTTTGATTTTTCAAGACAAAATTTGAAAGTATGCAGAAAGTAGATTACTTTCCCGTGAATTAATTAAAAATAGTTATATATTTTGTTGATAAACATTGTTGAAATCATAAGAAAAGCGTTCTCTGCATACCTATTCTTTTAGTTTGTAAGTAATTACCATGAAAGGAAAAATAGATAGGTAGATTTCAAGTAACTAATTTAGAATAAAGGATATTTCGCTTAAGCAAAAAAGACATGATGGTGACTAATCTGCACAAAGACAGCAAATTGCACATATTCAATCTTTTATTATTTTTTCTGGTCTTACAGTTTATCCAAGAACTATATAGGATTAATAATCCCAAAACATTCTTAAAAGAACACTACAATTGGTTAAATAGTGTAAGGTCATGGAAAATATGTAATTGTTCAAAAATGTGTATTCATTTTAAGATTTAAGTAAATTACAGTCTTACTCCTCTTGCCATTGCGTCTATTACTTTAGAAAATATATTTAACTGTAATTTAGAATTGGAAAATGTTAAATATGCAATGAGTGTCTTTAATGTAATGTTGTTACAGTTCCCCAGTGACACTGTCATAAATTCAAGTATTGAACCACACAGACTGAGACAAATGAATGGCAGATTTCGTCCTTCACATTCAAAATCAAGTCTGCCGGTCTCACAGAGGACAACAGCAAGACTTCTATAAACAACTTTAATATCCCAGAATGTGTCTAACAACTTACTGGTGCTTCTACTCCTGAACAATGTCCAGTGACCCTTGCAGATAAGTGCATTTGTGTGGAATAAGCAACCTTGTGTATGATGCTCCTGAAAGTTAACATTTGCTGGCCCCATTTTGTTAGCTCACACATAGTTCTCTACATTAATAAGAATCACTGGCACCAAAGTAAGGCAAACTAAATGTTGAAGAGTTCCTTTAACTCTTAAAGAAATTCTTAAAACCTACTTTTTGACCTACTGTCTCCTTTACCTTGGTTTTTTAATTGATAACATGCTTGAAAAGCACTTAGGAAGCTCCTTTTATGACACTAACAGTGCTATATAAATGCAAATTGTAATTTTTTTATGGTATTTAAGACTAGGCCATGGTTCACTTATGTTCTTTTGTGTTTCTCCACCTGAGTTATTCACCATGAGAGATAATTGCTATGAATTCTGAATGATTGAAACTCACTCAAATATAAAGAAGTGCCTCAAGTTCTGTCGAACTATAATCCCCATGGCCATCAAGACAGTCATTTAATCATTGAATAGAACAAGATACAAAATGAAGTTTGCCATGCAGATACCACATGTTAGCTATTAAGGGGAAAGTACAAACTTAAAAATCACACAACACCAGGTTATAGTCCAACAGGTTTAATTGGAAGCACTAGCTTTCGGAGCACTGCTCCTTCATCAGGTGGTTGTGTGATGAAGGAGCGGCACTCCGAAAGCCAGTGCTTCCAATTAAACTTGTTGGACTATAACCTGGTGTTGTGTGATTTTTAACTTTGTACACCCCAGTCCAACACCGGCATCTCCAAATCATTAAGGGGGAAGACATCAAAGGGTCATTGGGTGCAATTTTCCCGTAGACAATTGACTTGATTCATGGTTCTAGTCCACCATGGCTTGGAGCAATGTGGCTCACACAATATTTCACTCTCTACCTTATTAAAAATCAGGCTCCCTGGTGCCCTTTTCATGGAGTTGTGCAGCTGGAAAGGTGAAATTTCTTAACACTGACAAGACATTCCAGTGCTCATGCTAGCCCTGGCATTAAATGTGGGTGACACCGAACTTGGAGAATTGTAAACTATGAGCAGAACAGCGTAGAATCTCAAAAGGACTTTAACACATTGGTGGAGTGGGCGAATAAGAGGCAGCTAAGTTTAATGAGGAGAAATGAATTCTGTGGAACTCATTGCCACAGAAGACTGTGGCGGGCAAGGTATTTATTTAGGGCAGATCTAGATTGTTGTTTGTTATTAAGAAGATTCAAAAGAATGGAGAGGCAGTTCATAATAATGAGGGAGGATCTCATTGAAACTCATAGAATACTGATAGTCCTGGATTGAGCAGACATGAAGAAGATGTTTCCATTACACAGCACCAGGAAACTGGGTTCAATTCCAGCCTCAGATGACTGTCTGTGTAGAGTTTGCACATTCTCATCGTCTACGTGAGTTTCCTACGGGTGCTCTGGTTTCCTCACACAATCCAGGTTAGGTGAATTGGCCATGCTAAATTTCCATAGTGTTCAGGGTCATGTAGGTTAAGTGCATAAGTCAGGGGTAAATGTAGAGTTATAGAGTAATGGAATGGGTCTGGGTGGGATACTCTTCAGAGAGTCGGTGTGGACATGTTTGGCCAAATGGCCTGTTTCTACACTGAAGAATTCTATGATTCTAGTATGAGAGACTAGGACCAGAGGGCACAGCGTCAGAGTGAAAGAACGGCCTCCTGAGATGAAGAGGAATTTCTTCAGCCAGACGTTGGTGGATCTGTGGAACTCATTGCCACAGAAGGCTGTGAAGACCAAGTTATTTATCTAGGGCAGGTATAGATTGTTCTTTGTTATTAAGAGGATCAAAGGTTACTTGAAGGAGGCAGGAAAATAGGGCTGAGAAACATCTCAGCCATGATTGAATAGCAAAGCAGACTCAATGGATTCAATGGCCTAATTCTGCTCCCTTATCTTATGGTCCTATCATTTCCTGTCTGAAGGGTGTGCAGAAAGAGAGAGACCTGATGCTCTATGTACATCAGTCATTAAAGATGCCAGGACAACTATAGAAAGCTTTAAATACATCATGCACTTTTCTGGGCTTCATAAATAGCAGCATAGAGTACAAGAACAATGAGGTCTTGATGAACTTATCTAACAGATTGCTTTCTCGCAGCTGGAGTATTAGGTATGGTTCTGGATGTCACATTGCAGGAAGGATATGAATATATTGGAGACAGTGCAGTAGAGATTTATGAGAATGATTCCAGGAATGAAATACTTCAGTTATGAGGATAGTTTAGAGAAGTTGGGACAGTTGGAAAGGAGAAGGCTAATAAGAGATTTAACAGAAGTTTTCAAAGGCGTGAGGTGGGGACTGAGAGAAACTCTTCCAACTTTTATACAGACTACAGATGAATTTATTGTCACATGTACCGAGGCACAGTGAAAAGCTCTGTCTTATGAGCAATACAGGCAGATCACAGAGTTAAGTAGCATAGATAAGTAAATAATAGGTCAACAGCGGCAAAAATAAAGGTAAAGGTGAATGTTAAGAGTTTGTGAGTCCATTCAGTATCCTAACAACAGTAGGGTACAAACTGTTTTGAAACCGGCTGGTACATGTGTTCAGGCTTTTGTACTCTCTTCTCAATGGTAGAGGTTGTAGAAAAACATTGCCAAGGTGAGATGGATCTTTGAGAATGCTGGCAGCCTTTCCTTGACAGCAGGCCTGATAGATGGATTCTGTAGATGGGAGGTTGGCCTTTGTGATTGTCCAGGCCGAGTTCACCACTCTCTGTAACCTTCTCTGGTACAGTTATCATACCAGGTCATGATACATCCAGACAGAATGCTCTCGATGGTGCACCTATAAAAGTTGGCAAGGGTATTCGCCGTCATGCCAAATTTCCTCAGCTGCCTGAGGAAAAAGAGACATTGTTGGGCCTTTGTAACTAGTGTGTCCACATGAAGAGTCTAAGAAAGCTTGTTGTGGATGACCACTTCCAGGAACTTGACACTCTCCACTCATTCCACCTCTGTGCATAGGCGGGCATGAGTAATATCCCGCCGAAGGTCAATAACGAGTTCCTTGGCTTTGCCAGCATTGAGAGCTAGATTGTTCTCAGTGCATCACTTTTCCAGGTCTTCCACCTCCTGTTTGTAGTCTGAGTTCATCGCCATCTGAGATTCAAACAACTATGGTGCTGTCATCAGCGAACTTGTAAATGACATTCGTCTGGTATTGCACAGACAAGTACAGGAACAGCAGCTTTGACAGTGGTAGTCAGTAAGCTGGATCAAAGATTGGTGAAGTCTATCATCATTATCAGGACTGTATTGGCTTTGGTCTCCAACTATCTAGCTCTATCTATGGAGACCCGGGTCCAACACACTCAGTGTCCGCCAGATATGCCACAGGCCTACATTCCTTTATTTGAACTATCAGTGCTCAATAACAGTGACTAGACAAGAAGACAACAAAAAGACCTCAACCGCCCTCTAATTGCCCCTTCCTCTGAAGGAGATTGGGCAATGCTAACAGCACTCATAAGGATCAGGGCCCTCTCCTCCTGAGCACTTTACAGCTGCCCTGCCCATCCATTCTCCTTTACCCATGATGTTGAAGTCTGCCAAAGTTCACGTTGAGGATGGGTGAACCTGTATATGGGCAGCATATTTTCAGCATGAGTAAATCCTCCAGTCTCATGTGAGGGATGAGCAATTTCTTTTCAACACTCCAAACGTGAAGAAGAAATGGCCAAACATTACTCATTCCTCAAACCAACCACGTCCTTGATGGCAGATAACCTCAACGAAACCTTGGATCTTTGCCGTTGTTGACTGCAGCCAAGGCTTGGATGTAAGCAACATGAAGGTTAAACAAAGATTATAATAATTGCACTAGTGCCTGCTTTGCTCACATCATTCCAAGAGTTACACCCACCTTATGATTGGGAGTGCAGAATCAGTGGTGATTCCATGCATCTCTGCAGAGAAATGCTCATTCCATGTGTGAGAATTTCAAGGGAGCAGACTGCAATTCAAGGTATGTCTACTTTCCCTCAGAACATTGGTCTGTCAAAAAAAAAGCTCAAAGCATTGCCTTTTGCAAGGTTAATGTTATCCCATAGGATGTTCAAGCATTTCAGAGCAACTTAACACTCTGCACATTCTGAATATTAAAGGGTTACTAATGATTGAAAGTTCAAAAGGGAATTCCTGACAACTTATCTCAACACACTCGCTATTGTGGAAGCCTTGACTTGAATATAGACTGGATCCTTAACAACAACTGAACATTAGCACCATAGAATCTTAGTTCTGGTCAGTAGGATATGCAATGTGAAGATAGTTGGAAGTGTAGTCACTCATAGATATCAAGTGAACAATCAGACAGGATAATAAGACTTTCATTCAGCAATAGAAAATGTCAAGGACTGCAACAATGAGAAGGGTTACATGTCTGTTACAATGAAGCAGGGCTGTTTCCTTGGTTAATGACAGAATTTTGTGGTATTAAATATAGTCCAAACCCAGCTCAATCATCCTGGAACCAGGTTTCAATGAGGTTATCACTGGTTTCTTATGCTTGACGAGGCATTACTCTGTCATGTTGTCTTGCATGAGTCTTCTCATAAAAGTCCTGACCCTTGTCTTTTACTTCATCCTGAGAGGGTTATTGTTGATCCCCCATTTCTTCTCTATTTCCCCCTTTGTTAGCACCAGTTGTGAAGAGGACAACATGCCACAATCTTGTGGGGCACCTTTTTGATCTATACAGCAAGCTCCCAGGAGACCAGTCCAAGTGTTGCAACCTGGATTGTTCTGTAATAGAATATAAGAGTTAGGACATCTTGTTGCAGTTGTACAAGATGGTGGTGAGGCCATAATTAAAGTTCTGCATGCAACTCTGGTCACCCTACCAGAGAAAGCATATTACTAAACAAGAAAGAGTGAAGAAAAGGTTTACTAGGATGCTACCTGGACTGGAAGGTTTGAGTTATATGCAGAGATTGGATAGACTTGTAAATCCTTTTCCCTGGAGAGGTTGGATAGACTGTGAATCTTCCCTGGAGAAGTTGGATAGACTGTGGATCATTTCCCTGGAGACTGAGGGGTGACCTTACAGAGATTTATAAAATCATGAAAGACATAGACTAGGTAGATAGTCAACAGTATTTCTCCAAGGTAGGCAAATCTAAAACTAGATTTTACGGTGAGAGGGGAGAGACACAAAAGGGTCTAGGGGGCAATATTTTCTTACAGAGGGATGTGAGTGTCTGGAACTGGCTGCTAGAGGTAATGGGGGAGGTGAATACAATTTTGTCATTTAAAAAATATTTGGACAGGTATATGAATAAGATTGGTATGGAAGAGTAAGGACCAAACACAGACACATGGGATTAGTCTAACTGTGAAAACAAGGCGGCACATTGGCTCAGTGGTTAGCACTGCTGCCTCACAGCACCTGGGTCCCAGGTTCGGTTTGGTTCCAGCCTTGGGCGACTGTCTGTGTGGAGTTTGCACATTCTCCCCGTGTCTGTGTGGGTTTCCTCTGGGTGCTCTGGTTTCATCCCACAGTCCAAAGGTGTGCAGATCAGGTGAATTGGCCATGCTAAATTGCCCATAGTGTTAGGTGCATTAGTCATAGGGAAATGGATCTGGGTGGGTTACTCTTCGGAGGGACTGGTTGGTGTGGACTGGTTGGGCCAAAGGGCCTGTTTCCACACTAGAGGGTATTTGATCTAATAAAACTGGGCAGCAAGGGTAAGTAGGACTGAAGGGCCTGTTTCCTCTATGACTCATCCATGAAATGTGGCAGGAACCTAATGAGTTCTTCAGAATGTATAAGTCATGGGAGCTTCCAGGATATCTAGTCTAGACCTGCAAGATTTAACATCACTGTTTCACAAATAATTAGACATTGCAGGAGTGGGCACCTTTACTATTGCCAACCTGTGCAAGCTAGTATTTGGGATTGCCAAGTGTAATGTAGGTACAATTGATATTGCCCTGTATCCAAGAGAAGCCCAGTGATAGTTGGAGGATCCTGCTGCCTGAGCTGCTTGATGCTCCTTGTTGTGGGGTAAGAGTATAAGCAGTTGTGCATTGGAGAAAATGACACCAGTGATGTCCCAAGTGTATTTATGGGTTCATTCAGGATTGGGAGGTTCCACCGGGTACCCAGTTAATCCTTGAAAGAAGCTGCTGAGTATGAATAGTTGGAACAGCCACGGGAGAGGATTGCCACCCAATCCATTGAGTTCAGGTCCCTTTCTTGGGGACGGAGAATTGCAAGTAATAAAAAAAAAGGCAAGTGGATTCATAATGGGAAGAACATGAGTGGGAATAAGGGAGTCATCAGTTAATACAAGATTCTGAAACCACCATTTATAGCAAAATCAGAAAACATTTTCTCATTGTCAAGGTGAGAATTTCCCATTCTCACTGAATTTTTCCAACTTTCTCACCATTGTTCACACTCCAGCAGAGGAAATTCAGCCCATCGTGATTAACCTTGATACGCCTTTTTAGAGGTTACTGATGGCTTAGTTCTCTACAATGACCTCTTCACCTCTCAGCTCATCTATTGAAACTCTCATTGGTTACTTTCAGAATTTACTAATCCAAAGCACTCTTTTTGGCCTCTCGCATTTATCATCCACAAACTGAAAACCATCCAAACATCTGTTGCCTGTGCCCTTATATCAATTATTGTTCGTCTATCTCTACTCTACTCGATGACTTGCATGGGAACCTGGTCAAGTATCGTATTGATTTTAAAATTCCCATCTGTGTTTACACATCAGTCCAAGGTCTCACCTATCATCTCTTCCAGCTGTGCAACCCCCGATAGATCTGTATCTTTCTCATTGTGGCCCCATGAACAGTCCTCATTTTAATTGCTTTAACCTTGAAAGCCAAGTCTTCAATTGCTTGGGATGCAAAATGTGGAACTCCTGCACCCACCCCACACCTCTGCCTCTCACTTTCCTCTTTTCATACCCTTCTTAAAATCTCCCCCTTTGCAAATGGTTTTAATCATCTGCCCCTAACATTGTCCTTTGAAGTTGTGTATCCTGCATTGTTCGATAATATCCAATGAAACCTTAGTATGTGTCATTGTATTAAAGGCACTGTATAAATATAAGTTACTGCTGCTTCAGAAGAACAAATTTCATTTTTCTTCCCTTCATATGAGATTTGAAACAAACAGGTAGAAAAACACACTGTTCAATGATGTACAAACAGCACGTCCATCAAACATTTCTGCGCTTATCACTTTCCCAGTGAGCACAGCAAAAACAAATCAAGATAAGTTTACAATTTAAGGATTAAACAAGATGAAACATTATTACAATTGAACATAGTTCCTGCTACATTGACAGGATTAAGAATCGCTCTTGGTTTTACATGACAAGACATTTAAATGTTTCAGAATAGGTTCTCTCAGTATGATGTTCCGGCAAAGGTTCATGAACCTCTTCACAAAACCATCCATGCTGAATGCCGCGAGAGGTTTCAGTATGTTTCCTGCAATCATAGCGACTGTAGTTTACTGTGAATAAAAAAATGCAGCATTCTTGTTGGATTCTCTTTTTATTGTTCCATGTTTCAGTTGTGTCTGGATCGTGATTGTGTCAGGATGAGGATTGGGTGACTGGTTCCTCGTTCTAATCTAACTAATTCAGTTTGTGAATATCATTAATAAAGTGGTGAATAATCACAATGTGCCCACTTATACTCACAAGCCCCAGAGGAAGTCAATAGCTGGTTGTGGAGAGACTGAAGACTAAACACCTCTGGTTTCTGAACTATTTGAACAAATTCAATGTGAAGTAAGCTAGGAGTCATTAATCAACTAACAAAATAGATAAGAAAAACCTCAAGGTGAATCAACTACATGTAATTTTAAACTATGCTTATTTTTGGTTTACCTGTGAATGTCAGTTTTTAAAAAAATCTTCTGCCTCAGATAGGGAGGATCACATCGCAATAGTTTTCACTTTGGTCATTTTATTTTAGTCATACATTGGTTGGCCAGCATTTATTACCTGTCCCTAGTTACCCTTGAGAAGGTGATGGTGAACTGTCTTCTTAAACCATTGTGGTTCAAGTGATGTAGGTTGACCCATAGTGTCCTTAGAAGGGAATTCCAG
Source organism: Chiloscyllium plagiosum (assembly GCF_037043375.1). Classification (NCBI taxonomy): domain Eukaryota; kingdom Metazoa; phylum Chordata; class Chondrichthyes; order Orectolobiformes; family Hemiscylliidae; genus Chiloscyllium; species Chiloscyllium plagiosum. Next base: position 43,268,680 of record NW_028270163.1, read on the forward strand.
GATTTTGACCCAGCGACAGTGAAGAAACGGCAACATAGCTCCAAGTCAGGATATAAACGGCTTGGGGGAACTTGCAGGTCGTGGTGTTCCCATGTATCTGCTGCCCTTGTCCTTCTAGATAGAAGTGGCTGTGGGTTTGGAAGGTGCTGTCTGAGGATCTTTGGTGGATTTCTACAGTGCATCTTGTAGGTAGTACAGGCTGCTGCAACTGACTGTTGGTGGTGATGGGAGTGGATTCTTGTGGATGTGGTGCCAATTCTTTGACTTGGATGGTGTCAAGCTTCTTGAATTTTGGTGGTACTGCTTCCATTCAGGCAACTGGGTGCTATTCCATCTCACTCCTGACTTTTGCCTTGTAGATGGAAGGCAGGATTTGGGGAATCAGGAAGTGACTTAATCACCACAGTAGTTGTAGCTTCTGAACTGCTCTTGCAGCCACTGAATTTATATGGCAACTCCAGTTGAGTTTCCTGTCAATAGTAACCCCAAGAATGTTGAAAGTGATGGTAACATCATTGAATGTCATGGGCCAGTGGTTAGATTGTCTCTTATTTGAGATGGTCATTAGGTGCCATTTGCATGGCACAAATATGACTTGCCACTGGTCAGCCCAAACCTGGATATTGCCCAGATATTGTTGTCTTTGAACATGGACTACTTCAGTATCTGAGGAGTCACAAATGATGCTGAACATTCTGCAATAATCAATGAACATTCCTACTTCTGACCTTATAATCGTGGGAAGGTCATTGCTGAAGCAGCTGAAGATGGTTGGGCCGAGGGCACTACCCTGACAAACTCCTACAGAGATATCCTGGAGCTGAGATGACTCACCTCCAACAACTACAATCACGTTCCTATGCGACAAGTATAGGAAGAGTTTGTTCCTTGATACCCATTGATTCCAGTTTTGCTAGGGCTCTTTGATGCCACCATTTGCCAAATGCAGCATTGATGACAAAAGCTGTCACTCTCACCTTACCTATGGAATTTGGCTTTTTTGTCCATGTTTACCACAAGGCTCTAATGAGGTCAGAGGCTGTGTGGCCCTGGCAGAACCCAAATTGAGCACCACTGAGCAGGTTATTGCTGAGCAGGAGCTGCTTGATAGTACTACTGATGACATCTTCCATTAGCTCAACTGATGATCAAGAATTGACTGATGGATGATAATTGGCTGAGTTTTGTCCTTACCTTTGTGTACAGACATATCTTGGCAATTTTCTCCATAGTCGGGTAAATGCCAGAGTTGTAACTGTACTGGAACAGCTTGGCCAGGGGAGCGACGAGATCTGGAATACAGGTCTTCAGTGCTATTGCCAGAATGTTTTCAAAGCCCATGGTATTTTCAGTATCCAGTGCCTCCAGTTTCTTGCTATCATGTGGAATAAGTTGAATTGGCTGAAGACCGGTATCTGGAAGACTGGTGATCACTGAAGGAGGTTGAGTTGGATCATCCACTTGGCATTTCTGGCTGAAGATTAAAGTGACTGCTTCAGCTTTATCTTTTGCATTGTATTGGGCTCTTCCATCATTGAGGGTGGGGATATTTGTGGACCCACATTGCATGCATCAATTCCAGCCTCCCAGATTGCCTTGATCCACTACAATTCACCTATTATCACAATAAGTCCACAGCAGACACCATCACCTTACACTCATCCCTGGATATCAAGGCCACCTTTATCAGACTCATATTTATTGACTTTAGCTCCACTTTTAATTCCAACAAAGCACATCTCCAAACTCTGAGACCTAGGACTCTGCTCCACCGTCTGCAACTAGATCCTTGTCTTCCTGAAGAAGACAATCAGTAAGGATAGGCATCAACACCTTCTCCACACTAATCCTCAACATCGGTGCCCAAAGAGGCTATGTACTCAGCCCCTTACTATGCTCCTTATACACTTAAGACTGTGTGGCCAAATTCAGCTCTAACTCCATTTACAAATTTGCTGATAACACCTCCATAGTGGTTCAGATCACATACAAAGGCGAGATAGAGTACAGGAAAGAGATAGACAGCTCAGTGGCATCTCTCCCTCAATGCCAGCAAAATGAAGGAGCTGGTCATTGATTTCAGGAAACCGAGCGTGTCCGTATCAATGGTGCTGAGGTGCAGATCCTTAAGAGCTTGGTCCATCCAGGGTGAAGCTAGAGTCAAGAAAGCACACCAATGTTTCTACTTCCTCAGAAGGTGGAAGAAATTTGGTAAATGCACAAGGACTCTTACAATTTTTATAGGTGCACCACAGAAAGCATCCTATCTGGATGCAGCATAGCTTGGCATGGCAACTGGTCTGCAAGAAATTACAGTGAATTGTAAATGCAACCCAGCCTATCACAAAAACCAGCCTTCCTTCCACTGACTCCACCTATACTTTTCCCACTGCCTCAGGAATGCAGCCAACATAACCAAATACCCCTCCCACCCAGTTAAACTCCCTTCCACCCTCTTCCTTCAGACAGAAAATAAAAAAAGTTTGAAAACACATCCCAACAGATTCAAAAACAGCTTTTTCCCTGTTATTGTCAGACTTGTGAACGGACCACTCATATTAAAGTTGACCTTTCTCTACTCCTTCACTGTAGCTGTAACACTATTCTGCATTCTGTTCTATTACCCTGATATACTTATGTAAGTTATGATTTGTCCAGTTAGCATACAAAACAGTACTTTTCACTGTATCTCTGTACAAGTAACAATAATGAATCAAACCAAATCAAAAATAAAATGCAGTGAGTTGTTTAACTGTGTGTCACCATTTATGACTGGGAACTAGCCATTTGGATACAGAGCTGGCTCAAAGGTAGAAGACAGAGGGTGTTGGTGGAGGGTTGTTTTTCAGACTGGAGGCCTGTGACCAGTGGATTGCCACAAGGATTGGTGCTGGGCCCTCTACTTTTTGTCATTTACATAAATGATTTGGATGCGGGCATAAGAGGTACAGTTAGTAAGTTTGTAGATGACACCAAAATTGAGGTGTAGTGGACTGCGAAGAGGGTTACTTCAGATTACAACAGGATCTTGACCAGATGGACCAATGGGCTGAGAAGTGGCAGATAGAGTTTAATTCAGATAAATGCAAGGTGCTGCATTTTGGGAAAGCAAATCTTAGCAGGACTTATACACTTAATGGTAAGGTCCTCAGGAGTGTTGCTGAACAAAGAGACCTTGGAGTGCAGGTTCATAGCTCCTTGAAAGTGAAGTCGCAGGTGGATAGGATAGTGAAGCATTTGGTATGCTTTCCTTTATTGGTCAGAGTATTGAGAACAGGATTTGGGAGGTCATGTTGCGTCTGTACAGGACATTGGTTAGGCCACTGTTGGAATATTGCGTGCAATTCTGGTCTCCTTTCTATCGGAAAGATGTTGTGAAACTTGAAAGGGTTCCGAAAAGATTTACAAGGATGTTGCCAGGGTTGGAGAATCTGTGCTACAGGGAGAGGCTGAACAGGCTGGGGCTGTTTTCCCTGGAGCGTCGGAGGCTGAGGGGTGACCCTATAGAGGTTTACAAAATTATGAGGGGCATGGCTAGGATAAATAGACAAAGTCTTTTCCGTGGGGTGGGGGAGTCCAGAACTAGAGGGCATAGGTTTAGGGTGAGAGGGGAAAGATATAAAAAAGACCTAAGGGGCAACCGTTTCACGCAGAGGGTGGTACGTGTATGGAATGAGCTGCAGAGGATGTGGTGGAGGCTGGTACAATTGCAACATTTAAGAGGCATTTGGATGGGTATATGAATAGGAAGGGTTTGGAGGAATATAGGCCAGGTGCTGGCAGGTGGGACTAGATTGGGTTGGGATATCTGGTCGCATGGACGGGTTGGACCGAAGGGTCTGTTTCCATGCTGTACATCTCTATGACTCTATGACTCTATGACTATAGAACTTAGATCTGATCCATTGGTTGTAGGGTCACTTAGCTCTATGTATTGCTTACTGCTTGTGCAGTTTGGGGGTATACACATAACCCTGTTTCGTAGCTTCACTGGGTTGACACTTCATTTTTGTGCATGCCTGATGTTGCTCCTGGCATGCTCTCCTGCACTTTCCATTGAACATGGGTTGCTCCCCCAGCTTGATGCTAATAGTTGAGTGGGGTATATGCTGGGCCATGAGGTTGTAGATTGTGTTGGGGTGTAATTCTGTTGCTGCTGATGACCCACAGCACCTCATGGATGCCCAGTTTTCATATGCTAGATCTGTTTAAAGGTGACAGTGTCATACAACATGGTAGACGGTATTGTGTAGGCAGAATTTCAACTCCACAAGGACTATGTGGTGGTCAGTCTTACTGAAACTGTCACAGAGAGAGATGAATCCGCAGCCAGGGTAATGGTAAAGTTGAAGTCATATCTGATTTTCCCTCTTATTTGTTCCCTCGCCACCTGCTACAGATCCAGTCGAGTAGTTATTTTCTTTAGGATCAGACCAGCTCAATTAGTACTGCTGCTGCAGAGACACCCTTGGTGGTGGACATTAAAATCCCCCACCAAGTGTACATCTTGTACCCTTGCCACCCTCCTTGCTTCCTCCAAGTTTTGTTTAATATGGAGGAGTGTTGATTCTTCAGCAGAACTTTGGCCATGTTTAACTTGAAGTTATGAGAATTCATGGGGTCCGGAATCAATGTTGCGGACTCCCGGGCAACTTCCTCCCGATTGTATCCCACTGTGCCGTCACCTCTGCTGGGTCTGTCCTGCCGGTGGGACAGGATATATCCAGGGATGGTGATGATGGATATTGTCCGTAAGGAATGATTCTGTGAGTATGACTATGTCAGGCTGTTGCTTGACTAGATGGTGAGACAGTTCTCCCAAATTTGGCACGAGCCCCCAGTAAGGAGGCTTTTGCAGGGTCGACAGGGCTGTTTCTGCCGTTGTCTTTTCCAGTGTAGGTTGACACCTGGTGGTCCATCCAGTATCATTTCTTTGTGAAGACATTTTAGCAATTTTTACAATAGAAAGACTTACTAGGCCATCTCAGAGGATGATTGGGAGTTACCCACATTGCTGTGGGTGTGGAGTCACATATAGGCCAGACTGGGTGAGAATGGAAAATTTCCTCCCATGGTGGACATTGGTGAGCTACTGACTTCTATGCATCACTTAGATCACTGGGGTATATTTGAATATGCTATCCAGAAAATTCTGATTTATGTTTATCATTGGAGAATTGCTAGCATAATAATCTAACTTTAGAATTACAGAATTGTTACAGTACAAAAGGAGGCTATTCGGCCCATCATCTATACACTGGCTGTCTGAGTGAGCATTATAAGTTAGTGCTATTCTCCTGCCTTTTTGCTTTAACCTTGCACGTTGATTCTGTTTATACTTTATTGTTAGATTATGGCATTTTCCATTACCACCATTGTTACAGTGAATGCCACGTGATATGATTCACAGAAGTAAATATTTATTTCAATCTCAAAGGGTTAATCTTTAAACTAGAAAGAGCAGCAGTGAGTGAAATCTTTCTAGCAGAATAGAGGGAGGCTTTGAAAAATTGCCATAATTCATTGGTAATCCTTTGTCTTAATGCAATAGATGAATTTGTGACTCATTCTGACTCGGATAAAAACCACTACAACAAGGAACACACGTTTCTAATTCAACTCCTTCGTTTTTCCTAATACAAACCATTTGTAAAAGCACCGAGGGAGGTGACAGGAAACAATATCAATTTTGTCTGATTTCTACATCTAACAAAAGTTGCAATTAATCAGCTGAACAAAAATGACTTGTTGTACAGGAAAAGAATGATATTTTACCACCCCAATATATTACACCACACTAAAACTTTTAAAGTGATTAAAAAATAACTACAAAAGTCTGTGTTGTAACATGTGCCTAATACAACCATACTTTATGAGCAGCACAGTACAGGTTCAATGCAGTGTTACTTTTCAAAGCATTCCTTCAACATCATTTGCTCCATAAAAAGCCTTACACAACTTGGAGACGTGTTTGTGTTAAAAAATAATTGATGCGATTCGCTTTTCAAAGTCTATTTTTGCTTATTGCGCATCGTTTACCAGGAAAACATTATTTTCATTTTTGGAGAGATTAATAGCCCATTTCCTTTCCCATAGTAACAATTGGTACATTGATGTTGCCACTATTTTAAATTTATTCTCTGTCACTTTGAAATCACTGCACTCTGTTCTTGGAACTGCAGTGTTGCCAGATTAATATTAGAATAATCTCAACACTCCACCCAAAATGTACATGCACCTGGCTATCTGTAGCACTTTTTGTGTTGCAGGCTAGTTATTACATTGAAGTTCTTGCATGAAGTCAAACCATTTACCCCCCCCGAGTCTATTTTGCTGTTAGTCCTCCACATTCGCAGCAGGTCAAAACTGACATGCTCACTCTGTTTTTATAGTCTTCTGGAAAGTTGTCTGTTTCTTCTGTGGAGCATTCCCTGCACAGTGGGATCATGGAGTTGGGCTTTGACACTCCACCCATAGATTTGGCTGTCGGTGAAGTCTGATAACAGTACAGAATAGGGGCTCAGTGTAGCCATCTAAATCTGGGGACCCCTGAGGACTTTATTAGCCAATGGAATGAGTACTGTGATTGCAAAGCAGCTGTTGGAGGCCAATTCTCATTGGCTTTGGGATTAGACTCTCAACTGTTTTTTCATTGTCTTGTCAATGTATTTTTTTTAAAATATATTTAACATCAGTGACATAAAAAGCAACTAACATAAAGCACTACTTTATGTGTCCAATGTAATTTTATCTGCATTGCATAATTTTCCTTCAACCAACTGTTGATATGGTCTACATTTTAATCATTAATTCCAGTAGTCCATTCCACAGTCTTGTAATCTTCTATGTCAGGAAAATTCCTTGGAATTTATTCTGATATTGCTGTCCACACATTCTAAAACCTTCTGGAAATTCAAAGGAAAATGCCAAGGGTAGAAATATTGCTTAGTTTTCTCAGTCTTCTACCTTATCACAGAGAATTGATGGAACTACTGCAGAAATAGTGGTGTCTGCTGAAGGTATGACAGCTGATCTACAGGAGCTCCATTTCTATCTTCAATTTCCTGCCTCTTCATAACTTTAAATATCTCCTTCCAATCACTCCACAATCTCTTGCACCTTTGTGCAGAGAAAGGTTCTGTTTTTGTATTTGTATTACCTCATCCTTGTGAATCTAAACTTGTTCCTTAATTGCCTCAAGATTTTTCCGACAGTGTGGAGTGCGAAACCGTGGGTAGTATTCCAACCGTGTTTTATATAGAGTCACCACTATGTCTCAGTTTTTACATTCAGTGCCTCTTGCCATTAACCTAGTATTACATTGCCTTTTTAAAAAGCTGTATCCACTTGAGGTGCTGCTTATAATAATGTCTTGTGAACTTGAAACTCCATATCCCTTGCATTTTGATATCAGCTAACCTTCTCTTATTTACAATATTTTAACTTTATTTAATCACAATGTACCCCCTCACATGTACTGATAATGTATCTATTCTGTCATTTTGCTCATTTTACCATTTATCCTGTCATATCAATTTGCAGCTTCCATTGTTCCTCAGAGCTATTTGTTATGCCTGTTTTAGTATTACCCACAAGTCTGGATGCCACTCTTTTTAGTTCTATATCTAAGTCATTGGTGTTTGCAGGGGAAAATACAGTTAGCTGAAAGTTGACTTGTCCTTACACAAGGGTTTAATGGCAATATAAATTTTGAGCATAGCACCATGATTCTCACTCCAAGAAATGATGAATAATGTATTCATGCTTTATCCCAGTGGCTCTATGCAACTCGATGATTTATGAGGATGAAGATTGAAACTAAACTGAAATGGACTCCTTCTCCTTTTCCCCACCCCTACAACATTGACATTTCTCCTCTTCCCAGTAAAGTGCCCTGTCAAGACAAGATACTGGTGGGAATCTTCAGTTTGTATTTAATTTGAAGGAAGAAATGTATTTCTGGTGTGGCACCCGAGCACAACACATCTCTTAGCTGCCTTGATTTTCACTTTTACTAATTGCACATCAGTTTGAATGTCATTGCATTTTTCTTCAAATGGAGTTTTAAGTGGAAACTTATGCTATTGAGCATATAAATCAATTGACAGACTTCACAAAGGCAAAGTCCTTTCATTAGCTTAGTAAAATGGAAATATTTATTCCAAACTTATTATAGATGCCCCACACATATAATAGCATGCTTTAATGAATCAAATTCTAACTCGATGCTCTGGTTAAAGAGTTAAATTTAATGCTCTATAATTTTGTACCTATATGGTTAATATAGCATAGCATTAACTTGAAAAATGCAGCTGTTTAGCTTTTAGGGGAAAAAAAAATCTTGGCATTGCAAGAAGCAGGGTCGGTGGCTTTCTATAAATTAGTCATTTTAAGCTTCAGTTACAGAGGTCAGACAATGAAGGTTTTTAAGGAGAGACTCATGGCTGCATTAATCCAGGAAGCTTGCAGCCAGAGTTCCTCGCTAAACCCAAGCTTTTATTATTTTTGTTTAGCTTTGAGGGGATTCGACTGTCCCTTGGCTCATATATTGGCAGAGGTTTACTGTCTCTAAAACTGGCTGCTGTTAAGTAGCAGCAATAGGCAGGGTGGCAGCAACTAGTAATTGGTGACGAATGGAAGCCTTATTGACCGGCTCTCGCCACACACAGTGAGGAACTGGAGTCAGTATTTTAATAATAATGACTCCCTTATTTTGGCATTTTCAAGGCATTAAAGGTCTCAAAGCCATACGTAAAAATCCTGCATGAAACTTGTGCTGAAGAGATATGTTACAATGTGTAACCTTCCAACAGCTGTAACATGGGCAATTAAACTTTGCTCTTGAATTATGAGACAGCAATTGCTTTTATAATTGTAGGGACAGAGGAAGAGGGTTGTTGTCATTAGATTTGTCACCACTATGTTTTAGGATGTGTTCTACTTGTCCAGTTTATTGTGTCTGTGACAACACAGGAGGAAACAATCTTGAAATGGCATGCAAGTGATATTGATCTATGGCAAGAGAATTGATAGCACATGATGTAATTGAGGGACACTCTTAGATTCTCCTCTGTTGTAATGACCATCGAACTACCATGCCACCTTTTCCAAATTCCTTAAGCACAGTATCAATAAGCACAGTATCAACCTGTCAAATTATAGCTCTGCAAATTTTAAAGATAAACACGCAATGCATCCCAAATGAATCTAAAATCCACTTTTGCGAACAGTTTTAAACATTCATAGCAACCAGGTTTTAATTACTATCCCTTCGAATTTACACAAGACTGCAAAGATTTCTTATGACATGAATGAAAAATCTGAAAGGGCTTCACAAGGGGAGGTTATTTTTAAAGCAAAATGATCATTGTTAAGTTGAGCAAATTCAGCAATCAGAATTGGTAAATTATGTCTTTTTTCTGTACCAGTTCAAGGTGAGGGAGGATTATTGACCAGAATATGAGGAAAGTGTCCATCTCTTTTTTGGGTAAGGTCACCTGAGCAGGCAAACAGTGCCTTCCCAATGAAGCAGTCCTTTAATATCAATCTGGAATATCAATCTAGATGCGTTAAATAAAAGCAAAATACTGTACATGACTAAGATCTCAAATAAAAACAGAAAGTGTTGAGAAACTCAACAGGCCTAGCACATTCATGGGAAGAGAAATAAAACTAGCACTTTGAGTCTGATGTGTCACTTCTTCAAAATTGAGTCATATTAGACTCGCAAAGTTGACTGTTTTTCTCTCCACGGATGCTGCCAGACCTGCTGAGTTTCTCTAGCATATTCTGTCATTTTAAAACTGCATTTGCAGAGGTGGCAATAATGGATTGGTATTTGGTGCAGAACAACGTTCTCAATAGATGTAATTATTTTCTTTTTAAAAAATTATTATTAGTGTAAATGTTAGTATCTTTTTTTCAGACGTGATGGAAGATAAGCTGTTGAAATGGATGAGAACCTGAAGCTAAAATCTCCACATTTAACACTTAGGTGGCCACCATTCTATATTAAACAATTGGGATCACACATACAATTCTGCTTAGGGATAGAATAAATGGTTTATTTTGGTACAGTACAGTGCGATGGCAGGTTCACATGCCACCCCAGCGTACAACTGAGTGAGCTTCAGCAAGGGTCAGATGATGAGTTAAGGCCAGATACTTACCCCAAAAAATGAAGAGGGTTCTGGGTTTGAGTCTTCTACAGATTGCTCATAATTCTGGAAATAGGTCCTGTAAGTTCATTGTCCTGGCCATGGAACAGTAGACACTATGAGAAAGGCTGCAAGAAATGAGAATTATCCAACAATGTTGCAGAGTAAAATTACATGGAACCCTTCAAGCTATCAATGAAGTTAGTGAATTATTTTACGTTATTTCAAAGTAACAGAATTTTATGAGATTACATCAACCATGCAAAGTTTATTAACTCAAGCTTGATATTTGGGTTGTGCTATACTGTATTTGCAGTTGCTAACATTGCTTTGCTTTTGCTAGAAATTGGGGTAGAAACTGAATTTCTGTTTTTTTCTGCATGTGCAATGACAGCACATACCAACAATTTCACAAGACCATGCTCAGCTCTCCAAGGACAATTAAAATATGTTTAATGTCATACTAGTTTCAAATAAATTTCAAGCTTCCTAGATATCAGCTAAACATCCAGCATTTTCAAACAAGGAATCTTTTGGTAATATTGATCAGTATTGGATAGAGTGAAGTTTTATGTGGGTTCTGGGAGTAATTTCTTTATAAACGGCAAATGTTTAGCTCTTGTAACGTAAGAAGTGGAAGTGAATCGTGTGCTCTGAAAGATTCGATCAATGTTTATTACAGTTCCTGGCATCTACATATGTTAGAATCACAGGCACTGGTGTGTCTGGGCTAGTATTGAGCTATTCGGTTACAAGTTGTTGAACTCTCACCTCAGCATGTCATGCAGCAAGTAGCCGCAGTAAGACGGAGACTGAGATTGTTGTATCATTAGGTGACATGTCATTAGGTGACATCCCTTAACGGTATATTGCATTCCAGCTGTAAGACATAACATGGAAAAAAAAAACAAGCAGGCTCAGGGACTACGTTAAGATTTTGGTGGGATTGCTACAACCCGAGAAGTGGCCATAACCAAACAGGATAATTTTTTTTAATTTAATTTTATATCTCAGCAGTCTCTCCCCATTCCACCCTGGATAACTGAGTCAAGATCAAAGGGTTTTAAAAGTGAAACTACACCTTTTAATTCAAATATTTGAATATTAAAGTTAAGTGTCACCCAGCTCCCTTCAGACTTCAAAAGTTTTGAGGAGCAAAAATCATAATAACCCCCTGTGGTAATTTTCTCTTTTGCCAAAATATGTGTGTCTATGCATGCACATGTGACATAAACAGATACACACAAGATCGTCTAATGATCCAAGAATTACTGTGGAACAGCTAATAAATATGAAAGTAAATGTTTGCATGATAGAAAATACTTACATTTCCAAGAAAACACAGGTCTGTGCATAACGTTCAAATCAATATTGCTCTCATTAAGAATACTTCGAGGAGAAAGTGAGGACTGCAGATGCTGGAGATCAGGGCTGAAACTCATTAAGAATACTTCCTCAAGTTGAGCTAAATTGTGAAAGAACAAGAATAGTTTTAGCATGAGTCTTGCAGTTGTACAGTACATACAGGAATATTAAAAATACAAACAAGGATAATGCAACATGCAAAAATGTAAGGTCGTAAGGCCACAGTGTGCTTGATATAAATTCTTTGGATCAAGATCTACTTGTTCTCTGTGCTGACTTGCCTAGAGCACTTCTTTAATATATTTCTTGAGCACAGTAGAGTATTTGTTAATGTAATCTGTACATTAAAGATCTTTGGAGTTCACAATAGTTTCAAAAAATATATTGGTTGCAGAATACCAGCAAACTTTAATTATAATTCTACATTTTGTGTGAAAAAGGTCTTTAATTTATTGTATTACAAAGTTGCGTGATTGAAACAGAAGTGGATGTGAGATATAATTCCGAAAATTAGAAGAAAAAAGAACATGTTGGCTTGTCTCCATTGTCCTATCATTTAAGTTCAATTACAGGAATAGTTTTCCCTTTGGACTGAAGGGCTGTATTTGTGTAGATATATTTACAATTTGGCTATGCTGCTGTGGTTGGCTTATGCCCATGCTAGGATGTCAAAGTTTCTACATGAAGTGAATCTACTTTGAACTGTAGATGTTTCCAAATACTAACCACAAACAGTATGACCTCCACAGGAATAACAATAGTTTTTGATGGTGATATCAACTATTGGAAATAATTAATGAATGCCATAATGTTCTCCCTGTTCCCTTTACTGGTAAAAATATAAAAGGACCAGTGTGAACAGACTAAAATTAATATTTGGATTTACTTACAATGGAATATATAGAAATATATAACAATGAATTAAAACAAGTGGTTTTCATTGAGTAGTAATACTTTATCGGGCCATATTTCTGACCAAGTAATAGGACTTTTAAGTTTGCAAATATTTAGCAGACCTTTGCAATACAGAGTATAGGAGCAAATTACTGCAGATGCTGGAATCTGTACTGAAAACAACAAAAGAAACCTTGGAGTGCAGGTTCATAGTTCCTTGAAAGTGGAATCTCAGGTAGACAAGATAGTCAAGAAAGCATTTGGCATGCCTTCCTTTAATGGTCAGAGCATTGAGTACAGGAGTTAGGAAGTCATGTTGCGGCTGTACAGGATATTGGTTAGGCCACTTTTGAAATATTGTGTGCAATTCAGGTCTCCCTCCTATCGGAAGGATGTTGTGAAACTTGAAAGGGTTCAGAAAAGATTGACAAGGATGTTGCCAAGGTTGGAGGATTTGAACTATAGGGAGAGGCTGAATATGCTGGGGCTATTTTCTATGGAGTCTCAGATGCTGAGGGGCGATCTTATAGAGGTTTATAAGATCATGAGGGGCATGGATAAGATAAATAGATAAGATCTTTTTCCTGGGCTGAGGGAGTCCAAAACTAGAGAGCATAGGTTTAGGGTGAGAAGGGATGAATTTAAAAGGGACCTAAGGCGCAATGTTTTAAAACATAGAACATTACAGCACAGTACAGACCCTTCAGCCCTTGATGTTGAGCCGACCGGTGGAACCTATCTGAAGCGCATGTATCCTATACTATTCTATTTTCATCCATATGTTTATCCAATGACCATTTAAATGCCTTATAGTTGGTGAGTCTACTATTGTTGCAGGCAGTGCATTCCACCCCTCTGCTACTCTCTAAGTAAAGAAACTACCTCTGACATCTGTCCTATATCTATCACCCCTCAATTTAATGCTATGTCCCCTCGTGCTAGCCATCACCAACCAAGGAAAAAGGCTCTCACTGTCCACCATATCTAACCCTCTGATTATCTTATGTGTCTCAATTAAGTCACATCTCAACCTTCTCTCTAACAAAAACTGCCTCAAACAGCCTCTAGTTTTCACACAAAGGGTGGGGCATGTATGGAATGAGCTGCCATAGGAAGTGGTGGAGTTTGGTACAATTACAACATTTAAAAGGCGTATGGGTACTTGAATAGAAAGGTTTAGAGGGATATGGGCTAAGTGCTGGCAAACGGGACTAGATTAGGTTAGGATATCTGGTTGACATGGACGAGTTAGACCAACGGGTCTGTTTCCGTGCTGCATATCTCTATGACTCTATGACTCTAAATGCTGGAGATCATAGTGGGTCAGACAGAATCCATACAGAGAGAGCAAGCTAATGTTTCAGGTCATTTATGCTCTTCTTTTTTAGGGGGGTGGTTAATGGGTATGGAGTGCTGGTGGCGAAAAGATGTTGATTGTTCAGATTAAGTGTGTGGAATGTGAGAATGGCAGAAAAATGGTATGTCTCCTACCAGACTTGAAAGGACAGGCACAGGGGTGGGGGAAGGGCCAGATGACATGATAACAAGCTAAAAGAAAGAGAAGAAATTCAATTGAAGCTGTTGAACTCAATATTAAGTCAAGAAGGCTGTAAAGTGTATTGTCTGAAGATGAGATGTTGCTCATCCAGTTTGCGCTGTGATTCACCAGAACTCAACAATATGCCAGGGACAGATGTGTGGGCATGTGAGAAGGATGCTGTGTTAAAATGACCAGTTACAGGAAAGTCAGGGTCATTCTTGCACTCAGACTGGCGGTGTTCCACAAAGCAGTCACCCAGTTTGCATTTGGTTTCTCCAGTGTACAGTAGGCCACATTGGGTGTAGTGAATGCAGTACACAAGATTGGAAGGGATGCAGATGAAATGCTGCTTCACCTGGAAAGACTGTTTAGGCCCTTGGATGGTGAGCAGGGAGAAGGTGAAGGGCAAGTATTGCATCTTCTCCAGTTACATGTGATGTTGCCATGGAGAAGAGGAAGTAATGTTGATGGTTGTGGAATGGGCTAGTGTGTCCTGGAGGGAAAGATCGCTATAAAGTGCAAACAGGGGAGTGAGTGCAAGATGTGCTTGATGGTGGCATTTTGTTGGAATTGTCCAAAATGGCGACGAAAGATCATTTGAATGCAGGGGCTGATGGGATGAAAAGTGAGGACAAAGGGAACCTGATCACATTGTTGTGATGATGGGAAGGGGCAAGGGTGGAAGCATGGGTGATAGTTCGGATGCGATTGAGGATCCTGTCAACTACAGTGGGTGGAAGACTACAGTCATCGAAGAAGCAAGCCATGAGGGCAGCATGGCTGAATTGTAAATACAACCCTTCAGTCCAAAAGGAAAGTTATTCTTGTAATTGAGCTTAAATGATAGGACAATGGATACAAGCCAAAATGGTCTTTTTATTCTAGTTTTCAGAATTATGGAGTCACATGTGGGTCAGACAAAGGAAGGATGGCAGTTTCCTTCCCTAAAGAGCATAAACCAACAATGGGTCCAAGATCAACATTACATCCTTAATTCCAGATTTTTATTAAATTCAAATTCCACCATTTGTCATAGTTAGATTTGAACCTGTGTCCCTAGGTAGTCTAGTGATAATGCCACAAGACTATCATCATCACTTCTTATTTATTTGCTGAACTGTGAGGTGAATTTCTCGCTAAATGGTGGCAAATGTCTTATTAACCCCACACCTCATTAATACGCAGCTTCCTATCTTACCAAGGTTACACACCTCCCAGTAATCTTCCTTCAGGGCATCTGACCCTTGAAACAAAGCAGGAACATGTAAGTTCTCAAGAACAGAGAGGTTATGGCAGCTTCAAGAGGTAAATTTTTAACATGTGGTACTGCAGATCACAGGTGACTCGTACATT
This sequence comes from Chiloscyllium plagiosum, assembly GCF_037043375.1. NCBI lineage: Eukaryota > Metazoa > Chordata > Chondrichthyes > Orectolobiformes > Hemiscylliidae > Chiloscyllium > Chiloscyllium plagiosum. The sequence goes on from NW_028270163.1 coordinate 43,283,989, forward strand.
GATGAAATGGAATCCCTTTCTGTCAATGAAATTGACTACTTTATGATCTGGCCCTGTCAATGTGATCTACAGTCTATATGACCTTGCACCTGGGGAAAGCTAACTATCTTGCCAAAGCCCACTGCTTGGGTTGCAGCATTAACCTCGTCATGGGGAAATCAGATGACATGGTGTGATATGGTGCAAATTGTATCAGTTACAACCTTGATAGATTTTTGCATTGAGGATTGAGAGATCCTACACAGGTCCCTTGTGGTCCCATGGTAGTTGCCTGGAAGCAGTCAGTTGCATACAAATTTAGCACACTTCTCATCTTGAAGTCCAATGGATAGGAATATTTGAGGACTCAATGTCTTTAGAAGGATGAGGGAGGTTCAAATTGAAACTTATAGAATACTGAATGGCCTGGACAGAGTGGACATTGGGAAGATGTTTCCATTGGCAGGAGAGACAAGGACCTGAGGGCACAGCTTTAGAGTAAAGGGAAGACCTTTAGAACGGAAATAAGGAAAATCATCATTAGCCAGAGAGTGGTGAATCTGTGCAATTTATTGCCACGGAAGGCTGTGCAGGGGCCAGGTCAGTGAATATGTTTAAGACAGACATAGATACATTCTTGATTTTCAAGGGGGGTCAAAGGATACAGAGAGAAATTGGGAAAATGGAGTCGAAAAGCCTATCAGCCATGATCGAATGGTGGAGCAGACTCGATGGGCTGAATAGCCTAATTCCTGCTCATATGGTCTTATGGATGGCTATCCACCCTCTCAGTTTGCAAGTCTTGCTCCAGCCTTTAGCCCAGCACTGTAGCAGTTTCCAAGGCATTCATCAGTCTGGAAGAAATGGCATCAAGGACAATAGACTCTCGGCTTCCTGTACATCTCTCATGTCCTGAAGGCATCTTCAGCTGTGTGCTCTTTATGTGGAGGATGTTTGGCAGCTGCAAGAGATCACCGTTGGACCTAGGCTTCCTGACACATCTGTTCGTCTTTGCATTTCTCTGCAACATCATAGAGCCATGATGACCCTTGTTGTACTTTCACCATTGGTCATGGTTCCTATAGATCTATAATAATGTGAACAGTCAGCATTTGCTCCACATCCCACATACAAAGAACAGTACAACACCGGAACAGGGTCTTTGCACTCCGCCCCCCTCATCTGTCTGGTCAGCGAATAGGAAATTGCATACCAACAAAGTGAGCTTTGGTAATAATGGGATGCACATAGACACCTCACTACTCACCACTCAAATTCCCATCTTGCCAATCAGAATTGGATATTGTTATCAATATTATGAAGCTAAATTTTCCAATCTGACCATGTTTTCCCAATCGACTTACCATTGTCTATGTCACTCAAAAGCTGGGAAAATTCAGTCCACTTTGTTCAAAATTTTAAATTGTTGTTTGAAACTTCATAATATATTGGATCATGACAGTACTTTCACTTCAAATGTGACCTGCTAGGTATGGAGCACTTTAAAAGCAATTAAAAGTTATTTGAATGACATCCCTCCCACTTAGTTTTGCCTACATTTTAATTAAGATAATTCTATTTTTTTTTACTATTTGGTTTTTGTATGCATTCTAGTGTTCGCTCTGTTATAAACAAAATGCTTTTTACATATTGACCCTGTATCACTATGCGCCCTGCTCCCTTCGCTCTTTTACTAATGGGAAAGACTTCAGCTATCATGGCCGCATTTATTCGGATCACCTATATTTCTCCTTTCCTTGACTTTAAGGCCAGCTTGAAATATAATCCTTTAAACTTGTGTTCAGTCACCTGAATGTCCTTTTATTTCTTGTCCAGACTCTACCATTCACCTTGAAAAACTCCATAAGGAATTTTACTTTGCTAATGAGTTAATGTAGATGCAAGTTGTTTTCTGTGGATTGTTTGTCTCTTATGAGTGGCATCTAGCCATTAAAAATACTCTGCTTCAAACTGTTTAAACAATTCTAAACTGTTATATTTTTGTAAATACAACCTAATACTTCAAATAAACTAGCCTGGATAGATCGCACACATTCTATTTAGATTTCTGCTCTGATACTAAAAAATGGAAAATCATTCTGGTCTGAACCCATGACCTCAAGAATGACATAGAAAAAAGCATTTTGACCCAAAAGGTCTGTCTCAGTGTTTGCACTCAACACAAGGATCCTTGAACCTACCAAGTAATTAATTTAGTTTTGGGCTAACTCCATAAGTAGAAATAAAGGAGCAATTCATTGCATAAGATGCAATGAATTTATGCAACTTTGCCAGGGGTCAAGCTATCCTCAATGCAATTGGAACATGAAGGGCTGATTTTGACTCACATTACCTTTCAGTAAATCAAAGTGCTGGTCACCCTTTTCAGGTCCTGCTTTCATTTTAAACTCAATAGACAAGTCTTATCATCCCAACTGCTATCTGATTGCAGTTCAATGCTCTTTGGCCAATTGGCATCCAAGAGGTTCCCAGAATTAAATCTTCAGTTGGAGGGAGGCCAGTGCAACACCATGGAGGGGCTAGGATAGATAGTCAATGGACTGCCATTGAGAAGCCCTTTCCTGCTTTTTCAGACTATGCAAAAATACCTCATTTTTCTCAATGTTTTCAGCTATTTCTTGAGTGAATGCTCACACAAGTGGGAATGGCCTGGCTATTCTAAGCTTCAATCTACAAGCTGCTTGGAGTACTATCAGGGTTTACCCTTAGAATCTGGCCGACCTGGGAAAGAGGTCGATCCATTGTTTCAGGCAGACACTTCAGTCACCCAGCAGTCATGAAATTTTAGCTCATCAATCATTGGCATGAGCAAGACCTTTATTACTGCATTAATGGCAATTTGTGGTCCCATAATGTTTGCCATTTCAGTGATTGGAATATGACCTCAATGTTGCTGACATGATCCTTCTGCTGATATAGGCTCACAATGAACTATGCTCATCTCTCAAAAGTCTTCTTCAGGACTTGATTTACAAGAGACATCTTCTAAAAACAAAAAGGATGCAAAAAAATTCTAATCCTCATTATTAGCTAGCACTGGCAAGTTATTGATCTCTGTTCAGTTGCCCAGCACTTACAATCGTTATCAAGATGTATTAAAGGTAAAATAAGACATCAGACCCAACTTTTAATCTGTGCTTTTGTGTGGGTTATTAATGAGGCAAAATCTCACCAGAAATGAACAAACATTAATTATAATACATTTTTCTGGATTTCACCCAACTGTGGCTAAGCAGGGTGCAGCTTTTGCCAAGGTAAAGAAAGACATACACTCAGAGCAAAATTTGGCTTTTGCTATCCAGCGATATTACATATCATCTTGCCGAGTGGCCTAACTCATAGGTTTGATGACCCGGGTCGGGCTATGGACTTTTTGAATAATACCGTAAAAAGATTGTCATTCCAGTGTTGGATTGATGGTTGAGCCTAATTAAGCTGATTAGCCATTAGCTTTATGCTATCACGGACAAAAAGTACATTTCTCATAGTGGAGATGAAGATAGATGGTATGCTGTGTTCCCAGATTTGAATTTGGTATTCTTCTTTGATTTGACTTCATTCGCCAAGAACTACATGTTTTCTTACTCAAGACTTTGATTTGTCGAGAGGTTGCTCATTGGTAAAGAATGTGGAGTTAAATTGTTTAACTGTATATAGTATATATTTTAATTACATTTACATTTTTACTTATTTTTGCTTAGTAGCTTTTGTACAAAAAACATTGTACATTCCCGAGGTTGCTGTAAAGTTTGCTTGAGCTAGAGAAGACCACGGGTTTTTTTTCACTATGGGGGAAGAGAGCACACACCCATCTAGAGGGTGCTTCTGCTGGGAGGGGGAGGGATTGGTGGGCAGGTATTTCATTGGGGATATACATTCGGGGGGTGGTGAAGTTTGTTCTTTTCTGATGGGGATAGGGAGGGGTGGCACATACCTCACTTTTGCAAGGTTTACATTTGTTTATCTTTATTACACATTTGGGATTTTACGTGTGATTGCTACATATCACACAGGCACCCTTGGTAGGTGGGGACATTAAATTTGCCATCTGAATTGCAAAAGCTTGAACAACCCAATTAAACACAGTAAGGTTTTACATTATTTACACCGTCTTAATGCCCATATAATTTATTTACAAGAAACCCACTTGAAAAATATTGACAGTCCTAAGTTGAAATGAGGTTGGATTGGATAAGTGTATTTTTCCTCCTATTCTAGCAGATCTAGAGGAGTTGCTATTCTTTAACATAAACCTATTCTTTTCATTCATGCTAAGACTATCTCTGACTCTACTGGCAGATTCATTATTAGTACTGGATAGAGTTTTGATATTGATGTAATCTTGGCTAATGTTTATGCTGGGGGGAAATTAAGAACTGCAGATGCTGGAGATCAGAGCTGAAAATGTGTTGCTGGAAAGGCGCAGTAGGTCAGGCAGCATCCAAGGAGCAGGAGAATCGACGTTTCGGGCATGAGCTCTTCCTGATTCTCCTACTCCTTGGATGCTGCCTGACCTGCTGCGCCTTTCCAGCAACACATTTTCAGCTAATGTTTATGCTCCCAACTGGGACAATGAGGTTTTTTCCAAATGGTTGTGTTCAATGTTACCGGATTTATCTTCACACCAGTTAATCTTAGGAGGAGATTTTAACTGTTGGTTGAATCTTCATTTAAACTGTTCTTCCTCCAATCCAAGTGCTCAGTCCAAATCTGCTAAAATAACCAAAACTTTTATGATGGAGTTTAATATTGTTGATCCCTGGTGGTTCTTTAATCCTTCTAAAAAGGATTTTTTTTTTCGCATGTCCACCAAATTTTTGCACATATTGATTTCGTTTTGGTGGATGACAGACTGCTCACATCCATTTTTGGTTGCAAATATGATTACATTGTTTTATCAGACCATGCATCTATCTCTATGAATGTTCACTTTCAGAAGTTTCTTAATACAGCCCACCTTGGCGTCTCAAAACATGCCTACTCTTAAAGGAAGACTTTGTTAATTTTGTCTCTCAGCAGATAGATTTTTAAATTTTTTTTAACAAAACCTCAGATTCCTTGTTGTGGGAAACCCTGAAGGCCTTCAACAGGGGGGAAATAATTTCTTATGCAACACGTAAGAACAGACTTAGGAAAGAGAAATTGGCATGGTTAGCACAACATCCATCTCAATTAGACTCTCTTTATGCAATCTCTATGTCTTCAGAAATATATAAAGAATGTATATCCCTACAGGCTGAGTATATTGTTGTAATGTCACAATGTACCACTGAGTTTTTACTTTTCTCTAGGTCTAAATTTTACAAACAAGGAGATAGAACTAGTAAACAGTTGGTACATCAGTTGCGTCAAATGTCCTCATCTCAGATTAAGGTTAATTCAGGTGTAATGTCAGAACCATTAGAAATCAATAAGATTTTTCTGGAATTTTGCATTTCACTTTGTTCATCTGAATGTTCTTCTGCTACAGCAGATTTTGATACTTTTTTGATAAGATTGACATTCTTACTATTGATCAAAATGTGGCAAAGGAATTGGAACAACCAATACAGCAATAGAACTTGAGGCTGTGGCTAGATCACTACAAAGTGATAGAAGTGGGTGGCACGGTGGGACAGTGGTTAGCACTGCTGCCTCACAGCGCCAGAGACCTGGGTTCAATTCCCGCCTCAGGTGACTGACTGTGTGGAGTTTGCATATTCTCCCCGTGTCTGTGTGGGTTTCCTCTGGGTGCTCTGGTTTCCTCCCAGAGTCCAAAGATGTGCAGGTCAGGTGAATTGGCCATGCTACATTGCTAGCTAATTTAGCATGTAGTGTTAGGTAAGGGGTAAATGTAGGGGTATGGGTGGGTTGCGCTTCGGCGGGTCGGTGTGGACTTGTTGGGCTGAAGGGCCTGTTTCCACACTGTAATGTAATCTAATCTAATCTAAAAGTCCTGGAGCCGATGGTTTTCTGGCCGAGTTCTATAAACATTTTGGTAAAAACTGGCTCCGCTTTTGGTAGATGTGTTTGTTGAAGTGTTATAGCTCTCGTCCTCAAACTTTAACTCAGGCATCAATTTTTTTGCTTTTAAAGAAAGGCAAAGATCCCTTACTATGTGGTTCATATCGTCCTATAAGTCTGCTAAATGTTGACTTTAAATTATTGTCAAAGCTATTGGCCCAACATTTGGAATCTATCCTTCCATCTATCACATCCTTGGATCAAACAGGATTTATTCACAACAGACACTCCCTTTTTAATCTTAGGCGGGCATTTAACGTTGTTTACAATTCCTCCCCATCCACTCTCCCTGAGGTTTTGATATCTTTAGATGCTAAGAAAGCCTTTGATAGAGTGGAATTATCATTTTTTTATTTTGGAAAAGTTTGGCTTTGTGGGAAAATTTATTTCTTGGATCAAACTACTCTTTGTATTACTGCAGGCCTCTGTTAGGATCAATAATATGAATTCTGATTATTTCTTCTTTTATCTTTCCACTAGATAAGGTTATCCATTGAGTCCACTGCTGTTTGCCATTGTAATTGAACCTCTGTCTATTGCTCTAAGGACTCATCCTGATTTCACTGGTATTACTAGAAATGGTATCGCGTTGAATGTTGCCTTCTTTGCAGAAGACCTTTTGCTATATTTATCTCTCTCTGTTCCCACCACACTTTCAGTTTTAGAATCTTTCAGTAAGATTTCTGGGTATAAATTAAATTTTAGCAGAAGTGAGATATTTACTATCAATAAGCCTGCCAGGGAATAACCACTAGATAATTTACCATTTAAAATGCTAACTCTGGTTTTGTTGGTCTTGGTGTACACGTGGCTGATACACTAGACAATTTATACAGGAAAACATTTGAACCGTTACTGGTACAAATTAAACGTGATTTCAACTGATGGTCTCTCCTTAATTTGTCTGTTGCTAGAATTAATTCCATCAAAATGAATCTTTTTCCACGATTTTCTTATTTATTTCAACGCATACCAGTTTTACTCTGTCTTTCCTTTTTCTGTAAAGTAGATAGTCTCATTCTTGAATTTCTTTGGAATAAAAAAACTCCAAGGTTACAAAAACAGTTGTAACTGAGGCCTAAGATACTAGGTAGAGTGGTGCTGACAAATATTTTGTTTTATTATTGAGCAGCAAACATTAGAAATTTGAACTATTGGCTCTAATATGAGAACCTTGATGCTCTCCCAATTTGGTTGATTGTTGAGGCAAATTCTACCTATCTGGTAACATTGTAGGCTTTATTGCATTCACCTCTCCTTTCTTCAACCTCTATTTACACAAACAATGTAATTGTTTTATCCTGTCTTAAATTTGGTTTCAATTTGGCTTTCAGTCATTTTCTACTAAGGCGCCATTGGCGGCAAATCATAACTTTCCCATCTTTAGTGGACAATGCCTTTTCTGGTTGGCCTAAGTTAGGAATAAAACCTTTGAATGATTTGTATGTTTTTGCACCTTTTCAAAGATTAGTTGATAAATGTTCACTTCCTAAAAGCCACTTCTTTCGATACTTCCAAGTTCACAGTTTTGTCCGCAGTTTATTTCAGGTTTTCCCCACTCCTCCTAATGATTCTGATTTTGACATCCTTCCAGCACCACTTTCTTCTTTAAAGGGGGTTATTTCAGCAACTAATTCAAACATTTATAAAGTATGCTCAGATTCTCTTGATTCTATTAAAGCTATCTGGGAAACAGATCTGGAAGAAGTAATCCCGGGTGATGTGTGGGATGAGATTTTACAAAGGGTGCAAAGATCTCCTATCTGTGTAAAGCATTGTTTTATTCAATGCAAGGTTCTACACCATGCCCATCACACCAAAGCTTGACTTGTAAAAATATTTGATGAGGTTTCTCTGTCCTGCGAGTGGTGTCAACAAACCCCAGCAAATTGTATGCACAAGTTCTGGCTTTGTCCTTCTTTAAGTAGGTATTGGACTGACACCTTTTCTAAGGTATCCAGTGAAAATCTTACTCCTAATGCTATTACTGCTTTGTTTGGGGTGTCACCCTCTTTACCTAACCTTTCTTCCTCCAAAAAAAAGACATGATTTGAAGTTGCCGGTGTTGGACAGGGGGTGGGCAAAGTTAAAAATCGCACAACACCTGGATATAATCCAACAGGCTTATTTGGAAGTACAAGCTTTTGGAACGCTGCTCCTTCATCAGGTGGTTCTTCATCAACCACCTGATGAAGGAGCGGAGGTCGGAAAGCTAGTGATTCCAAATAAACCTGTTGGACTATAACCTGGTGTTGTGTGATTTTTAACTAAAAAAGACATGATAGCATTCACTACCCTATTGGTCAGAAGATTGATATTGTTAAATTGGAAATCCGCCTATTCATACACACTGGGTTAGAGATGTGCTATATTTTCTTAAATAGAAAAGATTAAATTATCCTTATCTGGCTCCTCTAACAAATTCACAAAAATCTGGAAACCTTTTCTCTCATATGTAAAGGGTGTTGTCTTTTTAACTGTACCAGACTGACGTATCATTTGTTGTGATTGTTTTTTCCTTCTTTTTCTTTTTTTTTCTTTTTCTTTTGCTAATGCAGTTGTCTTCCTGCTGCTCTAATTTACTATGGCTTTGTGCTTTGTATAAGTTTATACTTATTAGGGTTGTTTGTTTTTCTTTTTCTTTGTAATTTGCAGGATGTATAGGCCATGAAGAGAGTGGTTGGGGTTTTGTTTAAAGTTATTTATTGCTTGTGATTGCACCTTGTTCTGCTGTCATTTTTTTGGAAATAAAATCAAATCATGAGGGGCATAGATAGTGTGAATAGTCAAGGTCTTTTCCCCAGGGTCAAAAGCTGGAGGGCATATTTTTAAGATGAGGGGGGAAAGATTTAAAAAGGGACCTATGGAGAAAATTTTTCACGCAGTAGATTACTTATAGTGTGGAAACAGGCCCTTCGGCCCAACAAGTCCACACCAACCCACCGAAGCGCAACCCACCCAGACCCATTCCCCTACATTTACCCCCTCACCTAACACTACGGGCAATTTAGCATAGCCAATTCACCTAACCCGCACATTTTTGGACTGTGGGAGAAAACCAGAGCAAACCCACGCAGACACGGGGAGAATGTGCAAACTCCACACAGTCAGTCGCCTGACGGATGGGAATTGAACCCGGGTCTCAGGCGCTGTGAGGCAGCAGTGCTAACCACTGTGCCACCGTGCAGCCCTTTGTGATGATGCATGTATGGAATGAATGCCGGAGGAAGTGGTGGAGGCTGTTACAATTACAACATTAAAGAGGCATCTGGATGGGTGTATGAATAGGAAGGGTTTAGAGGGCTATGGGTCATGTGCTGGCAAATGGGACTAGATTAATTTAGGATACCTGGTCAGCACGAACGAGTTGAACTGAAGGGTTTGCTTCCACATTCGACATCTCTATGACTCTAATAGTTTTCTCCTCATGCATCATTACCAGGTCTGGGAATAAATTAGAACTGGTCTACCATTCAATGAGATTGTCACTATCCCAAACCAGATCACCAAATGAATGTTAGAATCTGGCAAGGAACCAGTAACTTGCTGTTTAAAGTCGACAAACTGGCGATCTAAGTGGACTATGAAGAGAATGTAGACACAAGATTTCAAACCTGATCCAACAACAATACTTTAATCACAATGTTAGAACAATCATACAATCTCCAATACATGTGCAATGTATATTCTGAGACTCCAGATTAGCACATAATATTGGTAAAAGATTATGTTTGACCAGAGCACAGTGAATATGGCAAATGTGATCAAGACTGATTTCTTCGCAACACCCAATAGATATTAATGTCACGCTGTTTCATCAACTCTAAATGAACTTCACACGCAGTTACAACTCTTCAGTTTTTTGGTCTGGCCTTGAATTCCCTTTCAAGAGCAGATTTATCATGGATTTCCTCAACAACTCACCTGTTTGGGAGGATATTTTTCTGAGTATACATGTTTGGACTCTGGAAATTGCATTCCAGCACTCACTCACAGGCATTTTGTAGCTAGCCTCACTAACAGCTAGCCTCACTGAGGCAGTCCTGCCTCTGAGTTTTTCCTGTAGCTCCTGTAAGGACTACATACATTGGTTATAAAAGTATAAACCAGAAAAATAGACGTTTGGAATTCTTTTTTCTCAAATTGAAGGAAAATTGGAACTCTGATCATTTTTGTTGAAACTGGACTTGGTACTTTTGTCATACATGGTGGCATTGGGTATCTTTAAGGGAAAAATGCCCAGCAACAGTTTGTGCGTGAATCATAGATGGTAATTTGTCTCAGAACTGAGAGCAGAGAGAACAGTTGGAACTCAATTAAAAATCACACAACACCAGGTTATAGTCCAACAGATTCATTTGGAAGCATTAGCTTTCAGAGCGCCTCTCCTTTATCAGGTGGTTGTGGAGTATAAGATTTTAGGACACAGAATTTATAGCAAACGTTTACTGTGTGATGTAACTGGATTGTTTGTTAAGTCTCTCATCTTTTAGAATGACCATGTGTAAATCGCAGACCTTTTTTAAAGTTACATTGTCAAGTGAACTTTAATAATAGATGCCAAGTTGGCCCAGATAATGCATTGAAGGTGTGAAGTACTCTGTGTGAAGCTGTTTGCATTGGAACTCAACCCCTCAAAAAGCTCTCTCTCTCTCTCTCTCTCATTGTCACTGTGAATGGAAGAGAATTAACACTCAAAAACTTTACCAAAAAGAAAGGACTGTGAACTCAAGCCAAGACTGAAGTCCAGCTGACCAGCTACCAGTGTGTGGATCATTGCAGTTGACAAAAACATGACATTATCACAAACCAAGAAAGAAACATGAGAAAATCTTATAAATATCCCATTGGTTTGGACATTAGGCTATATTTTCCTGAAATATTTATTTACCTTGTCCATCTTAAATGTGAGTGAATCTCAGATTTCAAGGAAGTTTATTTTAAGCTCGCCTATTAATAATTAATAGTCTGTTGCTGTGCCACGTATTAAAGGAAAGTTTTTTTATAATAAAAAAGTTTTGCTTTCTTGTTCATGAGTGAGAGTTTCACAGCCAAACATTAGACATCCTAAACATTAAATTGGTCATATTTCACATTTATGGCAACTAATAGTATTTGATTTGGGTTTTGATTTCTGGAGTATTATTCCCACTAGGATCATGAAACTCCAATCTCAGAGTCATAGAGATGTACAGCACGGAAACAGACCCTTCGGTACAACTCATCATTGCCAACCAGATATCTTAACCTAATCTAGTCCTATTTATCAGCATTTGGCCCATATCCCCCTAAACCCTTCCTATTCATACTTGATTGGATCAAGAATATACTGTTTGTGTGCTTCTCAAACCCTAGTCTCAGCTGGAGAAACAATTGATTGTGCGCATGCTTATTCTAGGCTCTTAATTGCTCCTCTGAGTTTTCTGTTCACTCACGATGCAAAGATATTCCACTCCCCTGGGAATTCCCTGAGCCAAAATACATAGAACCCATACAATCCAGTTCTCTTAAGCAATATAGGTAATAAGAGCCCTGCTGAACATTGAGTCTGTTTCTCTGTCTCTGACATGCACATAAATGACTGGTTTTTGTCTGTCTCCTCCTCTAGCTAGCTGTGACCTCGTAACTGCATCTCAGTGATCCCTGAACTGTTTTGACTGACCTACTGAAAAGTTTGAGACAAATCCCACCTTTATTGCTTAACAGAATTAAGTATAATTGATGTTTTTGGAACAGTCCAATGGAATAAACCTTTAAGAGCCCTCTGTTCCTTGAATGACACCAATTGCACAAAATGCAGGCTTAAAGCAGAAACTGAACACATTTACAGCATTTTTCATCATACCTCCCTTGGAAGAAAGAAAGTTTCACCAGAGTGACAATTTCATGACTTTCAAAATATAGTTTTGATCATCTTAAACTTTAGCCAGCTGGACCTCATAGAATATGGGTTCCCAGATTGGGGCTGTTAATCTGGTCCAATCAGAGAGCACTGTATGACAGATAAAAAGGAGAGGGTCCTGACATTGGTGCCAGGGAAAAATAAGAAGAAAAAAAAAGGAAAAAAAAGGAGAGGTTCTTGATTTAATCTCTGCCTTCCCCTTCACTTTTTTGTTCATGCAGCATTGCCCTTTGATGTGAAGGGCACTGCTTGTCACTGGCCACTTCAGTGTTTCCTTTATCCCTGGTGGTGGAATATAAATAAAGATTAACACACTTGTTGTCTTTCACTGTGTCCTTCACCTGCACACACATGACATGGGTGCTGGGGAAAAATAAGCACTAAAAAAAAGTAAAAAAAAAGGAGAGGGTCAGAGATGCTAATACTTTGGTAGCTGACTCTGAGTGAGGTAGTACTAAAGTCAAGGACTGTCCATTTGTAAGTAAAGGATGACTTGGTGATGGATTCTTCTGTGGAATTATTTTTAACTTTCATTTACATGCTTGCACATATTGTCTTTACAAAATTATTTAAGAATAACTCAAATAAGGTGACTTGTGACAAGTAGGGTTGGCAGGATTTAAGCATCACAGCTTATATATAACTCAATATCAGAACTCTTCTGTTATGTTCTTCTTTTAACTCCAGGATAATGTTTCAGTGCAGTTCATAGCCCTTTTGCTGGAGGCATAACTCCACCTTTAATTACATTTTTTGAACGCAAATGTGATAAATTTTTACTTTTAGTCAACAATTGTCAAAATGTGAACGTGTCTTATTTTCAAATGATGTCATTTGCTTCCTTATTCTGGGCTTGCATTTTACTTTCGACACTACTAGTCTTCCACAATATTCACAAACTACATCCTTTCAGTCTTCTTAAGTATATCTTTTCTCTTGTACTCTTGATAGATATGCACTTATAATGAGTGCTTGGTGTCTGTGACACAATTATGTATTTCAGATTAACAACCAGGCTGAAAATGATCGTTTTGACTTCCTCCAGAACAGATTTTGTTGATTCATTGTTTTGATTCAGGCCAGATGAACAAACCTGCACCAAATGAGTTTTACTATCTTCAAATGTCTTTAAAGTCGGGACCTTTTGTTTTTGCCCACACTATGCATCTCTTGATTGCCCTGGTGTTTAAAATTTTCATGATGTACTCATTCTGCTCTCAGCCAAATGTTTTGACTCATCACCAATTCCTTTTCCTGGTCAAGACATTTTTCATTACATTTCAGAGATACTTCAGGTCCTTTGAAATTTATCAAGTTTGAACTGAAGGTTTATCTTTAGGTTGAATTTGCTTCTACAGATTTAAATTGAACCTTTCTAAGTCCTCATTTAAAGGTTTTACTTCCTGTGACAGATACGTAATTGGTTTCACCAGTCTGCAGCAGCAAGTATGTTCTTCATGCATGCATGTTGGTCTTGATGCTAATTAGTTTTGTTTTTTTTGCAGAGACGGTTCTATTTCCTGATGGTCATCATCCAAGGGAGCAGGTTTAATAATAAAACAAGGACCCTATATTAACACCTTCTCTTCATCAAGCCATCTGATACAAGTCTTATCATAAGACACCTTTAATAACTGATCTACCTCAGTAGTTCTCAAACTATTAATCTATTTACTTCAAGAGTTCTAAGTGAGGGTCACTCAACCTGAAACGTTAACTCTGATTTCTTTCCACAGATGCTGCCATTTCTGCTGAGCTTTTCCAGTAATTTCTGTTTTTGAATCTGTTTACTTATGTTATTTGAGAAGTAAGGGAACATGTTTCACTATCATAACTGTACTAACACTCATCATCTTTACTGATACTGCCCTCTCTAAAATCTGCTTAAGCATTCATATAACCCCAACTGGTTTATCATTCTGTTGACAATATTTTGTTTTTATATGCCCTGTCTATTGGCAATAAAAACATATAGGTTTCCTAATATCACTGTTATTCTTCATACCATCTATATTATATTATTGTCTGGAACAAATTCCCTTAAAAAATGTATCCTAACCTTCTGGTTAGCCTGTTTAGGTTTTTGACTTCCTTTCATCTTTGAAGTTCCTTTTCTGTTTTGAAACTTGTTAACTTGTCTCTCTCGACTTCAGGTTCCAACATTTGCAAATCTTAGACAAAGTGTAAGATACAGCAAATCTATAATAGAGCCAAAAGATTCAATGGATTTGATCAAGCAACAATAAATTTTATTTTGTTAGAACATTAGAACAATGATAGAATCTAAAATACGTGTGCAACCTATATTCTAACAAGTAGAATTAGCATATGGTTAATATGGCTAAAAGACTGACCAACCACCCCATTGAACATATTGAATACCAAATATAATCAAGATAGATTTCTCAGTAACCAAAGCAGAAATTGCTGGAGAAACTCCAGAGGTCTGACAATATCTGTGAAGAGAAATCAGGCAATGTTTCAGGTCCAGTGACCCTGCTTAATTGGACTGAGACATTGATTCTGCTTTTACTCCACTGTTGCTGCCAGACCTTCTGAGTTTCACTGACAAGTTCTGCTTTTGTTTGAGATTTCCAGCGTCTGAAATTATTTGTTTCATGTTTCGATTTCTTAGCAAATTCCACCCTCACTCCCGAATGTTTATATACAATGGACATCATATTTGACCATCGCACTTTGGAAAAAAGAACACAGGCATGGATTATTTTATAAACAATGAGAAAATTCATAAAGCCAAACTATAAAGTGATCTGGGAGTGCTGGTACAGGATTCTCTAAAGGTTGACTTGGAGTTTGAGTCCATGGTTAAGAAAGCAAATGTAATGTTGTCATTTATTTCAACAGGGTTAGAATGTAAAAGCAGTGAGGTGTTACTAAGACTTTACAAAGCTCTGGTTATGCCCCATTTAGAATACTGTTTCCAATTTTGGGCCCCACACCTCAGGAAGGACATACTGGCACTGGAGCATGTCCAGTGGAGATTCACACGGATGATCCCTGGAATGGTCGGCCTAACATACGATGAACGATTGAGGATCCTGGGATTGTATTTGTTAGAGTTCAGAAGGTTGAGGAGAGACCTAATAGAAACTTACACGATAATGCATGGCTTAGAAAGGGTGGACGCTGGGAAATTGTTTCCATCAGGCAGGGATACTAGGACACGTGGACATAGCCTTAGAATTAGAGGGAATCAATTTAGAATGGAAATGAGGCGACATTTCTTCAGCCAGAGAGTGGTGGGCCTGTGGAATTCACTGCCATGGAATGTAGTAGAGGTTGTGACGTTAAATATCTTCAAGGCAGAGATTGATAAATTCTTAATCTCGCAAGGAATTAAGGGATATGAGGAGAGTGTCAATAAGTGGCGTTGAAATGCCCATCAGCCATGGCAGAGTTACTCGATGGGCCGAATGATCTTACTTCCACTCCTATTTTTTATGGTCTTATGGTCTATATTTCTCAACTTCAAAGGCCTTCACCATTCTTCTATTTTCTTAATTTGTCCCCTTCATGTGCAGCTCCCATTTTGGACAATCATCCTGCCTACTTGGTACAATGCTCTCCTGAACTCCAGAAACTCCCTCCAACACCCACTCACAGGCAAAACTCCAGCTCTTCACAGACAGGTAGCCTCACTAAGCTAGTCCTCCCCCAACCTTGTTCAATGGCATCAAGTGATTACCGCCTGCGGGCTTTTCAAAACCCAATCCCAATGTTGCTATTTGTAGTTCACAGCTATCTCCCAAGTCTTTCAGAACTCTAAGGACCTTTTCAGATCCCTCAGAGTTGACCCACTGTTCTAGGATTTCCCACAACACAAACCAAATGAGGGGTGACAGATATAGGACAGATGTCGGAGGGAGTTTCTTTACTCAGAGTAGTAGGGGTGTGGAGGGCCCTGCCTGCAACATTAGTAGACTCGCCAACTTTAAGGGCATTTAAATGGTCATTGGATAAACATATGGATGAAAATGGAATAGTGTAGGTTAGATGGACTTCAAATTGTTGCACTATCCTGCGGAAGATCCTGTACTGCACTGTGATGTTCTATGTTCTAAGTGTCATTCAGTTTCCTTTAGCAAAACAGTTAATGTTATGAAATGTAGAGTGTGTTTTTTTTGTCTCACACACACATATGTGTAATCATTCAATGTTTGCCCTGCTTCTTTCTCCAACCAACCATGACTCAAACAGCTTTTCCATGTGTCTTTTTTTAAACTGCTTTGATTGGTCGATTGAAAGCCTTGCATCAAATCCCATCCCTTGGTTGAACTGTGTGAAATTAATAATTTTTGAGTAGTTAAATGTAGTAATCCCCTTGAATCCTCAAAAATAAAGCAAAGAACTGAGGATGCTGGAGACGTGAAACAAAAACAGAAATTGCTGGTGAAACTCAACAAGTCTGGCATCATATCTGGGAAGAAAGCAGAGTTAACTTTTCGAGTCCAGTGACTCTTCTTCAGAAAATGCTGGCTTCCAGCACAAATTGCAAACAAATAAAGAAGGATTAATCACAAGGTCATCAGTTCCATTTTCCCAGATTATTCCCATACTCCTCGACATATTTTAACAGCTAAAAATTCTAAACATCTCACCAATCATATGTTACACAGTTCACAACAGCCACTAGTACAAAACCTCACTAACACACTACAGAAAAGAAGGTACAAGCCTCTCTATGGTGAAAGGGTATAGTGACGGTCAAACTAGCCAGCTTTGAGGCTGGAATGAAGGTAGTCAGGTTTGGGTACATCCATTTCACTATGTGAGGCTCAAAATAGTTCATAGTTCTTTATCCAAATGGAGGGGTGATGCCAAGATAAGCAGAGAAAAAAGCAAAGGGTACACAATGGAATACAAAGTTAGAGCTCCGACCCAAGCTGCCCACATTGTCTGATCAGTAAAACAAAAGTGTACCTAGATTTTCCCTATGCACTGATAGAGAAGGAGACTGCAGCTGGGAATATTAAATTGTGAATTAGCACCTCATAATTCCAGGTCTTGGCATTAAATGATGGATTGAAGTGATAGCTCATGGATGACTAGTTAATGACAGAACGCAGAATGAAATGCTGCTTAATGATGACAGGGCACACTTTCTCACTCGGAGCAGTGGCATATTTGTCACCTGACATATGGTTAATGAGCCAAAATAGAGTAACTACTTTCTACTACCTAATAATGCCACCAAGTACGGGTTTGGTTGAATGATGCTTTTGCAATTTACACGTTTAGTCAAAGATGCAACAATATGCAATAGGTAAAGCATCAGTTTCAATGACAAAATCTGAATCAAACCCTGTAAAGTGCTCAGTTTAAAAATAACAGAATAAAGACAAATTGAACATTAATTGGAAGTGCATTGGTTTAGAAATCTGAAACTGGTAAACTATACCTGACTCATGCCCTGGGAAAATAACCAAGGATCATGCAACATAGTGTATAAGTTTCATCATTTAGTTCAAAATGCTGTGATGAAAATAGCAGTGTTTTAATGTCCTTTTCAATCTAAAATGAGAATTCAATTTGTGCAAGGTCACTTTTTGTGCCATTGGAAGCATTGTTCATTCAAAGATATCTTCCATTATTTATACTCAAATGATCATCACAAAAATACTGTTGAATTTGAATGTCACAAAATTTGAATTTAGTTCTTTTTCTTTTAGGACAGATAAAGCAAAGAGTTTCTGTATCAAGCATGGGAGGTGTGTATGCATGTCATGGCTTCTTGTTTAATGTATTTGTCTCGTAACCATAGAAACGAACACAGGCTGTTATGGTCATTTTGTAAAGTTTCTGCAAAAGTATACCACTGGTTAGATTTATTATAAACTGTCAGCACCTTAAATAGAATGTGCTGCTAGGTGAAGTTTATTTGGCGAGACACCACACCCTTCTCTTAGAAATAACATCAATTTTCCGAAAGTCTCGGTTCTGACAAAGTGATTTAGTTTGGTGCAATTATATAAACAGAACTTATGAGTTAACCTGTTATTGTGTTAAGGTGCGTCTCATGACTAACATTTCAGTGCGCTGGTGTAGCTGGAGAATGTCACAGCCATGCCCAGTAATTATTAACATGTCCACATCCCACAGACTCTGAGAATTTACTGATTTAGTTTAGTATGCTTGAATATATTCAGACGTACTGATAAATATGACACATTGCATTTTATAAGATTGGATAATGTATGACCTAAGCAATTATTTCAAGAGATGCTCATTTTTTCAAGAGATTTTCTGCCCTTTTAGAATTTCTGCCCTTTTCTTCCCAAACTTCAATGAGAGTTACACAGAAAAACATTCTTTTCTAAAATTAGCAAGGAGACCTGGAATTTGATTTGGCCATTATTGGTTCCCTATCTTACTCTGTTAATCCTTTGGGTTTCTTTGTTCATCTCTTTCTCATCAGCACCATACTTTTGTTCTGCAGATGCTGGAGATGCAGATGAGGACTGCAGATGCTGGAGATCAGAGCTTAAAAATGTGTTGCTGGAAAAGCGCAGCAGGTCAGGCAGCATCAAAGGAACAGGAGAATCGATGTTTCGGGCATAAGCCCTTCTTCAGGAATGAGGAGGGTGTGCCAAGCAGGCTAAGATAAAAGGTAGGGAGGAGGGACTTGGGGGAGGGGCATTGGGAATACGATAGGTGGAAGGAGGTTAAGGTGAGGGTGATAGGCTGGAGAGGGGGTGGGGGCGGAGAGGTCGGGAAGAAGATTGCAGGTCAAGAAGGCGGTGCTGAGTCTGAAGGTTGGGACTGAGAAAAGGTGGGGGGAGGGGAAATGAGAAAGCTGGAAAAATCTGCATTCATCCCTTGTGGTTGGATGGTTCCTAGGCGGAAGATGAGGAGTTGGGATGTCATGTTGTGGCTGTACAGGACATTGGTTCGGCCACTGTTGGAATATTGTGTGCAATTCCTTCCTATCGGAAAGATGTTGTGAAACTTGAAAGGGTTCAGAAAAGATTTACAAGGATGTTGCCAGGGTTGGAGGATGTAAGCTATAGGGAGAGGCTGAACAGGCTTGGGCTGTTTTACCTGGAGCGTCAGAGGTTGAGGGGTGACCTTATTATGAGGGGCATGGATAGATAAATTGACAAAGTCTTTTCCCTGTGGTCAGGGAGTCCAGAACTAGAGGTCATAGGTTTAGGGTGAGAGGGGAAAGATTAAAAGGGACTTACGGGCAACTTTTTCACACAAAGGGTGGTATATGTATGGAATGTGTATGGAATGGTGGAGGCTGGTACAATTGCAACATTTAAGAGGCATTTGGATGGGTATAGGAATAGGAAGGGTTTGGAGGGATCTGGGCTGGGTGCTGGCAGGTGGGACGAGATGGGTTGGGATATCTGGTCGGCATGGACAGGTTGGACCAAAGGGTCTGTTTCCGTGCTGTACATCTCTATGACTCTAAATCACACACTGTTGTCAACAAAATAAATCATTTGATACATTTTCTATTGCTACTTTTTTGAGTGCACATATTACAGCTTGCACAGTCTTTTATCTGTGGGTATGGTGTTAGCGCTGTCCAGAGTCAAATTCTCACTATATTTTTGTGAGCTGCTCTCAGTTTTCTAGTGGTTTTGTTGCCTGTGCCTGTTTAGAATGCTTTTTGTACTGATGTTCAGAACTGTCATTTATGTGCAAAAAAAGACAATGTTAACACTGAATTCACTGGACAGTTTATTTTTGGCCTATCGAAAACCAGGATATGGGAATAAAACTCAGGTTACCTGTACTTTACCCATTCTTGGTCATCTGAATTAAATAATTTCAGGTCACAAGATTGTGCCAGAGACATGCAGATCATTTACTGGGCCCAACAAATGGGAATATGAGAAAGGAAGGCCAACGTTTAACAAGCAACTCTTACCATTTTCCACAAAGACTCTTGTCAATTTTTGTAGATGCACCATAGAAAGCATCCTATTCAGACGTATCACAACTTGGTATGGCAACTGCTCTCCTCAAGACTGTAAGAAATTACAGTCAGTTCTTCTATAATGCGATGGTGGGTTCTCGTGCAGCCCAGCGTTTTAGAAAAATCATGCTTTTGAAACAACGTGTAATCGCGTTACAGCCAACACACGTTTTAAAAGTTTGCACTTTAGAACCAGTGTCCCAAATTCATCAGTCACTTTACAGTGAATTCACGTTGACAAAACAACCTGTACAGAGAATTACGAACGCAGCCCAGTCCATCACGAAAACTGGCCTTTCTTCCATTACTCTGTCGACACTTCCTGCTGCCTCAGAAAAGCAGCCAACATAATCAAACACCCCTCCCACCCCAGTTACACTCTCTTCCACCTCATCCATCAGGCAAAGATATAAAAGTTTGAAATACCAACAGATTTAGGAGCAGCTTCTACCTTGTTATCAGATTTATGACCAGATCTCTCAAATATTAGAGCTGATCTCTCTCTGCACCATCTCTGTAACATTATATTCTGCATTCTGTTCTGTTAGCCTGATCTAACTAAGCAAGGTATGATTTGTCTGGTTAGAATGCAAAACAATACTTTTTTACTGTATCTTGGCACATGTGACAACAATAAAGCAAATCAAATCAAATAGATATGAATGAAATAAGAATAATATTAGATATACCTGAACAATATCTCTTTATCTGAAATGTGGGCACAAAATGGCAAATAAATATGTGAAGATTCACATTTTGGGATTTTTCAATGATCTCACAGGCAGAATTTAATATAATTTATAATAACAATGATAGCATTACAATAATTAAGACCTGCAATTTTGGGTAACAGGCTTTATTGAACATAGCTTCACATGCACAATGATAAAAGAGGACATTTTACCAGGCAGATAGGCTCCAGTTTCATGTGATATGATTTGACCAGGTAAAGTCAGTCTGCATTGCAGATTTGTTGCCACCATTCTCTTCAGATGTGGGCATGTATATGCTCAGCTTGGTTGGGCGTTCAAAAGAAAACTTATTTCTTAGTCAAGCAAGATGAAACCCTTTGGTTAATATGCTGTAGTTTATTGCATGTTAGCAACCTGTCAACGATTCCATAATAATGATAAACATTGTTAGAGAGAGGGAGATAGTGAGGATTGCAGATGCTGGAGAGGTGAGTTGATAAAGCGGAGTGCGGAAATAAAAGCGCAGCAGGTCAGGCAGCATCCAAGGAGCAGGAGAGTCAACATTTCAGGCAGAACCCTTCATCAGAGTCTCCTGCTCCTCAGATGCTGCCTGACCTGCTGTGCTTTCTCCAGCGCCACTTGTTAGAGAGAGGACCTGGATGCTCAGTCTTACTCCTCCTGAGATCCCCTATTATTCTTTGCTCACAAGTGCAATTGGCAGCATCATTGTGGTTGGTACTTATGACAACTCTCAATATTAACTCTTTCAGACCCATATACAGCAATACCTAGAGCAGTTGGCAATGCCTCTTGCTCTACAAGGATTACGCTAAATATAGCTCTTAAGGTGTTTTGTCAGTTGTGATTTAGTTATAGCTCTCTCAATTCTGGGACATTATGGGATAAAGTTCTAGTTCCAAAACATTATGCACAAAACAGGTTGTTTGATCACAAACACATGGGATGTTGATGTGTGCATACCGACAACTACAGTTCCCAATTTCTGACTTTCGAAAGTACTTTATCATCAGTAAAACAGTTTGAGATGGCCTAAGCTCATGAAATGCGGTATATAAATGTGAATCTTCAATTTGTCTTACTCATGAAAATGACAGAAGACCTGGGTCTTTTTTTTTAAAATCACACTCAGTGAAATTCTGCCTTGATGTAAAGAAAGGTAACTCTCATCACATCTTGAGTTTAGCTCTTTGTCCATGATGGATGATAATTGGTTGGGTTGACTTCATTGACAAGAAATATCTGACCAATATTCCATGTTGTCAAGTAAATTCCGGTGTTATAGCTGTACTTAACCAGCTTGGCCAATAATGGGACTAGTTCGAGAGCACCATTCTTCAGTAATATTGCCAGAATGTTGTCAGGGACCATAGCCTTTGCCAGATATAGTGCCTCAGGCCATTTGTTCATATCACATGAAATAAATCAAACTGGCTGCAAACCGCCTTAATTTTGGTGACCTCAAGAAATGGATCATTTACTCAGCACTTCTGGCTAACAATGTTTGCAAGTGCCTGTCTTTTACAGTGATGTGCTGGTGTTTCTCATCATTGTGGATGGGAATGATTGTGGAGACTCATCCTCCTGTGAATTGTTTAATTGTCTACCATCATTCGTGATTAGATATGTAAGGCTGTACAGCTTTGATCTGATTCATTGGTTATGGGACTACTTACCTGTTGCAAACTATTTCCTCTGCTTGGCATAAAAAGTAATTCTGTGTTGCACCATACTGTTTCTGACATGCCCTCTCGCACTCTTCATTGAACCAGGAGTGATTCCCTGCCAATACTATCAGGGGCAAATGCATCTGAGATGGGTAGATTGCCAAGAATGAGGCTAGGCTGTATTTCCCTCTTGTTGGTTCTCTCACCACCTGGCTTAACCCAGCCCAGCAATTCTTTACCAAAACCATACAACCCAGATGGCCTCCTTCTTCAAGGGTGCAATTTCCCCTCAGACGTAGTCGACGACGTCCTCCACCGTATCTCTTCCATTTCCCGCTCCTCCGCTCTTGAGCCCCGCCCCTCCAACTGCCACCAGGACAGAACCCCACTGGTCCTCACCTACCACCCCACCAACCTCCATGTACAGCGTATCATCCACCGTCATTTCCGCCACCTCCAAATGGACCCCACCACCAGGATATATTTACCTCCCCTCCCCTATCAGCATTCTGAAAAGACCACTCCCTCCGTGACTCCCTCGTCAGGTCCACACCCCCCACCAACCCAACCTCCACTCCCGGCACCTTCCCCTGCAACCGCAAGAAATGCAAAACTTGCGCCCACACCTCCCCCCTTACTTCCCTCCAAGGCCCCAAGGGATACTTCCATATTCGCCACAAATTCACCTGCACCTCCACACACATCATCTATTGCATCCGCTGCACCCGATGTGGCCGCCTCTATATTGGGGAGACAGGTCGCCTACATGCGGAATGTCTCACAGAATACCTCTGGGACACCCGGACCAACCAACCCAACCACCCTGTGGCTCAACACTTCAACTCCCCCTCCCACTCCACCAAGGACATGCAGATCCTTAGACTCCTTCATCGCCAGACCACAACAACTCGACGGTTGGAGGAAGAGCGCCTCATCTTCCGCCTAGGAACCCTCCAACCACAAGGGATGAACTCAGATTTCTCCAGTTTCCTCATTTCCCCTCCCCCCCACCTTGTCTCAGTCAAATCCCTCAAACTCAGCACAGCCTTCCTAACCTGCAATCTTCTTCCTGACCTCTCCGCCCCCACCCCACTCCGGCCTATCGCCCTCACCTTGACCTCCTTCCACCTATCGCATTTCCAATGCCCCTCCCCCAAGTCCCTCCTCCCTACCTTTTATCTTAGCCTGCTGGACACACTTTCCTCATTCCTGAAGAAGGGCTTATGCCCGAAACGTCGATTCTCCAGTTCCTTGGATGCTGCCTGACCTGCTGCGCTTTTCCAGCAACACATTTTCAGCTCTGATCTCCAGCATCTGCAGTCCTCACTTTCTCCTAGCAGTTCTTTAGTCCAGTTCAGTTAGTTGTAGTTTTCTTGAATCACCTTGACAATGGATATTGAAGTCACCCATCCAGAGAAAGTTTGTGCTTTTGAGACCCTCAATACTTCTTCTATATTTGTTTAACGTGGAGGAGCACTGACTCATCATCTGAGCTTTGATAGGTGAGGACACAATAAATGAGAGCCAGTGAGTGCTTTGACCTGATCCCATGAGAGTCATGGAGTATAGCGTCAAAGTTGAGGACTCCCAGGAAAATTCCTTCCTAATTATAAATGAATGTGCTTTCACCTCTGGGCCTGTCACATCAGTGGGAGAGGACATACTCAGAGATGGTAACGGCAATGTCTAGTATATAGTTATGCTTGCAGTATCATTCATTATATACAATGTCAGGCTGTGGCTTGACTAGTCTGTGAACATCTTTCCCAGTTTTAGCAATAACCCCCAGGTGTTAGTAAGGAGGACTTTGTAGGGTTAAGAGGGCTGGATTTACCATAGTCATTTCCAATTTCCAGTGCCTAAGTTGATGCCATCTGGTCTAATCAGTTTCATTCCTAGTAAGGCATTATGGTGGCTTGGTAGAACTGATCATATTGCTGGTACATATCAGAGGGCAATGAAAAGTCAACTGCATTGCTAAAGATCAGAAGTCAGCCATAGGCAAAGAAAGGAATAGCAAGGTTCTTCCTGAATGGAGACCAATGAACAAGATGGGCGCTTAAAATAATTGACATTGTTGTCATGTTTACTAATAATGACTTTTCACTTCCAGACTTATTAATTAAAATTCAATTCCCCGTTAGCCATGATAGGATTGGAATCTACCTTTGCAGAATGTTAACCTGGACTCTAGGATATTGGTCAAGAGATAGACTACATTATTGCCTCTCCATGTAGGTTCAGATTCAGAGGAAGTATCTGAACCAATCCAAGGTTGTTTAAACAATTAAATAATTATTTCTGTTTATGCATTCCTAATGTAATGAGTCTTCCGAAAACACACTCTTGGGAAAAGGAGTATTGTGTTTGGGTTGACAGATGTACTGATAAATTTCTGAGCAGCAAAATGTGTGCAGGACCTGTCTTTCCACTTCCTTTGAATACTGAGGATTTTTGGGACATACAGAATTTGGACATACGGAAATGTAAATAATTAATCAGCCAACTGTTGTCTCAGGAGAAAGCCTGCCATAGAAAGGAGAAACTTACTCATCACAGAACCAATCACAATAAAAAGGATGATCAGAAAATTAAGTGGCCTGCTTAGTAAGAATAGCCAACTATCTTCCATGTTCTCAGATACGTTCCTATAGTTAATAGAATCAAAGTGATACTAGATTACACTTCTTACTCTGTGCCTTCATTCAGTACCTTTTGACAATTTATATTTGGCTGCATTGTGTCAACGATTTCTAATTTACCCTTGGATACATTGGAGGAGCTACCTTAGGGAACACATGAAAGACACAATTTTTATTTCAGAAAAGAATGAAGTTGAATTGTTAAATTGCCCAGCTATACTATAGTTAATTCATTTTTGAGTTGTGCAGGTCCCCGCCTGAACATAGAACACTAAACCACTTACAAGAATGTCAATGGAGTTGCACATAAGAGAGAACACAAAGGTAGATTGAAAACTGAAAACCTTTCAGCCTGATAAAACTGTAAAGTATTCTCCTGATGTTGGATTAGGTGAAGTACAAAGAGTCTAGGGGTTTGTGAATGCCAAACTAAAGTGAGTTAACTTGTATGATGGTTTACAATGTAATTTATAACATCATACTTCCGAGATGGTGCTGTGGCTGAAAATGTGTCCTGAATCGTACCATATTTTTAAAATTTTGCATCTTGGATGACACATTTAAAAGGCAAAAGCAGTGATTGATTTAAGTGATGCATTACCTTTGAAGTGACAATTTAATGATATGATTAAATATGAAAGAATCACAAGTAGTAAGAAAATGTGCAATTAGTGACCAATGGATAACTGAATAACTGTTTTAAACACATTTAATTTTTTTTTAATCTTGATAAAGAATGTTTCAAAAAGACTCCAGGTCTGGGCAGAATTATGGATTTCAGACTGAGCCTCCACTTTAGAGATCAATAATTTAATTGTAGTTTGTTGAGGTTTCATTCAGGAGATAATGAATTTTCATTGAAACCTCACTGTGAGAATATATAGGCACTGACTAAAACAAAGGCAAGATGCAGATGGAGTAGAAAATTTATTTTTCAACATGCTAATGATACAAATAGAACCGAACTTTGCTTTTTCTGTAGGTAATGTGGTCACACTGGCCATCTTAAATTCCCAGTTGAGTATGACACTAAAAGCTAGATACGGTGAGAGATTCCATGTTGAACCATTCAGAAGAAACTCCTCCCCATTCGGTGAAAAAGATACCTCAAGCCAGCTGACAGACTGGGCAGCAAGAAGCACCATGCCTTCGGACCAAAAGCTTTGAATCTTTTCTTTCCCTGAAAATCTGCTGACTTCTCTATGTGTATAAATGCCCAACTATTTAATGACAGCTGCCACTCGTAGTTGCTGGATTTTGACATTTGACGGTTCACCTCTTCTTTTCAGTAGGAAGTAGGAAGTCAACCAAAGGCCCAATAGTATCCCACAGAGATATTGTAGACTTTCTCTTCTGAGTACTCTTTTGTTTTATCTATAGTTGTTTCAATCTGGGTGTCACAAAACTAGTTACTTTTTTTCTAAAAGCTGTTCCTTGAGTCAAGGAGACTCTGTCCTTGTTTTTTTTTTCAGAGGGGCAATAAACCAAATCAATATGGTTTGGTACAGAGATGAGAAAGATTTTGGAAGGCCTTTTGTTTATATGTAAAGAGGTGAGACTTCAGGCCAAAGTGGTCATGCTTTAGAAGTTACCTGTACAAAGAGAGGGGAATGGTCAGCTCTCAGCGGGGAGCTGTGTGGAAACTCTCTCTCTTTTCTGCCCTTCAATTTCAACCTATAAGCATGTGTTCCACCTATACTGGGTTTTAAAGCAAGTTGGCTTTTTGGGATTGTTGTATATTTTCGGAACAGCATAAGTAAGTCTAGTTGGATAGATTGTATTCTGTATGGGTTCTTTATTTTTTTTTGTGTTTCATTGTGTGATTTTGTGAATAAAGTTTTTGACTGTTTTAAAATCTAGTAGTCAACCTAGCTATCTTACGCAGGTAATTTTCACGGTACACTTACTGAAACAAATTGCAAAGTTAGATTAGATTAGATTAGATTAGATTACTTTACAGTGTGGAAACAGGCCCTTCGGCCCAACAAGTCCACACCGACCCGCAACCCACCCATACCCCTACATTTACCCCTTATCTAACACTACGGACAATTTAGCATGGCCAATTCACCTGACCCTGCACATCTTTGGACTGTGGGAGGAAACCGGAGCACCCGGAGGAAACCCACGCAGACACAGGGAGAATGTGCAAACTCCACACAGTCAGTCGCCTGAGGCGGGAATTGAACCTGGGTCTCTGGCGCTGTGAGGCAGCAGTGCTAACCACTGTACCACCGTGCCCCCCACTAGGTCTAGGGCTGCCTGCTTAAGAATGTTTTGAGTGGTCTGGCCTAGTGCATAATAGATCGGGGGCTCTTTGCAGGATTTTAAGCAGCAAGTGGTCGGCGCGAGTGTCTTTATTTCGGGTGTAAGTTCGGTTGGGTAGACAAAGCTTGGTATAGTAATGGCTCTTTCAGTCGCCAGAAGTTTTCTGGATGTGGATGCAGTGAGTTTAAAAGTTTTGCAAGAAGACCAAGTTGTAAGAATTAGCAGCGAAGCTGGAATTGGAACTGCCTCCTTCTGTGAGGAAAGGAGAGATAATTACAGCAGTAGGTCAGCATTTAAACTTGTTGGCTAAACCATCCAAATCTATAAAGATGGCAAGAATTCAATTGCAAATGAAGCAGCTTGAGTTGGAGGCGAGAGATAAGGAAAGGGCAGCAGAAATGAAACAGTTTGAGTTACGATTAAGAGCAGAAGAGAGGGACAAAGAGAGAGCAGCAGAACAAAGAGAAAAAGCGAGAGCAGGGAAAGGAACAAAGAGAGCTTTAGAAATTCAAAAACTGACACTTAAACAGGAAAGGTGGTAAAAACAATGACTGCAGATGCTGGAAACCAGATTCTGGATCAGTGGTGCTGGAAGGGCACAGCAATTCAGGCAGCATCCGAGGAGCTTCAAAATCGACGTTTTGGGCAAAAGCCCTTCATCAAGAATAAAAGGAAAGTCAGCTTAAAAGGCTGGAGATAAAGGCTGAGGGTAGGCTCAGTGAGGAAGTAATGCAAACTCATGTGGAAGAGCGGAGAGTTAAAACAGCAAGGTTGACAGCTGAAGTGGCTGATGATTATGAGCTGGTCCATAAAACAAGGTTTGGCTTCCAGAATCAGTTTCAGTCCATGATGGATAGAAATAGGGGCAAAGAGAAATCCTCACACGGAAAGGGAAAGATAGATCTCGGTGAAGATCATAAGGATATTTTATCACAGGGTAAAAAAGAAACCCTTGAGGGGGGAAAAAGAAGTTGAAAAGCTCCGGTGTTTTTATTGAAATAAAGTGGGCTACATGAAATCAAGGAGGTTATAGATAACTTGGGAATAAAGCAATTCAAATCTATTGCATACCATCTGGAATCGCAGGGAGCATTAGAGAGATGACATCAAACACTGATGTTGAGGGCTTATGGTCAGGATTACCCAGATGATTGTGATAAGGGAGTTCCGTTTGTACTTTTTGCGATCAGAGATGCATCGAATGAATTGACCAAATTTAGTCAATTTGGATTAATTTTTGGACATGAAGTGAAAGGACCATTTAAATTGATTAAGGAGAAATTAATAAGTCAGAATTCAGAGACCGTCCATTTGGACCATGTGTCAAACTTTAGAGAAAGATTAAATAGAGCTGGAGAGGTGGATAGATGGCATTTACAAGTATCACAGCATGCAATGAAACAGGAAGCGGATGAGAAATCACAAATTCGCAATTTTGCAATTGGGGATAAGGTATTGGTGTCACTTCCAGTAACAAGTGAGCCTTTAAAAGCCAGATTTAGTGGCCTGTTTCAAATTGAGAAGATGACTTGATAAGGAGTACAGACAGGAAGAAAACTCACAGAGTGTGTCATGTGAATATGCTCAAAAGGTGTTTGGTCAGGGAAGGAAAGCAAGAGGAGAAGATATTAATTATTACAGCACAGAAGGAAGAACCAGCTTCAGAGGACTCTGAATTGGACATTCCTCAAATCAAATTGAACAATGAGGAATTTGTCAAAAATTGAGATAAATTATTGAGTTACCTTCCACAAGAAAATCAAAATGACCTGAAAGACTTATTACAATCAAAGGGAGATATGCAAAAATAAACTGGGAAGTACTGACCTAATTGTGCATGATGTAGATATAGGAGATGATTTTCTGATTAAGCAACTTCCTTATAGGCATAACCTTCTAAAGTTGGCACAGGTTCAGAAGGAGATAGAGCACATGCTCCAAGATGGCATAATCAAAGTGAGTTACAGTGACTGGAGCTCACCCGTAGTCATGGTGCCAAAACCAGACGGTACCTGATGGTTACAAAGTTAACATTGTTACAAAGACTGATGCATATCCAATTTCACAGTTGGAGGACTGGGTGGGACAAACAACTTACATTTCTAAATTGGACTTGCTCAGAGGCTAATGTATCTCTGTCAGAGAGAGCAAAGGCAATTCCAGCTTTCGTAATGCCAAATGGACTATATCAGTTCAAAGTCATGCCATTTGCTTTGAAAAATGTTCCAGCTACATTTTAGAGACTGACTAATAAGGTCATTGCTGAATTACACAACTGTGTGCTGTATATTGATGACCTGGTGATTTTTAGTCACTTGTGGAAGGAGCATTTACAGCATTTATCAGACATTGATCGATTGACTTCAGAAGGCAGACTTGGTGGTGAACCAAGTGAATTTGCAAAGCCCAAGTCACCTTCCTGGGCCATGTTACTGGACATAGACAAATGGCCCCACGGGATGTGAAAACAAAAGTAATTGAGGAATTTCCCACATCATTGACAAAAATAGCAGTACTACAGTTCCTGGAATTGAATGGATTTTACCGAAAGCTTGTGCCAAACTTTAGCGATGCAGCTGCTCCACTCAGCGAATTGTTAAAAAGGGGCAAGAAGTTTCAGTGGACAGCGGACTGTTAAAAGGCATTGGACAGCCTAAAAACTGTGTTAACCACTGCCCCAGTATTAGCTACACTGGATTACACAAAGCCTTTCAAGGTGGCTATCGATGCCAGTGATGTAGGTGTCGGTGCGGTGCTCCTGCAGGAGGATGATGAGGGAATAGAAAGACACATCAGGTATTTTTCCAGGAAGTCAAACGTTCATCAACAGAAATATTTAATAGTGGAGAAAGAGACTCGAAGCTTGGTGTTGGCATTACCACATTTCAGTGCTTATATTACCAACAATGCACCTGAGACAATTGTATACACTGATCATAACTCATCGACATTTGTGGAAAAATTGAAGGACAAAAATGCCAGATTGTTTAGATGGTGCTTGAACTGGGAAGGTCAATAGGGAGCTGTGTGGAAACCCTCTCTCTTTTCTGCCCCTGAACTTCAACCTGTAGTCATGTGTTCCATTTATACTGGGTTTTAAAGGGAGTTTGCTTATTGGGACTGTTGTGTATAATCGGGACAGCATAAGTAAGTCTAGTTGGATAGGTTGAGTTCTGCCGGGATTCTTTATTCTGTTCTTTGTTTTTAATTGTGTAATTTTGTGAACAATTTTTAAAAAATCTGTTTTAGAATCTAGTAGTCAACCTGGATATCTTACTCTGGGTAATTTTCACTGTATACTTCTGAAAGATATTGCAAAGTTAGGTCTTGGGCTAAGAATGTTTTGAGTGGTCTGGCCTAGTCCATAACTCTTGGTGTCTGCAAACTTTTAGGAGAAATTGAGGACTCTAGTTGCTGGAGATCAGCGTCAAGAGAGTGGTGCTGGAAAGGCAACATCCGAGGAGCAAGAGGATCAATGTTTTGGGCATAAGTCCTTCATCAAGAGTGAGGGTTGTGGGCTGGGGGCGCTGAGAGATAAATGGGAGGGGGTGGAGGTGGGGCCAAGGGAAATGTAGTTGAGAATGCAATAGGTGGATGAAGGTGGGGGAGAAGTTGATAGGTCGGAGAGGAGGGTGGAGTGGATAGATGGGAAAGATGACAGATAGGTAAAGAGGGTGGTGCCAAATTTTAGATTAGATTAGATTAGATTCCCAACAGTGTAGAAACAGGCCCTTTGGCCCAATAAGTCCACACCAATCCTCCGAAGGGCAACCCACCCTCCTCTGACTAATGTACCTCACACTATGGGCAATTTAACGCAGCCAATTCACCTAACCTGCACATCTTTGGGCTGTGGGAGGAAACCAGAGCACCCGGAGGACACCCACATAGACACGGGAAGAATGTGCAAACTCCACACAGACAGTCACCCAAGGCTGGAATTGAACCTGGGACCCTGGTGCTGTGAGGCAGCAGTGCTAACCACTGAGCCACCGTGCTGCCCCTGGAGTTGGAGGCTCGGGATTGGGATGGGGGGGAGGGGAAATGAGGACACGGGTGAAATCCACACTAATCCCGTGTGGTTACATGGTCCTAGAGTGGAAGATGGGGCGTTCTTCCTCCAGGCATCAGGTGGTTAGGGTTTGGCTATGGAGGAGGCCCAGGACCCGCATAGAGTGGGAGGGGGACCTTGGTGGAGTGGGAGGGGGAGTTGGTTGGTGCCGGTGTCCCAGAGATGTTCTCTGAAAAGACCTGCAAGTTGGCATCCTCTCTCTCCGATGTAGAGGAGACCATATCGGTACAATGGAACCAGTAGATGACATTTGTGAAGGTACAGGCAAATTTCTGTTGGATGTGGAAGGCTTCTTTGGGGCCTTGGATGGAGATGAGGGGGGAGGTGTGAGTGCAGATTTTGCACTTCCTGTAGTGGCAGGGGAAGGTGCCAGGAGTGGCGTGACGGCTGATGGAGGGCATGGATCTGACAAGGTTCTCTCCAGAATGCTGATGGGATGCAGAAGGAAATATATCTGGAGAGGGGGGGTCTGTTTGTAGGTGGTGGAAGTGGTGGAGGATGATGCGATGTACACAGAGATTGGTGGGGTGGACAGTGAGGACCAGAGAGGTTTTGTCCTTGCTACCTGGACTACACCTTGTCCCACCCTGTCTCCTGTAAAAACGTCATCCCTTATTCCCAATTCCTCCACCTCTGCCCCATCTGTTCCCAGGATGACCATTTCAACCATTGAAAATCCTAGATGGCCTCCTTCTTCAAAGACTGCAATTTCTCCTCCCATGTGGTCGACAATGCCCTCCGGTGCATCTCCTCCACTTCCCATGCCTCCAATCCTAACCCTACTCTTCCCAATGCAACATGGACAGAACCTCCTAGTCCTCATCTTCCACATCACCAACCTCCGTATACATCACCAATCCCGAACCACCTGACGCCTGGAGGAAGAATACCTCATCTTTTGCCTTGTGACCCTGTAACCACATGGGATTAATGTGGATTTCACCAATTTCCTCACTTACCCTCCTCCCACCCTCCAACTCGGCACCCACCTTCTTGAACTGTCCATTGTCTTTCCCATCGATCTGCTCCACCCTGCTTTCCAACCTATCACCTTCAGCCCCACCTTCAGCTGCCTATCACATTCCCAGCTACCTTCCCCCCAGCCCCAGTCCCCTCCCATTTATCTCTCAGCCCTCTCGCCCACAAGCATCATTCCTGATGAAGGACTTAAGGCCGAAACGTCGATTCTCCTGCTCCTCTGATGCTGCTTGACCTGATGTGCTTTTCCAGCACCACATTCTTGAATCTGTAAATTTTTAGTCGATTACTTTTTCTTTTTACTTTTGAAGAATTTTCGCAAATACTGGTCATAAACTACCATTTAACTTGTTTAGGAAAAGCTTCCTTTTATTGGTTGGTGGTCTACTTTAACTGAATCGTTTCAATGAGAAAAGAGGCTAAATGAGCAATATCAATCCATAGTTCACCAGCTATTTTGGGGATATGGTGGTTGTCTTGACAAAAGCCATTATTCATGAACAACCATGGGTCTTCAAATGGAACAATTAGGATACCAAACTATTTTTTCACATGATTCTTATTTGTCTATTCCTTTCTTCACTTAGATTATATATGGCCAGAAATAACAGCAATCGAATATCAAAACAAACAAAAACTACCATAATTCTGTAAGCGATAAGATAGTTAATGTTAGGAATGCCTGATAAAGTTTCCTTCACCTTGGGCTGATCTTCTGGTTGCGATATGGGATTTAAGCTACATAGAGGAGAAGATGATATGTTTTAAACACAGATATGGATTGTGATTTATTGGAGAAGATTTGAGTGAGCAACCAATAAAAGGAAGCTTTCTGCATTCCCAAAGTCTTAATAGATTCAATGGTAGATTATTTTTGGCCAATAGTTACTATACTAGTGCCTCTTGGAGACTCTACAATATGTCAGATGCTTAAAGACAAAACTGGCATCAGTGGGCATCCACTGTCCTCTGGTACTGATGCAACAAAATGCAAAATGCAGCACTGTCAAAAGGTGCAGTATAATGTGGAACAGTTTTACTAGCAAACTGAACATCTGTGGAGTAGTGACCATAAAACTGAAAAATAGAAATAACTAACTCCTTAGTGGATCCTATTATTCAGTACAATGATGTTCTTTATTTATTTGTTCAGCATTACAATAATACAAAGCTGAGAATGGTGGAGTTGTGTGCTTCATTACACTCAGACTTTGCGAAGGGCAACTAATGAAGTTTGGTTAACATATTTCACTACTGAGGTGCATAGCTCAATTTGGGTAATTCCCCAGTTTGGCACACGCATCTCAGACTGGCATGTTTTTTTTGTTCCAGGGGAAGGTGCATGTAGGATGAAGTCAGCCTTTGAATCCTGGATGTAGACAGGAGGAGGACACAGGGACTGCAGTGTGATGAAAGGGGCTGTTTAAACACTTGTACGTTTTCTCTTGGACCTTATCACAGTTCTGTTAAACATTATTCCCGCTGGCCTTCCCCATTTTTGATTGTCAGAAAAAAAGCCTTATGTGCTTCAGTGTATGAAATCTGCTTTCCTTCCATGGTCTGGCTTACACGTGACTCCAGTGCAATTCAGTTGACTCAACAGCCATGTGAAATGGCCCAGTAAGTCATTCAATTATATCAAACCACTACAGACAAGTCAACAAGTAATAAAATCAGACAGATCAATTAAAGTTACCCAGTCACTGGAAATAACAACACCACGGTGCACTGGTGTCTAACAAAATCATTTTTAGCAACACTGGAGGTGAGGTCTAGGGGTCCCAAGATTGGAAGCTGGCCTGCAGACTGGTTGACATACTCTTACTCACAGAATCATACCTTACAGAGTACGTCTCAGACAGCACTATCACAAACCCAGCTGATGTTAATCTTCAGCCAACTCATATCAGTCTGCATAATCTCAAGAAATAGCAGAAGGCAATGAATACTGTAAAGGCTGTGCGGCCATGACAACATTTGGCCAATAATACTGAGTACTCCAAAACTAGTTACTCATCAAAAGGGAGAGGTGAATTTTAAACCTTGCAAGAAAGGAAAACCCAGCTAACTGGGAGCAAAGAAAACTGAAGCAATGAATTCCTTGGTGATGAAGTGGAGTCTTTTGCTTAAGGCAGCTGGAGTTCACCATCTATTATCAGAGGGGTGAGGTGAAAATGCAATGGGTGCTATTGTAGTGAAGATTGTGAATCAGATATTTTTATTTGATAAATGTTTGTATTTATATAGTGTCACATAATGAATGATTTGTGGTGCAAGGATCATGTTATAGATAAACATGTAACCAATTAACTATGATCTCCTCTATCCATGAAGAACATGTTTAGAATGATGGTTGGGTTTGGAAATGTGGGTCAGGTATTTTTTTAAAAGTTCCTGACTTATTTCTGTTGTCTTGTGACAAATTAAATACTGTGCTGATGAGGAATTAATGCTTTCCTTGTGCGTTATAGCTTTAGGTTTAATGGAATGGTGATGTTTATTGAGGAAAAATGATAAATTCTTCTAATTCTGCTTCTGTATGAGTCCAAACCCTCATATGTCTATATATATATATGTGGAATGCATAATTACTAATGATGACAAAAAGTAATAAAGATGTTAGTGAAAATGAAAAAGAAGTCCCTGAAAACCAAATGGCAGTCCCCAAAAATCTTAAGAGAAACAAATATTTTGAGCACTGATCCCCAACAAGAGTAAACCTACTCATTTCCATTCAATAACATTGCTATCGCTAAATACCCCACTATCAATATCCTGAGGTTCACCACTGATCAGCAACTGAAATGAACCAACAGATAAGTACAGTAGAAATAATACAAGCCAGAGGCTGGGAATTCTGTGACAATTAATTTACCCCATGGTATCACTGAAACTGCTCATAAAGTTTTTTTCCTACTCTTAAGCACAGACAGACAGATATTTTCATTTTTAAAGGGCGCAGGATTTCATAGCTTGACAGGTTAACTGTTTACACATGCTCGCCATCCTGGAAGAGCATTTATGTCTTCACTATTAAGTCAAGGAGTGCACACTGTGGATTGGTGTCATTTCTGGAAGAAAAACAATCAGGTCATCTTCGCCTGAACTCTGAATTTAAAATGGCCCAGTCCATAATTTACATTTATAGACTTCAAGTCCCATCCTCTTGCCCCTGTCAGTGAAAATAGGGTCTGCAAGAAATGGTAGACAGGACTTTCAGGTTTCTGTCCTATCTACCATTTTTAAAAATCCATGGAGTCTCAATCACTCTGAGAAAATCTATCCCACTGTATCCCTTGTTTCTGGGTATGAATCTAACCTAGTTTAAGGGCATGAAAGAATTTATTAACTTCAATGCAGGGAAAAGTAGTTTCCACTTTCCCACTGTTATTTTAGATTCAACTGCTTCCCTTCATTTCTATCTCAGCCCTCAGGCTCTTAAATGAAACACATTGGAGAGATGTGAGCACGAAGTCACTATCAGCATTCATCAATAGTGCTCAGCTTGGGAGGTGATAGAAACCACATTCTTGCGGTTATGTGTTCCTGGTTACAGTTTGGATTGCAAGACTAAATACTTGGAGATTTTCAGTTGCTTACATGAATTAGCCAATGGTGTTGAATAGCAGTAGCCTGATATTGTACCATTCTGGTTCAGGGGCATCTTTCACCTATTTCACATCAAACATTACTCGAACATGTAGTGATTAAAAAGTATATCTTGGTTTTATGGTCTCCCACCAAAGGTTGAGAGCACAGAGATTCCAGCAGGTGACAATGTAATCAGATATTTATGAACAAGAATTTGGATGTCAACCTATTACTAAACTGTTTAGGAATTGGATATTTACCAATCACTTCACTGCCAACATTGAGATGCTTCAGCAACACTCGACATTCAGGCATTTGGATGCGTACCCATTATTACAATATCAAGGATGGACATTCAAAGCTGTCATTAAACTACAGGAATCCAGCTACTTACTTAATAGAGGACCAAGAGGGAACTGTGTGCATATTGATCACAGGTGGCACAGAACTGGCCATTTAACTGTCACAAGGCTGTAGGAGAATCTGACATGCTGCCATTACTTGACTACCTCTGCCATTACTTGACTACCAAGAAAACAGTCACTTATCTGTTCACCAGAACACAGGAGAATGCTGTATATTTCCATCACCACGCTGTCAGGAATTGAATGGACTGGTGGGAGGCTGTCACAGAGAAAATAATTGGAGTCAGGCCAACCTTGGGAATTAGATTAAATTAGAATACCATAAATTTCAAGAAGACTGTGACTGACTTATTTTTGAGTATTTTCCTGATATTAATGCCATCAATTGCCAAAGAGCAGCATGTTACACAGTGGCATGAAATGTGACCAAATTCACAGTCAGCAGCAGTCATTCAGCGCATATACTCTAAGAGTGGAACTGAAAACAATAAATTAGCCAAGATGGGTATATCTAATGGGAATCCTAAAATGTGGGCCAAATTCAGATTTTTGATCTGAATCAGAAATTGTTGGGTTGGGACCTAAGTTTTGCCGGTCATCCAATAGCTTCCCAGTCAGTCATTAAGAAGATGTATTATAAATGAGCTTGAGCTATTCGTTGCATCTCTGGTAAGCTTAGCTTTGACATTAGCTAACAGTGTGAGTTCTAAGTTGACAGACTATACTCTGAGGCCTTCGAAAACTCGGAGAGCCAGTTGGCCTTTGCTGACTGATTGCTGCAAAAGTGTTCAGTTTCTCTTAAAGCGGAGGCTTGTTGAAATCTGCTGCTTGAGTACTGTGGCTTTATTCAGCACTCTACAGACATACTTTGTCACAATATTGAATTTGAGGCCGCTCCAATTTCAGAAATAGCAGAAGAAAAATAGTCAGGGATCATGCCAGCGAAATATACAAGTTGCCACACCATGGGTGGAGCTTAAGCACACAGTCTGTACGTGTGGACACTGCATACTCCCAGTCTATGTGCTTTAGGTCTCTCCAGAGGACATAAGGCAATGGTGGTGTCATACATACCTCAATGTGGTCATGGGTAAGTCCAGCTTGTTTGTACTGTTAGTCTCATCGCTCTAACAGCAGGAACTGGAAAAGATTGCAACCGAGAGGAGGAAGGTACTCAGCCCTTGCAGATGTTTTGAGGCTAACCAATTTACAAAAGTGTTTTCACCAAGAAATTTCAACCTGTGTGCCAAAAGTTCATTCTTTGAGTGGCTAGACCAGTCTGAACCCATTTAAAATAGTTGAAGATCCGTACAATTTCATTGTAACAATATGCTGTTTTGAACACTTTCAAAAGTGCAATCCATGGTGGTATCTTATGAAAACATTGAAATTGATGACAAGGAAATGTGCCATTCAACTTTCGGCATTGAAACAGCAACCTTTCCTCTTGCCATCTCTAGTACTGATCTCATTGATCTAATATTATATTAGAATTGATCTAATATTATAAGAAGACAAAACTTTGTGCAACAATTAAGGACTTCAGAACTCTGAACCAAGTCAAAAATCTGTGTTTTACCAATTTGAATTAGTTATAACCTGTGATAACTGTAATTATATAACTTCAAATGCCATTTTCAATAACTTGTGAAGCATGCCTTCAATAGATAAGGCATGTGATGATATTATTACTGGCACGTTGCAGACACTTGGAAAATAGTAGACTGCCAATACCACAAATATTGCAAAATTACACTAATTCGAATACTGCTATCTTTGTTATATTAAAAAATGAAGTATCAATATGATACTTATCAATATTAAGTATCAATATTGTCACTGATTGGTTAAAATGGTGTTATAAGACATAAATGACGTTTTGAACTTCGTTCACTAGTATCTGTTGCTTTGTGTATTGTCACATTTCGTCAGGCATAGCCCAGAACAGGTCACATACACAAAGTGACAATTTATCTGTAGGCACTTAAGGCAGCCATTGTGAAAGTTTCAGTATTGATACAATGACCTAATCCTTTTTTAAAATCAGATCTGCAAAGAATACTGACAGGGAAAGTAAAACTTACTACTTTTCATGAAGTAGGGTAACTGAGGTCTTTGGGATCAACTGCACAAGCAGTAAGGGCCATACTTTAATGTTTCAACTAAAACATGTACTCTGATTAATGCAGCATCTTCTCAGTAGTGCACTGGAAAGTCAATCTAGAGTCTAAGTTCTTGGTTTGGAACTTGGATTTTATGATGCACTGCAGAACAATGCTTTCAGTTTAGTGTTTGTATTAGTTGCAAGCAAATAGTGATACCCATTGTGTATGACCATGTAACTGAATGACATTAATATTTTCAATGAAAAAAAGACAACTGAAAACTCAGATGGATGACTTCAATTTTCAGCTCAGTACAAAATAGACATAGACTATTTGACTGCTGGTTGTACCCTCGTTTTAAGGTGCAAAATGGTGACAGATTTGGTACCTGTTTGCTGTAATCTTAGAGTATTAAAATAGCTCCAATAGCTAACTAACAGAAAGTGAGGACTGCAGATGCTGGAGTTCAGAATCGAGAGTGTGGTGCTGGAAAAGCACAGCAGATCAGGCAGCATCCAAGGAGCAGGAGAATCGATGTTTTGGGCAGAAGCCCTTCATCATCATTCTTGATTAAGGACTTATGCGTGAAACTCAATTCTCCTGCTCCGGGGATGCTGCCTGACCTGTGTGCTTTTCCAGCGCCACCCTCTTGACCTTATAGCTTATTGTCAGAAAATACCAGAGCTAATTATTCTACAGAATACAACCACTTCTCTGGCAATATTTGAATGCTTTTCCCTGATTACAAAATTATCTTTCAAAGGTCTTCCAAAATATCTGTTAAAAATAACTTTTTATCTAGTACCTTTAGTTTAACAACACAGTCTAAGATGCTTCATGAATAAGAGAATTGAAAAACAACAGTAGACGCCATGATATGGAAGGCAGGTGGATAAAGATTTAAAAGGCAAGGTGGGTTAATACATCAAACAGCATCATTGATAAAATAATTATCTTGTCTTTATCATGTTGCTATTTTCCTTACTGAGCATAAACTGGCTTGTCAATTGTTTGTCAAAGTTACTATATTCAAAATGTGCTCCATTGATTGCAAAATGTGTTGAGATGTCCCACTTGGTGAGAGAGGTGCAGTGGTCACACAATTTGTTTCATTTGAGATGAGATTCCCTCCAGTGTGGAAACAGGCCCTTCAGCCCAACAAGTCCACACCGACCTTCCGAAGAGTAACCTACCCAGACTCTTTCCTTTACCCTACATTTACCCTGACTAATGCACCTAACGCTATGGGCAATTGAGCATGGCTAATTCACCTGACCTGTGCATCTTTGGATTGTGGGAGGAAACCAGAGCACCCAGGGGAAAGCCAGACCAACATGAGGCGAATGTGCAAACTCCACACAGACTGCCACTCAAAGTGGGAATCGAACCTAGGTCCCTGGTGCTGTGAGCCACCATGCCTCCCACATTTCTTTCTTTAAATACTATTTTAATCGATAATACCACTGCAAGGGGAGATTTGCTCAGATGTTATCTTTCTCTGTCAGACACACTTCAAGTTAGAGGCTGGATATTTGATGCTTTCTTCCCTCAGGCCAGTTTCTGCAGTCTAACCATGTTGCTTCAACAGTAAGAATGTAAGCTGGTGCACAAAATATGCTAAAATGGCAGGTGAGAGGTACAGAGGTAAAGTACCTGCCTCTGAGCCAGGAGGCCTGAGTTACGGTTTCTCTTGCTTCAGAGGTACAACATATCACATCTGAACAGGTTGTTTTAAATTAGCTATGACCTGTGGCACAATGGTAATGTCCGGAACTAGGAGGTCTATGCACACCAGCCCCCGAGCTGTTTTATAACAATATCTGAACAGTTTGATTAAATAAATATGTTGAAGGGAGGGGAAGGCTGGCAAACAGGCATCAGTTAATCCTTTGAGGAAATTGACATCAAAAACATAGGCACTGAAATTGCACATCTTGGGATATTGGTCTTGACAAGTGGATGAGGAGCTGAGAGTCCAGAGGGGTGAAGGACTTTGGCCCTCAAGTCTCAGTGATATGTTCAGTGCAAACAGTTCACCTGAGTAAAAATATCCACATCAGACCATGTAGAAGAAGTGGCCCTTGGCGACGTCTTTGAATTCGGGGTCAAACTATGGTGAGGATCATGGCTAATACTGTTGCCTCATGGAGAACACCATCTCATCCTTATTCTACAGGAAGGTAATTTTAGACGTTTTTAAAAAATTTGTCGAGAATTGGTAACTCCTGAAGAATCCTGAGTAGGGTTGGCTGCTATGTCCTTCTCGTTGACTAATGGAGGCCTGCCACAAATCTTAAACTTCAAATTCAATGTGTAAAAGAGGAGCGCAAATAGAGTAATAGAGCCGTACAGCATGGAAACAAACTCTTCGGTCCAACACATCCATGCCGACCAGATATCCCAACCCAATTTTGTCCTGATCTAAGAAAAAGGTCAATTACAATTTAGCAATAGGAGTCATTGCAGCTTGGTTAATTGCTAAATTGTGGTATCAATTTCTATTGTGAAAAATAGCCCACTTGCACCGAGGTGTAAGGTTTGAATTGTGAAGATTAATGAAATAGGGTCTTTTGATGTAAAAGCTAATGAGAACTGTTAAATGGAAGATTCCCTCAATTCATTGTTGATCATGACAGTGTAAATGACACATTTACGACTTCACTGCCAATGGCTAATAGAATTAAACTTCTTCTTCAGCGTTAATCTCTTTGAGTAGTTTACAACAGGTTTTGCAAACTCAGCTGTGAGGTGATTAAAGAGCACTACATGGGTTGGAGACTGTCTTGTCTGCCTCTCTCAGCTCCTCCTTTTCACTTCTTAACTTGAGGGATGAGCCTGAATACTGCTCTTGCTGCCAGATATTGTAATAGAGCTCCACCCACGCAGACAGGGTCATGTGTACAAACGACTTTGTAAAAGCTCTGGCTTGCAACATAGATAGGACACAGAAGCCTCAATAATTTTAATTACAAACTACTTGGAAGGCAGTCTGTTTAATTTGACATGGTTAGTCTGTGGAGGCCTGAGGATTCTCAGTTGAATTGATGACCATTTTGAGCCATTGTTGTACAATATTGGGTGGGGGTGCGGGGTGATGGAATACGGCGAGATAAGATAATGTCATTGTTCTAGTAATTCAGAAGCTTTGGAAATATGAGTTCAACTCCTTTGGTTGCAGTAGGTGGAATTTGAATTTAATAAAATCTGGAATTGAAAGCTACTCTAACAAAGAGTGACCTGATGCTATCAGTGAAAGCCTAACTGGTTTACAAATATCCTTTAGGGAAGGAAACCAGTTGATCATGTTCCAGACGGGCCAGCATGTGACTGGAGACCGACAGTAAGCTGGTTGACATTAAACAGCTCTCTGAAATGGTCAAGTCATAGAGTCATAGAGTCATAGAGATGTACAAATGGAAACAGACCCTTTGGTCCAACCTGCCGACCAGATATCCCAACCCAATCTAGTCCCACCTGCCAGCATCCAGCCCATATCCCTCCAAACCCTTCCTATTCATATACCCATCTAAATGTCTCTTAAATGTCGCAATTGTACCAGCCTCCACCACATGCTCTGGCAGCTCATTCCACACACGTACCACCCTCTGCGTGAAAAAGTTGCCCCTTAGGTCTCTTTTATAACTTTCCCCTCTCACCCTAAACCTATGCCCTCTAGTTCTGGACTCCCCGATCCCAGGGAAAAGACTTTGTCTATTTATCCTATTCATGTCCCTCATAATTATGTAAACCTCTATAAGGTCACCCCTCAGCTTCCGACACTCCATGGAAAACAGCCCCTCCCTACAGCTCAAATCCTCCAACCCTGGCAACATCCTTGTAAATCTTTTCTGAACCCTTTCAAGTTTCACAACATCTTTCCGATAGGAAGGAAACCAGAATTGCACACAATATTCCAACAGTGACCTAACCAATGTCCTGTACAGCTGCAACATGACCTCCCAACTCCTCTACTCAATACTCTGACCAATAAAGGAAAGCATACCTTCACTATCCTATTTACCTGCGACTCCACTTTCAAGGAACTATGAACCTGCACTCCAAGGTCTCTTTGTTCAGCAACACTCCCTAGGACCTTACCATTAAGCGTATAAATCCTGCTAAGGTTTGCTTTCCAAAAATGCAGCACCTTGCATTTATCTGAAATAAACTCCATCTGCCACTTCTCAGCCCATTGGCCCATTTGGTCCAGATCCTGTTGTAATCTGAGGTAACCCTCTTCGCTGTCCACTACACCTCCAATTTTGGTGTCATCTGCAAACTTACCAACTGTACCTCTTATGCTCGCATCCAAATCATTTGTGTTAATGGCAAAAAGTAGAGGACCCAGCACCGATCCTTGTGGCACTCCACTGGTCACCGACCTCCAGTCTAAAAAACAACCCTCCACCACCACTCTCTGTCTTCTACCTTTGGCTAGTTCTCCCTGTATTCTGTGAGCTCTAACCTTGTTAATCAGTCTCCCATGGGGAACCTTGACGAATTTGAAACTTTATTGCTGGAACAGCACAGCAGGTCAGGCAGCATCCAGGGAACAGCAGATTTGACGTTTTGGGCACAGGCCCTTCTTCAGGAAGGGCCTGTGCCCGAAACGTCGAATCTCCTGTTCCCTGGATGCTGCCTGACCTGCTGTGCTGTTCCAGCAATAAAGTTTCAACTTTGATCTCCAGCATCTGCAGACCTCACTTTCTCCTCGAACCTTGACGAATGCCTTACTGAAGTCCATATAGGTAAAAACAATGACTGCAGATGCTGGAAACCAGATTCTGGAGTAGAGTGATTCTGGAAAAGCACAGCAGTTCAGGCAGCATCCGAGGAGCAGTAAAATCGATGTTTCGGGCAAAAGCCCTTTATCAGGAAATCCATATAGATCACACCTACTGCTCTGCCCTCATCAATCTTCTTTGTTACTTCTTCAAGAAACTCAATCAAGTTTGTGAGACATGAATTCCCACGCACA
This sequence comes from Chiloscyllium plagiosum, assembly GCF_037043375.1. Taxonomy (NCBI): domain Eukaryota; kingdom Metazoa; phylum Chordata; class Chondrichthyes; order Orectolobiformes; family Hemiscylliidae; genus Chiloscyllium; species Chiloscyllium plagiosum. The sequence goes on from NW_028270163.1 coordinate 43,327,215, forward strand.
AAGCCATGTTGACTATCCCTAACCAGTCCTTGCCTTTCCAAATACATGTACATCCTGTCCCTCAGGGTTCCCTTCAACAACTTGCCCACCACTGAGGTCAGGCTCATCAGTCTATAGTTCCCTGTCTTGTCTTTACCGCCCTTCTTAAACAGTGGTACCACGTTTGCCAACCTCCAGTCTTCCGACACCTCACCTGTGATTATCGATGATACAAATATCTCAGCAAAAGGCCCAGCAATCACTTCTCTAGCTTCCCACAGAGTTGTCGGGTACACCTGATCAGGTGCTGGGGATTTATCCACCTTTAACCGTTTCAAGACATCCAGCACTTCCTCCTCTGTAATCTGGACATTTTGCAAGATCTATTTCCCTACAGTCTATATCTTCCATATCCTTTTCCACAGTAAATACTAATGCAAAATATTCATTTAGTATCTCCCTCATTTTCTGTGGCTCCACACAAAGGCCGCCTTGCTGATCTTTGAGGGGCCCTATTCTCTCCCTAGTTACTCTTTTGTCCTTAATATATTTGTAAAAACCCTTTGGATTCTCCTTAATTCTATTTCCCAAAGCTATCTCATGTACTCTTTTTGCCCTCCTGATTTCCCTCTTAAGTGTACTCCTACTTCCTTTATGCTCTTCTAAGGATTCAGTCGATCTATCCTGTCTATGCCTGACATATGCTTCCTTCTTTTTCTTAACCAAACCCTCAATTTCTTTAGTCATTCAGCATTCCCTATACCTACCAGCCTTCCCTTTCACCCTGACAGGAATATACTTTCTCTGGATTTTTGTTATCTCATTTCTGAAGGCTTCCCATTTTCCAGCCATCCCTTTACTTGCGAACATCTGCCTCCAATCAGCTTTCGTAAGTTCTTGCCTAATACCATCAAAATTGGCCTTTCTCCAATTTAGAACTTCAACTTTTAGATCTGGTCTATCCTTTTCCATCGCTATTTTAAAACAAATCTAATTATGGTCGCTGGCCCCAAAGTGCTCACCCACTGACACTTCAGTCACCTGCCTTGCCTTATTTCCCAGGAGTAGGTCAAGTTTTGCACCTTCTCTAGGAGGTACATCGACATACTGAATCAGAAAATTGTCTTGTATGCACTTAAGAAATTCCTCTCCATCTAAACCTTTAACACTATGGCAGTCCCAGTCGATGTTTGGAAAGTTAAAATCCCCAACCATAACTACCCTATTATTCTTACAGATAGCTGAGATCTCCTTACAAGTTTGTTTCTCAATTTCCCTGACTATTAGGGGGTCTATAATACAATCCCAATAAGGTGATCATCCCTTTCTTATTTCTCAGTTCCACCCAAATAACTTCCCTGGATGTATTTCCGGGAATAGCCCCCCTCAGCACAGCTGTAATGCTATCTCTTATCAAAAATGCCACTACCCCTCCTCTCTTGCCTCCCTTTCTATCTTTCCTGTAGCATTTGTATCCTGGAACATTAAGCTGCCAGTCCTGCCCATCCCTGAGCCATGTTTCTGTAATTGCTATGATATCCCAGTCCCATGTTCCTAACCATGCCCTGAGTTCATCTGCCTTCCCTGTTAGGCCCCTTGCATTGAAATAAATGCAGTTTAATTTATTAGTCCTATCTTGTCCCTGCCTGCCCTGACTGTTTGACTCTCTTCTGTTCTCAACTGTATCAGTCTCAGATTGATCTCTTTCCTCACTATCTCCCTGGGCCGCCCCCCCCCCCCCCCCCCCCCTGACCTTACTAGTTTAAATTCTCCCAAGCAGTTCAAACAAATTTCCCTGCCAGAATATTAGTCCCCTTCCAATTTAGGTGCAATCCGTCCTTCTTGTACAGGTCACTTCTACCCCAAAAGAGATTCCAATGATCCAAAAATGTGAATCCTTCTCCCATACACCAGCTCCTCAGCCATGCATTCATCTGCTGTATCCTCCTATTCCTGCCCTCACTAGCTCATAGCACTCGGAGTAATCAGACATTACTACCCTCGAGGACCTCCTTTTTAAATTTCTGCCTAACTCTCTGTACTCTCCCTTCAGAATCTCAACCTTTTCCCTTCCAATGTGGACAATGACCTCTTGCTGGCCCCTCTCCCCTGTGAGAACATTCTGCACCCTCTCTGAGACATCCTTGATCCTGGCACCAGGGAAACAACACACCATTCTGCTTTTTCTCTGCTGGCCACAGAAACGTCTGTCTGTACCTCGGACTACAGAATCCCCTAACACAATTGATCTCTTGGAAGCCGATGTACCCCTCATTGAATTAAAGCCAGTCTCAATACCAGAAACTTGGCTGTTCGTGCTACGTTCCCCTGAGAATCCATCACCCCTTACATTTTACAAAACAGCATACCTGTTTGAAATGGGTATATCCACAAAAGATACTTGCCCTAGGTGCCGGCCTCTCTTATCCTTCCTGGAGTTAACCTATCTATGTGACTGTATCTGAGACTTTCCCAACTTCCTATAACTGCATCCATCACATACTGTTGCTGTTGCAAATTACTCATCGCTTCTATATGTCTCTCCAACTGATCCACTCTATCTGATAAGATTTGCATTTATGGCAGATATAATCCGCAGTAACCTTTAAACTCTCACATCTCCCCGTGTCTGCGTGGATTTCCTCCGGGTGCTCCGGTTTCCTTCCACAGTCCAAAAATGTGCAGGTTAGGTGAATTGGCCAGGCTAAATTACCCATAGTGTTAGGTGAAGGAGTAAATGTAGGGGAATGGGTCTGGGTGGGTTGCGCTTCGGCGGCTTGGTGTGGACTTGTTGGGCCGCAGGGCCTGCTTCCACACTGTAAGTAATCTAATCTAATCTAATCTAATATAATCTGATCTGACAAGAAGTACATATCACTGCAAAGGCCATTTTTGCTCCTTCACAATCTACCGATCCAGAAAATAACACCGTCTTATTCCTCTACAAAACACTGCACAAGGTTAAATTACTAGCTATGGCTTATATTTTAAGTTTAATCAAGAGACTTAACTCCAAAACTTTATAATCAAGAAAGAACCCACTGTATCACTAATGCAGCCTTTCTCTTGGACAGACTTAAAACAACAATTAACTTATCTGATTCTGTTAAAAATCACACAACACCAGGTTATAGTCCAACAGGTTTAATTGGAAGCACACTAGCTTTCGGAGTGACGCTCCTTCATCAGGTGATAGCATCTCCAAATCATATCTGATTCTGTGCTGTGAACTTCACCCAAACCGGTTCCTCCAAGATTAGTTGTGAAATTCACTGTTTGTTAATTTTCCCAGATGCACTCCGATGTCCAGCGACACATGAATTCAAAACAGCAAAGGCAGTAACTGTGCAGGTTCTCTCTCTCTCTCTCTCCTGCACTGTCCTCACCATGTGCTTCCTTTGTCTGCTCTTCTCCCTTTTAAAACTGCTGTTGTTTTTGACTTTTTTTTCCAAACTTCCAAAACAATGCAACAGCATATAAAGCAGTAATTGCTGCTCCTGGAATTCGAGGAAATCACCTCCATCACCATCTGCCACTCAATATAAAAGCAATTTGGAATGGCCAGCCAATGATGAATGTCCTCATCCCAACAAAAGGAGTTTTCAAATTGGTTACAGTATTAAGCAGGTTATTACTGTAGATTCAGAAAACAATACAATGTTCACATGCCATTGAACTTTCAAGTTCCATGTGTTTTAGGGCTTTTAAATTTGGCTGCACAACATCCAACAACTAAACTTTTTTCTGTCATTGAGCTGTAGCCTATTTGATGCCATAGGTAATTTGTTGCATATATTTCTTACAATTTGGAGACTGATTTTAGAGATCAATGCAACACATCCATAATTTTAAATGTGAGATATGTGCATCAGATTACAAAAATTACTTCGCCACCAAAAATAATTTCTTTGTTTTCCATGCCTAACACCTTGTTACTGCATTTGCTGTTTCATAAGAATAAATTAGAATGGATCAGCCAAAGTATTGGTAAAACAAAACCACCAATCAAAAATGAAAGTGCATGGAATATTGTGCATCGATCCAGCAAGCCTCTAATCAGGACAAAGGGAATCTGTAAAAAAACTGATTACTTGGTTAAAGGTAAAGACACCATAGTCGTTCCTGACCATAGGACTGCCTTCTTATCAGAGATAAATATTGGTGGTGGTCAGGCAAAGTCATAGAGTCATAGAGATGTACCCTTCGGTCCAACTTGTCCATGCCGACCACATATCTCAACCCAGTGAGCGATTGAGAAAGAGAATCCTGGATGTTAACCTCAGCTGGTGTCGGAATGCAACTCCCATTATTGGCATCACTCTGAATTTCAAACCAGCCATGCAGCCAACTGAGTTAATTACTTGGTTAATATTCCCAGAGATGTTTGATTGACAAATTTGCTGTCTGTTTTGCAGCTGGCCCACAGTTAGCTTTCTTTTTCATGCTTTCATTCATATTCATCTCAGCTCAGCCTCTGAGTTGTTTTCTTCTTCCACAATTGGCGGTAATCTCTGAGTCAGTAATTTATGCAATGAAGAATCATCATGGGATTTTTGCACATTGCTAAGGCTGGTGCATCAATACCACGGGAGTGACATGTTACTGGAGGTGCGTTTATCCGCATCGATTAAATAAAGTCTGGTCTGCCTCTTCAGGTGAATATCCGTATCTTTTGACATTATTCAAAGAATAACCGGAAGTTTCCAGGAATCCTGGTCACAATTTCTATATCAATTTAAGTTTATACACCCAAATTAACAAAGTTGTACTATTATTGTTTGTGGAATCTTAGGATGCTCAAAATGGCTTCTAAATTTTCTAATGTGATTGCCATTGAAAGTTGTGAGAAGCAGCTAGCCTTTCTCTTCTTCTTTTCTCTTGCTCCCATTCCAGTTCGATAGGTTTTCAGACTATAGTGTACAGGAAATAATATATGGTATTGAATTGCACTGTGATATAATTGCAAAACATTAATTGTCTCCAGCTCTTCTCTGCAGAGTTGAATTATTCTGTTGTATTCTATTGTTCATGACTTGCTGTGATAAGATTGTTATTGGTTATTATACTGGGTTCAGCATTTTAAAAGAACTATTTCAAATGAGCCAGAGTTCTGTCAATTAACTGGAAGAGTGAACACTTAAGAATAGAAAGCATTTCTCCATTTCAATTCTTTTGCCTGTATTAAAGTTAACAGAAATTTGCCTTTCTGATATCCTTGGTTAATTGCCAATCACCGTCACAATGACAAATATGTAGAAATACATGGTGTGTAAATCAGGAATGCTCTGTCTTTTTTGTGAAGATATAGTACTTTGTTTCAATCAATTAAAAATAAATTGGTTCAAAGTTGGACATTTCAAAAAAAAACATGAAATTGGCTAACTTTAGTCCTTGAGTTTTCCTACAATTCTATGCTCATTTGTGAACCCCATGCATTTTTGCCTTTTACATTTAGATCGCAACTTGTTACTTTTGCTATCTGTTTCTGTACTCTCAGTTTCCATTGCATTTTTTCCTAAGCGATAGAAAAGTGTTTCAAACCCGAAAATAAATTCACAGGTTACACTGAACATTAAACACCAATTTCCTTTGAATGCCATTCAAAAATTAACTTGGAATACATGCATTAAAATAAAAGAAAATTGAAGCAGCAACTGTCAAATATGTTTTCCCAATGACCAGATCTAACATTTGAAATAAGAACCGCAATAACTACAATTGAAGGATTTCATGTGACGCAAATTTTAATTGTGTTTGATTGTGTTTAGAATATAAAAAGTATACACTGGAATTCTTAAATAAAGCATATAAAAAACAGACCACCCTTCAAACCTGATTCAATGTGGTGAGTGTTCACATTAATTAAGTTTCCTGATTTGTACCACGGTAAGGCTAGGATTAGCAGTTCAAGCATTGCAACACACTGCTGAACAAAGCCCACATACTGACAATTCAGGAAGGACCTCCATGTTAGCTTCTTTGCAGCCTCATTCCTGGAGCTCAAAGGCCATAGCGTCTGCAAAGCAAAAGAAAAAAATGATGTAGCCATTTCAAGTTTATTTTACGAACCACATGACCTGGGGGAATTGCTACTGTGTTTGCTCCTAATGAGCCACAATTTTGTTCTTTTTGAGCACTCGAAGCATGAAGAGTTCCTCATGGAATTTCAGCCCTCATACTTATGGCCTTTGGAAAGCACAATAAATACTGATGACAAATCTGATTTGTAGAAACACTCACTACATCAACAATGCTCACTGTAGTATTCAGGCCAACAAAGATTCCCTGAGGTCTGAATATAGCCCCTATGGAGCACTGAAATAAGACTTGGGTTAATTAATTAAAATTGCAATGTCCTTTTTTCAATTCTTTAAGACTGATAGTCATCTATGTTTTATGAAAATAAATCCCTGCCCTCCCTCTTACGATTTGATAATGACACAATCCGGACATGCCCTGTGCTCATTTATTCTTTCACTTAATCTAGTTTTTGGGCTATTCAGCAATATTGATTTCCCACAGTTCATGAACAGGGTACATGTTGCTTTTCAATCTGATTGTGACAATGTTTTTACTGAAACATTACAGAATTATTTGGGTTATGAAAAAGCAATCCGGTTTCCTCAGGATCTCAGGCTCGGATTTTAATCCTTTTTCTCTTTTTCACTTTGATCTTCTTCTTTTTCTGTGCAACTCACTCATCTTTACATCGACCAGGTTGTTTACTGCTTTAATTGTGTATGATTTTGAAAGGATTAATGTCACAGACCGCTAATCTGATTATATTATTCCATTCTGGATGAAAAATCAAAGACTGCAGCAAGAGATACTAACAAGATCAAAAGATCACCCATAGCTCCTTGTAGTTATGTCGAACTAGCTAATATCAATATTTAGTACATCAAGCCATGAACAACAAAATTTAATAGAATAATTCTACTTTACACAGAATCGCTCATGCAATTAATGTTTTGAAGTTATATCACAGTGTGATTTAATACCATTTGTTCTTTCTACTAGATTATAGTCTGAGTATTTGTAATGAAATAACCCACATCTTCTTGCCTCTTCTTGTTAAGACGCACTGGTAGCTTATCCTCTACCGTAGTTCACCAAGCAGGCTCTTAAACCCATTATTGAAAGAAGGATTGGTGGCAGCACTGTATCCAAAACATAAACAGATAGTGGTTGATTTCCCAGCATGTATGACAATTGCTGGCCGCACAACTCACTCACGTTACTGTTTCTAAACCGTGAAACAAGATGTACTGCTTGGTTGTGGCTGTGTGGCTGGAATGTCAATGCATACTAATCTAAGTTACATATTTCAGAATAGGAACTCTGTAAATCAAGGTTAAAAAACAGCAGGACAGCGCTTGAGACGTTGCGCTTGGGTTTCGCTATATGGGATATAAGTAAATCTGTATGCGCTATCAAAATCCTGGTGTCCATGGAAAGCCTCTCAGTGCATATCCTCCCATTAGGGGCAGAAGTCAGCAAGATGATGCACAAAGACTTTCAATGCATGTTGGGAAATAATTTGGCATTTTGTACATTTGAATTTCTTTCTGATAGATAAAGTCACCATCGTCCCATAAGGCTGTTTTCTCACGAGAAAGAGATGATTGTCGGCGGTTCAGCTTGAGGGTTACCACTCCAGCAAGGCTAAGAAGGTGGGACTGTCATAGTAAACTCAGGCAGCGTGGGAACTGAACCTGCACTGTTAGTGTTATCCTGCATCACGAACCAGCCATTCAGCTGAGATAACCGACCCCTCAGCCATAGTTCAAGCGCTCTCCTTAAATTGGCAGATTGGAGCAGTTTATCCCCTGGGCCATCACTTTGCTGCCATCTAATCAATGGCCTCTCCATGTCAGTCAACTGGGAAGTCTGACTCCAGCCTGGTAAGAAAATATTTTTTTCATAATATGTACCTGCCTGCAGACCATCGTTGAGATTTATAATTTGGCCAAAACACAGGAACAGCCAGAAAAGAGAAGCACATTTGCAAACTGTCAGAGAAATTACCCAATTGAACAGAGACCACACAAGTGTGAAACATACGAAATTGACAAGCTGTTTATTACAAGCAATATCGCTGGAAGAGAAATTGACTAAGCTGACACAGAACTGAGAGTCTGTACAGGTAGACTAAGGGTTGTCTTCCTTGAGCAGTAGGCACAAGGCAGTTTTATAGGGGTACAGTAATGGGTGTGAATTACAGAACAATCAAGAGTAAAACATAATCAATGAGAGGACAATCAACCACCTGATAGCAGCAATCAGTCTGTGATTGAATTAGGAAATTCTGATCCTCTGTGAGAGTAGGTGCTAATGTCTCTCATCTTGGCATCAATGGGTTTCCATTGTGGTTAGGCTGCAAGTAAGTTACCTTGGTACCTTTCAGTCTGAGCATCCTTTGTGGAGTTCCAGTATGTATGAGGAGTGAGGCTGCCTTTATGGCTTCGGGAGTCGTTGTGCTTCCTGAGGGCTTAGAAGTCTATTGTCAGGTTGTCTCGGGAAGTGTATTCCCCAGTCTGGAAGTGGTTTGAGTTATTTCCTGTTTGCTGCCTAGTGTCTTAGTTAGCCTGTTTGGTCAAGACTGAGGCACTCTGGGTAGTTTCTGTTGTGGCTTAGGCAGACATGGTTCCTTACGCTCTTTGTGGCCATGCTGTAGGTGGACAGGGAAATGGATTTTCTCCCAAGCAATCTTTTTTTACATTTTTAAAAATATGATCACAAGACAGGAGGTACCTGTATAAAGTGTTGCCAGACATGGTTCAGTGGGAAACAACTTGCCCTTGAATCAGAAAGTGGTGTATTCAAACCCCACTTCAAATATTCAGAGTAGGATTATTTCTCCAGATTCCTCTACAAATCAGATCACAATGCAATATTGGAAGAAGGACAGTGGTTCAGCATTGATTTTCTTTGACATGCCTAAAAGGAGCATTTGCTGCACAATTAGCTGACTGTAGGAGGACTCTCAATGAAGTGGCAGCTAAGATGCCTTTTCAGGTCGGCAATACAAAGAGTGCTATGAGATTTGAAGAATCCTCTCTCCAACATTTCAAAATTTCAAAGGAGAAACATTAACAGCAGCTAGGTCTGCAGCATCTGACCCCACTTCATCATGAGCAAGTGTCTCTGTTGCCCCAATACCTGCACGTGCCTGGCTATGAGTGTTAACAGCCTTTTAAGCAAGTGCAATCGAATAACCAATGCTTGTGTATAGTAGCCCTGCCATCCTGCTTCTAAGTAAAAACAATGACTGCAGATGCTGGAAACCAGAGTCTAGATTAGAGTGGTGCTGGAAAAGCATAGTAGTTCAGGCAGCATCCGAGGAGCAGTAAAATCGACGTTTCGGGTAAAAGCCCTTCATCAGGAATACAGGCAGAGAGCCTGAAGGGTGGAGAGATAAATGAGAGGAGGGTGGGGGTGGGGAGAAAGTAGCATAGAGTACAATAGGTGAGTGGGGGAGGAGATGAAGATGATAGGTCGGGGGGGTGGAGAGAATAGGTGGAAAAGAAGATAGGCAGGTAGGACAAGTCATGGAGACAGTGCTGAGCTGGAAGTTTGGAATGGGGGTGAGGTGGGGGAAGGGGAAATGAGGAAACTGTTGAAGTCCACATTGATGCTTTGGGGTTGAAGTGTTCCGAGGCAGAAGATGAGGTGTTCTTCCTCCAGGCGTCTGGTGGTGAGGGAGCGGCGGTGAAGGAGGCCCAGGACCTGCACGTCCTCGGCAGAGTGGGAGGGGGAGTTGAAATGTTTGGCCACAGGGTAGTGTGGTTGATCCTGCTTCTAAAAATAGTGAAAATAAGCCAGCACATCAGTCCATGGAATTCTGTCTCTGCGTGATTCCAGGTCCACATCCTTCAGGGCTTACAAATTCATCCATTGAGCACAAATGCCAGTTCATTGCCACTCATTTACATGGAGTCATCTCATCCCTCCATGCGCTTTTCTGTCTCTTTCCTTTACTTCTTCTTTTCTCGTGTTTTTTCTTTTTTTTTTCAGTTTTTGTTTAGTTTTGTTTTCCTACTCACTCACCTTCTGGAGAGAGCTCAGTCATGGAGGCAGCGACAGCTGCGGGGGGCAGGATCAAGAGTCTGACAGTCTGAGATCGAACCCAGTGTGGGATGAGTGAGGCCAACACAGTGGTGAAGGCGGTCCCCCTGCATCTGCAGCGCTGGTGAGAGCAGGTACCTCGAAGCCTCCCAGACAGCGGGCCAAGGCAGAGGAAATTGTGTCCTTGTTGGGAGAGAGAGCCAGCATGGCTAAGCACTTAAGAAGGACTGTTCAATTTTTAACTTTATTTCTCTATTTTTAAAATTTTGTACCTCGGTACCTTTGTAACTAAAATGGCGATGGAAATGGAGACATCGTACCCTTCCACTCTACTCATGTAGTTCTAGATTTGAGTACGTGCGGCAATAAAATCTAATTCTAATTCTAAATCTAATTCACTCTCAGAAGTGCAAACCTTTAGAAAACATATTAACCCAGAGAAGGGCTTATGCCCGAAACGTCGATTCTCCTGTTCCCTGGATGCTGCCTGACCTGCTGCGCTGTTCCAGCAACACATTTTCAGCATATTAACCCAGAGTCCTGTTAATCCTTTTGGTTAGAAGTAAAAGGTTCCATGATTCTATTCAATGACCGGGATATTCCAGGAGGCAGCAAGGCCAGGTTTACCTGTCTGGAGGCAATGTCCCAGAAACAGACAAGTGGGAACAAACAGTCCAAGACAACCCAGAGATCCTTACTCCTTGCTTAACTACAGAAGTGACCCTAAGCCACACTGGAGTAACAATTTCTTCCCCACCCCACACTCTCCCACTACCCTCCTCCTCCCCCACAATGGAGGCCTGGCTTCAAAGGTCATGTTGAACATTAAAAGGGTTAAAGAAGAGCATTTCCATTTTGAAGTGCCCTTTCCCCTCCCTTACCTTCTGATGTATCTGCCAGGTTTTCAAGCTAAACAACTTCTCATTAGTTTTCCAACTATGGACTGTCTGAATCCATTTTCCTGACAGAGGTGTGAATGGCATAGCATGTTTTATATTTAAATTGAGCTACTTTTCTCTCAAATTATCTGGTCATTCAATAGATGCACTGTTGCGTCAAACTAAGTTAATACAATTGATCCATGAGTAAATATATTATTTGCCCCATTATTGTAATTATTTCTAATCAACCTATTGTTACACACCTCTGGAGGATGTGGGACTTGAACCTGGAACTTTTAGCTCAGAGGTACGAACACTACCACTGCAACACAAGACCCCCATTCCATTAGTATACAATGGTAGAATTAAAGAATTCAAACTAAATCTGGCTACTTTGCCACCAGTTTTACCAAACAATTAAATTAGTCATTGATGTCATACTAAAATTAGACTATTGTCTCAAGATCTATATCCAACTTATTTCATGGAACTAGTATGTTTTCCATGTTATCTTTTTTTCCTGCTTAAAGCCAATCTACTTCATCTTAGCCAACTTGTTATTGCACATACAGATAGAAATATAAATCAGTGCTATCACTACATGGTTAGCTTTAATATATTTGTGTTAAGTGCCATGTATTGCAATATGCAGGATCATTACAAAAAATGAGTGTAAAATCCTATTTTGATTGAACATAGGATATGGCTTACGAGAGTTGAATGCTGCAAAAGTTAAAGGATTTTTTAAAAATCTTACCTCACTCATAAAAATGACTCAAATCCATGTTTTCTTGGTTAGGGAATGAACTTCTAAGTTACTCTCATACTTATCCATGGATGAAGAGTATGTATTGAAAGCAATCTATGTACAACTTGCACTTAATCTTCATGTCTTAAATGGTATTGTTGTCTGTGACCCAAATAAAGGCCCAAGACAGTGAAATCTGGGCAGACATATGAATAATTTGCCAAAAAAAAATTATAGTAGACCAGAACTGCAACAGAACATTGGCAAAAACAGTCAATTTGCAAATCAGGACCTATAGAATAACTCATTCAGCAATTCAGTCTAAACAAAACAACAGAGTACTTACCAAAAGCCTTGAACTTTCAACAAAAAGGATTAAATGTGAAAAATGTGCAGCTGCCTGCAGGTGAATCCTGGCAGTGAACTGACCATATTTTGTCTGTTCAGCAGTAAAGAATGGATAATTGGGAGAATATTTTATACTTGGATGAAGATTTTGTACTTAAGTGTTATGCTTGGATCGTGAATCCTATACACTGGGATTGAATGGGAAGTGGTTTGGACCTTAGTAATTTTATGCTTGGATTTGAATTGTGCCTGGAACAGGTATGATGCTGATTTGGAACAGATTGAATGTGAAAATTATGTCAATAGAGTTTGGCAGGATTTGCAGAAAAGAGAAAGAAAACAATTATTTTGTCATCTAAATTTGATGCTAATGTTGTCTTCCCTTCATAATCAAACTGTGCTGCAACTTTAAATGAGGACCATATTAAGAAGGCAAAATGTTTCTTCACACAAGCACACACAATCTGATTCCTTTCTCTGTTCTTAGACTTCCAGCTTTAATATAAATTTTCAGCAGGTCCTTGGCTGCCTCATGGAGGGCTAAATAATGAGAGAAGTAATTAAATCCTGCACCCAAATGTGCTCTAAATTTTGTTTATTATTTTTTGGAAATACAGTCTCCCTCTTGACTGAAAAATAAAGTATATTAAGAATTCAGTGATGGTAAGGATATAATCAGCACTTTTTTTGGTGTTGTTCCAGTTTTTCAGACTTAACACAGCATTAGCAGCTAGTTACTCACTTTGGTATTTCTTTTAAAAGAATCCATGTCCTTTCCTGTCCTAATGAGTGCCCCCACGGCTGTATTGCAACAATGCCTGTTAGTGTTTTCTCCCTTGGGGAACACAGTTGCACTGGCTGGGGCAACCTTTCCATTTACCCAGACCTGACACCTGAAATGTATTTAATCAGCTATTAACTGTTATAGTACCACAGTGTCAAGTGAACCATGTTGTTCCATGCATGCTGAATTTTGTGTTTATTGTGCTTCAGTTTTATTCATTTATTATGAATGTGTACCTCAGGAGTTCCTCATGTCTTAAAACAAAAGGTAACTAGTTGCAACAGAAGTGCATTCAATGAGAACTGGTTGTTCGCTTGCCAAACCTTCTGCAACTTATAGGGAATATAATTAATTTCCATGGATTAATGGTTTGTTTACTGTCTCAGATTTTAATACCATTTTCCAACCTAGTATCCATCGGAACATTGATTGTCTTTTAAGGTGTTCTTCATTAAATGGACTAGACAACAATAGTTACTCTAACTTAGCATTTTTCATTAACATTATTGAGGAGTGTTCTTACAATCTGAAGCACTCCTGAAGAACTGCTATTGTCAGTAGCATTTTGTAAAATGTTTGTAAATGCTTTCAGCTTTAGTCCTCAAAGTGTGGATCCTCAACTATACTGATCATCCACAATTGAGAATTTATTAATTAAAATACAAATTTAACAGGTTGGATGTGCATATCCATATGTGCAGAGTATTTTGGGTGATAAACGTCTCTGTATTTATGGTGTTCATAAACTTGCTTGGAGCTATGTGAGTGCTATAAGATTCAAACAAGCCAATGTTTAACCTGAATGTGCATGAATGATTGATGACTACATTTGACTGTGTAATGTCCCAGAAATGACATAGGTTATTACATAGGTCATTATGTATCCTCAGCTTTTATATAAATGTAATTGTGATACTTTCAAACCCAAACAAAAGAATTTAAGAATTGTATTTTACTTTAAGTGTTAGTGAAGGTATGTTATCTAATTCCATAGTGTTCCATAGAGCAGAGAGAGGAGGTTGTCCACATCACTCACCTCTTCTGAGGAAGCAGAAGATGAAAAATGTGCACAAGCTCAAACTGAATCTGAGAACAACATACACATTTTAAACTCTTTTATGCAAGGTGCATGTGATGTAACTTGTAGTATTCCTGTCCTTCTGACACTTATTCCACCGACACCTTGTGGTTGTCTCTCTATAAGTTGCAACAACTGCTTTTTTTTGCCAAGGTAATTAGCCTGAGAGGACAGTAACACTTGATCTCGTAACACGCACAAAATCAAGAGAGTGTCTATTGATGTAGAGAGGTTCGGTATGTTCTGAATTAGCCCCTTCCTTGAGGAATACCTATGTTATCTTTTCCAATGAAGGTATCTTTTCTAATGGTAATGGTTGCACTGTGTGTGGATCCTCTTTATGTCTGTGACAGCTCGCATTCCTTCTGTTCTGTCACTGTGTCTTAGTTCTGAATATCTTCTAAAAGCCTTCAGTTTTTCAAATAGCATTCCTTTCTTATGGCTAGACATTCTCCATTCCTAAGAAAATTTACTGCGGTGATTTTTTTGGGAACAAGTGTTTGGCATGTAACATGGCATGGATTGTCCATACCTTACAAAATGATAGACTCTGTTGCTGTCTTAAGGTAATGTTGGTCTTTGCCACTCAGGATCTGTTGAGTTTTTTCTGGTTTCTGCTTCCAACAAGATTTGATTAGATTTCTGTCAAGTTAAGTCTTCCTTGGGGTGTTAAAATATGACAAAGTCTTGTTAAGAATCTCAGTAACAACTCTGTCTTATGTGAATAAAAACTGAAAGAACTGCGGATGCTGTTAATCAGAAACAAAAACAGAAGTTGCTGGAAAATCTCAGCAGGCCTGGCAGCATCTGTGAAGAGAAATCAGAGTTAACATTTCAGGTCACATGACCCTTCCTCAGGACTGATGTGAGCTAGGAAAATGTTGGTTTGTATGCAGAAGATAGGTTGGAGACAGAGTGTAGGGATAGGTGGGGATAGAGCCCCAAAGACAGAGAAGAATAGTTGAACAGACAAAGAAGTTGATAATGATCTGGCTGGGAGGGTGAATAGCTGTTAATGGAGACTGACAGTGGAACACTGTAGCAAGTCTGAGACAGAGACAGTGTTTCAACGAAATTCAGCGCATGCTAGAAGATCAGCATCTCATTTTCTGCTTGGGGACCCCTACAGCCCTCTGGATTCAATATCGAGTTCAATAATTTTAGGGTCTGAACTCCCCCATGTCTTAAACCCCCAGCCCCACATACCAGACTATGTTATCACACTGTCTGCCATCATACACTACCCATTGTTAGCCACTAACAGTCTCCATTAACAGCTATATAACCTCCCAGCCAGACTGTTATTCACTCCTTTGTCTATCCAACTGCTCTTCTCTGTTTTGGGGCTCTATTACCACCTATCATTTAGTCCTTACCTCACCCCACCCACCCTATGTTCTGCATATAAACCAACATTTCCTATCTACCATTAGGTCTGAGGAAGTGTCACTGGCTGAAACATTAACTCTGATTTCTCTTTACAGATGCTGTCAGACCTGCTGAGCTTTTCCAGCAACTGCTGTTCTTACTTCTGTCTTATGTGAATTCTGTGTTTGAAGCTACATTTTCACAGTTTTGCGTTAATCTGTCATCGATGAAATATTCTCTGGGATCATTTGGAAGCTGAGCTCCATCACAAAACCAGCTTGTTCAAGAAATGTATTTGTTCTGAAATTGAATAAAGTAGCTAAACATTTTAGGACATTTTCAAAACAGTCTATATTCTGATAGTTTGTCATTTGATAATATCATCCACAACTGGACTCTTTGAAGATAATAGTCCTTGCTTAGCTTCAGTCTTAGTATTTAATTTGTTCTTTTATTGAATCCCTCCAGTGTGGAGCAGGCCACTCAGCTCACTGAGTCCACACCACCTTGCAAAGTGCGTCCCATCCAGACCCACGGTCTCTAACCTTTCCCGGTGAACCTGTATTTCCAATGGCTAATCCATCTAACCTGCACATCCCTGGACACTGTGAGTAATTTAGCGTGGCCAATGCAATTAATCTGCACATCTTTAGACTGTGGGAGGAAACCGGAGCACCCAAAGGAAGCTCATGCAGACGCAGGGAGAATATGTAAACTCCACACAGACAGTCACCCAAGGCTGGGATTAAAATTGGGCCCAGGATGCTGTGAGGCAGCAGTGCTAACCATTCTTATTTTGAGACAATGTTGTATCATAAGAACCCCATGTCACTACCATTAGGTCCAATCTTGAATATATATTCCTTCACTCACCTTGAATTTGTTTGGAAGTATTATGTCTTTTAGATTTCTTCTCTGTCACATTAATGATTAATACTTCAATATTGCTTTGTAAAGCTTGTATTCATCAATATTCTTTTAAATTGATAGATTTTGTTGCACAGCAATGTCATGGTATGTTCTTTATTTTTCAATCATTTTAACATTGTATTTCTCTAGTATTGCATTTCTGCAACACGATATTGAATTCCTCAATAAAGCCTTAAATTTTATTCTTGGTTACTCTGTGCTAATTTACAGTTCAGGTTTTTTTAAAAATATGTTTACTTACAATACTGGATTTCTGTACTCCTAATGGGTTTTCCCACAGTTTCAGCTTTTGTTGATTTTCTAATAATCAAAATGGTGGCTATCTACTTCATCTATGGTTTTCCAACCTTTCCCAACCAAAATGGAGTTTTTCCACTCTTTCCTGGGTCAAATGTGTGTTTTTCACCTTTCCATCTAAAATCAAATATATTCTTCTTCAAAAATTGCTTCCTTCTGTGCCATAAAAGCTCTGTGAAATCTTTGGACTGTTGTAAATCCCATATGATTAAGGAAGAAGATCTGTTGGGTGCGAGCATAAGAGAAATAGTTAGTAAGTTTGCAGATGACAGCAAAATTAGAGGTGTAGTGGACAGCAAAGAAGCTTACCTTAGATTACAACAGGATCTAGATCAGATGGGCCAATGGGCCGAGAAGTGGCAGATGGAGTTTAATTCAGATAAATGTGAGGTGCTGCAGTTTGGGAAAGCAAACCTTAGCAGGACTTATACACTTAATGGTAAGATCCTAGGGAGTGTTGCTGAACAAAGAGATCTTGGAGTGCAGGTTCATAGCTCCTTGAAAGTGGAGTCGTAGGATAGGATAGTGAAGAAGGCATTTGGTATGCTTTCTTTTATTGGTCAGAGTATTGAGTACAGGAGTTGGGAGGTCATGTTGTGGCTGTACAGGACATTGGTTAGGTCCCTGTTGGAATATTGTGTGCAATTCTGGTCTCCTTCATATCAGAAAGATTTTGTGAAACTTGAAAGGGTTCAGAAAAGATTTACAAGGATGTTACCAGGTTTGAAGGATTTGAGCAATGGGAAGAGACTGAACAGGCTGGGGCTGTTTTCCCTGGAGCATCAGAGGCTGAGGGGTGACCTTATAGAGGTTTACAAAATTATGAGGGGCATGGAAAGGATTAGACAAAGTCTTTTCCCTAGGGTGGGGGAGTCTAGAACTAGAGGGCATAGGTTTAGGGTGAGAGGGAAAAGATATAAAAGAGACCTAAGGGGCAACCTTTTCACGCAGAGGGTGGTACGTGTATGGAATGAGCTGCCAGAGGAAGTGGTGAAAGCTGATACAATTGCAACATTTAAAAGGCATTTGGATGGCTATATGAATAGGAAGGGTTTGGAGGGATATGGGCCGGGTGCTGGCAGGTGGGACTAGATTAGGTTGGGATATCTGGTCAGCATGGATGGGTTGGACTGAAGGGTCTGTTTCCATGCTGTACATCTCTATGACTCTATGACTCTATCTATACTTGACTCCAGCCATCCAGCAATTTGGTTAATGCTTAAATTCCCTCTAAAATGGCTGCACCAACAACACTGCTGTGTGAAAGATGGTCAGTTACCACCACTTCTTCAAGGGATGAGCAATAAATGTTGGCCTTGCCAGTGATGTCCACATCCTATGAACGATTACAAATAATGTTTTGGCATTTGATTTTAGTAACTTGAGGCACTGGTAACCTAAATTTCAATTAACTCCTCCAAAATTTCCTGCTCTAACCACTTGAGGAAAAACCACTGGCTGTAAAATTGTTGAGTGGCTATCCTGGACAGATGAAATCAAATCGTTTCACAAGGCTTCTTCATCTGAACCAGTTGATAAAGTGAAGCAGCAGAAATGTTGACATTAAAATCAGGTTTAATGCATCAATTATGCTTCCTTTGGAGCCCTGTGGGGCAAAATGATCATACTGTTTCAGAACTTTCTATCTTTTAAATGTGTAAGGCAAATATTTACAGATATTGATTACAAAATGGGAATATTCTTGGGTATTGAGGCAAAAAGTAGAACATATAATAAAAGTTGGGAGTGTTTGTTGAAACAGTTGAGCTGAACGTAGCCTGAAATTTATATCTTCAAACACAATTGGTGCCATTTGCAATCATGGCTACCTTGTAGCAGTGGTGTAAGAAATGGGGTAAGGAAAACAGCATAAATTGCTGCATTCTGCAAGGCCTTTCCATTATGACTTTCACAGTACAGGGTGTGAGGTCCATGCAAGACCACAGAGGAGCAAGATTACTTTGCTGCCTGCAGCCTGGAGGTAGGATTTATATTGCTGTTTATCAGTAGAACTTATCAGATAACATGGTCATGTTTGGAAAGCTCAAGGATATTCCAAATACTGTCTCTACTTTATTAGAAAACTAAATGAGCACAGCTGCATTGCTAAAAAGGATTTTGGTAATAGCTCCATTGCCACAGTAGATTCATTCAATACTGTCATTGTGTTTTTTTTATTTCTTGGCATCATATGAAAATGACCAGAAATGATCTTAATTAACACATTGTGAACTGTGGTCTGCGGCGTAAAAGTATCACAAATATACATGCAATTGCGTGTTCTCTGGGACATTGACAGATGATGTTTTTGTGCAGCTCCTTTCTAAGAGCTCATTTTAAATTGATGTAGTAACATTTCATCTGCTGGTGATTTTCCATTAAAAGCACAGCCTCTCATCTAGAAAAAATAGCACCTTCTGGTTACAATTGATTCAACAGTTACCTGTCTTAAAGCTGCCAATTTTTACTTGCAAGCAATTCCTACTTGCTGCAGAGTCTCTGTGAACAAGTTGCAAGAAATGATAGAAGACATATTTTCAAAACCATGACCTTATTGAAAAGCAAAAATTCTGGCTTATAATAAATACTTGAATAGATTTAGGACACATAGTGGGGAGCATTCCTGTAAAATGCCATATGTTAGCAAATACTGTGCATCTAATTAAAGGACTGCAGGATAAAGCACAGACAGTGGAATTGGTTTTGGTTTTAGCAAGGATTTGATGGTCTGAATGCTTTTCTGTTATGTTATAAACTTCTATGGGCACGTATTCATGCAGATTTACAGTACATGTAAGGGATTACTCAGTAAGGTTAATAGCTGTGTGAATAAAGTTCAAGACCTTTTCTACGAACCTCTCCTACCTGAACTCAGCCCAATATCCAAATATATTTTGCATAGCCCCAATGTGTTTACCTGACCAGTTACCTCAAATATTTTTTGTACTTTGAGAAAATAATTTCTTTCTCGCTTGTGAAAAGAGGCTAGATAAAGTTGGGTTATTTTCTTTGGAGCAGAGAAGGTTGAGAAGGGACTTGATAGAGGTGTATAGGCTTATGAGGGAAATGGACAGGATGGATAGGAGGCAGCTGCTCCACTTAGTTGAAGAGTCAATATCAAGGTACATCCTTTTAAGCTGAAAGGCAGGAAGTTTAGAGGGGATTTGAGGAAATTTCTTTCTACGCAGAGAGTGGTGGGAGTCTGGAATGCACTGCCTGGGAAGGAAGTTGAGGCAGGTGACATCACAATCTTTAAAAAGCTTGTGGGTGTGCACTTGAAATGTCTATGATCTGTTTCAGTTTCACTCTCTATTGATTCAGTTATATGCCTTCTCACCCACCTTACTCTAAAGAAGAACAAAGGACTTCTCAACAGTATCATCTGGGAATGGGTGCAAGTTTTATTTGTCTATTTCAGTGATGTTTCTGCCTCTATTGAGGTATGAGGTGAGAGTACTGGAAATCTAGCCTATCCCTATTTTGGAATTTAGAATTAATATTGATCGTTCCAAGTAACTGACCATTGCGTTCAAGATCTAATGAGAGCTCCTTCCTGGACTTACCCCAACATTATGTCTCATCTCCTAGGGTACTGCACACAATTTTGGCCTTCTTACTTGACAGGAGAAAGTAATTGGTTTGCAGGCAATTCAGAGGAGACTCGCTAGATTGATTCCAGAGATAAGGGGTTTATTTTATGAAGAGAGATTGAGCAGATTAGGCCTATACTGTCTAGAGTTTAGAAGATTGAGAGGAGATGTAATTGAGGTATGTGATGCTAAAGGGGATTGACAAAATAAATGTCCTCATATGGGGCATCTAAACTGTGAGGACACAGAATTGGATTATGGGTAGCAGACTTAAAACAGAGATAAGGAGAAATTACTTTTCTCAAAGAGTAGTGAATCTGTGGAATTTACCACAACAGAATGTGGTGGATTGTGGGACATTGAGTCAATTTAAGGAGAAGATAGATTTTTAATTAGTAATGGGTTGAAAGATTGTGGAGAATAGGCAAGAACATGGAATTCAGGCTGAGATGAGATCAGCCATGATTGTATCAAATGCTGGAGCAGGCTCAAGGGACTGAACTGTACATTCCTGCTCTTGGTTCTTATGTTCCTACATTTCTTCCAATGTTGCATTGAAATGACCAAAGTGACTGCTATTACATTACACTTAACACAGTGATTATAGTAACACAGCCCCCTTAACAAAGGCATAACAATGTTACACTTCTAGACATATTAAATTGCAATGAAATTAATCAAATTTGTTTGATGTAACACCTTTCATGAACTTAGATTATACCATAGCACTTTATATACGATATCACACATTTTGATGTCTCATCACGGTTGTAATGCATTGAAATTAGAATTACAATGACTGTGTAATTCACTCAAGCTTTGACATTAACCATAACTAACGTAAGCAGTTTCAAAGTAATCTGATCGTTTGTTGTAACTTGTTTTAAAAATAAGGCAACAAACAATAAGGACACCATAATGTCTACTCTGCATTTACATTTTTCCCTACCCTGGGTGAGGTTGGTGGTTTGGGGCATTTAATCTGGATGAAGTGTGGCAGGTGGAGACCCTGCTAGTTCCTCCCCTCTGCCCTGATTAAGGGAAGGGGTGGAGGTTTGTTGTCAGCCTTCACACTGAATCACTACTTGAGGTTCTTGATTGCCCAAATAATGCACATGTAAAGACCTCATCTCACTACCGCTGTAACCACCTATTGTTGATGAAGGACTTGCCAAGTCAGAAAACAGGAAAGAAAGGGGCGGCATGATGGCTCAGTGGTTAGCACTGCTGCCTCACAGCACCAGGGTCCCAGGTTTGATTCCAGCCTTGGGTGACTGTCTGTGTAGAGTTTGCACATTCTCCTCGTGTCTGCGTTGGTTTCCTCTGGGTTCTCCAGTTTCCTCCCACAATTCAAAGATGCGCAGGTCAGGTGAATTGGCCATGTTAAATTGCCCATAGTGTTAGGTGCATTCGTCAGAGGGAAATGAGTTTGGGTGGGTTACTCCTTGGAGGGTCGGTATGGACTGGTTGGGCTGAAGGGCCTGTGTGGAATCTTAAAAAAAAGCCCAGTTGGCATTGTTTGCAGCCTTCAAGGATGTGTCCCCCATTCTGATTGTGGGACCTCATACCTGAAAGCTGGTGAGGGTTGGTTCATTGAGAGACACCCTACTGCCCCTGTAGGACTGTCCTACCTTATATCGGAAAAGGTGGTGAGGGTTGGCTCATTGAGAGCCATCCTACTGCCCCTGTTGGACTGTCCTATCACACAGTCCCCCCAGTCCTCTGACCCCACTACCACTGTCTCTACCTTGTTGGGCCCCTTACTGATCCTGGCTGTCTTGTAGGTAGATGTCCAGCCACAAACACTGCTCATACAGTGAAGATATATGGCAGCACTTGGGAAAATGGGATTTCAGGCCTGGTCTCCTTGCCCAGTTAAATGCCAGGTAGGCACTTAATTCGGCAGCCTTTCTGAAAAGAAGCAATAGAAAGCTGGCTCACCTATCAGCGGACAATAGCCCTATTGCCTCCTTCAATACCCCTCTATTCCAAATCTATGAACCAGCAGAACTGAAACAAGATAAACTAACAAATCCAGAAATATAAGTAAGAATTAGACTCATTTGGCCTAACATTTGTGGGCGGCACGGTAGCACAGTGGTTAGCACTGCTGCTTCACAGCGCCAGAGACCCGGGTTCAATTCCCGCCTCAGGCGACTCTCTGTGTGGAGTTTGCACATTCTCCCCGTGTCTGCGTGGGTTTCCTCCGGGTGCTCCGGTTTCCTCCCACAATCCAAAAACGTGCAGGGGTTAGGTGAATTGGCCATGCTAAATTGCCCGTAGTGTTAGGTGTAGGGATAAATGTAGGAGGATGGGTCTGGGTGGGTTACGCTTCGGCGGGTCGGTGTGGACTTGTTGGGCCGAAGGGCCTGTTTCCACACTGTAAGTAATCTAAATCTAAGTAAAAAAAAAGGAATGCCTAATTTAGATCACTTGTACGTAGCTCTTATAGATTCTGTTCACCTTTTACCAATGCATCCCTTTCAAACAAAATGTAGCCATCTTTCTCTTTTGCACAGTCACGACCTGCTATATAGTCATAGTCATAAAGTCATGCAGCATGGAAACAAGCCCTTTGGTCCAACCAGTCCAATTAGCCCTATCTGCCTGCTTCTATTCATGTTTCCATCTAAATTTCTTTTCCTTTTTTTCTGCTTGTCAATTGAAGCATAGTTTGTCATTTTCCTATGTATCTGCTGATATGTATTTTGCCTCCATCAGGTTGCTTCATTTGAAATGGCAACGCCAATGTTGTCCATTGTAACATTAGAAACTAACCAAGGAGAATGTGCTTTTGAAGCATCCAATAGACGCCTATTATGGATAGCCATTAACTGCAATTATTATATTGACAAACCCATGAGTGGCTGGACTAGAATAAGGGGATTCATTTATATAAAGCAGCATGATTCATATAGCATGTGATCCCAAGTAAGATGGCATATGGGACTTTATACCTTCAAGTGACATGAAAGCAGTTAAACCAAATCTGGTCACCATGCACAATTTTGGTCTCTTGATTTAGGAAGGATATAAGTGTGATGAAAATAATTCAGAGAAGGTTCACTGGGTTTCCTCCAGGTGCTCCAGTTTCCTCTCACAGTCTAAAGATAGGCAGGCTAGGTGAATTGGTCATGGGAAACATAGAGATAGGGTAGACTGGTAGGTCTGGGTGGGATGCTCTTCGAAGGCTTAGTGTGGACTTAATGGGCCGAAGGGCTCTCTTCCACATTACCGGGATTCTTTGATGATCTTGAGGGACTAAAGGGCCTTTTCCTGCTTTTTGTTTATATTTTCTTTTATTCAATAATATAATTCTACAGGCTGGTTTTACAACAATCATAAAAATTCAAATATTAATCAATGCATTTTCATTTCATGTTGGTTTAACTCATTGAATTTGTACCGTATAAGAATGAAAAAGGGGTCAGTAACTTGAACAATGCATTAAATATGTTTGTAAATTTGAATTTGTTAATGTGCTGAATAAGTCAAATTTGGAATAGGAAGTGATTGTGAAGCTCTCCAATATTTGGCAAAGCCCTTGAGAACCTTTAATTGTTCTTTTTTAAAATATTAGATATTCTGTGCAGTGTAATGGTTTGCTGTCGCACTATATCTTACTGATGTCACTCTGCTTCATTATGTACCATTATTCACATGGGAATTCTTGATTTAAATTTTATTTTGGAAGACGAGATTTAGGCAATTTAAATAAACATGACTTTGATGTTTAAAGGTTTTGGTGGCAAGGATGCATGGGACTAACCCTGGGGCATAGTGCACGGAAGGGATTTATTTTGTGTTTATATTATAAACACATGTTCACCGGGGGGTAAACTGAGGCTGCTATGGGTTCACCACCTTGTGACCCTCAGCAACCATGATGAATTGGCAGCATTTATTGCCCTCTTGTGTGTTAGATTTTGAACTTGGGTCTCCACAGGTGAAGTATAGGGGCCTGGGCCACCAAAGCAGTTATTTAACCTCCCACACCACAGCATTGTGTGTGAACCAGAATGTTTGTTGACTGCACCAAGCTACAGTCATGTTCATGCTTCACTTATTCCATATTTGACTGATCCTATCATATAGTTATTGCCATATGCAGTTGCTGATTTATGCCATTCCATATCTCAAGCACCTCAGAGATCCAGGTACTAATGGTGGAAAATGCATTTTACCTTTTGAAATATTAATGTCCAAGCTGAGTATATCTTTAATTAAAAATAATCTGACAACCTTATGGTGCTGCTTGCTAGATACAATTTACATCACAGACATAAAAATTGCAAATCCTTTGTCAAAATATAACATTTAGTAAATTTTATAATTTTTCTTGTCTGTTGAAGTTAATCACTTCTATCAATAGCTGTATGGATTGGAGCAATATAGAAAATTGCCTATACTTTGGCAAAGTTCAACATCTCACAATATAGCATGACATTATCAACATCATCACAAATAGACTGATGCACGAAAAAC
Organism: Chiloscyllium plagiosum; assembly: GCF_037043375.1. Taxonomy (NCBI): domain Eukaryota; kingdom Metazoa; phylum Chordata; class Chondrichthyes; order Orectolobiformes; family Hemiscylliidae; genus Chiloscyllium; species Chiloscyllium plagiosum. Next base: position 43,351,771 of record NW_028270163.1, read on the forward strand.
TTCTTTATTTTGCATTACTCATTATCCTAAATGTCAAAATCAAATAGCCACAATCAGTCATTTTTCTTAATGCAGCCTGTAAAGGTTGTGTAGTTGACACAAATTTATATTTAGGAGTGTCTGGTTAGATTTATCATTTTGGAAGAGCCAACACTAATTCCTAACACAAGAGAAATTGCAGGAGAAACTCTTGACAGCAACTTTGGAGAGAAGGCGGAGTTAATGTTTCGAGTCCGGAGACCCTTCTTCAGAACTGGAGCAGCTTAGCAGTGCAGAGGATGCTGGCAGTGGATAGGAATGCTCATACCTTCTTTCCAGGAAGAATTAGAGACCCCTAAGACCACCCTTCTTAGGTGGGCATTTAGACGGAGAGCACGTCCATGGTGAAAAGTAGGTAGATGGAAACTGGAAATTCTAAAACTGTTGTGAAGCGTCAGAAGAATTGTGGATGTAAGTGAGAAGGGACTGGTCAAGGGGAGAAAAGGTCACGTCTAGGTGGGAAGCAATAAATTCCATGCAGAAGGAACAGGCAGAATCAATGGGTTTGCCTAGTCAGTCCTGTTCGTTGATTTTGGGAATAAGGTAGAAGCGGGCTGAAGAGGGTTCAGGGGCTATATCCGCTTGGGGGACCCTTCTGAAGAAGGGTCACTAGACTCGAAACATCAACTCTGTTTTCTCTTCAAAGATGCTGCCAGACCTGCTGAGTTTCTCAAGCCATTTCTGCTTTTGTTTCAGATTTCCAACATCCACAGTTCTTTGTTGTCTTAGCCTCTCATCAGCAAGGTTAAGAATTCCAATGAAGCATGAGAAATGGTGGTGAATATTAGATATTCATTCTGGGCACCCTTGAGTCCGTGCTGGGCCCCATCACTGACCATCGTGAATCTGCACTGGGCTCTATCATTGACTATCATGACCTTGCCTATTAACAACTTGCACCCAGACTGTCACCAACACTTTTTAAAAGATGATATCCAGCATCTCGCTTATTGAAACTGCGCTCATCAGATGTGCACACTTCTGTCTAGGCAACCATTTAGTGCTCATCTCGGAAGGAATTTAAGTGTCAACCACTTCGGTGTGAGTTTAGAGTCAAATGTAGGCCAGACCAAGTGGGAATGAAAAATTTCTTTACAAAGAGTATTAAGTAAACCAAATACATTTTTACAATAATCAGCAGTGGTTACGTAAAATAAAAGAAAGAATGCTGATGATCTGAAACAAAAACAGAAACTGCTGGAGAAACTCTGCAGGTCTGGCAGCATCTGTGACAAAAAAGCAGAATTAAAGTTAAGTCCAGTGACCCTTCTTCAGTGGTGCTTGCACTGTTGAATTCAGATTTCACCTTTTGGGATTTGAACCCAAGTCCGTAGAGCAGTAGCCTGGAGTTCTGGATTATTAGTTCAGTGACATTACCACAACACCCCACCATCTTCAGCCGTCCCTGACACTTTCCAATAATTGTATGAGCTCATATCTTCTCCTGCTCCTCAGATGTTGCCAGACCTGCTGTGCTTTTCCAGCACCATACTCTTGACTCTGAGCTCATATCTTGTCTGCCAGTAATTATAACTTCAGTCTGAGTAATAGCTAGAGGAGCCCAACATGAGGGAGGGGAAGCTAAAGAAGCTAAAGCAATATTCAGGTTATTGTTTCTTCAGGAGTACCAGAACAGCTGTCCTGGCAGCAGTAACAAATGTTTCAGGTGCTTCCTTTCTGTCAGGTATTCTTTTTGGCAAGACAAGCATCCAGTTCACTGGATCACATGCTCCTGTTAGGGAATGGACTACCCCAACATCAATGGTAAAGCAAATCAGGGCAAGACTTATACACTTAATGATAGAGTCCTGAGGAGTTTTGCCAAACAAAGCAACCTTGCAGTGCAGGTTCATAGTACCTTGAAAGTGGAGTCGCAGGTAGATAGTATAACGAAGAAGGCATTTGGTATGCTTGCCTTTACTTGGCACTGCATTGAGTATAGGAGTTAGGAGGTCACGTTAGGGGTGTACAGGACATTCGTGAGGCCACGTTTGGAATACCATGTTCATTTCTCCCTGCTATAAAATAAATGTTGTGAAACTTGAAAGGGTTCAGAAAATATTTACAAGGATATTGCCAGATTGGAAGGTTTCAGCTGTAGGGAGAGGCTGAGTAGACTGGGGCTGTTTCCCCCGGAGCATCGGAGGCTAAGGGGTGAACTTATAAAGGTTTATAAAACCATAAGGAGCATTGATAGGGTGATTAGCCAAGATCTTTTTCCCAGGGTAGGGGAGTCCAAAACTAGAAGGCATACATTTAAGATGAGAAATGAAAGATTTAAAAGGAACCTAAGGAGCAACCTTTTCACGCAGAGGATGGTGTTTGTATGGAATGAGCTGCCAGACGAAGTAGTTTATCCTGGTACAAATAGAACATTCAAAAGGCACCTGGATGGGTATGTGAATATCAAGGGGTCAGACGGATATGGGCCAAATGCTGGCAAATGGAATCAGATTAAACCCAATCATACAACTTGTATAGTATAATTCACAACTCAGTCTATCCCAGGTGAATCTCCTTCAGAGAAGTCGAAAATCAATTCAAAATTCAAGCAAATTTAAGGAAACAATCTGTTAAATTCCACACTAACTCTCATAGGCAATTGAAACAAGCCAGGAGATCACTGGGTTCCTTTAGATCCCTGCATTACTCGCTCAGAATAATTCTATTTATGATATCACTTTCAGAGTAAAAATGCTCCTCGGCTCCTCTCTATGTCTCACCCAATGGGATAACTGAGTTCAGGAAAAGATTTGCTGAGTGGGGCTGCATTGAACTCCTAATCTTGCATACAGTGGTGCATCATCTTAACATGATGTGACATTACTGGAACATCTCGTAATGTAAACAAAACATGTAAAGGAGCAGATAAGTCTAATTGTAACCAGCATTGTTAAATGCATCCAAACTATTCACTCCAAACTTTGTAAATATTGCACATTTTAAGCACATTCAGTTGACTCAGTATAGTGATTGGAGCCAGGTGGATCTTATTGACTGTGAGATCCTTGATTGGGTCTTAACCTGGGCCAATCAGGGAGCCCTGGCTGACAGATATAACCAGGAGATTTAGAGTTTCCTCAGTTTAGGGAACTGACTATGTGCTGGCTGGGCCACAGTCAGTGTGTTACTGCTGCTGTTGGTTTCTATTTGTTTTTGGGAGAATCTGATTCCTGAGCTGGCTGGATTATATAGCCAGTTTGTTAACTGGTATTCCTTTTATTGGGGACTGATTTCTAAACTGCCTGATCTAAACAGTCAATGTGTTTCAGATGTAATTCAGCTGTCATCAGGGAACTGTTGTTTCACTGGCTGGTCACAGCCTGTGAGTTCCTCTTTTTTCTTTTACTTTGAGAAAAGGACAATGTTGATTTTGTGGCAGGGCTTAGCCCTTGCATTCTGGTTTTATTTGTTTTTTGAAAGTGTTTTCACTTTTTTTAACATTTGGACTGAGCCTCTGTGAGAAAATACACCTTTCCAGATGACCTGTTCCTGTGGGTAAGCCTAGCCTTTGTCAGTGGACCAGGCCTCTGTAAAGACTGAACACCTGTGTGTAGGCTGGGAGGTGAGCATTTGCTGCATCCTGGAGTTTAGGAGTAGACCCTGCCTTTGGGAGTGAACAAACCCCTACACCTTTACAATGTACTGTGTTCCTGTGAGTGGGCCTGGTTCTCTGTGGATGAGCCAGGACTCTCTGGAGACCGAACACGTATGTGCTGTGGGATGTGCATTTGCTGCCTTGAGGAGTGGACTCTGCCCTCGGTTGTGGACTCTGTTTTTGGCAATGGACTCTACATTTTGAAGAGAATGGTTTATAGTAATGAACTCTGTACCAGAGGGACACTGTTGATAATTAACTCTGTCTTGTTGCTTGCTGGGTTTATTACCTGCACTGTTTCGTGTGTCCCTGGGTCTGGCAGACCTAACTGTGAGCTGGATGGGTCATAGGTCGTCCTGAAAGCTGTCATCCCAAGAGCCAGAGGGTGGGTAGGCCGTCCTGTGAACCTGAAGTTGGGTAGACTGCCCCGAGAGCCGGAAGGTGGGTAGACCATTTTCATCCTGAGAAAGGGTAATCGGGATGGGCTCTCCCTGAGGTGGCTGGAAAGTATGTCAGAGTGGCCGAGAGCCAGAAGGTGCATAGGTGCAGGCTGAGATCCGGAAAGCTTGTGAGCTGCCCTGTGCACTGTCATCCCCGGGAAGGGGATGAGCTGGCCTAGAGGTGGCCAGAAGGTGTGTCGGGGCAGTCCACAGGTCGGGTGGCACATCAGGATAGGTGAGAGCCAGATGGTACATAGGGGAAGACTGAGAGCTGGAAGGTGGGTAGGCCATCTTCAGCACTTTCACCCCAGGCAGATACCAGGACGAGCTGTCCTAGAAGGCACAAAGGATGGTTAGGGAAGCCAGAAAGTTGGTAGACCGTCCTGACTGCTGTTCTCCTGGTTGCGGGGGGAGGAGGGGGGAGGTGGGAAGCAGGATGGGCTGTGCGGCTGGAAGCTGTGTCAGGTCAGACCAAGAGCCAGAAGGGGCATGGGGTAGGCTGCCTTAGAGTGGCTGGAAGGTTGGAGGGATGGGTGGGTCCCTGGGGGTGGGTGAGGCAGTCTGTATTCTATGCACTGTTTCTTAAATCATTGCACTGTCGAGTATGTATTTGTCACTGCTACCTTTGTGATGACTGAAGGTGGGATTTGAGGTTTGTCCTCATTTCCCTGGAAACTGGTTGAACGGTGGGTTTAGGCTTTGGCTTTGCTGCCCCTCTCCCTTGTAAATTGCTCATTCCCTGTATACAGCTTTGAATGTTAATTGTTTGTAAACTGTATACTGTTTAAAATAAAAAAAAACAAGGGATTCACAATCTCCTCACTTGAGAGATTGACTCTAAGCTGGCTGGCTACAGCCAGTGTACTGTGCACCTATAAATACAGGATGACTTGGTGAAAGGATACTGGCCTCTATGCAGTTATTTCATTAACCCTATGCAGACTGATTTGACAACAAAATACTGGGCAAGTGAATCTATGGAAATTTGCCAGAAGAAAATTATAAAATAAGCACGTGAGCTGGTTGGCTTTTTCCCTTTAAGAGCTGTTAAACCTTGGATAATTGCAAATCACAAATCTGAAAAAAGCTAGACTTCTGTAAGTTGAGGGTGTTAAAGTTACAAAATAAAAATGTTAGAGACCTGCGGCAGACTAGCCATGATCAAATTCAATGTGAAACCATCTTAAGCAGCTAAATGACTTACCCTCTTCTTTATTTCTTATCTCTAGCTATCTTAAATACAGGTGATGAACTTGTCACGTGTTTCTGTACAGAGACCAGTCAAATAAAATGCAGATTTCACTATTCTGATGTCATTGAATTCCAGCTATACCACATTGTTTCCCTTTAACTTTCCCAATAGTTGTTTCAGGTTCCTGAGGGTGGAATTGCTTTACACCAAGAAGAGAAAAGACATAGAAGAAAACACCTAATGTTCTGTCCTTATGTAATCGGCAGGCAAGGACAAAGACAGCACTGATTTCTGGGTACATAAGGGTGCGCAAAAATTGGCAACAGAAATTAAAATGCTTCCAAAAATAGCTCTTAAAGGGCAACCCCACCCTACCCTACTCTTAAAGCATATTCATAATACATAGAGTACAAATTGGAATGTTTTCAAATCTTCAGTTAATCGGAGCTTTGGATAAACAGTTAGCCCGATCTCACTCTGTTGTTCCTGGCAGACATGCTTTTTCCAGAGGTGAGATCAATATTAACAATTGTACCAGTGAGATTTCGGTAAGTTAATAATCTGTATTCATTCTCTTTAAATGTCTGCTCTTTAACCTGCATTTGTGCTGTAGAGGGAATTGCCAAATCAAATTTGACTTCTATATCCAGTGAACTGCTAGTCATTGTACATCCAGGAAGACATGGGAAATTAGGCTTGCTTTAAAGAAGAAGGATGCTTTCATTGATTAGTTTAGTCTTATAGCTTGTGCGTTCAATGAGAATGATAACAGATAGGAAATATAATTGTGAATTTTTAGCTCTCTCAAGGCCAATCTCTTTGACCAATGTCTTAAGCACTCTTAGTAATATCTCTTTTGGCCAGTCCACATTTTTTGATTACATAAAGGACATTCTTCTGCTACAGATGCAACTTGTTGATAAGGGAGCAATCTGATTCAGAGGCAGCTTCACAAGTCAAAATGCAATATCATTCTGAGAGAGTTAACGATTTTAGACTCTAACGTGCTCAAGCCAAATATTTCTTATTTCTCTTTTAAATTTAAAGCTGGACCTTCAGCTTACTCCTTCCAAGAAATAAAAATTCCGAAAGAAACCAGCCATCAATCAGTTCATTTTCATATTACTCATTACGAAACAGGATAAAAATGTTTTTATTATCCTTGTAAACCATATTCATTAATTTCCCCAAATATCAGCATATTTGCACACCCATTTGTTGATCTTGTGGTTTGCTAGCAAGATGCTGGCTCCTGCAGACTTTGGTTGCCCTAGCAACCCCAGGCCTTATCTGGTACTGAATTTCTGGCACGCATACAGCAGGGCCTTTCAATTTTCTCTATTTCCCCTTCCCTGCTTTTAGCTCCCTTCAGCCTTAAATCGCATAATGTATTACATACATCCTTTACCGTTTAGTTTTTATAGCTTTGAAGTTTCCAGTAATCACTTTATTGAGCTGCTGGTGCCATTTTTCATATTCTATCATTGGCGCCTGGGCATAGCCAATGGAATTTAGTGTATCCTATTCCAGGTAAGATAAAGAATGGCTGGCACTTTCTATTTGTTTTTAAAATTTCTTTCAAACGCACTGTGTAGGAAAAGAAGCCCTGGGCCGAGAAATATGTTTTTTTTCCTCTTATATTTGTTCCTTTTGCTGAACAATTTTATGTGAGGTGTTTTCCTGTTTCATTTTATACATAAACGGGCACACAAATGGATTAACAATGTCAGGGCTGAGACTATATTTCACACCTCAACTGTTATGTGTGCTAAAACATTGAGTTCCCGAAGTTATGGAAAAACCGTAAATATAATTATTTACACGTCATTAAAATTTAATAATGAATGACCTCATATCTCCTTCTGATTTTTATTAAACAAATCCTGGAGAGCAGTTTAAACTTCCAAAAAAATAAATTAAATGTAAACCCTGCAGTAATTGATGGATAATTTCCATCCTGCTTTAGAAGCAATGGTTTATTTTCAATAAATACCCCTTAGAGCTCATGATTTATTTTGCAAGTTGCCCCTATGGAACAGACTTTCCATGCCGTATGGATTCTGTGAGACCTGGTTGGAGACATTTTCCCGAAACTTATTATAAATAAAGATTAGAATGAAATCTCTGATTCATACGTTGTCTTTGTTGCTTTTTTTTGCAGAAAATCCAGAAAGATTCAACCACAGAGCAGAAAGCATTTATTATTGTAACTTTTCATATTTCTCAAAATATTGTTCCATGATATTTTAATTTTTTTTATTGATGGTAACAGCATATACAAAATGAATGTGTGAGAAGACACATTGAATACCTGGCCCATTGTGGAATGTTTCAGCACAATATGAGTTGCACAGTTTTGACCTTAGTCTTCTGTATCAGTGCAACTTTATCTTCCCTGTGGCAGCATCATTTTGTGCGGTTGTTCTCTGCATGTGTCATTAGTACAGAAATCACATGATAGCATGAAACAAAGGCAGAAATTGCTGGAGAAACTCAGCGGCTCTGGCAATTCTTTGTTTTATTTTCACATGATAGCATACAGAACTTCCTTAGAATACCGACACTGCTTCTGAGTGTGCAAAGGAGACAGAATCACTGGTTGTGGACACAGACCACCTCAAGAGATGTCATGCTGTTCCATCGCTAATATAATAGAGGTAATCTACTCCACCCCCAATAAATGAATTTCCTGATGAATTTTAAAAGGTGTTGTTTCCTCAGCACTTTTTTTTCTGACGCTGCTCAGGAATCTCTGTACTAAAATGTGAGTTCCAGAATATCGACAATCCCTAAAATAAAAATTCTATTAAAATAGATCTGGACACCTCCTTCTACTGGCTAGTCTATAGCTGATAAAACATCAAGTGGAAAAAACAACTATTTCAGGATAAGCAATTGCCATGCTGTCAAATGTTATACAAAGTATTATAACATTTAAGAGGCATTTGGATAGGTATGTAAATAAGAAGGGTTTAGAGGGATATGGGAGAAAGTGAGAACTAAAGATGCTGGAGATCAGAGTCAAAAAGTGTGGAGCTGGAAAAGCACAGCAGGCCAGTCAGCATCTGAGGACTAGGAGAGTCGATGTTTCAGGCATAGGCCCTTCATCAGAAGGGCTAATACCTGAAATGTTGACTGTCTTGCTCCTCAGATGCTCCCTGACCTGCTGTGCTTTTCCAGCACAACACTTTTCAATTTAGAGGGATATGGGCCAAATGCTGGCAAATGGGACTATGTCAGAGGAGTCTGTTCAGTGCTGTATGACTCTATGACACTAATACATCTCTTAACTACAATATCACTTTGAACCATTTCTGAAATCAAATTTAAAAAGCGTTATGAGAATACAAGACCATCAAATCGATATAATGAAGATGGTTTGGTTATTTGTGACTAACTCCTTCTTAAAGCGCTTATCCCTTCCCATCATTATCATGGGTCCAGCTGCATCCTAAATTATTTCAAGCGGTGACTTCCATTATTTTGTCAGCAGTCCATTCCTTGTATTGTGTCCATTGTAGTCCATTGTGTATTTTCACTGGTTGGGGATTCTAGAACGAGGAGCCATAGTCTACAAGTTAAAGCCAAACCATTCAAGAGGATTGTTAGACAGCACTTCTACACATGAAGGGTGGTAGGTGTTTGGAACTCTCTTCCACAAACTGCAGTGGATGCTGGATCAGTTGTTCCTTCTAAACCTGTGAGAGATTTTATTTTGGAAAGCAAAGGTTTGAAAGATATGGACCAACAGCAGGTATATGGAGTTGGGCCACAGATCAGCCATGATCTCATTAAATAGCAGAACGGGCTTGAGGGTCTGAATGGCCTATTAATGTACTTATGTTCCTATGTACTTTATTTTGACTGTATTTGCTACAATAATTATTGATTACAGTGATTGGAGGTATGGACCATTGAATCTACAAAGCTCTTTCAATATCTTTCAACATCACATTCAGATACTTTCAATACTTCATGCTTGACTACACTGAATTTTATTGGTCTGTTTAGTTATATATACTTTATCAAACTTATTACAAAATTCTTGAAACATCTGAACAGATTTGATTATAAGTTTGAGGGTTTCTTTCTCATTAAATGTGTTTTTTACCAATTTGTAAGGTTTAATTTCCAATCCCTGGGATACTCCACATAGCATGTGGTCCCACCCTGACTTAACTCTCCTAATAAGTTTTCCTCATTTTTGTCCTTTACCCAATTTCTTATCTATTCCTTGGTTTTACCCCAAATTTTCATTGTTTCTAAGGCTAAATGTTGTTATATGAAGCATGATTCTGAAATGTTTAATATTGGAGACTCTGTTAGTCTTCACCCAATCTGATGATGACACATAGCCTCAGGTGGAGAATGAGAGCTTGAGATCCTGAAATAGTCAGATGTGTCATGTCTGGCTCCTGATAATTTTCATAAGTATTGCTAACTAATGTAAATTGTAACTTTTGTTATTATTCAATAAACGACATCTTGTTACCACAAGTGCTTCTTCTTCTTAATACTCACAAGTGGTTCAGCCCCCACCACTCTTCACCAAAACCCCTTGGACTCAGTATGGAAAGAAGATTTGACGGCAGCAGTCTTCCCCAACCACAGATATATGGCAAAAGTAATATCTTACTTGTCAACTGGTTTTCTAGAAGTCAAGGTACATTATGTTATAGAACTCATCCCAGCCTTGTCAGGTTATTGCTTCTTAAAAAGAAAATATAAAAGAAGTTGATCAGTTGAGATTTTGTCTTTCTTTGTTGATATTTAGTTTCCCTAGTTACACCACGAGGCAGCACTGCTCGATTTCAACCTTTGTGACTGTGGGGAGTTTGCATATTCTCCCTGTGTCTGTGTGAATTTCCTCCAGGTGCTCTGGTTTCCTCTCAAAAATGCACAGGTTGACTGGTTTGGCTGTGCCAAATCGCCCTGTGGTTTACAGGCTAGGCGAGTTAATTATGGTTAATGTGGGGGTTACGGGTATAAGGTGGGATGCTCTTCAAAGGGTTAGTGCAGACTTAATTGTCTGAATGGTTTCTAATTCCACTGTTGGGATTCTATGATTCTGATTATTATCATGTAGTTACTCATTAAAGCTGTCCATAATAATCAATTCCATCTTGTTGTGAAATATTGGTAGTAAACAAATCAATCCACATTTACCTGAGTCTTGTTTTGCCACTCTTTTGAAAATAGGAGTCAACGTCTGCTTCTTATCAATCTCCCAGGAGCTTCTCAGTGTTGATTTCTTAACAATAATTATCAATGTCTGTCTCACTTCTATTCTTCTGTTTCTCTTAACCATTTTTCAAGAGTCGCTCTTCTAAGTGTTCTAGCTTTAAATATTTCCACTTTATTTTTATGAACAGAAAAGACGTTTTGGAAAGCATAAAATGAAAAAATCTTGTCAATGATTTTTTTTCAAGAATCTACTTAACAAGCAAATATCTTTCTAATGTCATGTATTTCTAATTAACGCTTCAATAGCAGATGATCAGATCAGCCTTGCTTAACTCAGTGGAGAACACTTAGCCTGTGTTAGCCCAATCTCTAGTCATCATTTTTGTAACCACCAGTATATAATTCTTATTGACTTGTTGCTTTGTTTCTCTACATATAATTAAAGTTATAAGTGTTATAAGTGTTAAAATCAATAATTTGTTGAATTGTTGTTCAATAGTGGTTGTGTTATTCACAACCAGTAGAGATTCTCCATACTTTGCTTATTGTACCTCTAGGTTTAGTAATGTTTAATTATTACAATAGTGTTACAATGCAAAAGGAAACTATTTGGCCCATTGTGTCTGCATTGGTTCATTAAATAAGCATCATTACCTAATGTCAGTCTCCTGCTTTTTCTCCATATTCTTACACATTTTCTTAAATCTATATAATACCATATTATGTTTGGGTAAGTTATATTTTGGAGCATAATGGAGCTTAGCTTTCATAACATTCCAACTCTCAATCATGAAAGAATGCTTTAAGTGGAAAGGTCGATAAAGATGTTTTTATTTTTGCCTCGTTTAGATCAGAATCTGCATTTGTGAGTGGGCTTATGTTATTAATTCTGATTTCTTTATCCCAATAACAGATTGATGGATCTACAAAAGGAAACTGGATCTATGATTCTACAATTAGGAGAAAGAAGACACACATTTAAGCGTAAGCACAAGATTCCAGGTTAATAAGATTCAAAACTCAAAGCAGTGGCAGTGACTGTACAAAATTGATTTATAAGTAGGTGATTCAGCACAAACAATTAGAAATAACAACATATAAACAAATGTCTAACCTGAACTGAGAATCTAGTTTCCTCTAAAAGAAAAATATTTATAGAATTAATGTTTGTGATATTCATTTGATAACATTAACTTGCACTTCCAGATAAATGTAAGAAAGTCCAAGACAAGTTAAAATCATTGAAGGTGAGAGTTCCATCAAATAATGACTAGAAACCTGCTGGTTGTTAGTTGAATGGAGGAATATGGAGCAAACAGTGTCAGAGGAGAAGGTACATGTGGAGGCTCATGACTGGAAAAGATTCATGAAGTAGATGGAAAGTGATTTTGAGGTATGATAAAGTTTATAATGTTAATGTACTGAGGCATGGGGTGCCTTCGGTATTATAACAGTTTGGAAGCAGGGATAATGGAGGGTGACTGGTATCATCGTCTTGTCCCTGATGTTTAAGTTTATATGTTCAGAGATTGTACTCCGTGATCCTGGTTGTCATATTAATTGGCATTTGTTAGTATAAAAACCTAGCTTTTGACTTGCATATTCTTCCTTACATCCATTCCACCACTAAGACCACCTCCTTTCCTTTGTACAATGATGCTCAGCTTGGTCTCTATCATTCACCTCCTGCTGTTAATCCATGCCTTTGTATTTATTTTATACACTTGAAATATCTGTAGAAAATAGAAACTAGGAGTTAAAGATGAGAACATATTAAAGAGATCTAGCCACAGGATAGATTGGTCTTTACTTAGATGCCTATACTTTAATTATTCTCATGCCTTACAAATGTCTAGAAAATTAAAGTTCCTTTCCATGTCACTTCTGATATTTAAAAAAAAAATTAGGATTTTATGGCTGTCCAGTACTGGACCTGCATTCAATTCTTAAGTAGTTCAATGTTAGGTCTTTGCCCATATTGTCTTCTTCAGTAATGGGTGGGGGGGGAGGGAGAATGTGATCTGGGACATTCACATTTTGGTTTTTGATCACATTCAGCAAACATCCAATGATTATAGATTCTGACCTAAAGCAGAAAGAAAATCTCATCCCTATGTCAGCTGTGTTATTGACGAGGAGCAATTAACACCTTGTGGAATGGGGCTAAAGATTTTGCTTAGATATGTGTTAGATCGTAGGATAAACCAAAGGCTGAAACCTAAAATCCTAAAGAGAAGCCATTAAACAAATGTAACTGTTGTCTGTAATATACCACTTGTAAGTTCGAGGACAAATCGATCACATACACCAAGGGTTGCCACATTGCAAAGCAACAATTAATTGATGAAGATAGCACAGAAATTAGAGTCCAGATAGAAATACCCTGTGGCTGTACTTGTTCTGGGAAGAATGCCATGAAGAGTAGGTGAATTGATTTAAAGAAAAAGCTTGACTTAAATGTTAGTAGGTAAGAGACCAGCTATGGAAAGTACTGTTTTAATCTGTTTATTGCTTCAATAACATTTCCAAAAAAAGCTAATTAAAAGTGTTCAGTTACCACAAATGGAAAAAAAGACACAGGCTTTTCCCTTTGCACACATACTATCAGTCCTTCTTTTCATGCCATTTTTCCTGTAACCATCGAGTGTGATGTTTTGTATAATTTTTCCTGGAGCCTAGCAGCTTAAGCTATTAATTGACCGTGAACCTATCAATAAGGGTGATTCCTCCTCAGAGAGTTCCACAGCACAGTCTCACAGATTTGCAATGTGACACCTCCCATAGGGAAATCAGCAATTAGTCCTTTAATGTACAGGTGACCAGTGTTCATAGTTAAGTTCAACAGTTCATTTGGCCTTTCCTAGTTTCTATTAGCTTGAGGTTCTATTAGCTTTAAGCTGAATATAATGTTTACAAAGCAGTCTGGTAGTATGCTTGTTTAAAGAATACATTTTTCCACTGAACATTTTGGGTTTGATTTTGTGCTATTTGTCCTGGCGGAAGACTGAATTTTGTGTTCATTGCTGGCGTAAGCGAGACTTCATATCGGCGCAAAATATTTTTATATTGAAAACAAAATGTTTACATTAACATTCAAATCCTGGACTGTGGCACTTTGGAGGCTCATATTGGCACACTAATGATGAGCAACAATTTTAGCTAGGTTTCTGATGCAAGTGACCTTACCTCTGTCGACCTGCAAATATATTGTATAAAAATCCTAAGCTGTTAGTGCAACGCAAGTTCCAATTCAGATCATGTATTTTTATATTTGATTTTCATGTTTAAATTGGTAAACGACATTGCATTTCAAGGTCTGTTCAAACACAGTGTTCTGCAAATCCTCGCTTCAGTGTGTCCATTATTGAAATTGGCATTTACATTTCCTTTGTTCCTGATGTATTATGGGGTATAAAAGTTCAAAATAGTTAAAATAACAGCACACATGGGACTATTTGAGAGATTTCCTCTGTATGCTTTCGGTAATGAATCCTAAGCCCAGATGGCACAGATCTTCTGCTTTTTGTGTTTCACTAGCTTTGCTCAATGAAACACGTGTGTGTAATACTGTGAAAGATTCATTGTTTGAATGAGACAGCATCATATCTGAACTGAGCAAGCTAAATTATGAGCCAAACTTAATTATTTAGATTTTTTTGATACTCCCTCTTGAAATGTGGCATCAAATGTTGTCCATCACTATTTGTTCTGAGTTGATTTGATGATGTGATTATTGGAGCATTAATTTTGCTACAAGAGCTGGGCAATTTTGAGTCAAGATGTTAAAAATCACACAACACCAGGTTATAGTCCAATAGGTTTATTTGGAAACACTAGCTTTCGGAGGGCCGCTCCTTCATCAGGTGGTTCATCACAATCACCTGATAAAGAAGCACGCTCCGAATGCTTCCAAATAAACCTGTTGGACTGTAACCTGGTGTTGTGATTTTTAACTTTGTACACCCTAGTCCAACACCGGTGAATCCAAATCTTGAGTCAAGAATATTGACTTGGCGCTGGAGTCACATGTAGGACAAACCTGCTAATTAAGCACGGTAGGCTTCTTTCCCTGGTGGATATTGGTGATTCAGTGCTTTTTTAATAACCATCTAAAATTATTTTATCTCCACTTTTATTAAACTGAATTTGAATTGTCGAACTGACTTGGAATGATTTCTCATTCCATGGATTATTAATTCAAGCCTCTGGATGACCAGCCCAGTAAAAAATAACCACAACAGCATCTTTTGCCCTATCTTGTGAAATAACCATGATAACATCTTTTGCCTTCAGTTATGAGTTGTGCATTCTCACTTGTGTGGTTGCCCAGTTAGACAATACTTAAAAAAAAAACACAAGTCCAATTATTTGTGGATGAGAGACAATTTTTTTCCTTCATAATTAATGGCCCAAAGTCTAATTGATTTCTCAAAAATCACAGGTTTCAGAGTCTTAACTCCTGCGATTTAAGTCTTTGTTTTTTTTTATTATTGTAGAAAAGCAGCCATCCATCTACAGGACTTCTTGTTGTGCTGGTTTCTATGTGTTGACAATTAAGTGAATTTATAATCAGCAATGTGAAGATTCTAAACAATACCTCAATGCAGTTGGACACAGATGGTACTGTCTATTGATCACATAGAATGACAGAGAATATATAACACAGGCCCATTTATGTCAGTGTTCAATGCTGTAATCAAACACCCCTTCATTCTTCCTCATTTAACTCTTTTACTAAAATCCTTACATTTTCACTACTCTCTGGGTAAAAAGGTTTCATCAAAATAACGCCTTGATTTCTTGGTGATTATTATATATAAATGGCATCCAGTTTTGCTATTCCCCACAGTTGTAAATTCTATAATTGTGCCCACTCTATTAAAACCATACATTATCTCAAAAGATCTTCAAAGATCACCCCTCAATCCTCTTTTAACAAAAGTAAAGGGACTAACCTGTGAGTGCTTTTCTAGTAGATGTAGTCTCTCAGTTCTGGTATCATTCCAGTAAATGTTTTAATTCACTCAAAACTTAGTGTTTCTGGAAGATATTTTCACTAAAATGCATTTAACATGCTTAAGGAACAATGTAGTAAGGCAGATTACAATGTCAAGTCTTTTGCTGTAGCCTTGAGCAGGTGTCTAACTGTGAGGATGAACTATGAATAAGGGGCAGAATGACTATGGCAAGAAATGTGAGAATCGTATTTGACATTAAGCAAGGCACATCTTAATGTTGGGAGTAAAAAATTATATTTTCCAAATTCTGGACTTCATGATGAATTTTTACAAGGAAGTGACAAGGGCCTATGTAGGAGGATTAATTATGATTATCACCCTTATCACCACTTTGTTTTTCCTTATGAATATGCAGTTTCCTACCACCCATCGGATGGAAAATTTAATTTCTGACAGATAAGTCTGAGTGAGAATCTGGTGACTCCAGCTTGTTACTTGCTCTCCAGAATTCCTTCTTGGATGTTGGCACAATATCTCAGGGAATGCTCTGTGGGCTGTGTCTGCTCATACCAACTCCATGGACACTGGCATCTGACACGTGCCAGGCTCTCTGCATTTGTCATGGCGCATCTCCAATCCACTTACGGTTTGCTTCTGCACTTTGAAACACATCATTAACTAGCATTGCAATGCTGTTTCAAGGACACTCTGCATGCAGGGGCATGCATCCAACTCACAAATTGGATCAGTTTACATCTTAAGGTTGCTCACTTGCTTTCTGAGCATTCACTCTACTTGGATGATCACGGAATCCATGCCTTTCACTGCTAAAGTAACACCAAGTCTAAGATTGGTACAGGTCAGAGACCTTCAGATGCCTTTGCACATAACACTGTTGAGTTATGTTCTCAAACCAGTTTTATCCCATGAATTTACGGAACAAGATCTTCAATTGGTTAAGTTTTGTTGTCTCGGGAGTTCAATAAGTTTAGTCCAGTCAAGTGTAAAAGCTTTCAATCAGTTTATGTAAGTGCAGATTTGTTAAAGTAAACAACATCAAAGACTTAAAAGAGCTATTCTCAGGAGTAACTTCCAGTGAAAAGTGGACATGAGAAGTAACTTTAGGTGTGCTAATATATACAGGCTTCAAGAAAGAACTGAAATCAGTTGGTTTTAATGGAACAAGCTAATGGATATGCAATTATGATTTGCTCTGTCTCCAGCATTGTGTATTTGTTGGTACATCCTGCAGTATCCCTGCTCCACTGCTAGTCATTCTGTCACCCAGTTTGTTTATCTAGTATTGTCACAGTGTTATTGTCCATAGGTACAAGCATCACAGTGAACTCTTTCATCCTCCTGAGATTTTGAAAATAGAGCAATAGCAAACCAAATGAGTGCTTGTTCTTTAATCTCTCAAATTCTACTATGGGTACTCCAACAAATCTTTGAAAATTTCTTCCTTGAAGAAGAAGCACTGTGCTATTTTATTGATTGTTTGTTTCTTTCCCCTTTCTTACCCTATGCTAAAAAAGAGTTTCAAACTGTCGACTGTTACGATCAAGCATGGAGGGATGAATAAACTGCTGCTTTCTTTTTCACTCCTGATAAAGTTTGATCTTTTTAAAATGATATGATTGCTTAATTCAAAATGTACTCCACCATGTGTACGACTATGAAGAACAAACTGGTCAGATCTCCTGAGTCAGCAAGTAAAGCAGTTGTTCTGGTATTTTTTTTAAAAACTCACTCAGTTAAAAGCATGACCATTATTAAAGGTATGACCATTATTAACACGTAAAACCAATTTCAAACTTCAGACACATGAGCACGTGAGCAAACAAATTAAGTCATAGGGTGGGGAGGGATGGAATTGCAAAAAATGTTAAAGTTCATAAGTAAAAGTATTAAATGTTTCAATGTTGGTTTTGAAGTTTCGTTGGAGTTATAGTTAAGCTAGTTGTTCTGCTGCAGTCTCTTTCAAACTGTAATCTGTCCTTTTCTAGAATATCTGCTGCAACATTTAATGTTCCCTTAATTTTTAAATTCTCTATCTCTGTGATGTGTTCCAAGTTGTAGCAGAGATAACGTTTAAGCTTAAAGAAAATGTTGAGACAGTTGCTGTGTCTTTCATCCTGCCGGCCTTCTTGATGTTTCTACCTTCTGGAGCTAACAGAAAAAAAGCTTTTTATCATAGGTTTTCAAGGGAAAGTGTTTGGATCATGTGGCTATTGGCGCAAAATGGAGATGGACCATATGATCAAATGAGCTTCAATCTCCCAATATCAATTTATCAAGATCTTATTGAATCAGAAAGGGGTCCTCAGCACCCTTTTTGAGATTTTTTGCAAAATGCGTTTCAGTTGAGTTCCTTTTATCTCTAGTTTTTCCTATAGATGAGGTGTTTCAGTTTCAATCACTGTAACACAAATCCATTCTTTAGCACTGTTGTTTTTGCATTCATTTTGAGACACAGTATAGATCCTGGTCAGTTTGTTGGGTAGAACATTTCCACAGCTATTTAAAACAGTGCTTTAGCTCAATTAAAACTGCTTAAGGTTCAGGTGTGAAATTGGTCAATCAGAATTAAAGATTAATAGTCTATTTATTACAACTTCATGAGACAGTGTATTGTACAGATACAGGCAAGACAATCTTTACTTTTAATCTTTTCTTCCTCATTGCATGACTGGCTCCTTGGCTAGATTATCACTGAACAGATTCTTAATTTTATGACAAATTATCTTGTCAGTTAATGATCCAATTTCCACCACTTTAGTTACTTATGTCAGGCATCAAGTATATTGCTTAATCTCCCACCTATTCACATTGGTAGAGTGTATAGCTCCTTTGAGGTATATAGCCACAAGTAATATCTTGAGCAACAGACCACACACGTTACATTTTATATTGGGAAAATGTGCAAAGCTGTTTAACTCTTTCCATTGCCTTACAATTCTTTGGGATGTTGCTGTGCAATAAGAGTTTCCAATAACAGTGACCACATTTTGAGTGCAATTTATTGATTGCGATAATTTTGGAACATCCTAAGAACATGATCTGCCACAATCGAAATGCAAGTGCCTTTTTTGTAAGCACAGGAATATATGAATCCCTTCAAAACATGTTTTCTGAAAAGTGACATCAAGCAGAAGCTGACAATGACTTTGCACTCTTATAATAATTGTAGGTTCAACACTTGACTTGTCAAATGAATAAACCAGTAAAAGAAAGTGAAAAACAACAAAAAAGTAAATATTCCAGTATCAGGACTGTTAGTTTGTAATGCATTAAATAGCTTGGATCAAGTTTTAACAGCTGATCGAGAAACAGCTGTAGACTCTCTAAGAAAGAAGTAGGTTGTCAACCAAATATGTTGACGGCTGACTCACTTTTGATGCCGGACAACCCACATTGGCAAATAACGTCTGAGACATCCTGACCTTTAATAATTAAAAAAGAAAGAAATTATATTAATTTAGTTTTTATTAACTCGGTGGGCACTGAACTTCTTTTTGTAAGTGGGCTGTACAATTATTCTTGTATGTTGTTTACACAAGTCAGTTCCTATCAGTGTTCAATGAGAAACTATAAACAAAAACTGGGTATTTTTGTGTTCGGAGTTGATCTAAAAAATCCAATTTATTAATAAAATGCCACCAAAACTCTTATAAGATTAGTGTTTGCTCAGTCAAAGGAATTTTAAAAGTTCACCTATGTGAGGCAATGCTTCAGGAATCAGTTTCAATTTTTACTTGCTCTCTATAGTGTGTTAAAGTAACTCCTCAAATTAACAGTATGCCTTTAAAATTCCTGAAATAAATGAGTCACTTAATAAAATCCAATGTTTAAAAGTTCAATGGTCTGACTTTTACGGCAGATGTTCAACAATTAATACTAAAGTACTTCAAGAGAAGAACTATCTTTGGAATTTGAACATAGGTTCACCCACTGGGAACATGATAATTTGTCCATTGAAATTAATGCGTAGTGGACCATAAAATAGATGTAAAATTATGTTGTCAATTTGTCCCATTCTGTGTTAGAGCACTAATGAGGGGAAATTGCTGATATGTCATTTGCTCATGACACTAATCTACCTCACCTCACCCTTACTGCCGATAAAAAAAAATCATATTGATCCATCCGGTACCCTCCACCCATTGCAACCACTGTGGAATGTTGTGCATGAGTTGAAGAGATTTGTGTGCTTTGATAATCCCTTGAATAATGCTGTTGGGAGTTTCTTGCTCCTAATAGGGCCACTTGTAGCACCAAGGTTGTGAGAAGATGCTGAGCAAAGTACAGAACAAACAATGGCCAATGACTGATCAGATGAAAGGAGACATCACCAGCTGTAAAGGCAGAAGAAAACGGCAACAACAAAATGGTCTTGGTCATTGTGGTCCAACACATTACTGAAATCTTATCACCTATGCATCATCATTGTCTTGACAATGATAGTTCCTCAAGTCCCCCTGTTATATAATACTATGCACAAGCTGCTACCAAGGTCTGCCAGAAGTGATTGTTTAGCAAGAAAGACCTCCTCAAGTCAACTAAAACCCTAGCTTGTCAAGTTGTAGCTATCAACACACTCCTGTACCACAGTGAGGCTTGAAGGGAACTCATTGACTAATAAGAGCCCTAGAGAAATTCCATCAGCAATACCTTCAACACTTGCTTTGGACTCAAAAGAAGGATTATCAAACAAATGCCAGTATCCTTCTTGAAATTAGCTGCACAAGCAATCTGGCAAGCTCCTGCAAGATCAACTTTGGTGGAATGAATATAGGTGACTGAAAAGCATTTCTCCATCAGATCTTGTTTTCTCAGTTCTCAAATGTCCCGTATTCTAATGGAGGATTAAAATAATGTTTCAAAGACACTGCAAAGTTCTCCACAAAGTGTGGCAGCATTGACATGAATGACCAGGAGGAGATTGATACTAACTGTTCAAAATGGTGACAACTTGTCCATCAAACTGTATCATGCTTTCAGACACAACATCTGAGTGAAGAAGCTGACTGGTGACAGAGAAGGAAAGAAAAAGAAACAAATCCTGCATTTTGGATCCCATTACCTTTCGGGACATTCTGTCATATGTTCTCAGTAACATACAGGTCGAAAATCAGCCTGTTCTTTCACATGGAGGCTCATGGTAAAAACTCATGGCCCTGAGTTGACCATTCTTGATTGAGAGATAGCTAATGTTTACCCTATACAATATCCATCACAGATGAAGTTCTCAATTATCTGGCTCGAGCTACTTGAACAGAGTCCTCAGTATAATCCTATCCTTATTCAATGCATGTGTGCTTTTCACAAATTTGCGTAATAGGACATCCTGTTAGCTTGACCATCATGCATGTCACAAAATTAGTTATAATTTACTGATATGGATTTTTGTGAAAATATTTGAGGCCGGATCATATATTCTTTTCTGGTCATGTAAACCATTTCTTCCCCCCACCCCACCAACTCCCAAATCAATCTGTCTTTATTACTTCTTTGAGTAAGGCTGACAATGTCAATTCATACCAGATTTTGGCGAGTTTACACTATGTTCAGCAGCACGAAATGTGTTGCTTTAACTTGAGGCTTATAATAATATAAAGTTGACTTCCTTGAAGTAGAAAGTAACTATTTTATGAAGTGATGTTGAATATTATTTTGTTTTACATTAGGACATATACATAATAGATTTATATGCCATTACATAAATATACGTAATTTGACATGTTTTGAATTGAACCACAATGAAACATATTGGGAAACAGTTACTGCAGGACAGAGAGTCTGCTGTGTAACTACAATGCAAATAGAGACAGACTAGGACAAATTCAATTTGAAATGGATTACCCCCCATTATCTCACGGATGAAGTTAGAAAAATTGAAAGCAATACCACAATAGAGCAGAAATGAAAGTTAGCAGTGTTACTAAACTTGTTGTCACTGCCATCTTACAGCTCCCTCAAGTGTTTGCTAAAACATGGGGAAACTTTTCCCCATTCTGAATTTTAATTGTCCCCCTAGGTATAATAAAAGACATTCTGACTGGAAATGGTGTGCTTGAATTTGTGTCATGTCTGAAGTTTAAAAAATAAACCTCAACAATGTGGTGCTCTCTTTTGCAGCCCTCAATTTGTCGTGAAAAACCTCCAATGTAGTAAATACTTGTACAATTATAGGTTTAAAGACTGGTCAGTGTTAGCTGATATTTTAAATCTGCTTTACTTTTTTCCTTTGTGAACAATTAATGCAATATCACAGCTGTGTAGGATTATGCAGCTGGTTTTCAACTGGAGACTGAGTTTAGCTTTGATTGTGTTGAAGTGAAATTCAATTAAAATACATTTTGTGCCAACCGATTGCAAATATACTTACAGCTCATTTTAAACCTCTGTGGGACTTTTCTTAAAAACAAAAATGCAGATATCTATATTGAAGTAACTCTAGACTGGAGCAGTTTGGTGCCTTTTTCTAATGATGAACATTACGTTGGTGTGAAATAAAAACAGAAATTGCTGGTAAAACTCAACAGGTCTGGCTGCATCTTTGGAGAGAAATCAGAGTTAATGTTTCGGGTCCAGTGACGTTTCTTCGGAACTGGTGAAAGAAGACAAATAGCTAAAGATGAGTGCTTATTTGCAAGCATCATTGCAGCTTCAAGACGGATAAATAAATTCCTGTCTATATCTAAGCAACACCAGACTGTAACAACACCAAATGTATACCTTTGTTAGAAATATTCCAAAAGACTTTAAGACTAATTTGTTAATATGATTCCTGTCATACAAATATGACAGAATAGCAAAGCTAACATTGTTGATCTGACACAGGAGCACAGCGTGGGCAATGGTAAGGACACACAAGTAAAAGTATTAAGAATGATCAAACAGGCTGATCATTTTGATCTTCATGAAATCCACAAAATTGACAATTTGGAAATACTTTGGAACTTAAATTTGATTTCCATTGATAACATTTCAACTCAAAGGGTACATGATAAAAGGTTAGACGGAGGAGTATAGAAAGTACTTTACAGAAGAAATACAATGCTTTTGCCCATGGAACTTCTGACAAACTGAGATAAATGGAAGTTACATTGACACCCACAAGGATGTATGGACAACTAGTTGAGGGGTTTTGATGATGATGAAAGGGTAGAGGTGAGTTCTGAGGATGATGAATGGAATTGAAAGATAATGAAAGATAACAAATAGGTCATGAGTATGATGAATGACGGTGGATGGATCAAAAGAATGATGAATGGAGTAAAAATGGATCCTGAGGATGAAGAATGGCAATCGTAAAGATGAAAAAGGAATGGCAAATTAATTGAGACTTTAAAGGGTAACAAAGGGAGATTGACAAGTCTGAATGATAATGAAACATTTTGGACAATTCTAGAAAATGATAAACAGTGACAGCTTACTGGGATTGGAGGTAAGTGGGGGAGGTGATGATAAGAGATAAGAATCTTAAAGATTATAAAATGTGACAGTTTGGCCTATGGGCAATAGATACAGAAAAGTTTTGCCAGAAAATGTTCACTTTTTCCACTTTCTTGTGAAGTTTAACCCTTCAGTAATGGACAAAATTAAAAACTAGCTCTTGTTAAAGAATATCACTGAAGAAATTAAACTTTACAGAGAATATAGTGGCTGATAAAAGAATTGCGGCAGAGGGGTGGGTGGGATAGGGCTCTTGTTGTGGAAACTGTTGACATTGTCATCAGCCATTATAGCCAAAGCTCACACTTTCTAATGTTTAACTGTACTGTTGTTTTATAGGTATGATAGAACTCAGTCTAGCGTAAAGCCTATGTTTTCTCTGCAAATAACATACTTTATACTTTGACACTTGGTCTTTGTTTTATTCTGACAGATTAATGAGGAATCAGATATTTTCCTTCAGATCAACAAGACAGCTTAGTAGTCTGTTAATACTGCGGAAATAAAAAGCAACTTGTAATATCTTTGGTGGTACTGCCACCCATGTAACACATGCAGAAATCTGAGGAGGACAGCATGATCAGTAGAGTACTGTAATTTAACCTCTGCAGGTATAAGTAATGCCTGAACACCCACTGCCTGTTTGAATTTAACTGATGCATAGTCTTAGCACAGTTTCTAGTTTAGTCAGTTGTCTCTATTAATTATGTATTCTGGAAGGTAATGTGAGCTTTTTTATTCAATATGGTTAAAATTTAATCCCCCTTGAAGTAAGGTACTACAGAATTTTTAGTTATTTTCACCTCAATCTTCCATATTTCTCCTGCAGCACTGATTCACTTCTAGATACAATGTGATTACACCATGATTACCTGTGCTATGTTGTAGTGTGATTTGCTGTGTTATGGATGGAACATAATGAAATCTGCTTATTACTGTGGAATTTTGAGATGCTAAACAATTTCCTACTGATTCCTGTATAATTTGTCCTGTTTTGATACAAGGAAAAAGCAAAACTGTTTGTCCCCTCCAGCAGTCAAATGCGTTACCGCTTCTGCAGCACATGCTGAAATGTGAGGTCACTGACATCTAAACCTCTATTTACATTTATTTCAACCCCTCAGCATTTTTTTTAGATTAGATTACTTACAGTGTGGAAACAGGCCCTTCGGCCCAACAAGTCCACACCGACCCGCCGAAGCGCAACCCACCCATACCCAGACATTTACTCCTTACCTAACACTACGGGCAATTTAGCATGGCCAATTCACCTGACCTGCACATCTTTGGACTGTGGGAGGAAACCGGAGCACCCGGAGGAAACCCACACAGACACGGGGAGAATGTGCAAACTCCACACAGTCAGTCGCCTGAGTCGGGAATTGAACCCGGGTCTCTGGCACTGTGAGGCAGCAGTGCTAACCACTGTGCCAAGTGCCGCCCATTGTTTTTAACCAACGTGTCAGTTGAAGGAATTAATCATTAAAGTCTCTCCATGAACCACAAACTAATAAGACTTTAATAAGCCGACTCTGGAAGCTTTTAATACCTGGGTGATTTGTGTGAGTCAAATTCACAAATTTATCAGAAGTCGTGAGCAGTCTTAATCCTTCAGAGAATTTTATAATCTCTTCAAGTATTTCAGTCATCAAAATGTTGGAGACCATGATACCCCCCATCACCCTTGTTAGGTTCCTTGATAATTTAAATTACCTGCCCTGCCTGGTATTCAGCAGACAGCTGATGTACCTTCATCCCATTACCGGGTACCATCCTTGGAGATGCAGCTGGGAGGTGTCTCGAAACAGGTTCATATTATTTCCTCAGCATAAAGCCTTCTGGTTGGGGCAAAAGAGTCAAAAAGACAGGGTTAATTTTCTAAATAATGTCTTTAAAGGAGAAAATTGATGTAGAGAGATGATGAAATGGACTAATTTACACACAGAAATAGCCGTACAGAATTCCTATTATATGCCATTAAGAATCAATATTAATAGCTGTCTCATGCCATATTGTTTCATGAAACTCAGGCTTCTTCTCTTGTTCTGACCTCTTCACCTCTTTTGATTTTAGGAATTTTATGCTTTGAATTTTATGATTTTTGGCTAAGTGTCAAGTTTTGGTGAGTTTCTCAGGACAAGTCTCTCCACAAAGCCAAGCAGGTTTTTCTGCCACATCTTACCAAACTCGTCTCATTTACTAACTACCCTGACCCTGCAGTGCCCTTCTCACCTGATTCTAGCCCTATACTATAACCCGCCATTCCTGGAAGAACCTGTCAATCACCCAATTAACCTCCAAATGACCATCATCCCTGGCACCCATGCCATCTTTAAAAGGTCCCTGTGTAACCACCAGGCAACACCGTTTGCCTCTCTTTAGTCACATCCTGTCTAATCAACGTCTCTAAGTCACTTCTACTCTGTCTCCCCTTGTGGACTCACACCTTGTCATTGTCCAGTAGGGGATCATCACATACAGGCAAGCAATTGGTCAATTCCAAAGATGACCTTTTATTTAGTCAACATAAGTGAACACAGATAAAATGAATGGAGACTACAGTTTGCTCCCATAATGCAAATGAAATGCTGGAATGATGACCATTAATTATTTTGCAGTCATTGATTGACTGCTCCACCAAGCTCTCATCTACTTGAAGTGGCTACCCATCAGGTCCTGTCAGGTTTATATCACTGGACATAGCTAACTGTTATCCATTCAATGTTATCTGCCATCCACAAGGACAGCTTCCTCCTCCTCAATCTCCATGTTCTATATGTGGAAGGCTGCTCCCATTCTCCAGTTCCTCAGCATCTATGACGTTGCCTCATTGCCTGCTCCCTTTGTGCAGAGCAGAGCACACCAGGGTGATACCTCATACTGTGTCTGGGCTGTCCTGGAGGGCTCCCAGACTGGTCCAAGCAACAGAACCATATCTTCAGCAGCCCTATAATCTGGTCCACTATTGCTCTGTTCAATGCATGGGTGGCATTGTATCTGTGATCCACAATAGTTGAGGGTTGGGGTGGGGATGGGGTAGGGGTGGGGGGATGGTGGGGGGATGTTGGGGGATGGGGAGCAGTGGAGTTTCACAACAGCGTTTTTAGCCATCATCAGAATGGGTATCCCCTGTCCTCTAGCAACCTGCAGTGCAACTGGATTCTCAACATTTCAGGTAAGTGAGAGTACAGCATGATGTGGGAGTCATGGCAGCTGCCATGGAAGTGGTCATATACCTCCAGGAGGTGGTCATGGAGATCTTTTGGACATTAATGGAACAGAACCTTCATCCTGTTGCTGAATTCTGCAGTGTTGTGATACTGCCTCCTCAGTACCACATGTGTGCAGTTGATGGTACACCTTGTACCTGGGGGAAGCTAACTATGTTCCTCAATCCTCTAGCCTGGGCTGCACTGACCTCATCAAGGGAGAAACAATATGCATTGGTGTAATGGCATCATCATTGTCCTAAAGCATTTGGGTGGAAGATTGAGAGATTCCACACAGATCATCTGTCTCTTCCTGGAAAGAGATCAAAATTCATGCAGCTGACAGCTTCACAATGACTGGAAGAGGATGGTGTGTACACCTGCAGTCCGTAGGTCCCCATTCAATATCTAGCATAGTTCAGTCACAGTGACCCAGAACTGCTTCAACACAGTGGCTCATTCCTCTCCAAGAACTGGTGTAAGGGGCGAGACACTCTGGTCCACCCAAGGCTCTGACACATCCTAAGGGGCACAGTCGTGCCTGAGCTGGGTGCTCCTCACCCTCTGTAGTATCTTGCTGCTACTCCTGGGCTTTCAGTCAGCCCTGATCTTCCTGCATCTGCCTTCACCTTCTTTATGAGCAAGCCACACTGACCAACATCCCACCAGCGTTGGGTAATGGCAATGACCTATGTTCAGAGCACAAGGAGCAAAACAGATTCTCTGACTTGAAAGCAATCAGTGTTGGCATATCCTGCAGATGAGGGTTACATACATACACACAGGGAGACAGGCAGCACCCTCATAATGAGGACCAAATAGAATATCAAGATGTACAGCTCGGAAACAGACCCTTCAGTCCAACTCACCCATACCAACCAGATCTCCTAACCTATTCTAGTCTCTTTTGCCAGGATGTGGCCCATGTCCCTCTAAACCCTTCTTATCCATGTACCCATCCAGATACCTTTTATATATTGTGATTGTACCAGCCTCCACCACTTCCTCTGGCAACTCATTCCAGACGCACACCATCTTCTGTATGAAAACATTGCCCCTTAAATCCCTTTCAAATTTTTCCCCTCTCACTTTAAGTCTATGCCCTCTAGCTTGGGACTGCCACACCCCAGGGAAAAGACCTTGTTTATTTACCCTATCCATGCCTCTCATGATTTTATAAACATCTATAAGTCACCATCAGCATTCGATTCTCCGGGGAAAATAACCCCAGCCTATTCAGCGTCTCCCAATAGCTCCAACGCTGTAGCCCTAGCAACATCCTTGTAAACCTTTTCTGAACCCTTTCATTCTCAACATCCTCCCTAAAGCAGTGAGATCAAAATTTTACACAGTACTCCAAAAGGGGCCTCACCAATCTCCTGTATAGACGCAACATGACCTCCCAACTCCTATACTCAATCCACTGACTAACAAAGGCAAGCATACCAAGAGCCTTCTTCATTATCCTATCAACCTGCAAGTCCACTTTCGAGGAACTGTGAACCTGCACTCCAAAGTCTTTTTGCTCAGTAACACTTCCCAGGGCCTTACCATTAAGAATATAAGTCCTGCTTTGCTGTGCCTTTCAAAAATGCAGCACCTCACATTTATCTAAATTAAGCTCCATCTGCCACTCCTCAGCCCATTGGTCCATCTGATCAATATCCCATTATACTCTAACATAACCTTCTTCGCTGGCCACTACACCTCTAATTTTAGTGTCATCTGCAAATTTGCTAACCATACCTCCTATGTTCACATCCAAATCATTTATATAAATGACAAAAAAGCAGTGGATTCAGCACCGATCCTTGTGGCACTCCACTGGTCACGGCCTCTAGTCTGAAAACACCACCAACCTCTGTCTCCTACCTTCGAGCTAGTTCTCCCTGTATTCCATGTGATCTAACCTTGCTAACCACTACCATGAGGAACCTTGTCAAACACTTTACTGAAGTCCATAGAAATCACATCCACTGTCCTGCCCATATCAATTCTCTTCGTTACTTCTTCAAAAAAACTCAATCGAGTTCATGAGACATGATTTCCCATGCGCAAAGCCACATTGACTATCCCTAGTCTGTCCTTGCTTTTCCAAATACATGTAAATCCGGTCCCTCACAATTCCCTCCAAAAACTTGCCCAGCACTGATGTCAAGCTCACCAGTCTATAGTCCTCTGGCTTTACCTTACCAACGTTCTTAAATAGTGGCACCATATTAGCCAATCTCCAGTCATCTGACACCTCACCTGTGGCTATCAATGATAGAAATATCTCAGCAAGGAGCCCAGCGATCACTTCCCTGGCTTACCACAGAGTTGTCGGGTACACCTGATCACCTTTATGCATTTAAGACATCCAGCCCATTCTCCTCTGTAACATGGACATTTTTCAGGATGTTGCTATTTATTTCCCCATGTTTTATATCTTCCATATCTTTCTCCACAGTAAACACTACTGCAAAATATTAATTTAGTACCTCCCCCATGTCCTGTGGTTGTACACAAAGTGGCTTTACTAATCTTTAATGGGCCCTATTCTCTCCTTTAGTTCTTGATATATTTATAAAATCCCTTTGAATTCTCCTTAACCTTATTTGCCAAAGCTATCTCATTTTTTTGTCCTCATTATTTCCCTCTTAAGTATACTCCTACTGCCTTTATACTATTCCAGGAATTCACTCGATCTCTGCTGTCTATACCCTTCCTTCTTATTCATAACCAAAACCTCAATTTATTTCGTCATCCAGCATTCACTAAATTTACCAGCCTTGTCTTTCACCTACTGTCTCTAAACTCTCATTATGTCATTTTTGAAGACTTCTGATTTTCCAGCCATTCCTTTGACTACAAACATCTGCCCCCAATCAACTTCTGAAAGTTCTTGTCTAATATCGTAAAAATTGGCCTTCCTCCAATTTAGAACTTTAAATTTTAGATCCGGTCTATGCTTTACCATCATTATTTTGAAACTAATAGAATTCTGGTCAGTGGCCCCAAAGTGCTCCCCCACTGACACCTCAGTCACGTGCCCTGCCTTATTTCCCACGAATAGGTCAAGTTTTGCACCTTCTCTAATAGGTAGATCTACATACTGTATCAAAAACTTTTCTTGCACACACTTAACAAATTCCTCCCCATTCAAGCCCTCAGTACTATATTTCTGTCTATATTTGGAAAATTAAAATCTCCTACCATAACCACCCTATTATTGATTTGGAGGTGCCGGTGTTGGACTGGGGTGTGCAAAGTTAAAAATCACTCAACACCAGGTTACAGTCCAACAGGTTTAATTTGAAGCACTAGTTTTCAGAACACGGCTCCTTCATCAGGTGGCTGTGGAGTATGACACTAACCCTAACTCCACAACCACCTGATGAAGGAGCAATGCTCTGAAAGATAGTGCTTCCAAATAAACCTGTTGGACTATAACCTGGTGTTGTGTGATCTATAACTTCGTACACTCTATTATTCTTACAGTTAACTGAAATCTCATTACAAATTTGTTTCTCAATTTCCTGCTGACTATTGGGGATGGGGGGGCGCGGGTGGGGTGGTGGTCTACTGTATGATCCTACTAAGGTGATCATCCCTTTCTTATTTCTCAGTCCCATCAAAGTAACTTCCCTGGTCATATTCCTAGGAATATCCTCCCTAAGAACAGCTGTAATGTTATCCCTAATTAAAAATACCACTCCCCCTCCTCTCTTGCCCCCTTTTCTTTCCTTCCTATAGCATTTATCTCCCCCATTGTTCATTCAGCCTCAGTGTGTGCACCAACCTGTCCTAGCTGAGTATCCAGCATGTTGCATCACAATGGGAGTGTCTGCTGTACTCTGACCCCCCTTCCCATGCCAGACCCACATCAGACATGAAGTTTATCATTGCATTCAGCAGAGTCCATCGGAATACTTCTGTGAACAATGATAAAGCGATTTTCCCACCCTTCCACAGCTCCCTTGCATGCTTTACAACTGATCTATCACTTTTGGCCAACAATTGCCTCTTTTTAAGCCATTAGCATCTCTGTGACGTAGACATCAGTGGCAATGTGCAAGGGCCAATGGTGTTGAGCAAATTGGCTTGAAGCCTCAACACACTCACTGTAAGTGTATTGCAAATGGACGATGAAATCATTGCAAATTAAAGGGAACTATATTTTGAAAATGCATGCTTCATGTATTTGTCCCTTCAGTATCTTTGTGTTCATTAGACATGGCGCCTGTGCTTTTGCCAATCAAACTGACTCTGACTCGGTCCACCCTGGGCATTGTCACAGGCTTTTATCAATTACATCTCCTGCTGAGTGATGGCAGGCAACACAGTTCATGCTAGACACAGTTAAGCTCTGGGCTCCTCCTGGTTGCCAGGTCTCTCCCCAGAATCTTCATGTCACCTTTTACCTTGCCCTAACCTGATATCCCATACCCATGGATCCCTCATCCCCTGAAGATACCTACCACACTGAAGTTTGCCTCCAACTATCCTCACTGCGTCCTGAGTCCTGGCATTACAAACTTACACTTTAATGATGATCACTCTGCTCCTCTACATTCCCCTTACAGAAGCTGCAATGGTAATAACTTTCATCCTTAGCCTAGCATGCTCTCCAATGCTGCTCCACTTCCCCCTTATAGTTTGACGATCCCTGTCGCTGGCTAGTATCACCTCAACATGTCTCGGCTTCCCATCCCCAGCCTTGATTGAACCATTCCTTTTTGGCAATGAGTCCTGACAGATCCCCTCTCACACACTCTTCACCACTCAGTTTGTGGAGCTCCTGGATTGTGATCACCTCAGACCACTGTCCAACTCCAGCGACCCGAAACATGACTGACTAGATCACTGACAGCTGTGATATAAGCTCCCTGACTGACGATATGTGATTCTGGTGCTGATCCAACAGGTTTGACTGCTCCCCAGACTGTAGGTAGACAGATCCCTGACTATGACCCGTTTTTGTTCCTCTCAACATTTGCAAGCACTTGTCTGTCTAACAGAGATGGATGACCCCTCATGGATTACGGTCAGTTCCCTGCAATCACCTTCCAATTCTGTGACGACATTTCTTGATTGCATTTTGTTGATTTACGTCTGCTTTTGTTTCCCATGTTGCTCTCATCTTAATGGCTGCTGTGCACATTTTTACTATCGGTTCTCTCCCGCTAAGCTCTGCTGCCTCCAGGCTGTTATATCTTCAATTCTCTCCCAGCTGCTGTTGCTGTCATCACCATTTATTAAATAGTGCTGACATCACATACTGACCAGCAAATCATCAGAGTGTCAGAAAGAAAAGAATGACTTGTAAAAGAATGACCTCAGGCAGTCCTAAAGAGCTTTACTGTCAATGAAGTACAGTCACTGCTGTAATGTGGAATATGTGGCAACCAATTTCGACATAGCAAGCTTCCACAAATTGCAGTAATATTGGACGTGATATCTCTTTTTGTGATATTGATTGGTGCCAAAATATTGGCCAGGCACAAAAGAAAACTATTTTACTCACCTTTGAAATCAATCCAAATGGGATCTCTTCTGTCTACTTGAGAGGTTAGGTGTAACTTTGCTTTCATGACTCTTTCAACTGACGTTTAGTTTTTAGTTGGAAGGTATTTTCTCTCAGACTAAATTGTCCATTGATTTCTGTGTCTTGCTTATGCTTTGTGAGTAAAAGGTATTAAAGCAAACATACTTAGCCCTCACTTTGCTACTAAAAGCCTCAAAGGCTGTCTTCACTCCATTTAACTCTTTAGTAGAGACTATATACCTGCATGCTATTAACACTTTACACAGATCTAACTGGTGAACGTATAGCTGGGTGCAATATATCCCAATTCAGACAAAGAAATAAGAACTATATGCGTCGTGTATGTGATTAATACACTCAGGCATGATAAGCATTGTATGCCACACAAGCATCAATGTAAGCAAGTTAATTATCCTCTGAAAGTCATAGAATTGTACAGCATGGAAACAGAACCCTTCAGTCCAACTAATCCATTCTGACCAGATATCCTGAATTAATCTAATCCCATTTGCCAGCACTTGTCCTTCATCTCTCCAAACCCTTCCTATTCATATAGCCATCCAGATGCCTTTTAAATGTTGTTATTGTACCAGCCTCCACCACTTCATCTGGCAGCTCATTCCAAACACGCACAACTCTCTGCATGAAAAAGTTGCCCCTTAGGTCCCTTTTAAATTATTCCCCTCTCACTTTAAATCCATAAATCTATGCCCTCTTGCTTTGGACTCCCTACCCTGGGAAAAAGACTCTTCTTGCAACTAATAAGATATTTGTCACATTTCTAGTACCATTTTTAATCCAAAGAAATTAAAATTCATTGCTACTTATTTGCAGTTTGGAAATTACAGCACATGGTGTCATATCTTCAGCTTCTGACCACTTAGATTATTTGATGCATTTTTTTGAGCAGTGTACTGGTGATGTTCTGAACAACAGGTTTGTATCTGAGGCAGCGTTCTTAAGACAGAAGATGCCCATTTGCTGATATTAGAGTACAATGGCTTGTAAATGATGCAGCAGCTTTTGTTACAACAGTGCCCGAGGTGGTTGCTGGATGATTTTGAAAGCACACCCCCTGACCCACCCCTGGTTTAACAATTGGTCTTTTGACAAACAATTCATTCAATGTGAGGCTAACTTTCACCATTAGCTGTAAAAATTAACACTTATCAGTCCTAGCAAGAGTGACTGCTCTTCCCTGATTCACAGCCCTACTTACATAGAATGTTTACTGTTTCCTTCATGTGTACAGAGAACTTTGTGCATGTGTTTGAAGAAGAAAGGGATTCCAGGGTGACAGTACATGCTCAGTCAATGACCCAGTGTTGGCAAAATACCACTAACCTCACTATGCTCCACTGCAAGAGCTGAGTGTCTCTACAACAAACCCCTTTTTCTCCTGTGAGGGAGTGAGGAACACAAGGTTGGGGAAGCCCCCTTAAGTCTCCATAAGGCCATAAGACATTGGAGCAGAGTAGGCCATTCAGCCCAATGACTCCACTTTGCCATTCAATGAGATCCGATAATCCTCAATTCCACTTACCTGCCTTTTACCATAACTCTATAGCCTCAAACTGACATCATGTGTTAACCTGTCCTGCAAGAGAGGTTATCAGCTGAGGGGTGTATGACAATTGGTATGAGAATGCTGAAGAATGCAGTGCTGTGAACTTGGGGGGAAGTTTGTGCCTGCCCTCCCTATGTCAGCTGATGCAGGCAGCACTGTGAAGTGAGGCTTATGCAAGTCTCGCTTCAAGAGTTCGAAGTTTGTTGGTGCTGAGGATGGGAAAGGCTGGAAGAGGTGTCCTGAGTATTGCCTCACTAGTTATTCTGTGGTCAGGAAATTCCTTCCAAAACTGTTTTCCAATCCTCGGGATTGAGGGAGTTAACATGTTTTGCACCCATCCATCCATCCATCTGGCACATGTTATTTTTTCAGGCTTGATCATGGGATATGGGCATGACTGGCTAGGCCAGCATTTATTACTGAACCCTAACTGGATGGGGAATTAAGAGTCAACCACATTGTCAGAGTGGGGTCACACCTAGGGCAGGCCAGGAAAGGATGGGAGGGTTCTTCCCCTTCACATTTGTGAATTATGTGTGATGTATGACAACTGACAGTTGCAAGGTTGCAGTTAGGCTCATTTTTATTTTAATTTCAGATATTTATTGAGTTCAGATTTCACAATTTCCTAAGCTGTCAAGCCCACGTCCCTATGAACATTGACCTACGGTTCTGGAATACTGATCCAGTGACATTCCCATCATTCCCTTTCCTCCTCACTCTGGGTGACTTGGGAGCATTGACAATTGGATGTTTGTGCTTTCCACCTTCAATCGTCTGCCGGAGATCAAGTCTCTGAAATAATCCTGTGCCAATCTACCTTCTGCCCTCTACATCTATTTGGTCCTTCAATGTTCATTAATCTGTACAGCTATACTAAAACTACTGTAAAAGCTGTATGAAAATCATATTGAATTAAATAAACATTCCAAACATTATTAGTTGCTTATCTGCAGCAGTAAACTGCAGGCTGAACTGAATTAAGGGCTATGCATTGCAGTCAACCCATTAAGGTCCTCAAAAGTATTTTCTAAACATGTGACCTCTACTGTCAGGTGGTGAGTGCAAGTTCTGCTCCAAACCATACAGCACCCTGACTTGGAACTATGTTGTCATTCCATCATTGTAACTGGGTCAAAAACCTCAAACTCACTTTTGATTACAGCACTGCTGGTGTGCCTAAACCACATCGTCTTCAGTGGCTCAAGAGCTCACCGTCACCATTTCAAGAGTAATTAAGGATGAAAAACAAATGCAGGCATTGCTAGCGATGTTCACAAACCATTCATGAATTTACAAAATTGTACCCACATTCCATAGTTTTGAGCCTGTAGTATAAGTTAATGGTTCTGCAAGAATTAATGTTTGAGACTTCACTAACCACCACACAAAGACATGCTGTCATAAGGATATAGGAGGGGAAAAGACTGAAATGTTTACGACCTTGAAGAGAACAGAGCTATTATCCTAGGGCTCCCTGTACACTTACTAACAATGTCTATTGTGCTAATAGTTGCACTTGATTGCTATCCTGCAATAAACTACATCTTGTTTAATACAGTTGTCACTTTTTGTTCATGAAGTGGAGGTTCCAGAGTTGTCTGGGGTGGACAAAGTTAAAAATCACACAACACTAGGTTATAGTCCAACAGATTTATTTGGAAGTACAAGCTTTCGGAGCACTGCTCCTTTGTCAGGTAGCTTGTTCAGACATACTAGTGCATTTCCTCTACACAGTAATCCAGGTGGACACTTTGACCCAGTTGAGGAAAGCAGATAGGTGCAGAAAACTACCCCAACCATTAGCTGGTAGTGATTGGTGTTCCAACATATACAAAGCTTGTCATGGGCTTCACAGCTTTGGTCCAGTGACAATCAGTAACTCATTCTCCATTCTAAAGCATCATTTCTGCTGATTAAGGTCTCCTGTTTCTAATAGTGGGTGCATTTTAGTCCAAGCAATCAAACAAATTGTTAGTTTAAATAACCTCTACCAAGAAATCAAAGCCCATCCCCAACCTACCCAAAGGGTAAAACCTGTAAACAAAACACTCGTGTTTGGGAATTAATGTACAGGGAGTATTTGAGCTCCATTTTGAAAGATACGAGGAGACTCAGAACAGTATGTCTTATTCACCAGTTTTAGTGGGGTTTTTTTATCCTCTGGGATCTGGTGGAGTTCTAAAGCTCTGGCCAGGGATTTCTCTTGAACCTGCCTACAAATGTTAGGACCTCATTCGAATATCAAGACCATGTTTTTACACTGTCCAAAACAGCTTCTGTCTGTGTCATTTTTAAAATTTCTTTTGTTGTATCTTCAACATATCGGAAAAGACCTTGAAGAGCTTTGATTTACATCAGCTTTGAAGCTTGGTTTCAAAGTCCTGAATATCCACTTTGGCCAGAACGTACAATTTTGAAAACTTTGATCCAAACTCCCATTAATCTCTCTGAGGACAAAGTCCCCAGTTTCCATAATCTATTCACTTCACTGAGGTCTCTTAAGTAATTGAAGAATGGATAAACAATAATATGATAAAGTGGAAAAGCAAACATAAAAAGAAATGAACAGAGCGCAGCAGAGAAAAAGAGGGTGAGAAATTAGCTTTTATTTGATGTATTTACTTTTGGCTTTTATTGATGTTAAGTCATCAAGTTGTTCTAGTTCTGGACAACTCATCAGCTGTGCAATGCTGCTGCTGAGATTTTAAAAAGATGGTCGACAAAATTTATGATAATTGGTGGATCATATTAAATGCAAGCATCTATCACAAGCACAGATGCTTTCAATGTTCTGGAGTTCAATATTAGCAATACAAATTTAACTAGCTTTTCAGATTTGTGGTCAGAAACTAAACACGAAAGAAACCAAAAGAAATTTAAATTTCATGTAGCAGGCTGTCATTTTCTGTGCAAGTGATTTATAGCTAGAGTAGGGGGAAATGAGTGTTATTCACTTGTGTGAGGACATGAGGTTACAAAGTTCAAAAATGCCAACAGACATGTTGGATAATTTGAAGGGTCTCAGAAACCTACTCACTAATTATGTGGGAGCTGGATCTTCAAGCCCTTAGAATTGCTGTAATTTTGAGTAAGTATGTGCACTTGTAAAGAGAAACTCCTGAAGAATATTTGTGTGACCACTGATTTAGTTGAATTCTTTGCTAAAACTGTTGCAATTGGTCCTTTTTTTGTGGAAGAAAATTAATGGGACAACATTTAATACCACAACATGGTACTATCAATATCGAACAATAATATACGATGGTGTGTGTGCTTTTTGTGTGAAGCAGACATAATTAGAGAACCCTTTAAAAAGCTTTGCTCATTTCAGACCATTCGTTTAACAAAATAAATGTCTCAAAGCAATCCTCAATAGTACCTGGACACATTAGCAAACAATGGTTGTGGATCTATTAATAATCAGAATTACTTTCCACTCTCTTGCCTTAGATTGGGGGGAAGAAGCATCCAGCGATAGATCTCCTTGCTATATCATGATGCATGCTACACCGTTGCATGAATTAACATTTAGTGAGGATAGAAAAGGAACAGGCTTAAATCTGATTACCTTCCATGATCAAATACAGGCTGACACCCACATGCCAGCGTGTGATTAATGGTTACTTGGGAAAAATAACAAGAGAAGGTGGTGGGGTTTAATCGTCAAATATCTGCGCAGCCAAGCCACAGGGGAAGGGAGAACATTGGACTTTTAAAGAAGTAGCAATACAAAGAAGTGCAGATTAATCAGCCAATCAGCTATACTTTTCATCTACCTTTCTAATTTAGATGGGCTTAGACGGTGAGGATTGTCTGATTGTCAATAAGATTTATACCCTACTAAATATGCACAGTTCTACTTGAAAAATAGTGAGAAACTGTAAGACAGGGAGGATCCTGTCAACATGGGATCTGATGGCAAATGTCAATATGGAAGTGATCAGCCTTTTAAGTTTGTGAATAAGCACTCTGCTTCAATGTTCCTGCGACTGTTCTAAGTCAACGTTTGGTCAGCCTGGAGCCACTGACACAGTATTAGCTGGTAGTGTACATTAAATCTAGACATCGGAAGGGTGAGGGCAAGACAAGCTCCTGCCCTGTGGGTCTACAGCAGAGCTTGAGACATGATATCATTGTCAGCAAACATTAGTGGATCATGATAAAGAGCCCACTTCAGACATGGAGAATTCAAACACAAATACACTTTATCACTTCAGTGAGACCATAATAAGCTTTACAGATTGTAAGGCCAGAAGACATTGTGTTTTATCTTTGTCCTGAAGTAAACATGCGTGAAATGTTATAATACTGGATGGGAACATAGTTCACATTAAAAAAGGCAGAATGTTCTGTTGCTTGCTTTTCTTTGAAGCAAGCAGCAAACATCTTAATGTAGTTAGCCCAAACAAGTATGATGTTAAGATATTAGACATCACTTTATTTTTTGAAACTTTGCATCAAGTTTAAATTAAATATATTAATTTATTAGCAGTATGCCAATTGCAAGCAACCAGTCTGAGTCATTAAAGTATGAATGTTCCTTTTTCAGGATTTGGAGATGCCGGTGTTGGACTGGGGTGTACAAAGTTAAAAATCACACAACACCAGGTTATAGTCCAACAGGTTTAATTGGAAGCACACTAGCTTTCAGAGCGCCGCTCCTTGGAGCTCCGAAAGCTCATGTGCTTCCAAATAAAACCTGTTGGACTATAATCTGGTGTTGTGTGATTTTTAACTTCGTTTTTCAGGTTTGCAACACCCTTGTGCAATCCACAATGATAGTTATTGGATCTGTTATTACAGACAATAACACTGTTTAACCCTCTCTCTTAGTTTGGGGATGTTTCAGATCATATCACAACAGGGAAACTTTGGAGTAATATATGTAGGAAAAATATTGTTGAGCTTAATTTAGCTCTCAAAGGATTCATTAGGACAGCAGTGCTGACGGGAATTGAATACAGAGGGTCCCACACAGAGGTATAATTTAAAAGATCCAACACATTAAAAATTCGTGAATATCATAGCATTCAAGGATATGGGACAAGTGCAGGAAATTGGGATTAGTGCACTTTTAGTGGTTGCTGTGTCAATACAGACTAGATGGGCTGAAAAACCCTTTCTGTGTTGCATGAAGCTATGAACCTATGAACTAGCAAATGGCTACTTTATATTATCCTGCATAGTGTTCCCACTTGTGTACAAATCGACCTGCATATCGACTCAACAATGGAACTGTTTGCAACCCCGGGACTGCCTGTAAACTGTAGGCAGGACATCTGGACCAACTACTGAAGACAATGAAAGATAGCTTGCTCTTCCACTGGTGGTTCACATTTGTTGCTTCTCTGACAACTCTACAATTGAACAGCTGGACTCTTCTCTTGTATGGATAGGATAGTCCAGTTAATTAAAAACAGACACTGAAATGAAACTTTGACAACATTGAGCGTTGCAAAAACTTGAGCAGTGATTAAAAGACACAGAATGCGGAAAATGCTGTAAACAGTTGGTAGCCCACTATTGGAGTATAAGTGCCAGCTGTAAGAACAAGCTGTAAGTAATTTCAAGTTTATAATAAAATCCATCCTGAGAAATTTGATGGTAGTGGAGTAAGTGTGCATGATGCTGCCTCCAATCTCTCAGTTTCTATCTTATGCTATTGAGACAAGGAGGATCCCAGAGATTTGGATAGGTCATGCACATAAAAACAGATCATTTAGGAACAGGAGACTAGGCCACTACTGTGCTATTCAATAAAATCATGGCTGATCTGATTATTCCACATTCCCACCTACGTACAATAACACTTACTCAACAAGAATCTATCAACCTCAAACTTAGAAAAAGAATCAACAACTGTCCTTCCACTGTGTTTTGAGACAGAGAATTCTAAAGACTCACGGCTGTCTGTGAGATAAAGTTACTCCTCATCTCCGTCTGAAATGGGTGATTTTTGTTTAAATCATGTTTTCTAGGTCTGGATTTTTCCACAAAAGACATCTTTCCCACATCCACATCTTTCCCACATCCCCTCACGACTTTAAATGGTTCAATCAAATCATCTCATATTCTTCTAAGCTCCATTCTATTCAAGTTTGGTCTAACCAATCTATCCTCAGACAGCAACGTTTCTCAAGTTTTCAGCCTGCTTCAGAGCTGCCTTGATCACATATAATGCTACTCAAATGGGCAATATTTAACAATGTATTCCTGAAACTTCTGATGTTATAGGAAGAATATTATTAAGCTGCAGAGAGTTCAGAAGAGATTTACCAGCGTGTTGCCGGGAATGGAGTGTTTGAGTTATAAAGAGAGACTGGATAGGTTGGGACTTTTCTCACTGGAGTGTACAAGGTTTATAAACTCATGAGGGGTATAGATAAAGTGAATGGCAGGTGTCTTTTTCCCAAGGGTGGGGGAAGTTCAAAACTAGGGGGCATATTTTAAAGGTGAGAGGGGAAGGATTTAAAAAAGACATGTGGGCAATTTGTTGACATAGAGTGTGTGGAATGAACTTCCAGTGCAATAGTTGATGCAGGTACAGTTACAATGTTTAAACATCATTTGGATAAGTACATAAATATGAAAGGTTTGGATGGATATGGGCCAAGCAGAGGCAGTGGGACTAGTTTAGTTTAGGATTATGATTGGCATGAACTGGTTGTACTCTATAAATCTTTTTCAAACAATACAAATTTCCAACAAGTATCACTGATATACTACATTTGGATTGATAGGAGAAGAACGAGAAATATTGTTCCCAAGGTGATGGTGACATACTCCAATTACGAGATAACTGAGCAGATCAAGAATTCAACAACTGTGCAAACAGTATTCACCAAAAGTAATAAGAAAGGAAGCCGGTCATAATAAGGCCAGATCGATTTTACATGGGGCTTCTGTGACTTAGCAATAATGGGCAATTATTTATTTGATGCTCAAAAGAACAGCTTAGGGCGACACTATTGTTTATGTGTTCAGATTTCCAGGTAGAATTCTGCTTGGAAATGATCTTTGATGCATAAGTTGATAATTTCTTGCTTTTAATTTTCCATGTCTTCAACAGTTGAAAGTCTTGGTATGAGTCTTTGAAAGATTTTGAGCATTTAAAATTCTGTTCTGTAGTTAAAAGAGAGTTTGTTATGTTACTTTTGAGAAATGCAAATTCAGTAATTAAGTTAATCTCATGGGAATATTTTCTTTTTGTCCACCTTAGTGTGAATTTGGAACCTGCTTCGATGCATCCCTAGTTTTTATAAGTAGCCAATGTTTCTCCATAATAAGATTTGCTGCACTCTATTGATAAATGTTTGCTTTTAGGAGTTAGAATGAATAATTAAATGTAGTTACAGGCTGAATAATCTTTGATTTTGAAGACAGGTTAGTGTAAATGACTTTAGGCTATTAACTCATTGAGTATCAATATGCGGCCCTGTTCTGCACTCAGAGACTGCAACTTTGCACATGAATCCACAACACTAGAACTGTAGGTTAAGATGTATATTAGTCTATACTATCAAGCATCACAAAACTATTTTCAATAGCAAACATGATCTTGCTTAAATCCAAAACAAGAGAATTAATATGGACTTTGGTTTTCTGATGTTTTTGAATCTGATTCAAATTTTATTCACAATTTTACTGGTGATTTT
The DNA here is from genome assembly GCF_037043375.1 of Chiloscyllium plagiosum. Classification (NCBI taxonomy): domain Eukaryota; kingdom Metazoa; phylum Chordata; class Chondrichthyes; order Orectolobiformes; family Hemiscylliidae; genus Chiloscyllium; species Chiloscyllium plagiosum. Next base: position 43,392,601 of record NW_028270163.1, read on the forward strand.
GATTCAATTAGCTCATGATGCAGTCTTTGGTGCCTTGCGTGCATTCACCTTTCAGAAATACTGGATTTGTATCTCTGTGGCCTTCGGTATGTCAGTTGCTTTGTTTATCCATTGTACTTGTTCAAGTGCAACATAGCTTTGTCTTGTGTTTCCACTACTTCTTTATAACAGGTGAAACAAGCTTGTAATGGGATGTTTGAATGACTTCCTGAGGTGTCGAGTGAGATGCATCCTGTAGCAGGTTATTACATACAGGTTGACTTGGCATGTGCCATGGCCTGTCCTGTGACTAATAGACAAAATCATGCTTCAAATCATCCCATGTCTTCTACTAACAGAGTTGGTGGTTGTATCATTTATGCTTGTCTGGATTGGACTTAATGTTCTCCAGATATTTCGAGGGAGGTCTAAGACCGAGACTTCTCTTGCTGGTGTATGCAGGTGATTAATCTGTGCAACCTGTGTCTCAGTGGCACTCCATACATTGCTTGCATGAAATGGAGTTTTGCTGCAGTTCCTTAAAACAAAATGGACCATTGCTATGAAGAAAAAGGGGTATGTTTTACAGAGCCAAATTCAGCCTGCTGCTGTGTTTTGTTCCTTTGTTTTGCTAAGCGGTTGTAAGAGGTTAGTTTAAAACCTGATACCCACTCACTGATCGTGCTATAGTTGGTGGTCCACTTGTAGTAACATTCCAGATAATGTGTTCTTACTCATTCCTTTTCAGTGGTCAGTTACAAGCAGAAACAAATTAACCAGATGATTAATGGTTAACTAAAACAGCTTGCAGATTGTCCGCAGTGATGTCTTTCACAGCGTGTAATATGGTACATTTAAAGCTAAGTAATCATTTTTGTATCAACATCCTGATCCCAGGGCTCAATGTTTACTAATCCAAATCTCTTTCGCTTGAATTAAATATTTCTTTTCAACGAATTAACTGAATGTGACAGGATGAATTTGGAAGGGTTTTCAATTGTGATGTTGAAAGCTTGTTTAATTTTGTATTGCTAAAGAATGAAATAATGCACAATGATATCTTTTATTATCTTTATATAAAGTGCATTGGGGTTTTTAATAGACCATGGAAAAAATCATCTACTGCAACAATTTGCATTCACATGACATCTCAAATGTACAGAAATCTCCGTACCAAGGTTTTCAGAGAAATATCTCTGAGAGAACTTGTGTCTGGGTCTCTCTCTCTCTCTCTCTTTCTCTCTCTCTCTCTCTCCCCTTCTGGATTTAAAAATAAAAATCAGCAAACAATTTTGCAATTATCTTCCCAGAGAAATTTATCAGTCATTTAGATAACATGATGTGATTCCTTATAAATGATGCCTTCAGCTCACTGTGCTAAATAAATTTCTGACCTTATTTTTAAAAACAATCAGACTTCACAGAACCCTAAACTAAAATCCATGTTCCTTCCATCATAGAACCTCAATTTATAAACAATACTAACAATATATTATGTGTCTCCATCACACCATTCCTGTCTCACACTCATGTCTCATAGTCACTCTCCATAAATGCTGTCCTTCCCTCCTTCACAAATACAAGCTTTTATAAACGTTCACACTTCCCTGCTTCTTCTTCTTCTTCTTGCAGCAGACATCAAAAAATTGGTAAGAGGCTCAGACATCAGGTGGGGAAAGGTTGGAAGGTGGGGTGTGGGATGGTGAGTCTCCAGGTGTGGACACTTTCTAAGCCACTGACAATCTGCTGCAGTAAACAGTAGGTCAGGACATGGGAGGCTGTAACATATTAACAGGTACCTCCCATGAGATTTGGAACCTCTTGATGTGAGGAGGCAGAGTCCTATTGAGGGAGCTGATCTCCTCTGTTTATTGACAGTGTATTCTGACTCTTGCCTCCTAGCTTGATCTTGCTGCCAGCTCTCTCTATTTGATAGACGATACGCAATTGGGAAGAAGTTATCTTGCTGCTGGACCATTTGTTGGTGTTGATCTTTCTGCCCTTGACCCTTTGCAGAAGGGGATCTGGAGTGTCATAAGCTGCTCCTGCACCCCAGGGTAGCCAGGTAAAGTGACATGCTGACAAAATGCCTTCAAAGCAGATGGAAATCACCTGTCACACGGTGATAGATTTCTCTGAGAGAAGCTTCTTACAGCAGCCTCTTATCTGGAGCTCTTCAGTGTAACTGACCAAAATCTTCACAGCTTCACAGATCTTCCCAGTGTATGCCCATCTTTTCTAACCTGCCTGGACCACCAGTGCTGTTGGGAAAGAAAGAATGAATGTGCAAATCCAATTTCAATTGACTTTCTGCCTCTTGGTATTTCTGCACTGCAGTGCCAACACAACCCTAGGAAAGTCAGAAGGAAATGGGATCAAGTTGTCCCAATGTATTGTCTGCTTCACTCTGAGTCCACACCAAATCAGCCTCTAACTACCGAGGAACATCCCATCATTTGTAATATGCTGCACCTGTTGATTACTAGTCCAGTATCATAACCAGGATGATACCCTGCTCTCCTTCTGGGGAATGGAAGATTAACCAGGAGAAAATTGAAATAGTCAAGTCTGGAGAGGACAAAGATATGGATGAATGATTTACCAACTGGAATAGGAGCGGAAATGACGTAGGCCTGTTACTGAGGTGGAACTTGGAATCTTTGTGATGGAGAGAATGTGGATTCGGAAGCTCAGCTCAGTTCAGCTTGGGTGAAGAACTGAATCCCCAGAAGTCACATGGCAGTAGGTTATAGTATATCAGGTTACTTCAGCTGACGAAGGAGCAGTGCTCTGAAAGCTTGTGATTTCAAATCAACGTGTTGGACTATAACCTGGTGTCTTGTGACTTCTGACTCTGGCGCATGGCTAGCAGTCTATTTCAAGAAAGACTAGCTATGGAAACTGACATAAACATGTTTTGTATCTGCCTTATTTGTTGCTAGACATGGGAGAGTCTTCATGTACTTTATTAAGCTTCAGAACTGAGTAGGTGCAGTGGGTGGAGGCACATCTTGGCCCAAGTGCTGAGGTATGCTTCTGCTACTACAGTTTGTCAGATTAATAGAATCATACAGATGTACAGCATGGAAACAGACCCTTCGGTCCAACCCGTCCATGCCGACCAGATGTCTCAACCCAATCCAGTCCCACCTGCCAGCAACCGGCCCATATCCCTCCAAACCCTTCCTATTCATATACCTATCCAAATGCCTCTTAAATGTTGCAATTGTACCATCCTCCACCACATCCTCTGGCAATTCATTCCATACATGTACCACCCTCTGCATGAAAAAAGTTGCCCCTTAGGTCTCTTTTATATCTTTCCCCTCTCACCCTAAACCTATGCCCTTTAGTTCTGGACTCCCCAGCCCCAGGGAAAAGACTTTGCCTATTTACCGTATCCATGCCCCTCATAATTTTGTAAACCTCTATAAGGTCACCCCTCGGCCTCTGACGCTCCAGGGAAAACAGCCCCAACCTGTTCAGCCTCTCCCTAAAGCTCAAATCCTCCAACCCTGGCAACATCCTTGTAAATCTTTTCTGAACCCTTTCAAGTTTCACAACATTTTTCCGATGGAAAGGAGACCAGAATTGCAGGCAATATTCCAACAGTGGCCTAACCAATGTCCTGTACAGCCGCAACATGACCTCCCAACTCCTGTACTCACTACTCTGACCAATAAAGGAAAGCATACCAAATGCCTTCTTCACTATCCTATTCTGCGACTCCACTTTCAAGGAGCTATTATGAACCTGCACTTCAAGATCTCTTTGTTCAGCAACCCTCCCTAGGACCTTACCATTAAGTGTATAAGTCCTGCTAAGATTTGCTTTCCCAAAATGCAGCACCTCGCATTTATCTGAATTAAACTCCTAACATAGAAATGGTGGTCATTAGCAAGAGTGCAATTCAAGCCTCCAACCCATACACAGATGAGGTTTCTGATTCTGAGGGATGGGTATTATCCCTTTGTCTCTGAGAGCGAAAGCTAATACTTTCCCTTTGCAGTTTGAAAAGGTACTGACATTCATCAACTAGAAACTTTTCAGTGTTTGGGTTCCAAGTCTCAGTCTGTCTACATGTGAAAGCATGTGAGAAAGAAAGAGAAACAAACAATATTTGGGTACAATAGGTGATAGAGTGCTGTTGTTACTGATATGCAAAGGATATAAGATGCGTTTCAGGTGTAGCCATTTTCAAGACAATGTTTTTCAGGTTTTACTAATAAACCATTTCCAACTCCTAATGAGCATGGACCATATTAGTGGTTTAGGAGTCCATTGAGTTTCCCAGAAAACGGACATTAGTAATCAGATGCACATACCTGAGAACCAAACTGAAAACATTAAGTTCACCATGTGCTGAGTGTTTTGTAGAGTTATAGGGCAGTTTCTGATAGAGGTAGCAGCTTGTTAATTAGAAATACACTGACAGCCCAATGTTGCCTCTTTGAGATAAAGTTCATTGGATTAGGAGTCACTCAGGCACTTAACTGTTGGACTTTCCCAAGATCAAGGATGCCCTGGTTGGAAATCCTGCCTGCCAAGTGCTCCTGGCCAGTCAGAGCTTCCAGCCGCACTGAATGGCAGTATCACTGGAGATGTGATGGGGGCCACAGGTACAACTATCATTCAAGCTCTGTAATTGTCACTGGATCCTAGCCACAGGCGAATAGTGGTGGTTACAGAGGAGGGGGGTGGTTGCAGTTCGGGTGCAAGGGAATGCACAGGAAATGGGTACAGGGAGGGTAGGATGTTCAGCTACAGGGGGAAGGGATAACTCTCAGAGGTACTTATCTTCCTGATGCCAGGAACCCTATCAGGCTCTGAGTGCCTTTTTAACACTGGACTCCCCCAAGCTTGTCATGTTCCTTGCAAGTGAAACCCATACCTACTGCTCAGTTGATATCATCAGCAATAACATGAGACACTGGAATAGCAATTCATTGCCCCACAAGGGCCTTAAGTGGTTGTAGAGCAAGAAGGAAATCCATGGACACACTCCCTGCCCTAAACTTAATTGGGGTGGAGGTGGAACAGCCCAACCCACCACCTCTTGTGCCTTATTAAATACACCCCCACCTTTGCTTGCACACATAATGGGGGAGGCCATTAAATTCCTCCTATGTAGAATCATTGTGATGAAGAAAGAGCCCATTCAGGTAAATGCCATTTTTGTAGAGATAAGACCAGTCAGTCTCTTCCCCATGTTCATACCTCATAGCCCTGAAAGCCTATTTTCCATGTTCCACTTTCATCATCCTTGTGGGCACTGAGTTTCAGTACATTGCTTTCACACAGGTCTTCCTCATAAACTCCACTGCAGTTTTAAAAATGTATTCATGGGATGTTAACATTTGCTGGCTAGTAGGGCATTTATTGCCAATCCCTAATTGTCCCTGTAAAGGTGACTTTGAACTACTGCTGTCCTTGAGGTGCAGCTGTCAGGAAGGAGTTTCACAGAATTTGACTTTGCAAAGATGAAAGGATAATAATGTAGTGGCACGTCAGTGTGATGGGTAGCTTGGAGGCCAATCTGGAACTGATGGAGTTCCCATGTATCTTCTACCTTTGTGCTTCTAGATGATGGAGATGACAGGTTTTGAAGGTGTTGTCAAAGGAGCGTTGGTGAGTTGCTGCAGTAGAACTTGACGATCATACACTCAGTTGCCACTGCACATTGGTGGTGAAGGGAGTGAATGTTGAAGATGGTGGATATGTGCCAATCAAATGGCTGCTATGTCCTGGATATTGGCAAGGGTGTTGAATGTTGTTGGAGTTAGAAATGTTCCATCACACCTCTCATTTGTACTTTATAGATGGTTGATAGTTATTGTAGAGTCAGGTGGTAAGTTACCTCCAGAATTCTTATCTTCTGACCTGCTCTTGTAGCTGGAGCATTTTTCTGCCTGGTCCAGTGAAATTTCTGGTTAATGGCATCTTCCAGAATGTTGATAGTAGAGGATTCATTGATGATAATACCGTTGAATGTCAAGGAAAGATGGTTAAATTCACTCTTGTTTGAAATGATCATTTTGGCACATGTATGGTGCAAATCTCTTGTCACCTCAAGCCTGGATGTGTTCTAGCTGAATACGGTTGTGGACTGAATCAGTATCTAAGGAATCACCAGTGGTGATGAACATTATGCAATTTTCAGTGAACATCCCCATTTCTGAGTATACGATGAAGGGAAAGTCATTAATGAAGCAGCTGAAGATGATTAAGCCTGGGACACTATTCAAAGGAACTCCTGCAGAGATGTCCTGGGACTTGACTGACCACCAAACTGTCACAAGTATCTACTACTCTTGTAAGTATAACTCCAATATCAATTCAAAGCCTTAAATCTGTGCCTCCAAATCTTTGAACCATCAACTGACAGGGACATTCTTCTGTCCTTGAATAAATCTGACATAATCTTGTTCAGCTGTATCAAATCTCCTGTCAATCTTCTTTAGTCCAAAGAAAACAACCCAGCTTCTCTGCCTGACTGTGTAGCTAATACCCCTCAACTCGGGTAACATTCGCATCAGTTGTTACATTGTAATTGTCATGAAGAACTAAACTGAATCCACCAGATCCATCCCCTTCTGTCTGCGCTCAGAATGGTTCATTAGAAAGGTAGATGAGTGTGCTTCTAACGAACCATCAGTGTGTGATCAATTTAAATATCCAGCAATGGACATCTGTGGATTATAAAACAGATTTTCCATTCAAACACTTATCCCAAGTCTAAATGTTAGGTCAACCACTAAGCAATCATTTCTACACCTGCACTCTTGGGGGAAAAAAGTTGAAGATAATACAGTTGCAGAGAAATGAGTTGCAAATGAAAGAATTATTTTAAAAATTCACACACCTATCTTATTGAAGGAAGACAGTGTTTGTGAATCCAGTGAGGAAGGAGAGTCATAGAATCCCTACCGTGCAGAAAGAGGGCATTCAGTCCATTAAATCCACACCAAGTTGGATCACCAAGCAAGATTATTATAGGATTGTCTCAAATAGATGAATGTTCAGTTAGTCACAAAGTTAGACACTTGTTGCTTTAATATCAGGATGTCCAAGTGTTTTAAAGCTAGACTTGGATGTAGGAATCAGGCTAAGGGAATTTTAGAAACTGCATAGTCTCAGGGTTCTTCAAAAGGCAAAGATGATACAGGTATTTTCTACAGCTGCTGGCTCTTTAGTTGTCTTCTGCAGACTGCCCTGTCCTTTTCCTGAGTTTTGGGATAGTAAAGGAACTTGAGGCTAGTTTCAGTCGGATGGTTAATGGTCCACTCAGAATTACATAAAGTTAAAACAACATTAGCAGACAACTGAAGGGAAATGATCGTCTTTTACAATTATTTTATGGATTACTGTGCTGTCAGATCTGTTTTGTGAAATATTGAACTTGGAGGCAAGAGGCTTAGAGCACCATCAATTTTATGTTTCAGGTGAATCTCATCAATAACATTCATCTTGATAAGTCCATTCCAGACAGAGGCCTTCACTAAGGGAGATTTGATTAGAATTTTCTGGAATCTTAATATAGTCTGTGTTGAATAAGCAATGATCACCTGACTCTTGGAAGCCATCTTAACTACTTTGTGAATGTCCATTTTAAAATATATGTAGGTCACTTCCAGAAGCTACTATAGGAAAACAATCTGTGTCTGCATTTATGAATAGTGATGGCATAACAGCTTTGAAGTCAGATTGCTGAAAAATTTCAAAACTTTCAAAATCAAAATTTGGAGGCTCCACACGGCTATCACCATGATGCTAAAAAACCCCAAAATCAGAAAATGCCTGTTACATAATTTTCTGCTAGTTTTTCTTTCCTTCTCTGGATAAAGTCTGCTTTTAGGAATGACCAGTTGTGGTTCTCAAATGGAAAAAAAAGAGTTGGAAAAAAAGCCTGTGTAAAAATAGAAAAAAGCCATGCTCCTTTCCAGGTTTATTGTCACAAAACAGTTGACGGTACAGAAAGACTCTTTTCATTGCGTGAAAGGTTCTGTAAACTTTGAGGAATTGGTTGCAGCTGTCTGAAGGTGGTCTGGATCCTCCAATAACAAAGCTGCTCAACATGAGAGTGAGAGCACTATTATTGGAGAGAATTGGTCATAGGACATGTCAGAAAACAGAACCCCCTGACGTAAGTGCTCATTGTATCCTTGAAGAACGTCTGAAAATATAGCAACACTGTAAGTGAGATGTGCAAGGAGGTGGCTGATAGAGCAAGCTTAATCTGAGCCCATGTCAATTCAAAGGAGGTGAATCACGAATGAGACTTACGCTGTTTTCCCTTAGCCCACTAGTGCTTCAGTTGGAAGTTATGGTGACTTTTATCAACTTGCTGGGTGAAATGCCTGTCTCTCAGAGGGAAGAGCTGTACCACGAGAGCGTCCTATCAGCAGACTGAGTGTAGGACTGCAGTGCCAGGTGATTGGGAAGATGCTTGCGGTCCAGACCATACCATCGTTCTGGCTGAAGGAAGCCTTATGAATACAAGGGGCCTTATGTGAGTGAAAACCAGAAAGGGTGGGGAACTTTTCTCATGCTTTATTTTACTTGGTCCAAGGAGCTGACTTCTCCATGGCGACAACCATTACTGCCACAGGATCGGCCAACAGGAAAGGTGCTGGTAGCATGCCTGTGTGTAGTTAGTTGACAGGAGAAATGCCTCAAGCTGGGAAGGCAGGCATGTCTGGCCAGAAATTCAACTTCAGTGCAGGAAAGCGGTGCAGTAGATATTAACAGAAAACTCCTAATTCTGGCAAGAGCTGCTGAAATTGTAGATCACGATTCAAGAGTTATTTACAGAGTACACTAAGCGTTTACATGTTCTCTGATTTTCAAACTGATTTTTATGATTGAATTCAAATGCTGGATGTTGGATTTTGAAGTGTAATGGCATTTAACATTTGAATATAATAAGTGTTTTTCACCTCCTTATCTTCCCTCATTCGCACAGTACATTGGTTCCCTTGCATTGAAATTTCCTCCCATCTTGTAGTTAGGTCCATCTTCCATTAATCTTACTCTGAACACTTTTCTGAACAATGAAACAACACAGAAATGGATTGATATGACATTATTATTGCTGTAGAAGGCATTATGACAAGGGAAAAGGGATATAATTGATCCTGTTCAGAGGGAAGGGAGGAGAAATGAAGAAGCTGAAATGGGGATTCAATGTGTTTTTGAACTCAAGAGTTTTGAGGAGAATTTTAAAGTACAGAGGTAATAGGCAAAGTTGATTGATTTCGGCAGAGAATTCCAGAGCTTTGTCTACAGCTAGACTTGACAGCAGGATTTTTGTTTCGTTGTGAGTCCTTATCCAGAGAATGGCAGAAGCAGGCTGACACTGGGTGCTCAGTGAGACATCATTTTTGTTTTGTACTTCTTGCAAAAGATCAAGGAACATTCGTCCAGAGCCATTACTTAACCCCCACGCAGTGACAAGGCTTTGTGTTGTGTGTTACTGACCTTCCCTCCTCCAAACAACTTGCTATCAGACAACAACCTTGGAAGGAGGAAATATTAATGTAGAAACCACCAAAAGGATTTTTAGTGCGGAGGGAAATGTGTTTCAATCTGTAACCAACACTTTTAATCTGACTATTGTGACGACTTCAAACGTTCAACAGCCCTTTTTAATTAAAGCTTTGAGTTTTCCCAGTTTTAATATGCTGAAGAATCAGACATTAGTCATGTTTCCTTTAACTCCTCCAGCATTCAAAAAGTATCCAGCTGCCATCAAAGTTGGGATTGCTCCCTAGTCTGAATTGAGCTAATATTTAAAACATCAGGGTGTTCATCCAATGTAAGATTGATCTAATGGAGACATCAGAACCCTGTTCTTCAACTCAGAAATCTGAAGAAACACTACATGTGGAATTAGTTGCGAACTCTTGGTGTAAAAGTTTTGAATGCTGAGGGTATAGCAATTGAAGATACCTCGAGGTCAATATGTTTAATGTTAGCTGTCCACCTCCCCTTTCCTCAACCCATCTGCCAACATGTTGGGGATGAAGTCAGCCAGAGGTTGCTTCTCAGTAGAAATCCAGTGATGGAGTTGTGTGTGTGTGTGTGTGTGTGTTAAAATGAGGCAGCATTTCAGCCAGACTTTGAGACCTTCCTTCTCTACTTCAGCACTCTTGTGTGATTCATATCTTTCTGAACGGACAGGTCCCCCTTTTGATCCTCGTGTTTCAACAGCCCACACACCTACCAATTACTCTCAAATGAGCAATAAGCCTCAGCTGCTGACCACCATTGTCCTATCAAGACAAAATTACAGCTGGATGACTGTTTCGCCCTCAGTGCAGGGTTATGACCTCCAGTTGACCCTGACATTGGGGCCTTGACCTCAATTGCAAAATCTTTGGACTTAACCTAAAAATTTGAGCCAGATCTTTCAGGAGGGAAATTGGGCAACTTTTCCACAAGTAAGGTTGAAACTTAACACAAAGTCACAAATAAATTGGTTGCATGTCAGTAATTTTACAGCCAGTTGTTTTTGCTGGGATACTGGTGGGTTTGTCAATCTCAAGGTACTGTATCTAACAAAGTTCCACTGTGTTTCGGTTTAGACCAGTAAGCCAGATAAAAATCTAATAGCCTATGTCTCTTAACAAGGAGTTCCTTCAAAATGTTTCTGAATTCCATTTGTAATTTTTTTTCTGAGACTTCAAAGTTGAAGAAGGATTTTTGACAGCCCAGGGAAATGTGACATTTGACCCTTCTGAATAAGAAATAAGTTGTCATGGCAACATTGTTCCCTTGTCATCACCGAACAAAGACATGAGAGGTTTTCAAGTGAAGTACATTGAAATGCATTATTGAGGATCAACAGCTAAACTTTAGGTAGGATTTCAAGGTTGCATTTGAAATGTCAAGGTTTGTGGTGCACAGATTGGGAGCTAATATATTTTTCGATACCTGCATTTCCTCAATGGTCCAAATGTAAATCTACTTGGTTTAAATTAACTGCATTATACAAAAGATATTGCAGGGACCAAGTATGGAGTTTGAAGGAATTTGTTTTACATTCTTCATTTTAATTGCATGGACCTGGGACAAAATAAAACTTGCTTTTACAAATGTATATTTTAATTAAATTTGATTAGAAATATTTAATACAGAGTCATAGAGTAATACAACACAGAAGCAGACCCTTCGGTCCAACTGTCTATGCTGACTGAGTTTCCCAATCTAAAACTAGTCCCATTTGCCTGCATTTGGTTTATATCCTTCCAAACCTTTCCTATTTATGTACCTGTCCAAATGTTTTTTAAATATTGCAACTGTACCTGAATCTACCACTTCCTCTGGCAGTTCATTCCACATACAAACCACCTTCTGTATTAAAACGTAATCCCTCAGGTCCCTTCTAGATGTTTCGCCTCTCACCTTAAAAATACATCCTCTAGTTTTGATTACCCTCCACCCTAGGGAAAAGACTTTTGCTATTCACCTTATCTATGCTCCCCCTACTGTTTCAGCCATTTATTAGATGTCACTAATAATTTATCTAGGATTTCTTCTCTTCAAGCTTTGTAAAGAATTGTGCAATTTTTCTCCTCACTCCCAAGTTTTGCCTTTTCCTGAAGATACTTGCAGACACTTTCTGCTTTTGAGTAAAAATAATCAATTCAAATCACTGGATTGCAATGCTCTTTGTATGATTTTTTGGATTACTTTTTGTCCAGGTATAAAAGTGGAAATTTTACCCAGACGAGAAGGCAGAATCACAGAAACACGGAATTGAAACACTGCAGAAACAGGCTATTCAGCTCATTGTATCTGCACTCGTTTTTTTCCCGCAAGCCAATCTCCGGTTTTTCTCATATTCTTGCAAACCATTTCTATCCAAATAATTATCCAATGCCCCTTGAATACCTTAATTGAACTTACTTGCACCATGTTTCCAGGCAGTGGAAACATGTTTTCTTTTTCACATCACCCTTGTTATGTTTCCACATTACTTTAAATCTGTTCCCCCTCCTTCTTTTTCCTTTATGAGCAGGGACAACTCATTCCTATCTACTCTGTCCAGCTTGTTCCTGATTTCAAAACTTTCTATAAAATCTTCCCTCAACCTCCTTCTTTCCAGGGAAACAGTCCTGACTTCTTAAATCTATCCTCGTAACTGAAGATTTCTCATTACTGGGACCATTCTTATAAATCACTTCTGCACCATCTCCAATGCATTCACATCTATCTTAGAAAGTTGTGCCCACACTGTACACTACAGTTGAGGTCTAACAAGTTTCTTGCACAATCTGAATATCACTTTCTTGGTCTTGTAGTGTATGTCCTTATTAATGAACATGAGAAGACTTTATTAGCTGCTTTCTCTACCTGCCCTGCCATTTTCAATGATCTGTGCACAAAAGCAACCATTTATTTCAGTGCATTCTTACACTGAATATGCCACACTTATCGAACCCTACATTTTCAATTCACTGTCTAGAAGCTATGTCTTGAAATATAGTGCTAAAGGACTTTAGCTCCCCCTATTTATACCCAAGGGAGATGAGAGATCTCCATCAGCTAGGACAATGAGGACTCGAGGACATGAAGCATCCTAGTTTTGGCAGAGGCTTTCAGTGGGGCTGTTGGTCTGACCTGTGAGATACTTCTGCCCCATTAGCAACAAGAACAGTTTGCATTTATAAGCAATCTGTAATGTTATAAAAATATCCGAGAGAAAGTGAGTGCTGCAGATGCTGGAGATCAGAGCTGAAAATGTGTTGCTGGAAAAGCGCAGCAGGTCAGGCAGCATCCAAGGAACAGGAGAATCGACATTTCGGGCTTATGTTCCCCCTCCTTCTTTTTCCTTTTATGAGCAGGGACAACTCATTCCTATCTACTCTGTCCAGCTTGTTCCTGATTTCAAAACTTTCTATAAAATCTTCCCTCAACCTCCTTCTTTCCAGGGAAACAGTCCTGACTTCTTAAATCTATCCTCGTAACTGAAGATTTCTCATTACTGGGACCATTCTTATAAATCACTTCTGCACCATCTCCAATGCATTCACATCTATCTTAGAAAGTTGTGCCCACACTGTACACTACAGTTGAGGTCTAACAAGTTTCTTGCACAATCTGAATATCACTTTCTTGCTCTTGTAGTGTATGTCCTTATTAATGAACATGAGAAGACTTTATTTAGCTGCTTTCTCTACCTGCCCTGCTTATGCCCGAAACGTCGATTCTCCTGTTCCTTGGATGCTGCCTGACCTGCTGCGCTTTTCCAGCAACACATTTTAAGCTGTTATAAAAATATGCCAATCAAATTGATTCAACAAGAAAATGTGAGCCCAGAAGCAAAATGCTGCTGGCACTGGAGATCTGAAATCAAAATAGTAAATGTTGGAGCAACTCAATGAGTCTGTGGACTGAGAAATGGGCTCCAATTGATGATATTTCAGAAGGAGATTTCCAGAAAAGTCACCAAAGCTTCGTCAGAGGTAGATTCTACAGACTATCTTAAAGAGGAGAGAGAGAGAGAGAGATGTAGAAGACAAGGACGTTTAGATAGGGGATTCCAAAACTTAGGGTCTCAGCAACAGAAGGCCTGATCTTTTAAAGCAAAGAAATTTAGGGATACATAAGAGTTCAGAAGTGGGAAATGCAAAGTTCCCACAGAAAATGAGGCTGGAGGAAGTTATTGGAAAGTGAATAGGCATTGTCATGAGAAGATTTTAAAACAAGGAAGAGAAACTGGTGTTGACAGGATTGGATCAGGAACAAATGCATATCACTGAGAAGGGGAGTGATAGATGATTGGGATTAAATGCGAGTTAGGATATGACCTGTACTCTGGCTATAACAGGACTGCAATTACTTTCCATTCTTTGTGGGCTCCTTCTTGTTACTTGGAATTTGGGAGCATCCTGCAGTGTATAATGAATAATATTTGTTGACCCCACACTTAGAGGAATAGGTAAGAGAGGGAGGAAAATCCAAAGGAGCAACTGGAAGCTTTGCTCACTGAGATTCCATCCTGAGCAGGATAATCCCAGAGTGAGGACTTCGTTTCACATATAAAAATTGATATTTCAGACAAGATTTGGGAAGTGAGTGATAGCTGAAGAATTCTTCATTCAGGAGAGAAGGTGTGAAAATTAATAAGGAAATAATTTTAAGGGAATAACTTTTTTCGCTGCAAGCTTAATATTGATTTATAACACTCTTCGGTGTGGGAGGTGAAACACTCAATTGTGTCATCTGAGTGGTGTTCAATGCATTGAGGCTGAAATGTGACAGTGGGGTACACTGTAGATTGACCTCTGGAGCCTTCTATATTTTGGTCCTGTGTGTTCTGGACGGTGACAATCATTGGCCAAAGTATCAAAGCAAATCCAGCCTAAATATTGACAGCAGTGACTACAAAGGAAAATCACCAGAAATACAAATTAAGGTGAAAAAAGGAATCATGATCAAACTGCCACACGTCATTCTAAAAACAACAATGAAATCCCAAAATAGATACTAATCACTGTTTTGATATTAGAAACAAAATGAACGGTTTTGAGACATTTTAGAACATGCAGGTTTTTAGTTTTACTTATTCAGAGGATGTGGGCTTTCCTGTTGAATCACTATTTATTGTTCATCCCTCATTACTCTTGGGAAAGTGATGACAAGCTGCATTTTCAAATTATCGGTAAGTAGACCCACAATGCTGTTAGGGAGGACTGCCAGAATTTTGATCCAGCAACATCGAAGGAACAATGACATATCTTGGTGTCAGGATGGAGGGTTTCAGGGGGGATATGCACATGGTCGTGTTCCCATAGAACATAGAACATAGAACAATACAGCACAGAACAGGCCCTTCGGCCCACGATGTTGTGCCGAACATTTGTCCTAGCTTAAGCACCTATCCATGTACCTATCCACTTGCCGCTTAAAGGTCACCAATGATTCTGACTCTGCTACTCCCACAGGCAGCGCATTCCATGCCCCCACCACTCTCTGGGTAAAGAACCTACCCCTGATACCCCTCCTATACCTTCCACCCTTCACCTTAAATTTATGTCCCCTTGTAACACTCTGTTTTTCCCGGGGAAAAAGTTTCTGACTGTCTACTCTATCTATTCCTCTGATCATCTTATAAACCTCTATCAAGTCACCCCTCATCCTTCGCCGTTCCAACGAGAAAAGGCCTAGCACTCTCAACCTATCCTCGTACGACCTATTCTCCATTCCAGGCAACATCCTGGTAAATCTCCTCTGCAGCCTCTCCAAAGCTTTCACATCTTTCCTAACGTGAGGTGACCAGAACTGCACACAGTACTCCAAATGTGGCCTTACCAAGGTACTGTACAGCTGCAACGTCACCTCACGACTCTTGAATTCAATCCCTCTGCTAATGAACGCTAATACTCCATAGGCCTTCTTACAAGCTCTATCCACCTGAGTGGCAACTTTCAAAGATCTATGAACATAGACCCCAAGATCCCTCTGCTCCTCCACCTTACTAAGAACCCTACTGTTAACCCTGTATTCCGCATTCTTATTTGTCCTTCCAAAATGGACAACCTCACATCTGCCACTCCTCAGCCCAGCTCTGCATCATATCTAAGTCCCTTTGCAGCCGACAACAGCCCTCCTCACTATCCACAACTCCACCAATCTTTGTATCATCTGCAAATTTACTGACCCACCCTTCGACTCCCTCTTCCAAGTCATTAATAAAAATTACAAACAGCAGAGGACCCAGAACTGATCCTTGCGGAACTCCACTTGTAACTGGGCTCGAGGCTGAGTATTTACCACCTACCACCACTCTCTGACTTCAACCGGTTAGCCAGTTCTCTATCCAACTGGCCACATTTCCCACTATCCCATGCCTCCTGACTTTCCGCATAAGCCTACCATGGGGAACCTTATCAAATGCCTTACTAAAATCCATGTACACTACATCCACTGCTCTATCCTCATCCACATGCTTGGTCACCTCCTCAAAGAATTCAATAAGATTTGTAAGGCAAGACCTACCCTTCACAAATCCGTGCTGGCTGTCTCTAATCAAGCAGTGTTTTTCCAGATGCTCATAAATCCTATCCCTCAGTACCCTTTCCATTACTTTGCCTATCACTGAAGTAAGACTAACTGGCCTGTAATTCCTGGGGTTATCCCTATTCCCTTTTTTGAACAGGGGCACAACATTCGCCACTCTCCAATCCCCTGGTACTACCCCCGTTGACAGTGAAGACGAAAAGATCATTGCCAACGGCTCTGCAATTTCCTCTCTTGCTTCCCACATAATCCTAGGATATATCCTGTCAGGCCCGGGGGTCTTGTCTATCCTCAAGTTTTTCAAAATGCCCAACACATCTTCCTTCCTAACAAGTATCTCCTCCAGCTTACCAGTCCGTTTCACACTCTCCTCTACAACAATACGGTCCCTCTCATTTGTAAATACGAAGAAAAGTACTCATTCACGACCTCTCCTATCTCTTCCGACTCAATACACAGTCTCCCACTACTGTCCTTGATCGGACCTATCCTCATTCTCGTCATTCTCATGTTTCTCACATATGCATAAAAGGCCTTGGGATTATCCTTGGGGTTTCCATATATCTGCTGTTCTTGTCCATGCATTGATGATAGTG
The DNA here is from genome assembly GCF_037043375.1 of Chiloscyllium plagiosum. Classification (NCBI taxonomy): domain Eukaryota; kingdom Metazoa; phylum Chordata; class Chondrichthyes; order Orectolobiformes; family Hemiscylliidae; genus Chiloscyllium; species Chiloscyllium plagiosum. The sequence continues at coordinate 43,409,199 of NW_028270163.1, forward strand.
GCCATGGGTCTGGAAGGTGCTGTCTGAGGAGTCTTGGTGAATTTCTACAGTGTACTTTGTAGATAGTACACACTACTGGCACTGAGCATTGATGGTGGAAAGAATGAATGTTTGCGAATGCAGTGCCAATCAAATGGGCTGCTTTGCCTGGATGGTGTCAATCTTCTTGAGTACTATTGGAACTGCACTTGTTGAAGCAAGTGGAATATATTCCATCATGCTGCTGATTTGGGTCTTGTAGATGGTCAACAGACTTTGGGGAGTCAGGCTGTGATGTACTCTTTGCAGGACTCCTAGCCTTTGATCTGCTAGCAATCACAGTTTTACATGGTTGGTCCAGTTAAGTTTCTGGTCCACAGTGACATCCAGAATCATGATCGTGGGGGATTCAGTATTGGTAATACCATTGAATCAAGGGATGATGGTTAGATTCATTCTTTTTTGAGATGGATGGTGCCTGGCACAAATGTTGCTTGCCATTTGTTAGCCCTAAATATTGTCCAGTTCTTGCTGCATTTGGACATGGACTGCTTCTGTATCTGAGATGGTGTGAGAGGTACTGATTATTGTGGAATCATTGGTGAACTTCCAAACTTCTGACATTGTGATCAACAGCCCCTCTACGCTGCATAACAACAGGCATGCTGATGCATTCATTTCTGATTTATCCAGAAACAACTGCACAAGGAACTTGAAGGTCCATCCAGCAGCTATAGAAATGAGAAGAAATGTAGTGCATAATGGAAGAGAGGTCATTGGTGAGGCAGCTGAAGATGGTTGGGTCTCAGAACTGTCCTGAGGAACTCCTGCAGAGAAGTTCTGGAGCTAAGATGACTGACCTCCTTTGACCACAACTACCTTCCTTAGTGTAAGGTGTGACTCCAATTAGCAGAGAGTTTCCCCCCAGATTTCCATTGACTCTGGATTTGCCAGAACGTCTTGATGCTACACTGTAGGCCAAATAGGATCCTGATGTCAAGGGTCACTTGCACCTTACCTCTAGAGTTCAGCTCTTTTGTCCATGTTTGAATCTAGATTGTAATGAGATTCAGAGCTGAGTGGCCTTGGCAGAACCCATATGACTCTAAATGAGCTGGTTATTGCTAAACAAGTGCTGTTTGACCCCTCTCATCACTTTACTGACAATCAAGAGTAGTCTTCTGGCATGGTAATTGACTGAGTTAGATTTTTCCTGTTTATTGCACATAGGACCTCTGCAATTTTCCAGAATGTCGGATAGATGGTAATGTTTTGGCTGTATCAGAACAGATTGGCTCAGGGCACAGCAAGATCTGAAGCACAAGACTTTAGTACTAATGCTGGAACCTTATCAGGGCCCATAGCCAATGCAGTACCTTCAGCCATGTTGGCATGACGTACAGTGAATCAAATTAGCTACAGACTGGCATTTGTGATGTTGGAGATATCTAGGGGAGTTTGAGATGGATCATCATCCCAGCACCTCTTGCTGAAAATTGTTACAAAATCTTCAGCCTTGTTTTATGACCACATTATCAGCTAATGTTTGTGCACAGTAACAGGCTGAAGATTATTGCAGACTTGAATATAGTCTGCATTTAGCACCTACTGTGAACAAGACTGTATAATTTTCAGTTCTTCTGCTTAAAGGAAACGTTGTATCAGGCGCATTCTAAATCCAAAGAAACAAAGAGTGCTGTAATACGATTTCGCAAAGTAATACAGAATCGAATGTGTGTATAAAGCTGAAGTGCTCACTCTGGTCTGCATGTGTTATATTCCCACTCTTATTTTCTTAATGCAGAACAATCTATGTGTCTATATTGGTGCTGTATTTTTTACAAGTGATACACCAATACAGTGTGGCCCAGCATCCATTTTTCCATTGGGCAACAGTCCTACTTTCAAAGAACTGTTTCTGTGAAGAACACATATAACAGGTTTGAAAAGAGGTCTTGTGCCTTTGCAAAGATTTGTCATTACAAATACTTGGATGAGGTATCCTGTCCTGATCTATCAACATGCCTGGAGGAACCTGGCACCCTCATCTCCGGCTGGGGAAGAGCCACTACAAACAGGCTTGTAAATAACCACAAAACGATGCAAAGAAATGAAAAACAGGAAAAGGTGCTCAGGAAATGAGAATCAGCCGGACATATTTTGGACTGATTCTCTCTTTGAAGAGATGACTTGAAAGAACGTTGCAAAATAAAAGCCAAACAGTGTAAAATACAAACAAGGTCAGACTAACATTCCGAAACAGAAACAGAATTTGCTGGAGAAACTTAACAGATCTGACAGCCTCTGTGTAGAGAAAGTGGAGTTAACATTTTGAGTCCAACAGTTCTGAAGAAGGGTCACTGGACCCAAAACATTGATTCTGCTTTCTCTCCACAGATGATGCCAGACCTGCAGAGTTCCTCCAGCTATTTTGTTTTTTGTTTCAGATTTCCAGAATCCGTAGTTCTTTGTTTAGAGAAACATTCTTCTGACTTCTAAAATATCTATCAACATCTTGATTCCCTAGTCTGCAGGTTGTGGTATAAGTAGCAAGCTGCAGTATTTTAAGCTTCTTCACAATGCTCTGTTCAGTTACAATCAGGGTAGAGGTGTGGGCTGGAGTCCTTGCTCGGCAAGCTCACAGGTTCTTAGTGAAGTTACCTGCTGCCACCATTTGATGAAAGCAAGTTTTGCAGATCTTATTTGATTTTCGTTCCTTGTTGATCGCACAAGCTAAGCTTTCTGTGTTGAGGTGGTTCTCTCATTTTATGTCTTTGTGTTAAACAGTTGAAATATTGACTCCTCCTTCAGTCAAAGCAGGCCAATGTTGCAATTATTCAGCTAACAAAACGTTGGAACATTTTCGAATTGAATAACTTCAACATGTGTTTATTTTTTGCTGTAGATAAAATTATGGGTGGCAGAGAGTGACAGGAAGAGTTCCTGTCACAGGCCCGTAATATGTAATATTAGAATGACAATTAAAACTGTTTGCAGCCAAGTCATTTGTAAGTGTATATTTTGCAAGTTATGCAGCCCACTTTATGCATGCAATTTTTGTTTTACTCATTTGTGGGATGTGGGTGTCGCTGGCTGGCTAGCATTTATTACCCATCCTTAGTTGTCCTTGAGAAGGTGGTGGTGAGCTTCCTTCTTCGACCGCTGCAGTCCACCTGCTGTGGGTTGACCCACAATGCCATTAGAAATTATCTGCTTTTTATTTAACACATGAGAATACAACAATTTTTAATTTTAATAAGAATATTTTTAATTATTGGCTACTCTGATACTGGCTGGGAATCTAACTTAATTTGCTTCAAGAGCTACTATCTAATATTCCACTCTCTTAAAAGCTCTGGGCTGTGAGAAATACAGAAAAAAACAAGATTTTTTTTGTCAATCTACTCCCAGTCCACCAGCAAAACTTGGCCAGAAAGTCTGTTAGAAATCAGCAAAGTTTCACCAATGGATTGAAAGCTGCTCCCACTAAGTTCAATGTTACACCTGGCTGAAGGGCAAATTGAACAACTTTGATTTGTGATCCAAGAATGGTTTTTAAGTTATTTACTGAAAGCATTTTTTTTGCTTATCATACATTTTAATTTCTGGCAGTGTCTGAAACAAACACATTCACTGCAACCTCATTCCAGATAGAACCTGATATTAAAAGAGTTAAACCCCTTCCTGCTTCAGTAAGAGCTTTTTCAGACATTCCAAACAATTCATGAAGCAGTTTAATTACCCACAAGATTACTTTGCTCATGATATGTATTTTAAGATTACAGTGCCTCTTGATCTTATCAGAGTTACACAAAGGAAGTCACTGAGCATAACACCTAGTGATAAAGGTTTCAGAAATTCTGATATTTGAAATATTGTGAGCAGCTTCAAAGCACAAAAAGGCAGCAATCTTAGGTTTTAGGAATGGATTCATTTTGGAGATTAATATGCCATAGGTATGGCGATGCTAGATTATACTATATGAGCATATGGATTAAGAACATGGTATGTCAATAAGTGGCATCTTCCTATATGTTCTTTCTTCATCTTTTCTTATTCTCTCAGAATCTCTAAGGCTGGCCTTCAATGCCTGTCCATACATACACTTTGAAAATAACGGAGGGGCAGCAGAAGAATCCTTCCCAACTCTATACATCTCGGTTATTTGTTTGACCATTTCAGAGGGCAGTTAAGTGCCAATCTTGTTGGCAAGGATGTCATATTTACTTCCCTAGACTACTTGCGAGACTATTAACTCAGCGACCCAGCTAATGGATCTGGGGGCCCAGGGCCAAATCCTGTCATGGTAGACGGTGGAATTTGAATTCAAATTTTAAAAATCTGGAATTAAGAGTCTAATTTTGATCGTGAAGCCATTTTTGGCTATCAGATGGACCTATTTGGTACATTAATGGTTTTTAGGGAAGGAAACTGCTGTCTTACCTGGTTTGGCCTACATCTGACTCCAGAACTACGGCAATATGATTGACTCTCTGGGCAATAACTGCTGTCCAGTCCAGTTATGGCCACATCCCTAGAGTGAATGAATAAAAAACAGATTGACAATCTGATAGCCTCAAGAACACTTTTACTGATAGTAGAAGCTCGAATCTAAAATCGTTCTGGATTCTCGGCCGAGAATAGTAGCCAGCGCGCCACTATTACATTATTTTGATGTTATGAATTGATTGCATTAGATTGGTTAATTAAACATTTGACCAACAAAATTGATCCAAGTCTTCTGGTCTCCAGTTAACCAGAAACCAGATAAATAACCCACAATGCATGAATGGACCTCGTGGCAATTACCTGGGAGGTTTGACACAATTAGGAGAAAATAAGGACTGCAGATGCTGGAGATCAGAGTCGAGAGTGTGTGCTGGAAAAGCACAGCAGGTTAGGCAGCATCTGAGATGCAGGAGAATTGACGTTTCGAGTGTAAACCCTTCATCAGGAATGAGGATACAATGTGAAGTTATACCTAGAAGCTAGGTAAATAGTTGTGATCATTGAATATCTTAGTCATGCTAGGTTCAACCATCTTCAGTTGTTTCATCACTGACTTTCCCTCCATCACAAAATATGAAGTAGGTATGTTCAGTGATCATTGCATAATCATAGAATCCTTACAGTGTGGAAGCAGGCCATTCATTCTATCAAGTCCACACCGTCCCTCCGAACAGCATCCCACCCACTGTCCCTATCACCCTGCATTTCCCATGGTTAATCCACCTAACCTCACACATCTCTGGACACTATGTGTAATTTAGCATGGCCAATCCACCTAACCTGCCTTTGGGCTGTAGGAGGAAACTGGAGCAACCAGAGGAAACACACACACACACGGGGAGAATGTGCAAATTCCACATAGACAGCCGCCCGAGGCTGGAATCAAACCCAGGTCCCTGGTGTTGTGAGGCATCAGTGCTAACTACTGAGTGATCGTACTGCCAATAATCATTGCCATCAGATGCCAAGAAATGAGAGTACCTAACCCCTTCTCCTTGGCATTTAGTGTGGTATTACCATTGCTGAGTCTCCTGCCATCAACATCCTTGGTGGTTACCAATGACCAGGAACTGACTTGGACCAGCCATATAAATACTATGACAGCAGCTCAGAGGCTAGGAATTCTAGAGCGTGCAATGTGTGTCTTGCTTTCCCAAAGCCTGTCCATCTACAAGCCATTAGTCAGACATGTAATGGAATATCCTCCATTTATCGGTATGAATCTAACAACACTATCATTCAGGACAAAGCAGCCCTCAATATTGGCATTCCATCCCTCACCTTCAACATTCAGTCCTTCCACCACCGATTCACACTGGCAGCAGTGTTTACCATCTACAAGATATACTGCAGCAACTCACTACTGTTCCCTCAACACACACCTTAAAGACCCTGCACCCACCATGACCTAAAAGACAAGGGCTGCAAAAGCATAAGAGCATTAGTAATTTCCAGTCTCTCCTCTCCAAGCCACATCTGGAACAATATCACTATTTGTCTATGATCATTGGCTCAAAATCCTGACACTTCATTCCTGACAGTGCTGTAGGTGTACCTGCACCTCGATGTACTGCAACAGTTCAAAGTGGCAGCTCAGCACTTTCTCAAGGACAGTTAAGGATTGGCAATGAATGCTGGCCTACCCACATATCAGAACTCACATCCTGTGAATGAATATCTAAAAGATTGCCAAGTGGAATCTTTCTCTGTGCTTGATGGATTTCATTGCTGAGTGTAAAATGAATCTCAGACAAGACCCTGCTGCAGTATTTATCTTTGATAAAGATTAGTTCCTCCTTTTCGGCTATTTAAGAAGATATTTGACTTGTTTGTACAAGAGAGTAAATACATGGAACAGACTAAAACAGTGGCTCATTCTTATTTCTTTCATGGTGCACTACACTTGTCACTTTTCTGCCCTGAAAGTGAAGTGCATGTGCCCTAATTGCCTCCCTTTGGAAAGCAAATAGCTCCGATGCTTATTTTGGTCGTAAACATACAATTGTGGAATGCAACAAGACATTAATTAGAGGTAATGTTGCTGAATGTGCTTGGATAAAACATCAAAATAATATTTTTCTTTGTATGTGGCATTCCTACAAGCCACCACCTCCCAAAAACCTCTCTCGTTCAAGCACTGGTATGAAAAACTTGCTTTAATTAGTGCAATTGCTTTCATTGGACGTGATGGGAATTACTCTTCTGGTACCACTGCAGGGCTGACAGCCAATTTTCTATGACTTGCAGTGAGGCTAAATATCACCTTACTCTATGCCTTTGGGCTGTTTGTTTGCACAGATGCTGTAAATCTTATGTTTGGGGTGGGGGGGTTGGGGAAGTTAGAGTAGAGGGGCCTACTCTAATGGTAATTTGTGGGTTTTTTCCAAGTTTAATGCTTACAAAGAGGTTATACAATTTTTCAGCCACTGCAATATTGCATTTTTACATGGTAAATAGTCCAGCCCTCCATCTTTTATAATCCAATAAATACTGAAACATATTATTTTGCTTCAATGGACTGGAGTATGAGATTTTTTTCATCTCACCTGTTGATTGCAAATGCACTTTAGAGCTTTTCCAAATGGAAAGAATGAATTCAAGAGCCAATCAAATATATATCTATATTTATAATTGAATTGACACTTTCAAGAGTAATATGTCTTCCTCCAAACACATTGTACAATCTGACATATGATTTGCTTAAATTGTTTCATTTCTGCTTGGGAATAGGGCTGAAATAATTGGTAAGCCATAGCCTCATCAAGCCCTCAGTTGAAATCAGAAGTCACAGAATTGTGTGTAAACTCAAACAAATCTAGATTGGCTCCAACTGGACATTGCTGACCTCAGTTGGATTGGGAAGATTGAGGGACATTGGACCCTCCCTGAACAGGATAATTCATTCTGTAGACATTAATTAAAGATGTGGGTGTGTGAGTATGTGTCTCTGGGTTTGGGTGCTTGTATATGCATATATGGTGTCTTCATGCTGGTTGTGTTTATAAGTATCTCTGTATGCATGGGTGGGAGATATGAAAGTAGCCATGTGTATGATCATGGGTGTGAGAATAGTTTATGTGGAGCCAGTGTCTGTATGTGGATGTGTTTGAAAGTGTCTGTGCTTGTAAACATCCTTGTTAATGTGAGATGTTTATATTGTTTTTTGTGTCTGTGTTTGTGAAAGTGCCAGTGTTGGACAGGGGTGCGCACAGTCAGAAGTCACATGACACCAGGTTATAGTCAAACAGCTTATTTGAAATCACAAGCTTTCAGAGTACTACTCATTCGACAGCTGATGAAGGAGCGGTGCTCCGAAAGCTTGTGATTTCAAATAAACCTGTTGGACTATAACCTGGTGTCATGTAACTTCTGACTGTGTTTATGGAAATTGTTTATACTTGGTTGTGTTTTTATAGAGGGGGTGTGTGTGAGTGTGTGTGTGTGCGTGTGTATACATATGCATATAGTTGGGGGAATTGTGTTTGGGTCTGTTTGTATTCTTGTACACACACATAGGTGTCTTGTGGGGGTGCAAGTACACATAGGGTAAGAGGAGTGCACATGAGTGTGTTGTAGAGATATGAGCACATAAGATTGAGAGTGCACGCAAAATTGAAAAGGCTCAGTTGATAGAAAGTAATCCACCTAAAGATGGGTTCGGAGCAAGGGGAGACCTATAATCCGGCTGTAAGATATGGGATGAACCTTCCACTAATTTCTTGCCTGGCTCTGGTTAGGTCTGAGGGGGACACATTCAAGATCAACCATACTTCCCAGAAGCCAATTGAGGCCCTTAAAGACCTCTTCTTGAAAGATGAAGGGCAAATCACACCTTCTCTACCTTCTCCGCCCAATGGATGCACAACACAGTGGGAAGGGAGGGAATCCAGGGAAAGAGAGAGAGAGTCTTCCCTGGGCCTTACAATGACCCACTCTACCTCAGTTGCCAAAGCCTTCCTGTTGGGGTTGGGGTAAACCTGTCTTGGGCTTTGTCACTGATTCTCTGCCAAAGCAGAGTACCTGTTGTAGCCACCATTTCTGGTGGTGTAGCTGCCACTGGAAACCTTCCAGGAAGAGAGGCAAGTGCCCAATTGAGGTTGAATCCCATTGGTCCTCCTGAAAATGGCTGTGGTGGAGTAGCCACCATTTTGTAGTTAGTGGACAGGTCCATGCTGCCACCCTTAAATTCCGTGTAATGTGCCAGACAATTGTCAGCAGTTTTCAAATGAAGATAGAAGAACTTGACAATGAGGTTGGTTGATTGCCATCCTGTGATTTTTGCAACTGGGTTAGAGTCTTTAATGCATCTTTTCTTTCTGTTTTTTATTCAGAATGTATGTCATGCTCAAAAACTTAAATCTTCAGCCACATTCCAGAGCGTCAGTACCACTTCTATTATGTTCACATTATTACTGAAGGATTTTCAATGTATAATTTACAATGGACTGAAGGAAAATTTCCTGCCAACTATTATAGGTATCCTTTTTAATAGAATTAATTCAGCAATAAAATTATATTTATTGAATTTATTTTCCTGAATTTCTTCCTTTATATTTTACCTAATTTTATAAGAAAATCTGAAACTAATAAAATCTCTATCTTTCGAGTACAATCTATGACTTCTATAATTTTCAGTCTACCAGCACATGAAAGATGATCATTAATTACATTACAGAATTAAACCATTACCATAAGCATCTTAATGTGAATTCTTGATAAATAGATATAAAATTGTGACTCACCCAATAGCTCACTGAGCTGACTCCATGCATTTATCACATGTAACTGCCTTCCAATTATTAACATGAATGAACAATTCAGATCCAGTTTTTTTATTGACACAAAAGACTTTGAGATGCCACCATACAAACATCTATACATGTACACAGACAAACACATTCACTAGAACCATGTTATATATACACCATATATAAACATACTTACATTTGGAGACATACAGATATATACCATAGACATGTTTGCAACACAGCATTATATGCACAAACACATAAATGTGCACATGCATATCAATATGATTTTAAAAATTTTCTAATTCTATATAATTTCTTGAAATAAAATGATCTTGGTCAAATATGTGAAGAAAATTGATAAAGTGACTATGATACATATAATGGTAAAGAAATAATGAAAATACAGATGTATCATTTATTTAAATATCATCTTTCTGAGTGTTATATGCACATATTGTGCTTATTTCCTCCAATTATGAGTATCATAAAATAAAGAATTAAGGCATCAAAAATAAATTGGAAAAATAAAAAGAAATTGAAGAGAAAAATAGAAGAAATAAGGAAGACAAGGAGGAAGGTAGGCAGATTCTGAGATCAGCCCGTAAAATACAGTCAATTTCTGATTATTACAGGGTTCTTTTGTGCAAGAAAGACTAGAAATTATTTCAGGAATATTCCCAATTTAATAGGGATTGATTCTGATAGTTTAATCTTGACCGCATATGCAGTTATTCAGAACAGGTTTCAGTTCACCAACTGCCACATACTGAATTTCCAGAATTTTCCACTCTTCACAGCAGCAGGTTATAGCCATTTGGAAACGTTTTGTTGCAAAGGTAGTTTACTTTTTGCAATATGACAATAAACAAATAATGGAACAGTGAAAGGCAAAGAATCATGTGAATAGTTATTATTTAGGGAGAATACAAATAATTGAGGGAATTATTAGAATGGGAACTCCTGTGGGCTGCAAATTTCCTGCACTGGTACTCCACTGTACGTATTACCTGAGCACTAGCTTCATCACAAAAGAAACAGTGTTAAGGATATGTGTGTGTGAGAGAGAGAGAAAGCATGAGAAGTGTCAAAAACAAAGTAAATTTCATTCATGTAGCACCTTTTCCACTCCATGGAGAAAGCAAAATATCTTACAACTAATGAATTATTTTTCAAGTATTTTGCTGTGAATTTGCAAAAGTTTGATATTCATTCGAAAGACCTGTTTAGTTCATTTTCACGGTTTTTCTGGACCGTAATCTGTTTTGGTCATTGAAGCTCAGAAATAACCCTTCGGGCTCCTGAGACAATGAAGAAAGATTTTGCTTTATAAAACTACCAATTCGAAAGAAGGGAATTTTCTGTTCAGTGGATTACAATAATTTTGGAAGTTGCACTTTTGCAGAACTGACTGATGAGAGGCGGCAAGGTTGGCCATCATGATAGAGGATGACACAACCGAACAATTCCCAATGATTGATTTTTCCTGTGTTGTTTAGATTCGCCTCAGCTTGCAAATCAGTCACATTTTAGTTACCTTCATTTATTGTCTCTGAAAAGCAACCCCCTCGTCTTTGCTGAATACTTTAAGTGAGAGAGACTTGTGGAAACTAGTGCTGTGATATTTGTTGGAACTGTTCCAAACTAAAGTATGTGTATTTTAAGTCTCAATTAATTACATTGGCCAACGTTCTCTGGCACAAACATGCTATGTCTTGTCTAGTCTTTGCAGTCCTCTTGCACTTTTGCTGTCCAAGCAGCAACTTTGACAAACATTCCCGTTCCTGCCTCACGTCGAAGTCTGTGATTAGATTGTGCTATTATCAGATGCAGAAGGTGGAATGCATTCATATGACATTGCTCTAGATGATAATCTAATGACAATCAACAGTATATGACAAGTCATTCTTTCTATATGAAATGCCAAATCATCGACAGAGAAATAATGTTAGAAATTGCAGGGATAATGTTGGCTTTGGTCAAGAATGTAACGTTGGTGACATCATGTTTGATGAGATAAAAACAATGACTGCAGATGCTGGAAACCAGATTCTGGATTAGTGGTGCTGGAAGAGCACAGCAGTTCAGGCAGCACCCAAGGAGCTTCGAAATCAACGTTTCGGGCAAAAGCCCTTCATCAGGAATGCCCATTAACTTTTTCTAATACTGAAATGAAAATTTGTAACATGCAGTTCAATCAATATTGCCCATTTCAAATCATTGGCCAAAGTTCAAATGACCCCCTAGCAGTTTTCCTGAATTAGTTCAGACATGTTAGATGACCCTGAGGATAATAATTTTGATGTTATCACCATTGACTTCATAAAATGTCATTGCAGAATTTGAATGCCTTGAATCCCCTGATTGTGTAACAGGAATAGTGAACTCACACCCCACCTAGTGAGAAACTGAGTGGATTGAAGTGTCCACTTATTTTAGACTCATCAACGTCAATGGAAATTAAAAAGCAATTCTGGTGTTCTGGTGTTTAATATATCTGATCCTGACATTTGCATATTGGACTTGTTACGTCAGAATTACCATTCATCCCAAACACCCTAGAAACATTACAATAAGAGATCATGGTAATTTCCAATTAACTCTGAGAGAACAGCATGTTCAATTATTTTGTAATTGATTCCTTGAGGACAATATCTATCGTGACTTTAGCGTCTTACTTGCTCTTTCAACTAGATGGGGTAGGCATTAACTCCAGTTTAAAACTGTGATAAATATCTTGTGACTGTGGATCTCTGTTGCTACGTTATTACCAACATCATATAAAATAGCTTGAAATTAATCCATGACAGAAACTTTTCTGGGAAGATTAAATTGGCACCCCTTGTCTGTATTTGAAGGAGTTGTTTCAGATTTCTGCTGAACATGTATTTTCATTGTCATGTTTATCTTTTAACCTATTTGATGAAAAGTGGTATTGGGCATTTGCACTGAAAAAAATCAGAGTTTTATTTAGGATTAAAAAAACTTGCTAGAATATTCAGTATGTCAGGTAGCATATATGGAGAGAAACAGAGTTAACATTTTACATTATTTACCCTTCATCAGAGCTGAAGAGGAATAATAGTAATGATTGACAATTAACTGCTAAGATTTGTTTAAATCATCATTAATTGGTGCATTCACCATGGCAATATCTCAACCAATAAGGGTCCACAAGCCAATTAATTAGCACTCTTCTCTCATATCATATAGATGTTGGTTTTCCCCTTAATTTGGTATTCTTGTAAATTATCCTGATGAGTGCAAGATGGAAAACTTTAATAAAATTTGCCTTTTATCAGCAACTTTCAAATTCTGCAGCACCATACAACTATTGCTTCCATTTCTGTTTCTCTTTAGTTCTGTTAAAAGGTCATCAGCTTGATGTGCTGTTTCTCTCCACAGATGCTATGCAACCAACTGAACTTGTTCACCTTATTTATTCCTATTTCAGATTGTCAGCATTCACAATTTTTTGTTTTTTGAACAAAAGATTCATTTAGTGTTTCCTATCAAGAGAATAACAATGGATTTACTTTATAGATTGATTTGGTTATCCTCATAGCTGAATGAGAGTTGATTGAGACACTGTCTTGATTCTTTAATAGATCTGGTAGAGGACACTTTTTATATTTTGACGAAATGTGAGACTTCACCACTGTGAATGGGGAGCATGTAATTACAGAAACCATGATGATGGGCAAGGATAATTACAATTATGAGTGGTTTGAATTACATTTGACAAAGTCTCAGGATCGAAAACTTATTGAAAGTCCAAACACTGTCCGCTGACAGAAATCATGCCTGAAAATGCATCACTACAATTCTCCTTGTCAATAGCCTTTGGGCTAATGACATATTCAAAATCAAAACTATTAAAACTGCCTCTTGCTAATTATATCAGAAATTAGCATTAAAACATAAAGATTGGGAATCAGTGAGGAATAGTCGTGAAACTTGTGAGGGTGTCCTCTCACTATTTTAGATTCATGTCCAGAACTCTGTCAGGACTCTTTCTATTCTCTCCTACCACAGTGACAAGTTCATGTGGCATACTTTCCCAAAGGTACATTCTTTTGGAGTTCATATGAATAACAGCAGAGCAGTCTGCATGCTTAAAATTGGAGTAAATAAGCTTTGTTCAGTTTGATCATCTTTCCTGTGCTATTTATCCCACTGATAAGCTCTGTTCATCTATGACCCTGTAGCTGAAAATGGCTAAGTCCCTCATTGTAGTACCAATGACATTACTGAAGAGGTGTACAGGAATGCATGTCATCTATTCTTTCTTCACTCTTCAAGGAAGTAGTTTCTCAAATAATTCGAGAAAGGAACTCACCATGTGGAGATTCATCAAGTCTGACTTACAGTATGTCTGAGCACTGAAATGTTGTATGATAAGGCCACCAATTTCTGTCTTACTTGATATAAGGTTGCTATTATGAAGCCCAGAGGGTTCATTCATGCTTCAACAATGGCTTACTTGTTCTCCTTGAGACGTTTCTGCTTTATACAAGAAAACTGCTCAGTGCATTTGGTGTCACTAACTGCTAACTTGTCTCTCATAATTTATTTGACACTTGTAGGAAGCAAAGGAGCAGCTTCACTCTAATCATAAAACATTAACAGAACTCTCAAGTGGTTACCCTAGGGCTAGCAGATCATTAAGTGGGGAAGATGGATCTAGTGTGGGTCAGACTGAGTCTGCACGATGGTATCCTGTTGTCCTCTTAATGATGATCAATGATGCTCTTCTATTTTCACGTGCCTTCATTAATAAAATGGTATTTTGTGTTGTGTCAATAAGGTGTACTAATTCTAATGTCAAAGAACAAGTATTTGTTCCAATGTATAATTTCAGTTTTGTTTTGCTTCACATTTTTAACTCATTCTTCTGCTTCTTCTCCCATAGTCGTGTCTGGTTTTTTTCTCTCAGATGTTCGGCACTGAAGCTGAAGAAGTGGCATCATTTATCAGATGCAGATCATGACAGGAGACAGAAACACAGTCACTCAGTATAGGGGTGCCTAGAACCAGTAACCAGTGAGATAAGCTGATGTGTCTGTCAAGGGCCAGGCTAATGCCTTTAGGTAATGTGGAAATTTGAAAAGAATTCCTGAAACACTCATTGTAACTGGTCTCTGTCAGATTAATAAAAATGTGTTTCCTTTTAAATTATAATTACAACTTACGATAATTTTATTATAATAATGTGTTGCCTAGGGTGCAACATCTGTCCAAATTACTGCACTAATGATGCCAAACCTCTCTCTGAAATTCAATACACTGTACGCTGGGATCCCCAGTCTGCTCATCTGCTTTTTTAGTGTCACGACCCTTATATGTGCTGCTGTGCATTTTCCAAGAGACAAGAGTTGGTTGGTTTTCTCCTTCTTTCCCTTATTGCAAGCATTTCGTCACCAGCTCTGCTTCTTACTCCAAGTTGTATCTAACAAAATACCAACGGAAGAAAATGCACTGCATTAAATTACAACTGTGCACTTGAAGGTATCCAAGAAATTACTGCTGGGGGCATCGGCAAACAATTACTTGGAAGTCTTTGTCTGCTTTTAAAGCAGGCTTTAAGGATAAACGCAGGTTATAACGCAGGTTTTAAGGATAAGTGAATAGGCAATTTCTATTGCAATAATGAACGGAGGATTCTGTTCAAGGCTCACTCAGCAATAATGCCAGCTGTAATTTCTAACCTGCAAACAAACAGCAGCAACTTTATCTGAAGCATTCGGAAAGAAATGGTGAAGTGATGTTTGTCATAGCTTCATATCGTATCTGACTTTAATAAAAACAAGTCTCAACTGTTTACTAAATTAAACAAAATTAAGTACACGGAAATATGCCATAAGATTTGAATGGAATGATGTATGTTCATCTCTATCTCCTAGCCCTGAGGGTGTAGTGCCTTCTTGGGAGGTATGGAGCTTGTTTCCTTCATAAAATGTAAAGGTATATTTTTCAGTTTCAATGTTCTAGTCCAAAAAAAATCCATGACTATGGTACCTTAAAGAACAGCACTGGCATCTGCACAAAGGAATCCTCTAGTCTGGTTATGCTATTAGCTGTTTTATTAGATACGAATTTCATTGAGAAATTCCAGGACTTTCCCAGTCCAGTATTTATCTGTACTTCCAGACTTCAGCTAATCTTTCTCTTTCTTTTCTTTCCCTTTTTTTATGTTGTAAAAAAATATATATTTTTCGTATAGATCTTCAATATGGAATGAGTTAGTCAAGTTGGTAACATCCATTTACAAATTGAGGGGTGATATATTTAAGACAGATGTCAGAGGCAGGTTCTTTTCGCAGAGACTAGTAAGGGTGTGGAATGCCCTACCTGCTAACGTAGTCAACTTAGCCACATTAGGGAGATTTAAACAATCCTTAGATAAGCATACGGTTGATTTTGGGATAGTGTAGGGGGTGAGCTGAGAATAGTTCACAGGTCGGCGCAACATCGAGGGCCGAAGGGCCTGTTCTGCACTGTATTGTTCTATGTTCTATGTTCTAATGCTAGCCTGTGCCTGGTAGTTAAATTTTTTTTATCAGTAAGAAAAGTGTCCTTTTATCTCAGTGTATGCATCTCATTCCTTATGAAATTTGTCGACAACTGAAATAAAACTATCAATCCTATGAATGGAAACTGGATTGAAATAGAACATAGAACAGTACAATGCAGCAGGTCCTTTGGCCCTTGATGTTGCCCCAACTTTTTATCTGAGTTTAAGATCCAACTAACCTACATACGCTTCATTTTACTATCATCCATGTGCCTATCCAAGAGTCGCTTAAATGTCCCTAATGTATCTGACTCTTCTACCACTGCTGGCAATGCATTCCACACACCCATCATTCTGTGTAAAGAACTTACCTCATTTCCCCTAAATCTTTCTCCAATCATCTTAAAATAATGCCTTTCATGTTAGCCATTTCCGCCATGGGAAAAAGTCTCTGACTATTCACTCTATCTATGCCTGTCATCATCTCGTACACACCTATCAAGTTGCCTCTCACCCTTCTGTGCTCCAGTGAGAAAAACCGTAGCTCCCTCAAACTTTCTTCGTAAGACATGCCCTCCAGTCCAGGCAGCATCCTAGTAAATTACCTTTGCATCCTGTCTAAAGCTTCCACATCCTTCCTATAATGAGGTGACAAGAATTGAACACAATATTCCAAGTGTGGCCTAACCACGGCTCTGGAGAGCTGCAGCAAAATCTCACGGCACTTAAACTCAATCCTCCTGCTCATGAAAGCCAACAAATCTTTGCCTTCTTAACAACCCTGTTAAATTAGGTACTAACTTTGAGGGATCTATGGACATGGAACCCTATATCCCTCTGTTCCTCCACATTGCCAAGAATCATACCTTTAACCTTGGATTGTGCATTCAGGTTTGACCTTCCAAAATGAATCATTTCACATTTTTCCAGGTTGAACTCATCTGCCACTTTTCAGCCCAGTTCTGCATCATGGCAATGTCCTGTTGCAAACTACAACAGTCCTCCACACTATTGACCACTCCATCAACCTTCACGTCATCATCAAACTTACTAACCCACCCTTCTACTTCCCCATTCAAGTCATTTATAATAATCACAAAGAGCAGAGGTCCCAGAACAAACTACTGGTCACCAAGCTCCAGGCTGAATACATTCCAATGATTACACTGTTTGAAACTATATTATAAAATATCTCTTAAGGCTGTCACTAATATCTCTTAAGGCTGCCTACCTGTTGAATTCTCAGACATCAGTATCAACTGGGAATTTTCAATAACTTTCTGAAAAAGTTGGATCAAGCCCAATGTGTTTATTTTGTATACAGAACTTGTCATCTGTAGTTAGGAAATTCAGCTATCTCTTTCTTTGTGAGCTTCCTTTCATCTAACATTTGTACTGCATTTTTTATTACTTCAGAATGTCCCAACCAATGAACTATGTTTTAGCCATTGCTGTAACATAGGAAAGAGAGCTTCCACACTGTATACAGAAAGATCCTACAAGCATCAATGTGATAAATGGGTAAATAACAATTTTTCTGATGGTGGTTGATGGATAAATTTTGATATGGATACTTGAAGAAATTTCTTCTCATTAAACAGGACTGTGGGACTTATTCATACATTGTGGAGGGCAGAAAGAGTCTTGGTTTATTGCCTTATCTAAAATCAGCATTCCCCAGATTCTGATACTGAGGCACTCGATAATAGTCAGTGGACACCAGGGACTCGCTTTTAGTGCTAATTGATCCGTTAAGCCAGCCACACAGATAGCAAAAGGGGCAGATGGTGGAGAAATGTTATTATTACCGGATGAATATTCCAGATTGCCAGATTAAGGTTCTGAGGATTCAGATCCATCATGACACTCGCGTGCTGTTCCAGTCGCCCTGCTATAGAAAGAATATCATTAAGCTGGAAAGAGTGGTGGACAGGTTTACTAGGATACCACCTGGACTGGAAGGCTTGAATTATAAGGAGAGGCTGATAAGGCTGGGACTTCTTTTCCTTGGAGCGTAGGAAACTGAAGGAGACTGAATATATGCAGGTATATAACATCATTAAAGGCATGGATAAAGCAGATAGCCAACAGCTTTTCCCCATGCCAGGGAGTCTAAAACCAGTGGGCATAGGTCTAAGGTGAGAGGGGACAGATTTAAAAGGGTTCAGAGGTGCAATGTTTATTCACACAGAGGGTGGTGTGTGTCTGGAACAAGTGGCCAGAGATAATGGTGAAGGCGAGTATAATTTTGTCACTTAAGAACCATTTGGACAGGTATATGGATGGGATAGGTATGGAAGGGTATGCAACAAACACAGACAAATGGGACTCGATTAATTGTGAAAACTGGATTGCATGGTCAAATTAGGTTGCAGGGCTTGTTTCCATGCTGTAAACTTCTACGATTTTATGACAGGTGCTGAAATGTGACCTCATGAAAAGAAATCTGGAATAATATTCTAGTCGAATGTAACCACTGCCATTTGTCAGAAAGACTTATGTGGTCACTAATGTCTTTCAGGAAGAAAATCTATCATCCTTACCTGATCTGGCCTGTGTGACTCCAGACTCACAGCAATACAGTTGACTCTTAACTGCCCTCTGGGCAATTAGAGATAGACAACAGGATATCGAAGGATTTGATTTTGGTGAGGTCCTTGTGTAAGCCATTGTAGAAGATTGTCACCTGCACCACAGCATTGATTGCAAATGCTGCATGTGAACTACAATGGTTTGAAACTTGTCATCTTGGGGATCACACCAAAGCAAACAACAGCTAATTCATATACTTCCTATATGATTAGAAGTTTGTTGTTTCTGTATCCTCATTATTCTGTTCCTGAACCTGATCGAACCTGAGCTTCACTTAACAATAGACACTGGAAGATAGAAATTGACTTTGGTGGATGCATAAGGTTAGCGCTAAAGGGCTGACATTTACTGTACTATCTGCTTGTTTTCTATTTCCATTCACATCAACAAGGTGCATTGTACCTCCCTACCAAGTGTCATCATCAAACTACCTGGTATTTTCACACTGATCCTGCCAGTGATTCATGTGAGTCCAATTTTAACATTCCCATTTGCATAGGGTCACTATTGTGTATACATCTTGCCAACTTCCGCTCAACATACTGCTGTGTGACAATGGCCAAGTTAGATCTTATGGAGTTTGGAACAGCCTTTCAAATCTGCCAATGGCGTCTGAGACATAAATCCAAACCGTAACTTCTGGACTCTTCTTCAGCTTGACCATGAGGAGAGTGTCGGCAGAGTAGCCAATACCAACTCTGAGAGTTGAATCCTAAAATGTCAGTTGCAGTCCTATGTATGTCAACTTGCATACATTTCTTCTTCCAGAAGGTGCACAAAGAGAGCTCTGTGCTCAGCAGCCTGAAGGAAGAAGATGGCTCAATAATGTCATCTCAGGCTGACTTCATGAGGATCAGCAAATCCTTCTGTACCAGCCTGTATGACTCGAAGTCAACCGAAAGTGCGGCCTCCCAGTCGTTCCTGTCCTCTATCACGGTGGTTTTAGATGACAGAACACAGGAGAAGCTGGACCAGACGCTATTTCTGGACGAGCTGACTAAGGCCCAAGTCCTTCGAAAAGAATAAAACTCGCGGAAGCGAGGCTTACCGGTCGAGCTCTATTCTGCTCTGTGGGACTTGATTGGCCAGGACCTGCTGGAGGTGTATGTCAGTATGCTTCTGGCAGGAACCATGAGGGAATCCATGAGGAAAGGCATCATCACCCTCATCTACAAGCGGAAGGGGGAGAGGGAGGAAATCAGAAATTGGAGACCAATCTCTCTATTGAATACAAAATTTTGTCAAAGGTTATCGCCAACCGGGTCAGGTCTGCTCTCGGATTGGTGATTCACCCTGACCAAACCTGTGCTGTACTGGGCAAGAAGATCTCTGAGAGTCTCGCACTCCTCAAGGATATGATCGTCTACGTGCAGGACAGAGGGTTGGACACCTGCCTTATCAGCCTGGATTAGGAGAAAGCTTTTGACAGGATATCACATAGGTATATGAGAGATGTTCTCTCCAAAATGGGCTTTGGGGAGGGAATCTGCAATTGGATCAGACTGCTCTACACCAACATTGTCAGTGCAGTCTCAATCAATGGGTGGGAATCAGATAGCTTCCCAGTCAGAGCTATAGTCAGGCAGGGCTGCCCTCTCTCTCCTGCCTTGTTTGTGTGCTGCATAGAGCCATTTGGCGAGTCCATCAGGAAAGATGCGAGCCTGGGAGGGGTGACTATTCCTGGCAGCGGGTGCCTACAAGTTAAGGCCTCCCTGTACATGGATGACGTCACCGTTCTCTGCTCGGATCAGCTGTCCGTGCGCAGACTCATGTGCATATGTGACCAGTTCAAACAGGCCTCAGGGGCCAAGGTAAACCGAGGCAAAAGCGAGGCCATGCTCTTTGGGAACTGGGCCAACCAATCCTCGATCCCCTTCACCGTCAGGTCCGACCACCTGAAGGTGCTGGGTATTTGGTATGGGGGGTGAGGGGGGTGGCTGGGACAGTTGCCAAGTCTTGGGAGGAACTTATCAGCAAAGTGAGGCAGAAACTGGGCAGATGGAAGCTACGGTCACTCTCCATCGTGGGAAAAAACCTGGTCATCAGGTGTGAGGCACTGTCATTGCTGTTATACATGGCACAGGTCTGGCCTATTCCCAGAACCTGTGCCGCTGCAGTCATCTGGGCCATCTTCCATTTTATATGGAGATCAAAGATGGATCGGGTCCAAAGGGACTCGATGTATAAAGATCTGGGCAATGGAGAAAAAACACACCCATTGCCACCCTCACCCTGATGGCCACCTTTGTGTGTGGCTGCATCAAGCTGTGCATGGATCCCCAGTATGCAAACACCAAGTGTCACTACGTACTGAGGTTCTACCTGTCCCCGGTGTTGCGAAGGATGGGCCTGGCCTTGCTGCCGCGGAACGCTCCAAGTAGTTGGACCGTTCCGTATCACCTGTCCTTCGTGGAGAAATTTATGAAGAAAAACACCATTGACAACAAGTCCATCAGGAAGTGGTCAGCACGTAGTGTCTTTGAGACCCTTCGGGAAAAGGAGAGGGCGGATCCTATTTGAGCGGTTCCCTGAGCAGACTGTCAAAGTCATTTGGCAGAATGCTTCATCGCCAGAACTTTCCAACAAGCACCAGGACATGGCTTGGCTGGTGGTGAGAAGGGCTCTGCCTGTGAGATCCTTTATGCACGCCCGGACTCTCAGTCGCACCGCACGCTGCCCTCGAAATGGCTGTGGGGGGGATGAGACTGTCACACAGCTCCTTCTGGAATGTGCCTATGCAGAAGAAGTCTGGAGAGGAATGCAGTGGTGTTTGTCGAGGTTCATCCCGATCAGCTCCGTGATGCGGGACTCCGTGCTCTACGGCCTGATCCCCCCGGGACGCACACCGAGACGAACATCAACTGTGCCTGGAGGATCATCAACTCAGTGAAAGACACTCTTTGGGCGGTCCGAAACTTGCTGATCTTCCAGCTGAAGGAGTTGACCCCGACTGAGTGTTGCAGACTGGCACATTCCAAGGTCCAGGACTATGTGTTGAGGGACGTGCTGAAGTTTGGGGCAGCTGCCGCCAAGGCGCGGTGGGGAAAGACCACCTTGTAACAATTGCCTGCCTAAGAAAAACAGGGGGCCCACTCAGTCATTTGGGCTCCACTGTGCCTCAGCAGATGAGCTGGATAGTAAATGTACAGACTTGTATATAGGAAAAATAAATTTCGATGTCTGTATGTAAAGCAATGTAATGTCTGCACAAGAATGGTATGACCAATTGTATAGAGATCCAAATAATTTTATGAATAAAGTATATTTTTGAAATAAAACAAAATTTATACACACTGAGACGAACATCAACTGTGCCTGGAGGATCATCAACTCAGTGAAAGATGCTCTTTGGTCTGCCTGAAACCTGTTGGTCTTCCAGCTGAAAGAGGTGGCCCCGATTGAGTGTTGCAGAAAGGCACATTCCAAGGTCCAGGACTACGTGCTGAGGGACGCGCTGAAGCTTGGGGCAGCTGCTGCCAAGGCACGATGGGGAAAGACCACCGTGTAAGGTCTGCCTGCCGAAGAAGGACATGGGGGCCCACTCAGTAATTGGGCTCCACTGATGCCTCAGCTAAACACCTGGATAGTTAACATACAGACTAGTTAACATACAAATGATTCAGTCTCATCTCTGTATGTAAAGAAATGCAATGTATACATAAGAATGGCATCAGCGATTGTACAGATATCAAAATATTTTTATGAATTAAGTATATTTTTGAAATTTTTAAAAAAATTAAAGGTCTCCTGACTTAGACAGATGCTCTGGCACTTAATGGTTTGTGGAGTCAGGGTCATTATTGCTGCCCCTTTTCAAGCAAGGAGTATAACCAGCAGTCAATTCATTAACCCTTGCCCACTATCCAGTTCCCTATTCCCATTGTAATGCTCCATATTTTCTTCCTTCATTACTTCGACACTTGATAGTGTCACGGTAATTCTTTTCTGAGTGCTCTGTTTATTGCAGATGTTCACCTGTTTGGAACAACTAGAACAACAACTGTGGGTAAAAACCACATCAAGGTATTCAGTGCACCCTAAGTAACTGGGCATCTGAAACAGCACCAATCCCTAAGTGAATCATTGACGCACTAACAACATATTGGTGGCTTTAGTTCTGCATGGCCCAGGTACTGATTTCATGCTGGGTTAATGCCAACACTGCAAATATGAACTTCAGAAACAGAATGAAGATTTTTGGCTCTGTTCTCTGAGAAACATGTTTTATTGGCATAAGTTAGGCTTTGTGTTTAACTTTCATTCTATATCGTCAAATTCCACTGGTGTGTGTTATCACTTCAATGTTTCAGCTCAGAACATGCAGGAAACTCTGAGGAATACTTTTTTTTTGAAGCATTTCTGTGAACATTTTGAGTGTTATTTTCAATATGTCTATAGTGAGTGTTTCAAGTATTTGTTTGACCAGTTGTCAGAGAGGCTCTGCTTGGAGGGCTGATGTCTTACAATGTTATATGGCTTGTGCAATGGTTCCTGAGGCTCTGTGAACGTGGCTATTCTGTGGGATTGCAGGAGCCCAAGGCCTCACCACCTTATATCTAACACCTATCAACATTTCTATGGGGACAAGGGTCGAAGGGAATTTCACCTTGTTTGTTTTATCATAAAGTTGGTTTATTTTTTGTCTGCATCAGATGATGTAGGACAACAAACATTGAGATGGAAGAACATTTCTACATGCCACATGGCCACTACCATACTGAACATGTCACCATTGAACTGGGATCTTGTACATCAATGTCAATCACTTTTATTGATACTGGAAAAACAACCTGTTTAGAAGCTGTTGATACAGTCACACTGCATGGAAATATTAAATTAATATTAATAAAAAATTGTTGAGTACTATACAAGATTATCAAGGCCATGGTAACGTTGATTTTTTATAAGGTTTTCTAATTTCCTATGTGCAGGAATATGATTTGCTATAATGTCATTGCAAACGATACAGCTGTTTGCCATTAACCACACACAGTATTGTTATATTAAAAAAAGTAAGAGTGCACTGTTTCTATAATGCTATCTTTGGAATCCATACACAAGCTTAATGTGTTTTGTGTCTGGTGGCTATGTTATTGCAAGAGGTACAAGCTGAGGAATCTCGCAGTGTGAGGTGCTGCCATAAAAGCTAGAAGTCAAGGTGCTGACATAATTAATTGTGTTGAATTAATGTTCACAAATGCTACAAACCCCTGTCTCCTGGGTTATGACAGCCTCAAAATTGTACCACAATTTCTTAGTTGCCTTCAATCAGTTCATCCAAGTGACCAGGATTCAAATGTAAACCTAAGAATGAGCGTTGCTCGGTTATTTAAAACAGGACCTATTACTCATGTGTTCTGTCCTCTCCTGTTCACACTCAGTCCAAGAGACTGAACAACCATCAAGGTTGGGAACCCTGCCTGTTGGTCCCCTTCTTAAATTGATGGCTATAGAAGCTGATTATAACTAACCGAACAGAATGAGGATTGAACCTTGATATTCCCTCATTTGTATTGTTCACTGCATCCACTTTCTGGCCCACTGGGGACCCGAGTTGTAAGCTATTTAGAAGACTATTTAATTGAGAAAAGCTACTTAATTGAGCAAATAGAAGTACACTACATAATCTGAACAGCAGGTCAGCCTGTGTATTACATTCAGGAATTCATTCCTATTGACTGATTTCTCGCCTAATGTGGACATGTAATCTTGTGTTAACTTTGTGGCTAACCCTGTAATATGCATTGGACATTGCATCTTTTACATCTGCACTCTCATGTGGTTCTCTTAGCTTGCATTGCACTGAGAACAATCACTTCAGGTAACGATGTTGACTGGCAATTGAAAATTATTTTGTGTCCATAATAGACTGGTAAATTCTAGGTAAAAACAATGACTGCAGATGCTGGAAACCAGATTTTGGATGAGCGGTGCTGGAAGAGCACAGCAGTTCAGGCAGCATCCAAAGAGCAGCAAAATCGACGTTTCGGGCAAAAGCTCTTCATCAGGAATAAAGGCAGAGAGCCTGAAGCGTGGAGAGATAAGCTAGAGAAGGGTGGGGAGAAAGTAGCATGGAGTACAATAGGTGAGTGGGGGAGGGGATGAAGGTGATAGGTCAGGCAGGAGGGTGGAGTGGATAGGTGGAAAAGAAGATAGGCAGGTAGGACAAGTCATGGGGACAGTGCTGAGCTGGAAGTTTGGAACTAGGGTGAGGTGGGGGAAGGGGAAATGAGGAAACTGTTGAAGTCCACATTGATGCCCTGGGGTTGAAGTGTTCCGAGATGGAAGATGAGGCGTTCTTCCTCCAGGTGTCTGGTGGTGAGGGAGTGGCGGTAAAGGAGGCCCAGGACCTCCATGTCCTCGGCAGAGTGGAAGGGGGAGTTGAAATGTTAGACCACAAGGCGGTGTGGTTGATTGGTGTGGGTTTCCCGGAGATGTTCCCTAAAGCGCTCTGCTAGGAGGCGTCCAGTCTCCCCAATGTAGAGGAGACCGCATCGGGAGCAACGGGTGCAATAAATGATATTAGTGGATGTGCAAGTAAAACTTTGATTGATGTGGAAGGCTCCTTTAGGGCCTTGGATGGAGGTGAGGGAGGATGTGTGGGCACAGGTTTTGCAGTTCCTGCGGTGGCAGGGGAAGGTGCCAGGATGGGAGGGTGGGTTGTAGGGGGGCGTGGACCTGACCAGGTAGTCACAGAGGGAACGGTCTTTGTGGAAGGTGGAAAGGGGTGGGGAGGGAAATATATCCCTGGTGGTGGGGTCTGTTTGGAGGTGGCGGAAATGTCGGCGGATGATTTGGTTTATGTGAAGGTTGGTAGGGTGGAAGGTGAGCACCAGGGACTTTCTGTCCTTGTTACGGTTGGAGGGATGGGGTCTGAGGGAGGAGGTGCGGGATGTGGACGAGATGCGTTGGAGGGCATCTTTAACCATGTGGGAAGGAAAATTGTGGTCGCTAAAGAAGGAGGCCATCTGGTGTGTTCTGTGGTGGAACTGGTCCTCCTGGGAGCAGATACGGCGGAGGCGGAGGAATTGGGAATACGGGATGGCATTTTTGCAAGAGATAGGATGGGAAGAGGTGTAATCCAGGTAGCTGTGGGAGTCGGTGGGTTTGTAAAAAATGTCAGTGTCAAGTCGGTCGTCATTAATAGAGATGGAGAGGTCCAGGAAGGGGAGGGAGGTGTCAGAGATGGTCCAGGTAAATTTAAGGTCAGGGTGGAATGTGTTGGTGAAGTTGATGAATTGCTCAACCTCCTTGTGGGAGCATGAGGTGGCGTCAATGCAGTCATCAATGTAGTGGAGGAAGAGTTGGGGAGTGATGCCGGTGTAATTACGGAAGATCAACTGTTCTATGTAGCCAACAAAGAGACAGGCATAGCTGGGGCCCATACGTGTGCCCATGGCTACCCCTTTGGTCTGGAGGATTCGAAGGAGAAATTGTTAAGGGTGAGGACCAGTTCAGCCAAACGAATGAGAGTGTCGGTGGAAGGGTACTGTTGGGGACATCGGGAGAGGAAAAAATGGAGGGCTTGGAGGCCCTGGTCATGACAGATGGAGGTGTAGAGGGATTGGATATCCATGGTGAAGATGAGGCGTTGGGGGCCGGGGAAACGGAAGTCTTGGAGGAGGTGGAGAGCGTGGGTGGTGTCTCGAACGTATGTGGGGAGTTCCTGGACTGGGGGGATAGGACAGTGTCGAGGTAGGTAGAGATGAATTCAGTGGGGCAGGAGCATGCTGACAATGGGTCGGCCAGGGTGGTCAGGCTTGTGGATCTTGGGAAGGAGGTAGAACCGGGCAGTGCGGGGTTCCCGGACTATGAGGTTGGAAGCTGTGGGTGGGAGATCTCCTGAGGTGATGAGGTTCTGTATGGTCTGGGAGATGATGGTTTGGTGATGTAGGGTGGGGTCATGGTCGAGGGGGCAGTAGGAAGAGTTGTCCTCGAGTTGGCGTTTGGCTTCAGCGGTGTAGAGGTCAGTGCGCCAGACTACCACTGTGCCCTTCTTATCTGCTGGCTTGATGGTGAGGTCGGGATTGGAGCAGAGGGATTGGAGGGCTACGCGTTGTGAGGGTGAGAGGTTGAAGTGGGGGAGGGGGGTAGACAGGTTGAGGCGGTTAATGTCCCGGCGGCAGTTGGAAATGAAGAGGTCGTGGGTTGGTAATAGGCCAGCGCAGGGTGTCCAGGTAAATTCTAAGCAATCACGCCACATTGCTGTGCTGAGTACTGAGCAGTCCTGAAAGATACTACACTTAGATCAACTTGAATATCACTGTAGTCTTAGCAATATTATAAATAATTTGAAGATTGTTTTTAGGGTATTAAGATACTTCCAGTGAACTAACCGTTTGGTCCTGCTGCATTGGTGTTTTTGATTTGCCACAAATTGTCACTTCACAATCCCATTATCTTCTATTGCCCTTATTCACCTTTAATAAGTAGCATCACATGAGCCATATAAATTGGCATTAAAGAGACAGCTTCTGCTAGAAAAGCTGAGCCCCTCCTCATGGTTTTAGAAGTGTACTCACATGTAAGGTGCAAAACCAATTCATATTTGTGTTTGGCAGTGAGGTATGGAAGGAAAGAAATAGCTATCTGTCATGCGCTTCCCACACACTCTCGAAAAACTGCAGGTTGGGCTGTGGGTAAGTTCCAGAGTCAATGGAGTAACACCCAGTCCCCACTAAAAGCCAATCAGTGCCCACATGTGGTGCTCACCTCAAAGAACATTTGAACCTCCGATGCCACAACTAACGATGCACTCTGAAGCATGATTAGCGTTCAGACAAACAATGTGTGATTATTTTGTCGCAACAAAGTGATAGAATTTTAATGCTTTGATGAACGTAGTAAAGTTATATGATAGGACATAAACATGAAGTATGGCTCTTGTTTTCAGTTTATTCCAAGGTTGATTGTTAGTTCAAAAATTTTCAGGATTCCAAGTATTGTTCACCAATATTCAAGACTGGCCACAAACATACCATGGGTTTAAGATGATCTTCTTTGTGCATAGCCGAATAGTAGAAATGAGTTATTATTTTCCCAAGGATATAGCATGCAAATAATACATTGT
Organism: Chiloscyllium plagiosum; assembly: GCF_037043375.1. NCBI lineage: Eukaryota > Metazoa > Chordata > Chondrichthyes > Orectolobiformes > Hemiscylliidae > Chiloscyllium > Chiloscyllium plagiosum. The sequence goes on from NW_028270163.1 coordinate 43,436,611, forward strand.
TTTCCAATAGAATTGCGCAAGTATATCTTCAATGCTGTACTCATTTGGGAATTAGCTAAGGGAGTTGCGGGTGGCTGGGGTATGTCACAGCATGGGGCACATGCAATGTTTACTTCAATGCCCCATCTGCAGGTTGCCTGTCGGGGTTCAGCCAGAAAGGTGGGAATGTAGCAACTCATCAGCAGCAAGGACGTCTAAGGAATGGTGTCCAGAAGTAAGATAGTCGTGGAGCGGAATGTTGGAAGGTATGTTACAGAGGAGCAAGGTTGCATCTTCAGGCTACAGAAGGGAAGTAAAGTTCCTACAATTACTTAACAATTTTAGATTTCCATCTATCATTGAAGGATTTGTTAACAGGGCTTGTTTATTATGTAAACAAGTGTAGGGTGGAGCACAATCCTAAACTGTAATCCACAAATTAGAGTGCTTCCAAATGAGTAATAGTAATGCCCTCACACAGAGGCAGGTACCTGGTTTGTGCATGTGCACCTACTTGTTAAAATTCTCTATTGCTTTGGCATTTTAAGCCACAAACATGCTATAAAACATGTACTTTGATGGCAAAACAGGATTATGATAAGAATAAAATAAACTTTGTTTGTTGCCTGTAATCATGAGTAGTAGAGTTGATCATGGCATAAAACAATATGACAATGAACAGTGCTCACAGCCTGGTATAATTAAGATGCTGGCAATATAAGCATGCCCTAGCACTGGCTCATAGAGATTCTGGCAATAACCATATGATGTGGCTCTTAGACTGACTACATTATGAAATTTCTTACGCTGGAGGTTGGAATCATTTGACATCTGGTTAATTGAAAGTGAACCAGTACATTTCCAGTACCAAGGTTGTTGACTAGGGAAATCCCTCATAAATAAATTAACTTACCTCATTAAGTTGGCACTTGCCAGCAACCTCAACCAGCCACATCGCCCACTGAATGTGAAATGCACATGAGCAAGCAGTTGTTTTTCCTATTCAGATGTGCATAAGATCTGTTTGGTTTGAAAGCCCGAATTTATCATTGCAGTAAAAGGAACATTTGGGAATGTTTCTCTCATGTCTGTGAATGTGGTGTATGGAATGCCAGTCTTTGCTGCAGTGTTGCCAATGGTGTTGCCTGCTGCTCAGTCCAAAACTGCAGGGCAGACACCTGCACAACCTTCCCTCATACAGCCGTGATGGTGATGAGAGCACAGTGAAACCTGGGTGAATAACTTCTTTGCCATTTATCCCCATCAGATCTCATTTCAGGTGCTTGCAACATGTGAAAGCAGCATCATTAGTCATGGCAACAAAAAACAGACAGCAGGTCTGGCAGCATCTGTGGGGAGACATCAGGGTTAACTTTTCGGGTTGAGTGACCCTCCCTTACCATACCTCAAGTAGACAGATTATTGGTTTGAGAGTTATTGAGGTAAATCAGTTATTAAAGGTGTCTTATGATAAGACTTGTGTCAGATGGTTTGATGAAGACAGTGTATTAATAGAAGGAAGTGACCTTTCCTCCATTAATTGTGATTTCTCTCCACAGATGCTGCCATACCTGCTGAACTTTTTCCAGCAATTTAAGCTTTTGTTTCTGATTTACATCGTCCACAGTTCTTTTTTTTTTATTACGAACTGTTCTGGCTTGGAATCGTAGGCATGAAAAATAAATAGAGCCATTCAGTCTAGAGGATTGAACATGAAATTCTATGTTGTGGAGGTGCCAGTGTTGGACTGGGGCAGACAAGGTCAGAAGTCACACAACACCAGGTTATAGTCCAACAGGTTTATTTGAATCACGAGCTTTTGGAGTACTGCTCCTTTGTTACGCCACCTGATGAAGGAGTCGCACTCCGAAAGCTTGTGATTTCAAATAAAACTGTTTGACTAAAGTTCTAGGCTACTGTTTCAACGCAGCACTGAGAAAGAGATGCATTACCATCGTTCACATAAAACATCCATCCAATGGCTGCTTTCTTTGGTGAATATAAGACGCCCTGTAGAATCATATAGTACACAGGAGGTTCTGTAATGTCACTATTTGGCACTATTTTGTGGAAGAGCAGAGAAATTATCTCCACTGTCCCGGACAATATTTATCCCTATATCAACATCACTATTAAAAAGGACATGATCACTTTCCATTTGTGGGAGATTGCTGCGTGCAAAGTAGCTCTCATGTTTCCTACTTTAAAACAGTGGCTACACTTCAAAAGTGAAGCTGCGAAGCACTCAGAACATCTCGAAGTCAAGAATATAAATGCAATTCTTTCTTCTCTTTATTAGCCTTCATCACTTACACTTGGGTTAAATTAAATTCAACAGAATAAGGATTATTAACTCCAAGGAGGGGGAAAAAAAGCTACCTTTGGGCATTTTAGTAACAGCCAATTATTTGCATTAATGAGACGAGGAGTGTTCCAAATTTGTGCTCTAAATGAGTCCAGTGAGGTCAGAAGGTGAAGCAAGGGTATTGTTCAGAGTGAACCCACCCCCTGCCCAGAATGACAATTGTGATCTTTCCAACAGAGCTGTGCTTTTGCTCGTGGGCAACCGCACGTAGCTAGAAATTGGACCAGCATTCTTAGAATGTGACACACATGAGCCTGCCTGTCCAGACTTTTCTCTTACAGTGCTGCAGCACTTGTTGCTGCCAAGAGGTGTAGCCCAAAGCAATCAGGATAAATAAGAACTACTGTGCATCGCCAGAAGTATAGTAGCTGCAGTGATGTTTAAAATACAGGAAGCAATTTGTCTTTTTGTCATTGGGAATGACTTACTACTGCTGTGTATTAAGTAAGCTTTGTCCAGTAACAGTCAAACCATTTGTAACCATTCCTTTTAATGTAAAGTGTTAGTTGGTTGCACACTTTCCTCAGTAACTTTTGTACATGTATTCATCAATATGAGCAATAGGAAAGCAAGCAGAATGTGACATACTTTTTTTTTCACTTTGCTTAATGACATTGCAGTATAAATGGAAGTAGGATGTAGTGTTTGCAGGCATTAAAACTAACTTTTGCACAGGTTTGTTTAAAAATTCATGACTCAGTTTACATGTGTGGCATGACTTTGACTGCTGTGAGCTCAAAGCTCACTAAGGTAGAGAAGGGAACAAGGACTTAGAAACTCGATAAACATTTTTAATAACAGAATGTGGTAATCATTGATGAACCTTCTTTACAGTCCAGATATACTTAAATCTGGTATTCTAATGATTTACATGCAGTAAAACAATGCAACTTATACTTGTGGCAACATTCAAGTACAAGAGACATTTCTTAATACCTATACTGTCAACCTTGGTTAAGTGGTAGGACTCTGGGCTCTGGCCTCTGGTTGTGGGTTTATGGACCACTGCAGAGACCTGAGCATAAGACTGAACTAATGCTGTAGTATGGCTAGTGCTGTGGGAATGCAGCATTCTCAGAGGTTCTGTCTTTCAGATGACATGTTAAACAAGGCAAGTCTGTCTTTTCAGGTAGCAGAGAAATCAGTAGTGCTATTTCAAAGAAAAGCAAGGAAATCCTCTCCGGTGTTTTGATTAATGTTCACACGTCAACAAATAAAATTAAGTCAGTTTATTAGACCAAGATCACTTTGCTGCTTGTAAGACTGCATTGCCTGCCTCATTTTGTTCATTAAAGCAGTTGCTACACTATGGCGGAGATGGTGGCAGAATGGAAATGTCTCTGGACTAGCAATGACTCTGCTCTAGTAATCAAAAACCCAAGATTACTGTTCTGGAGTCTAATCCCACCATGGAGATGGTGAATTTTGAGTGGAGAAGTTACAAGATTATAGGCTGAAATTCCTTTGAGAACCCTCACTGACAATGTGAATGAAAGCTCTGCCAGTTTAGGAGAATTGGGCTGCATCCTGGAACCACAAGGCAGAAAACACTAGACGAACAACAACTATGTAATCATGGTTGTAAAAACCCATCTGGTTTACTAACATCTTTCAAGGAATGAAATGTGCTGTCCTTACTGGGTCTGGCCTACATGTGACTCCAGACCCACAGCAAAGTGGTTGACTCTTAACTGACCTCTGGGCAGTTAGGGATGGGCAATAAATGTTGGCCTGGCCAGTGACACTTACTGTGGACAAATTAAAAATAAAACTTTAAACTTATTTATATGGATGTAAGATTGTGAAAGAACATATGATATAAACATAAAATCAAATCTTTACTTTATTTCGATTGTAGTTGCAGTACAGAGGGAGTACTACAATTTGATGCAATATTAGACTGGGCTCTATCTGCTTGTTGAGGCAGATAGATTTTTTTTGAAAAAAATGCAGGGAGCTCTCCCTGTGTCCCTCAGCATAAGAAGATCTCCTGTTGGTTCATTGAGTTTCTTAGTGTGGAACTAGTAGTGCGTGGTAATGCCATGGAGCCACTGGGAATGCAGGTTCAAATCTGACTGCAGCATTTAAGTTCAATGCGAGAATCAAAAGCTAGTCTTAGTAATGGTGACCATCACAATCATCCTTACCTGACTTGCATGCAGCTATTTCCAGCCTTCGGAATTCCTGATGAAGGGCTTATGCTAGAAACATTGACTCTCCTGCTTCTCGGATGCTGCCTGACCTGCTGTGCTTTACCAGCGCCACACTTTTCAACTTAGCCCTCTGAGAGGTTCTTGCTAGCCATCCAGTTCAAGGGAAATTAAGTACTGACTTTGCCAGTGGCACTTGCATCCCAAGAAAGAAAAAAACTTGGCCAGTAAAGACATGTCTTTTTTGGAACTTCAAATATCAGCTTGTGTTCCTTTGGAAGCTTCTGAAATTGATACTGACAACTTGTTAAAATAGCTACCAAGAGTCAAACTGTCTTATTCAATCTGACTATCACAATCATTTGGAAAGTTCAAACTTAGTCATCATGGGTAGGGGACCTCCCCACTAAATGAATACATCCAAGGTGGAACCTGTCTGTGGAATTTACACTCAGAAATGTTTGGAAATTCACACAAAGTCCAGTCTCTGTGCATCAGAGTTGGAACCCTGAAACTGACACTTGTGTACAAAAATAGTAAGAATGAAGAATACATCCATTATCTTGATTGTACAGCAATGGCATTCAGTTGAATTGTTCTGGGTGGAAAATACAAATATTGATCAGGTGACCAAAATGGGAAAGAATGGGTTTTGACCTGAAGGTCCGTTTCAGACTTCCCCAGTTTGCAGGAGGTCACAGAAGGACGCAGACAGCAACTTGATTTTTGATTGACTTTGAAATCAGAAATCTATAAAGTCAATCAAAAATCTCCAGGCTTGATTTCAAACTTCAAGTCCATCTATACAGAAATTGTACCTCCATACACAAGATCCACAAGTGACTAATTGCATGACTGCTCATGCATCTCTTCAGAGGAATCCTAGATTAATCCTGATATCCAACTCCAGATATCAGAATTCGTCTAAGCAACAGCTCAATTCTGTAAAATGCATCCTTCTTTAAAAAACCTGAGAAGACTGGTTTTCCTACAATGAAACATGCAAACTGTGAACCTATATCTTGGTTTTAATGCTTGTAGAAGTGCACTACCATCTGTAATCATGTCTTTTATGAGTGTGTGTTGTGTGACTGATGTGGCATTGAGATTTTTGGAGATGAGTGCAAGAATAAATATTCTGCTACTGTTGCATAAATTGATCGTGCATTCATAAAACTAATAAACACTTTGATCTATATTTCCAAACAAAAAACTGCTTGTACTCAGTAGAGACAGGAAATTAATGGGGGCCGTTGAGGAGGGGAGCAATTTATTTGCCCACTCCTCTTCATAGCAATATGCACAATCTGCATACTAATAGTGACCATACCTCAAAAAGCAATTTGAAATACCTTAAACTTTCACAAGGATATGAAAGGCACTAGAGAAATAAATGTTCTAACTTCAATGTAATTATGTTGTTTTCACTGAATTCATTCTCCATCCTTGTGACTCCACATAGCTGGATTGATGGCAAGTTAGCAGCATGACTTTCTGAGTGTTATGCAGATTAGAAAATCTGACAACACCAGCAATACTTGTTAGTAAAATGCCAAGGAAGAAAGTGACTCTGAATAGGCAATAATAGTGAAATAATAAAGCTTGCTGAAAGGTAAGAGAGCCGCAGTTAACAGAAGGCCAAAGCCGAGTGTTCTCTCCGTAGCATAGAGCAACTTCAAAATAAATGGAATGAGTCTATTCTGAATTGATGATCACATTTATTAAGGCTGGATCTACTCCAAGATGTGTCAAAGACAAATTGCTTCATGTAAAACCAGTAGTTTTCTGGATTTCTATGGGATCCATGTTCCATGAAATGTGTACACTGAACCACGTGGCGTCCTGACATTTCAGATTGAATTAGATCAGACCAAGCAACTGCTGCACTTAGCTTTTCTTGTTGAATACTGCCAGTGCTCAAGCTGTGTCATTAGTGGTGGAAAGCCTGTAACAAAGGGACAAAGCTGTATGCTGTGCAGTGCTGCACGATTCTTCTTCATTCCCGTAACAATATGCTAACAGCTATAAATGTTAAACATTAATGTACAAAGTTAAAAATCACACAACACCAGCTTATAGTCCAACAGGTTTAGTTGGCAGCACTTGCATTCGGAGCACTGCTCCTTCATCAGGTCCCACAACCACCTAATGAAGGAGCGGCACTCCGAAAGCTAGTGCTTCCAATTAAACCTGTTGGACTATAACCTGGTGTTGTGTGATTTTTAACTTTGTCCACCCCAGTCCAACACCGGCATCTCCAAATCATGAACATTAATGTACTTCTTCCGTCCTTTTTTCTAATAGATTATTAATCCTCCTCTTTACTAAGCTGTAACTAAATTGTGTCAAACTGCACATGGATCAGCACTGTGATGGTCCCCATTAACTTTAATTAATGGTGTGCAAAGGATAAGCATATAACTGGGATGTACCCTCAAACATGATCTAACAAGTTCAGATTAGGCATCCATGATTGATGAGCACAAACATTTCTGTACTGTGTTCACTTATTCTATTCATGATAGGGTGAATGGGAAAGTGAATCAACATTTGTGTACAAGTTCCCTTTCTCAGCAGCCAATAGATAGCCCACATACAGCAGTATACAGAGCCGAAAGCAGCCAACATAGTTTTCTGTGACCTGCCCACCTCCCAAAAGAATATCCACTCACTTGGTTCACTTGCACCACATGTGGCGATGCTGAAATCAGCAAATGCATCCCCCAAAATGTGTTGCAATATAAAGCCTTGAGGTATCCGACACAGAAAGATCATCCTTCCCCAGAGGAAAAAAATTATTTAATTGAATTTAATGTGTTTTATTAAAGCAGAGGATTTCTAACTAATAGCTCATAAAACTGCTTTCTGATTAATGGAAGGCTATACCCAGTATCACTTTTCAGAAATACTGATTTATTCTTCTTAAAACTGATACTTTGTTCTTCGGTCTTAGTGTAAAATTGGCATCCCATAAATGTGGCGTTATTTCAGTGGTGACAAGAGGAAAGCATGTCATGAAGAAACTCACTTGCAACATTTGTCTTTGGGTTGGGATAAGCATTGCTTATATCATGTTGTTGTTTGGGAAGTTTGACTCATTCGACACTGCTGTCAAAGAATGGACCCAGTAGGTGGTAGAATGTGTTTTTTTCCCCAGGGGGCATATGACACTGGAGGTAGTTGAAAAGCAATGTGTAGTTCTCCTTACAGCTTGTGGACCTGCAGTTTTTTTCAGTTATTAGGAGCCTAACTTCCCCTGAGGCACCAGATACTAAAAACCTGTCAAGAGTTGACAGATCTAGTTAGGGAATATTATGACCCCAAGACTCTGCTAATTCTGAAATGCTATCGTTTTTACTCAGCAATTCAAGAACCAAAGGAATCCATTTTGGAATTTTTGACTAGGTTAAGATGACTGGCAGAGGCATGTGGCTTTGGTTTAACCCATAATGAGATGCTGACAGGCTGTTTGATATGTGGGATTAACGATGTAAGCAGGCAAAAGCACTTTATGCTGAAGAAGGGCTTTCCTGAAGAAGGGCTTATGCCCGAAACGTCGATTCTCCTGTTCCCTGGATGCTGCCTGACCTGCTGCGCTTTTCCAGCAACACATTTTCAGCTCTGATCTCCAGCATCTGCAGACCTCACTTTCTCCTCACTCAGGATATACCCTGAACAGAGGGACTCTTGGTCAGCCCACAGCAAAACCCTCAAATGAAGCCAAGCCTCAGCCAAGCTGTTAAACTTTTTTCAAGATCTGGGCCAGCAAGCCAATGGATTTGCTGCTGATTTGCAGACTTGAGACAGCAAAAGGGTCCCACTGGACCTAAATTGAGTAACAGAATTCACAGGCCAGTATCCAGGAGAGTGTGCACTCCGGAAAGTCCACTTACATCTGGTTTGGAACAGTTAAATTGCTTCGCAATATCCAAATTGGAATCAATCTAAAAAAAAATCTTGTTAAATGGTCATCCAGTTCTAATGAAGGTTCGCACCAGCGTAGCTGTTTCCGTGATCACAGAACCAGGCTTGAACTCTGCACTCCAACCCTTAGGTCTGTGCAAGACCTCAGCTAGACTGTGAACCTATATCAAGAACTTTTACAGATTAAGATACAACTTTGGTTCCGGTCTCTTATGAGAAACAGTTAGTTCAATGACCATTACTTGCAGTAAAAGGTTCAGGCCCAAACTTGAAGAGGGAGGACATTGGTTGAGGAAGATTCCCTAAGATTCGTTCAACATTTTTTGATCAGAAAATGGCTGCCGAAATGAAGGCCTTATTAAAGTTTTTCAGCTCGGTCCAAGGACTATCAAAGGAGCCAATGCCACCTTGCATGTTGACTAGGAAGCAGTTCCATGATCCTGCAAGACCCACCCAGTGCCTTTCAGGCAAAAACAGAAGTAGAAATCAGACGGCTGGAAAAGGAAGGAATCAACAAGTCAGTCCTTTTGTGGAATGGACAGCACCAATCGTGAAGCTCAAAAGATCGGTTCACCTTTATGGGGATTTCAAACAAACAGTAAACTATTTTTCACAGCTGGCTAAATACCCAATCCCTCACATAAAGGATTTATACGCAATGCTGTTGAGGTGTTATCTTTCACCAGAGCTGGACATGAGCCATGTGTACTTGCAATTGTTGGTTAGATGAGGATTCTCAAAAGTATGCTATAATTAATATCCTTTAGGTTCAGTACCAATAGATAAGACTGCCATTTGGGATATCTTCAGCCTGTGCAATTTTCCAGCAGACGATGTAAAACATTTCACCAGGTCTACCCTACGTTGCCATTTATCTTGATGCCATGTTAATAACAGGGAAGGCCAATAAGGAGCACTTAGAGATCTTGGACACAGTCCTGAGACATTTCTCCCAAGTGGGCGTATGCCTTAGGGAAAGAAAATGTGTTTCAAACACCCAAAATTACCTGCTGGGGCTCTGCAGTTGACAAAACTGTGCTATACCTTTTGAAGATAAAGTGAGGGCAATTAAAGGTGCCCCGGCTCCCATGGCAGGACCAGAGCTTAGGTCTTCCCTTAGGCTGCTGAAATATTACAGAAAGTTCATGCGTAAGATGGCTTCCATCCTGCCGTGTTTCCATCAACTCTTAAAAATGGGTCAGCCTCCACAATGGTCATGTAGCCAAGCCATGGTTTCCAGTGAAGTCATCCTCAAAGCTATCATCCTCTAAGGTGCTGGCACATTATGATCCCAAGCAAAATCTGGCATTGACATGCAGTGCTGCCCCCTGCAGCATCAGGGTAGTATTAGCTCATGGGTGGTCCAATGGAGAGGAATGCCCAATAGCATATGCTTCCAGGATTTGGAAAATGCAGAGCGTAGATATGTCAGATAGAGAAGGAAGGTTTGGTTGTTATATTTGGAGTCAGGAAGTTCCACCAATGCCTTTATGGATGTAAGTTTGTAATAATAATGGACCAGAAACCCCCTGCTAGGTTTCCTTGAAGAGGACAAGTCAGTGTTTCCTATAGCTTCAGGCTGAATCCAGCAGTGAGCTCCGATTCTGTGTGTGTATAATTTCAAGTTGAACATCCCAGGAAGCCAAGCAGCAAATGTGGATGCAGTGAGCCACTTCCCACTGGCACATATACCTCTGGCGATACTGCCACGACAAGATTCTGCATTGGTTTTAAACTTTCTGGACACCCTTCCAGTCAGAGCTGACAATATCAGACTTCGGATGCAGAAAGATCCAGTCCTGGCAAAGCTGAAGGAGCTGGTAGTGATGGGGGGAAACCAAAGGGTCATCACAAGCAAAAATGAAACATTTTTGGATCTGGAGAGACCAGATCACAATAGAAGATGACATATTTTCATGTGGAGCAACAATGATTGTTCTGAGCTGCCAGATACTGGCTGAACCCTGCCGGGGTTTTCCAAAATGAAGATGTTGGTGAGACCTTATGTCTGGTGGCCAGGATTGGATACAGACCTAGCTGTGTTGGTGGGGCAGCATCCAGAGTGCCAACAAGGACAAGAAGTACTGCCAGCAGCTCCCCCACATTCATGGGAATGGCCAGGTAAACCCTGGACTCGGTTATACCTTGACTATGCGGGCGTTTTTTTGGGTTCTCCTTCCCTGTCATGCATTGAAGAGACCTCGGAATCTGAGACAGGCACCGCCTTAATGCCATTGCCGCCTGAAGAGGATGAATTTCTTTCAAGACACTCCAGGTGCAAATGGTGAGCTACTGCGCATTATACACAGCTCATATCTCAGGCAGAATTGGAGGAACATGACCTGGTGCTAAAACACCTTAAGAGGAGCTACAAAAACAAAAATGGCTGATGCCCTCAGACTCAGAGAGGGAGGGATGCAGGAACTGTAATTAGATCAACCAGGTGGACCTCATAAAATATGAGCTCCCTGACTGCGGCTGTTAACCTGGATCAAACAAGGAGCCCTGGCTGATCGATAAGAACAGGAGTGTCAGACATCCTGTTCACGCTGAGAGCTAGCTCCAAGGGAGCTGGATCTGTGTCAAGGACTCTCCATGTGTAAATAAAGGATAACTTGCTGACGGGATATCAGCCTCTGTGGAGTTATTTCACCAACCACACAGGTAACCACAAAATGTGGTGGATTAGTTGTTGATATTGGTGAACAGCTCCTTTTGTAATTAGAAAATGTTCATGGCTCAGGCTTATATAAAAAAAATGTATTCTTGCTGTGCGACCCAGACATTACAGGCAGACACTTGACTAAAAGCTTCAGATTTTGGCAGTCACTTTTTCCGGTACATTACTAATCCTCTCGGCTGACTGCGTCAGAGCAGTGCAGAGCTGCTGATTAAAGGCAAGGGACCGTGGCCATTCTCAGTAAAGAATGTGTGAATAGATCCAGTATTTCATTTCAACATATTCATGTAGAAACAGTCTGGAAAGTGAAACTGCTGGCACCATGCTAGTCAATGAAGTTAGCTCTATCTGTCTGACAGTGGGTTTGAGGATCAGGGCAGACTCATTGCTGTACAGCTGTGCAAAAAAGCTTTGTCATTGCTTAGCCGTATCTTGGCAATGGAAGCTTTTCCTCAGGAGAGAAGTTTATGTGAGTTCCGAGAAACTAAAGGACTGAAAATTTGATGTGACTCATTTGTGAGTGTGGGGATGATTACCCTGTGGAGAAAGTGAGGACCGCAGATGCTGGAGATCAGAGCCAAGCGTGGGATGCTGGAAAAGCACAGCAGGTCAGGCAGCATCCGAGGAGTAGGAGAATCGACGTTTCGGGCATAAACCCTTCATCAGGAATGATTACCCTATGCCCAACAGAAGTTTGCAAGAAGGATATAAACAGAGTTCTGCCTGCCTATCTACATGGTTGCCACAGTTACAACAGGACTAAATACACTGTTGATGAGTTGCCCATTTTTGAACGGCCCATGGTCATACAGTCATAGAGTCATAGAGATGTACAGCATGGAAACAGACCCTTCGGTCCAACCCGTCCATGCCGACCAGATATCCCAATCCAATCTAGTCCCACCTGCCAGCACCCAGCCCATATCCCTCCAAACCCTTCCTATTCATATACCCATCCAAATGCCTCTTAAATGTTGCAATTATACCAGCCTCCACCACATCACCTGGCAGCTCATTCCATACATGTACCACACTGCATGAAAAAGTTGGCCCTTAGGTCTCTTTTATATTTTTCCCCTCTCACCCTAAATCTATGTCCTCTAGTTCTGGACTCCCCAACCCCAGGGAAAAGACTTTGCGTATTTATCCTATCCATGCCCCTCATAATTTTGTAAACCTCTATAAGGTCACCCTTCAGCCTCCGATGCTCCAGGGAAAACAGCCCCAGCCTGTTCAGACTCTCCATATAGCTCAAATCCTCCAACCCTGGCAACATCCTTGTAAATCTTTTCTGAACCCTTTCAAGTTTCACAACATCTTTCTAATAGGAAGGAGACCTATTCCAACAGTGACATAACCAATGTCCTGTACAGCTGCAACATGACCTCCCAACTCCTGTACTCAATTCTCTGACCAATAAAGGAAAGCATACCAAACGCCTTTTTCACTATCCTATCTACCTGCGACTCCACTTTCAAGGAGCTATGAACCTGCACTCCAGGGTCTCTTTGTTCAGCAACACTCCCCAGGACCTTACCATTAAGTGTATAAGTCCTGCTAAGATTTGCTTTCCCAAAATGCAGCACCTCGCATTTGTCTGAATTAAACTCCATCTGCCACTTCTCAGCCCATTAAGGCTAGCACAGTTCGATGGTAGCCTATACTTCGTTCAGCCTGCCTACATTCCAGAAGGAGGAAATGGATTTTTACTGCAACAGGCACTGGACCTTTCTCTGTTCCTCATGAGGGAGAAAGAGAAGCAGTGGACAGAATAATAGTGATAATTACTATAAATAGTAATTTATCGTTACATGCATATACAGCAAAATGCCTATAAATTGCCATAATCTGGCACAATTTTAATTACATAAATTAAAAAAATAAATCACACAAAGTTAGGACAAGTTACGTTTTTTCTTCCATACACGGCTCCTTGATCTCCCAAGTGGTTATGGGATACCGCCACACTCTGCAGCCACACAAACCATTCCCTGAGACTGCATCACCATGCTGAAGCAGCCCCCGCCACTGCTGACTGGGTGTAGTACGTCGCCTCTGCCAAAATCACCTCAGCACTGCCGATACTCCAGGTGCTAACATAACCAGGAGACTGTCCCAACACTCATCGTCTGAGGCCCATCTCAACTTCTGAGAACCGATTAACTCTCGAGGACTGAGAGGTCGTTCACCCGCGAGATCGTTCTCTCCATCGCTGGTGCAGATGCTGTCAAAACATCAGAGGCAAAGAACGCACCCCAATTTACTGACACAGGAGCAGTTGCTCAAGCTGTGACTGACATGGTCACCAGGAATGGATCAGATCCACTGTCCAACAGCTCCCCCAACCTTTCTCCACCACCACAGCCACAAAAAGAAGGAAAAGTTAATCTGATTGAAAAATCAAATGAAGGAAAATAAAATTTACAGAATAAAGGTCACGTTAGAGGGAGTGGTCGGTTCTGGAACCTGGACACCTCCTGCCCTGCCGACTCCGTCAGGATACAAAGAGAAAGGAGGAGAGTTGGAATCTTTCTGCAGGGAAACGAGAAGATGCACAATGAAGGAAATAGAAGCAACAGCCAAGGTGTGATGGAATTACAGTGCCGGAAACACATGACCAATGTCACTTGAGTGGTCAAAGTTAGTGAACACATTTTCAAATATTATCTCCTAATCTCACCAACATGGATTAATTAATAGAAGACAGTGTGTTGGGAGACATGGGGCATTTTCATGATTCCAGCATGTCACTTGTAGAGTGCCATGTGGATCAATGCTGGGACCACAATTATTTTCTATATATTCATGACGTGGATGAGGGAAATTAATGTATTGCTATTAAGTTTGTGGATGACACAAAAATAGGTGGGATGACAAACAATGAGGATGACACAAAGAATCTACAGAGGGTTATAGCCAGGTTAAACAAGTGGGCACATACTTGACAGATGGAACAGAACGTGGGAAAATGTGCGGTTTTACACTCTCAGGTAGAGCAGAAGAGCTGAATATTATTTAAATAGGGAACAACTGCAGAAGACTGCACCACGGTGGGATTAGGGTCCTTGTATCATTAAAAGTTGGCATCCAAGTTCAGTGGGGAATAAGGAAGGCAACTGGACTGTTGGCCTTTATTTCAAAGAGAACAAAATATAAAAATGGGGAGGTCTTGCTAAAACAATGCAAGGTACTTCTCAGATCACAGCTAGAATATTGTGAACAGTTTTGGTATCCTTATCTAAAGAAATATACAATGATATTGGAGACAGACCAGAGAAGGATTACTGGACTGATGCTGGTTATGGAGGGATTTTCTGATGAGAAGGGTTTGAGTAGGTTGGACTTGTATTCATTGAAGTTTGGAAGAATGAGCGGTCAGCTTATTGAAAGATATAAGATCCTTAAGGGTGTTGACAAGGTAGATGCTGAGAGCTTACTTCCCCTTTTGGGACAATCTCGAAGCAGACAGCTTAATCTCATAGAATGTGATCAATAATTGAACACAGAGATGAGAAGGATTTATTTACTTTTAGGGCAGTGAGTTTGTGGAATTAATTATCGAGAGGGATGTTGAGGCTGGATTCTTAAATATATGAAGGCTGAGACAGATTTTTAATCAGTAAGGGAATCAAGGGTTATGGTGATAAAGCAAGGCAGTGACTTTGAGGACTATCAGATCTCATTAAAAGTGGACCAAGCTCAATGGGCTGAATGGTCTACTTTGACTCCAAACTATTTTGGCCATCTGGTGAATAATCCATTTTTTTCCAATCTCTACTTTCAGTCTGTAAACCAATACCAAATCTATACCAATATATATCCCTCAATCCCATTCACTCTAGTTTTATTTGCTAATCTCCTATGTGGCACATTACCTTACCAAAGGCTTTCTGATAATCCAAATAAACCATGACAAGTTATACTCCGCTTTCTTAATTGTTAACTCATGGGATGTGGGCATTGCTGGCTGACCCAGCATGTATTGCCTACCCCTATTATCCCTTAAGAAAGTGGTGGCAAACTTTTTCTTTGAATTTCTGCAGTCCTTTTTGTGCAGGGACACCCATACTGCCATGAGGGACTGAGTTCTCAGATTTTGACCCAATGACAGTGAAGGAGCAGCAATGTGTTTTCAAGTTAATGTGATGAGTGGTTTACAAGGAAACTTGCAGATGGTGGTTTCCCTTGTATCTGCTGCCCTTGTCCTTCTAGATTGTAATTGACATGGGTTTGGAAAGTGCTGTCTAAGGGACTTTGGAGAATTTCACAGTGCATCTGGCAGATGATACACACTGTTGCTACTGTGTGTCAATAATAGAACGAGCAAATGGGGTGCCAATCAATCTGTCCTTGCATGGTGATCGGCATTGGAATGGTGATCAGGCTGTTGACTTCTGGTTTTGGAAATCAGTGCAGTGCAGGGGCCTTGGAAAGAAAATTAGAGAGACTGCTGCTCTTGACTTGTGACTTGGAGATGGTGAACAGGTTTTGGGAAGTCAGAGGTGGGTTACACACTGCAGGATTCTTAGCCTCTGACCTCCTCTTGGAGCCATTGTATTTATATGGCTAGTCCAATTCAGTTAATGATCTATGGTCAACCCAAGGATATTAATGAAAGCGATTTAGTAAGGGCAATGCCATTAAATATCAAGAGATGATAGTTAGTTTCTCTTGTTGGAGATGTCATTGCCTGTCATTTGTGTAACGTTAATGTAACATGACAGTCCAAGCCTGAATATTGTCCAGATCTTGTTAAATTTGACATGGACTATTTCAGTATCTGAGTCACAGGAAATATATTGTGATGAATGCTAATTCTATTTTACTGAAGTATTCTGTTTCAAACATACAAATGAATGATTAAATAGTTTGTCCAACAACTAGGTGCATACAAGTTTATTCATCTGCACTTGTCTAGATCATTACTCAAACAGGATGCTTATTGTACTTGTATCCTCGTAAAAATGAACTTTCTGTGCTGAAAACTGGGGCTTCCCCTCTCCTGTCTACTCATGTTACGGCGACCTATAAGTTTCTATTGTCATTCTTCATGCAATGGAATTGATTTGTTAGCAGTAAGCTTGTTCTCTACTGCTGGAATAAATATGCTGCAATCATGCTGAGGGTTTGTATTCGAACTGGTTTTAAACAGATCTTCTTGTTCTGTTGCGTTCTCAGACAATCCGGAATTAACCTCATCAAAATGCAGCAACACTTTTAGCAGTCCATCTGTCTCTGAGGCCATTCAAATGAACACAAGGCACTCCTGAAGAACCACAGTTAGAATAATAAACCTCACTGTTTTTAAAACTTGAATATGTGAAGTCACTTCCATTGTCAAAATACAAAAGTCGCAGACAGGCTAAAATGGACATGATAATAGTACATTGATTTCCAGCGCATGGCTGGACTGGAATTGATCACGGCTTTTTAATCCATGGGCCTTCACTAGGTGATTTACTGATCATGGCTCAAGGGTCACACTTTCAGCCTCCATATCAGAAGGTTGTGGGATCAAGTTCTCATTCCAAGAGTGGACCTTAATGTTGATGATGGGGGAGTAGAAAGCTCTCACCTGCCGGCTGGTGAATCACCAGGTACTTCTGTAACTAATGATAACCTTTCCTGCCAACAATGCACCCAATAGACACTTCAGATCATTGAGGTGCTCTCCCTCGCAGACCATAAGTGAGTGAAGCCAGGATGGATAGCTGTGGGCTGGGAATTGTGAGAAAAGGAGGTGGAGGATGGCAAGAGGCAAGGACAAGGGAGTGCCTTTCAGTAGGCTCCACGTCCTGAATCATAGCAAATTACTGCCGATGCTGTAAGTCTGAAACAAACGCAGAAAATGCTGGAGAAACTCAGCAGGACTGGCAACATTTGTGGTGCAAGAAACAAGGATTAACATTTCAGGTCATTGTGAAGAAAAGTCATACCTGATTCAAAGCATCTGATTCTCCACAGACGTTGCCAGACCTGCAAAGTTTTTCCTTCATTTTTTGTGTTATTGCCCTCTCCTGAAGCTGAATCCTTCAAATAGCCTTTGAATTAGGCAGTAGAAAGAAAGGACTGCAGATGCTGGAGATCAGAATAGACTGTGTGGTGCTGGAAAAGCACAGCCGGTCAGGCAGCATCTGAGGATTCCTGATTAAGGGCTTATGCCCGGAACATCGATTCTCCTGCTCCTCAGATGTTGCCTGACCAGCTGTGCTTTTCCAGCACTACACTCTCGACTCTGAACTCGGCAGCCCCAGAATCATACAAGAAGGGCTTCTCTTCAGAATTCCAGCATAATCCTTAGTTTGTCACAAGTTGAATACCAGCAACAATGGGTCAAGGCCTTTAAGTGGGTTTTAATCACCCATTTAAGGCTTCAATTAGCCTCCAGACTCGAAGCCTGCCTATATGCCATTCTATCCTAGGCTAAACCTGGTGAAAGAGGAAGGGCATTGAGATCCCCCATCCTGCAACCCATTTCCAAATGCCACTGAGGGGTATTAACTTCTGCCCCAGGACGTCAGCATAAAATCTAGGCTGACACGTCAGTAAAATACTGAGGGAATGCTGTCAGATTTAAGATGAGATGTTAACTGTTGCCCCATCTGCCCACTCAGGTACACAGACATAAGACATCCCGTAATACTTTCTTCAGGTACAGCCAGAATGTTATTGTGGTGACTTTAACGAGGTCAGCCAGGTGAAATATGAGTTCTCTGATTGGGGCTGTTAATATGGTCCACTCATGGAGCCCTGGCCGACAGATTTAAACAGGAGTGTCAGATATCCTCCTCACTCTGAGAGCTGGCTCTGTGGGAGCTGGATCACTATTATGGGCTCTCCACGTATAAATAACGTGTGACTTGGTGACAGGATACTGGTTTCTGTGGCATTATTTCAGTTAACACAGTGATCTTTCCATTACAATATCACAAAAACAGATTACACTGTCATTATCACATTGCTGTTTTCAGGAGATTCATGTGCGCGAATTGGTTTTCCATCACTACAACAGTGGCTACAATTCCAAAGTGTATGTCACTGGGTGTAAATAATTTTGTGACTCCAGAGGTTATGAAATGTGCTATATAAATGGAAATTTCTTTCTCAATTTTCTGGCACAAATCTGTCTCCAAATTGTATTTTGCTGAATGATACTTTTCAAAAGCATCTGGAATGTAACTATGAATATAAATTAACAATGTATTTTTTTTATATAACATTCAATTCCTCTTTAATGAATTACAGATCTGCGAAAAAAAAATTGTTCTGCTGGTATATTTAAAGTCACCTTGCAGAAGGATTGAGATAAGACATCATTCTAATAAATTATCCTGTGGAAATCACAGATATGTTATTACAGAATTTTAATTTGTTTTGCTCTTGATATTTCTCCTTATAACGCTTACCAAATCATTGGGAAAATACTGTTGGCTGAAGACATGATATATGCAATTTTATCAGGCACATACGTTCCCCCGAATGTCCAGAGTTCAGGAATTTGTGAAGCATAATAAAATATTTTGGGTGTAATGGGATTTTGACACTTAATCAGGAAAATGCATGGTCTGGTGATATAACAGCCGGAGAGGTTAGCTTTCCAGTTTTGCGGGGATGGATTTTGAAGCCAGACCAGCTACTGATGGATTAACTTGTTTCTCCAGTTCATCGTTGCAGCAACGCAATGAATGGTCACATTTCTTGGAAACGCTGATAGGCAGCCTTGTCTCTCAGTGAATGAGAATCCTAGCAGGTGGGGAAGGAGCAAACAAACCTCAGAGATGCCCCTCAACTCCCAGGTTATTCATCCAGCAAACTTGAAAGACAGCACGTTCAGGAGAGAAACATGTTTTCCTGAAACAGTAAGAGACTGCTGCTGCTTGAGCAGGGGTTTGAACTGTTCAAGTCCCGAGAGCACAAATTTGATAGCAGCAACAGCAAGAAAATGTGGCGTGTTCCTGCAGCTAATGAGCCTTTTAACCACTGCAAGTACACAAAACGTCTACAGTCCAGCTGTTGTGTGCGCAATTGTTGGGTGGGGGAACAAAACACAGAGGACATCCTGGCACTGGTTCGAGAGCAACACATTTTTCCAGCAGTGGCCAGCTACCAAACTCGCAGAAAAGGTGGAGACTAGAGCAATGTTGAACAGTCAGTCACAGCACCATCTTCATAAATTAGAGAGACCTGGCAGAAGGATATGTTCCAGATAAACGTACATCAAGGTAAGACATAAATATCAATTTAAAATAATTGCAGAGGATAGAAGGACATTGAATGAAGTGCCTAGTTATGAGAAATAAATGAAAGAAAAGTTGTATTCATGCAACAAGTGAAATTTCAGAAGCATTTCACCTGTAATAGGTGGGAGGAGACAGGAGTACTAGTGGGATGCATTGAATTACAAACATGTGGTTCTTAAAATTATTTTCAATAAACATTGCTCAACTCTGTCCTGCATTAATGGCTGATATTAATTAGCAGCTCATTATCCCTAGTTTTCCCCGAGCAATGGAAATAAAAATTGCCTACTCACCATTAACCATCTCACATGATTGCACAAATTCAAGGTCTACCTCCTTGATTACAAGTGGATTATACTGCATGTCATCACTGTGTCCACCTCAATATCATGTAGATGCATCTGCTATCCGAATTGGGGAGAGCAAATTCAGTAGAATATCAGCCCAAACCAAACTGTACAACACAATAAGGTCATCCCTGTCCAGTCGTCTTGTGCAACTAATTGAAGAATGAAGCACTAATTCCATGACTACAATGTGCAGTCCACTGCTATTTCTTGTTGAGTTATCTGGACTGTGAGCTTCAGGTACTATTTTAACAATAACACAGGAAACAGTGTCTGACTGTCATTCCTACAGATGCTTGGAAGGTCCTGTTAGGGCAATATAGTTGAGGGCTGTGGTTACCTGGATTGTTCTAATAAAGGAGTGGAAATGGGTGATTGTCTGATTTCATTCACAATCTCCTTAATGAAACCTTGTTCGATTCAATTGTTGTGCAGCCTGAGCCAGCAATATGACCCCACAGGTCTCCATATCTGCTGTTAGGTGGCTTTGTTCCAACCCTCTTCCTGTTGCTCCAATTTGACACTCCACAAATGATTAAATACTTCCCTTCACTCAAACCAAAAGTTTGTCCATTTAATTCACTCATCTCAATGTTCTTCTTGAGGCTCATGAGCTAACGATCTAATGTGGAGTAAGATACTTAATTAATTGCAGTGGGACTCAGAGGCTACATAACCTCCTCATGAATTTGCACTGTTCTTTTTATCCTACCTGTTTTCAGTCTTTTACACTCTTTTTCTGAAGGGGTTTAAGATTGGAAACAAGTTAAAATGGGGCTCAGCTCTTGCCTGCTGATACTGTGCACTTCTTAACAAAACAGCAATGTGGACCTGAGGAGATAGGAAAGGGAGGGAGGACTGGACTTAAAAATAATCCTTGAATTAACTAAATGCTTACTGTCCATGTCGAGGGAAAGCAGCCCAAAGAGTGATAATAAACAAAGAAACTTTAATGGTTTGTGTACTTTCATTGAGGAGATCTTCACTCGTTGGTTTGCAGCTTTTTCTTGCCAGCAATAATTAAGACTGAAGATTGATCTGACAGGTTTATGCAGTGAACCTTGTTCTCCTGTCTCTGACGACTTGCAGCCCCACTCAGTGGAGGGCTGGGAGCTTGCACATTTCAATGGAGAGAATTCCAGAGTGATGCAAGACAAAATAAACAAGATGGCAGGATGTATCACTGTGAGACAACTGGAAAGGATGAGACCAGTTTCCACAATGTTCTTGGCAGACAACTTCAGTGCCCCTTGTCATTACCACGACCTCGGCCACTAGCCACCAGCACAAACATTCGCAGACTCCCTCCAGCCCGAAAGCTGCAGTGTTCCTTTATTTTGGCCCATATAAGCCATAATTTAAAAACCATTTAATATTTGATGTACAAATTTGAAACTCCTTAAAGTATTTGAAATGTTCTGTAATCTGTCTGTTTATTGCCAAGCCACGAGGAATGAATTTTATTTAAGGTAAGAACATGCAATTTCCTGAGAAGGCTAGACTATTTCTTTACCAAGACACCCCTACTTCAGTGAACTGTTTAATTAATATTTGATCAATTTTGATATATTGATTTCTGAATTAAGTTTTGAGTGCTATTAGCAATTAAACAGATTTACTGAAGAACCTGCGGGTTTGTAGTTTACTAAATACACTCAGGTACCTTAAGTAAAGTTTGACACTAATACTAACTGGACTCTAAATGTAGTTAAAGGAATTATGACTGAGTTAACTCTTATGATCTTTAAAATTCCTATTGACTTAAAATGTTTCAGATTTCATGTCGCACATCTAGAAATGCAGTGTTTTCTTAGTGAACATAACAATAGAAGCTCCAGAGGCAATGTGCAACACACAAAAAAATACGGTACCATGCACTCTTCTGCCTTTGTTAAAGAAATATATCTTGTGGCATTCCTTTGTAAACCTGCTGTTTTACAGTAGGAAAAATGCTAGTAAAGCATAGTGGGCAAAACATTGTAGGAAACCCAGGGTGAAACCTACAGGAAGTGTAAGATGTTCAATATATTATGAGTATGTCTGCTATGGCAATGCTCACAAAGTGTTGAAAGAAGCATTTGGTGGGTTTTTTGACTTGCAGTACAAGTATGACACTGACAGTGTGATTTGACCACTCAATACAGAAACCACCATGATCTACAGGAATCAATGGAAATAGAAACCAAATAGGTTCTCTAACTGGTAGTGAGTTGGCATTCCTGGTTTTACACCTGGGTGATGGTGGTGGGGGGGGGGGGGGTGCGTGAAAAATTTACTTCTCTGCTTCAGAAGAATGAGAATGTTATTAACAATGTTGATCGGGAAAAGGTGTAACAGTGAACGATTGTGGGCTTGAAACTATGTTGAATGAGCAAAATGTTTAATTTAATACAGATGGAATTGGCTTAACAAGTGCACAATGGGATTGTGGCACTTTCGAAATGGCTGTCCTTTTTTGTAAAAGACCTTGAAACATGCTTCCATGCCACAACAATCATGTTTTAAATTCCAGCACATGGAATCGTCTCAGGAATTAGTGGTATCATTTAGGAAACTTCTTGCTGGAATGCAGAGAAATTACAAAAATTAGATTGCACTCACTGAATCAGTGAAATGAAAGGGAATAAAGGCAAATTGAAGATGGTCAAACCCATCCAAAGAATAGTGCTCTAACTCAACTTCCTTTGTGCTGTGTGACATTACCAATGATCTAAATGGGAGGGTTTCAGAATAGGTCTAGCAATGGAAAACTTGGCATTCTTGAGGTGCTGTGGGCCAACTGCTGATTCATATCCACTTACAATTAGTGGATCTGACCAAAGTTCTGTTTCAGTGGAGGGTAATTCACTAATTGATGGAGAAAAGTCATCAAATGTTCCCATCCACAATGATGGAGAAACCCAGCCCGTGACTGCAAAGTACAAAGCAGAAATATTTCCAGCCCCGTTTAGCCAGAAGTGCCAAGCCTAAGATCCATTTCATCCTCATCCTGAGGACCCCAGCATCGCAGTTCTCAGTCTTCAGACAATTTGTCTCCCTTCACGTGATATTAAGAAATGTCTGAAAGCACTGGATACCACAAGGCAATGGGCCGTGACAACATTCCGGCTGTAGCACTGAAGACTAATTGTGTTCCAGAACTAGCCGCACCCTTAGCCAAGCTGTTCCTGCACAGCTACAACACTGGCAGCTACCCAACCATGTGGAATTTTGCCCAGGAATGTCCTGTCCACTGAAAGCAAGACAAATCTAATGCAGTCAATTACTATCCCACTTCCTGCCTCAATCCCAATCTCCCCCATTAGTCTATTCTCAACTTTTAAGAAAAGTGCTTATTAAAGAGTTGTCAACACATGCAATCATGCATGGGAAATAAATTATACTCATCATTTGCAAATAAAGGAAACATTTTAAATGGTTCTTCCTTTCAGTTAAACTCACAAGATTACTTTTTCGTAAAATTATCGAATGAAAGAGTGCAAAATGGCACCTAATTAAGTCCAAGATGAGGGTAAACGGGAATCAAGATAAAGTATTTGATATTGGTAGAAACTCAGTCCATGAATAACTTTTTTAAAAATGAACCTGCAACATTAAGTCAGATTATACAGATATCAGACTCCTCAGTCAAGCACACCACCATGTCCCACAATGAACAAAGCAGCCTCTCATCGGACCATAATGCGCTATAAATAGGAGGCCTGGATTCCGATTAATATCTACAACTGCTTCATGTTTAGATGAGGAGGAGATGGATTAGAGGAATGACACACGCTGGCAGGGGATCGACAAGCCTATGTGGTTTCCTTCGGGACACAGGAATGACTGGAACAGAATGATTCAGCACAGCAGTGAGGACACTCGGCTGCAAAGTGGGCACCACACTGCTGACAGTACAGAAAATAAACAACAAGGGGAAAAGAAAACGCTGCACCCTTTCCAAACATCGTGAACACGTGGTGGGGCTGCTTTGAAAACTGCATTGCCAATCAATGTTTCAACATGTGTCTTGAACCGATCATATCACAAATGTGTCTATTTTTGGTTGGGAGGAGATAGTAGACTCCGCTGCTGCCTCCTCTCTGTAACTGTGTACATTATGGGAGGGTTCCTGTTTTTATTTAGATCTGACGGATCAAAATTAACTCAAGTGGAGTCAAACCTCACTGAGCCATCAGGTCCAGATAAACATAACACTAACTTGCCACAAAATGTTCTGCCCAAGTCTTGTAAACCTTGGATAAAAATAGCTGCCCGACAAGGGTTTGCACTCCAGTCTATTTAATCGGCAAGTGAATCAAAGTATATTAACTGTAAAAGCGTAATTAAAAGCCACTTTAAGCACAGGGGATTAGTTTGTTAGTATGGATGGTCGCCATGACGAAATTGGGAAAATAACTAACTGCTTTGTGTACATTAACTGTCCAAAAGTGCATAATTTGTGAGTGTTTCAAACATGGAGCAGAATTTGACATAGCAGTATTATGTTTGGATGGGAAGTTCTATATAATGGGAGTCATTGGGAAGTGGTTTTGATCCTTTGGAATGCTGTGCTGGGATCGGTTGTGCATTCATCTCCAGTCAAATTCATAAATTCACGTGATAAACCATTTATTATAATGAGCCACTTCTTTGGCCCAACTGAAGCTCACTCAGGTCAGTGGAGGTTAAGGATGGAAGTTTGGGTTTCTCAACGATTTGGCTGATTATTTGCTTCACAGTCCTTAACTTCCTGTACTTGGGAACTTCAAGAACAACAGGGAACCCAGATGTATTCCCACTTCCCCAGTTTATCGTTTGAAAAAACATGCCTACTCACCTCTCTATTGGCAAGAATCAGACTCTGGCTTCCTTCCTTGTATGCCTACATTACAATGGTGACCACAGTTCAAAATCAATTTATTGGCTGAAAAATGTTTATGATTGTTCTAAATGCCTAAAAGATGTCATGAAGCACAAATTCTTTCACTTCGGTAAGCCCTTAGCGTGCTTAATACCAGGTGGTAATGACACTGGTCCATGACATTACAGGGTGAAACCGTGTTCATGAAACTACCATTGATTATCAAAAAAATCACATTTACTGGTGCCCTTTAGGAAAGGAAATTTGCAATCCTTATGTGACCTGGCCTGCAGGTTACTCCAGAAGCCCAGTAACCCCCAGACTCTTAAACAGTTCTCACATATGGTCCACCAAGACATTCCGTTGAAGGGCAATTTGGGAAACACAATGATGCTCATCTTGTCAATGGCACGTACTTGCCATGAATGAATCAATTTTAACAGATCTGAAGTGATACAAGCAATTAACCTGCTTCTTCCTTAAGGACCCCATTCTATCCTTCACAAACATTTTTCTATTAATATTTTTGAAGAACATTTTATTACTTGTTTTAGTGCACTCTGCCATCCTTTCCTTATGCTTCCTCTTAGCCTTCCTCATTCTAATTTTCATCTCTTGCTGACATTTGAGATACGCTTCCTGATTATTATTGCGATTGTTATTCCACCATGTATAACATACCTCCTTTCCCTGCCTTATTTTTTCATTGGTATCCTTAGTCATCCAGGGTACTCTAGCTTTGGATACTCTAGAGAAAATAAGTACTGCAAATGCTGGAGATCAGAGTCAAGAGTGGGGCGCTGGAAAAGCACAGCAGATCAGGCAGCATCCAAGGAGCAGGAGAATCGATGTTTCAGGCATAAGCTACTCCCAATGAAATGCTTATGCCTGAAATGTCGATTCTCCTTCTCCTTGAACCTGCCTGACCTGCTGTGCTTTTCCAGCACCACACTCTCGACTTCAGATACCCCATATTTATTTCTCATTGGTATGTACAAAGCTTTCATCTTATTCATCTCTCTTTTGAAGGTCTCCCATTTTTCTGCCACTGTTTTATTCAACAAAAAGCATTTCCAATTAACCTGCTCCAGTTCAACTTCAGACCCCTAAAATGTTCTTATCTTCATATATTTGTTGGGAGCAGAGCCATGTGTTCACATATCTGTCAGATGTAGCTGTAGCTGTAATCCAAATACTTCAACATTTATCATCAGCTTAATAAGAGTGCGCTTGCTGCTATTAGCCAATTGAAAAGTCTCAGGGCTGAAGTCTCATTGTGATTCCATCAGTCTTGCTTTCACTTAACTGTGGAACTGGTGATACTGTTCATGCAAAACTACCAATATTTGGGTTCAGCTGCTCGTTATGCATCTCTCATGGTTTACGATTTTGTTGACTCAATTCAGAACCACACGTTTTATGTGATTGTCCAAAGTCAAAATGCCCGCTCACATTTCATGGTTCACCTTTGAAGAGAAGTCACTCCATTGCGGTAATGGAGGGCTGACTGCAGGATCTGCACACCAGTATTTGCTAGTGTTTTTAGGAAAAGCAGCAAGTAAACTCAGAAGAAAAGTAATGGGGAAAGAATGATTCATTCACAATCTCATCATTTTGTGCACAGTGTTTATTTCTACATCTTCAACCAAGAAGAAAACACCTTTAATACAAACACCATCACTCATGTTTAATTACAAGGGAATGACTCAAATTCTGTGTTGAAATAATATTACATTCTCAAAGGGTGGTTCTTACCCATAATCCATCTAAGTGTAGAATCTTTTCCATTGACTTCCAATAAATGCAACTGAGCATGGTCCAAGGGAATTCTTTGAAGTATTTATGGATGACTTTGTGTCTAACAACCCCACCTAACTGTTTAGACTTGAACTGTGGGTCACAGCTGGGTTACCGGCAGGTTCTGGCGGTTTAGTACTCAGCAAGGTAAGCTGAAACACAGCGGGAACTGGCACACGCAGGAATCAGAGGCGTCAGGCCATCAGTGGAGCAAGCAAATGTTTTTCCAATGGTACATGTACATACACACATTTTCAAGATTTATTTTTGCACTCGGTTTGAAACCTATGAACTGTGTGTGGCCCATTGCAATCTGCTCCCGGTGACTGTGTTCAATCAATAAAACAAATGTTGTAGGAAATGTTAAGGTTTTTCACTTTGTAACCCAAGTTTGTATTTTTTTTTGCAACTAAATATTTGGTCACACAAGACATCAGGGCTGGAGGTGAAGTATAGCACACATAAATCTCCAAAAGAGTTAACTAGCGTGGAAAGAACATTGATGCCGTGATTAGCCTTGTCTCTAAGTCCTGTAATTTATTTTTAAGCTTCACTTCTGTTAAACATTTGTACTTTGGTTTGAGTGAGGAAGAGATGCACAGCCATGTGTTTCCTGAGTGGTCAGTTTATGACGTTGAAAGAAACAGTGTATTCAAAGCACCCCACTGTTTGCTTCAACAACGTGCCTGGTCGATTTGCCTCAGTGCAACTGAGCTTTGGTCTTGCCTTCAGCAATAGATTTTAACTCTTTAAAGGTTTGATGCAGAGGGTACCACAGTAAGCACATAGTCCTGCATGATGCAGTAATGGCTTGCAACTATCATTCCCCAGTTGTAGTGCACTGAGTTATTTGGCTTATTGCAAAAAGAGACAATCACTGATTTGGGGAATTGAATGAAATAAGGCAAATTAGAGGTAAGTGAGCACTGGCTAATGCCTGGATGTACCACAGTAAATGTAAATCAATGAAAGACTGGATCTTCCCCCTCTGACTTCTTTGCTAACCTACGGCCATACAAGATTGCCCAACAGTAGACAATGTCATTGTCAGGAAATATGAAGAGATAAAATTTATTAAAAATCACTAAAATAGATATCCAAGCTTCTCTGACTTACTAGATCCATAGTCCCTATTTGGAAGTAGCCTCAGAGTTTAAATGTTTCTTACGTTCATAAGTAAACATTTAGTAACCAAAGTCCTCCTGAACCATAGGGCTGCTTGCTCATCAGAGAGAAACAATTGCTGATGGTTTAACCAAATGAAGGGAAGAGGTTGAGAAGGAGATTCCTTCAATAGTAACATCAGCCAGTGTGGGAATTGAATCTATGTTGTTGGCATCAGTCTGCAGAGTAGATCAGCCATCCAGCTAAATGAGCTAACCAGCATTCATGAGTAGTGTCTTATTGGCAGATATATCATAATGTCATTTGGACTACCATTCATACAGACATGCTGACTTCACTCCCCACATGTGTGTGTGTAGTACATCAATCAACTAATGTTCTGAGGAAGGGTCACCGGACCTAAAACGTTAACTCTGACTTCTCTTCACAGATGCTGCCAACCTTCTGAGCTTTTCCAGCAACTTCTGCTTTTGTTTCTGATTTACAGCATCTGAATTTCTTTCAATTTTTATTTAATGACAAAGACTGGTTGGGTAAAATCGGCAAAGGGATATGTGTATCATAAATATATAATCCGCATATCATAAATAGATGAAATAACTAAATTTGGACACTTAGATCTTTACAAGGTTTGCCTCATTGAATTTCTGGTCAAACCAAAGTGGATTCTTTCTTGCAGAATTCAAGATAATTGCATTTCATTGTATCTTCTTATGTTCACTTTGAAACACTTCTTTTGAAAATAGTTGTGACCTTCTCTGAGGTAGTCTTTTGGAATGGAGACTAAATTGTTTCCAGTTTGTTGGGTTATCAGATGGTTGATCAGTCCCATGCATTATCTGGAGACTGCCACATACGGGCAGATGGTCCTTGAAGAGTTGGGTAGATGAGTTCTTCGGGAGAAGTCTGATCACCATGGTATTGTTGAAACACATGTTTTTGTTAAAGTTATTTGGTTTTCACCATAGTTTAAATGTGCAGAACCCATGGAGGGATCCAGGAAAGTCTGGGATCTGCATGAAAATCTATTCAATGCATAAGAATATTTATTGCGACATGCAGTTTTCTAACCCTGGAAATTCATTTTATGATAGTTAATTCAATGTCAATTCAAGTAGAGTAAGTGTAATGAAGATAGAAAAGTAAGATAGGTGCAGAAAAAGAATAAATAGTCAAACAAAAAAATTAATTAATTTGCAGTGTAGACTTTAAAATTCTCCAATGATAATTAAAATGTAAAGGCATGAATCTCCACATTTGTAAATATGAGTTTTCAATGATAGAGCTGTTGTTGCCAGTAATTAATGCTTACCATACCACTGGAAAAAAGGTCGCACAAGGCAAGCTTAACCATTTCTGCCAGGTTTAGGAGCTATGTACTGGGCAAGCACAACAACTTCATACATTTTATTTGTTTTAGTGCTAAATCTCTCAGCAATATATGAGTGGAGCACAATGTTCAGAGGAGCAGGGCATCTTGAGCCACAACTTGTGGATTTTCACCCTCATGCTCATCATTATTTTTCTCATGTAGTAATGAAAAAGATTGCAAATGTTTAAGTGCCACTTCTAGCTTTGGTCACTTTATAATATTTCATCTTCAATACAGTTCTCACAGTCATAAAATAACTTTTGTGCTGATATGACAAAAATTGTGAAGTGGCCCATTCAAATTTCTTACACACAATGCAAAAAAAAAAATTTCAATTGTTTCCTAGATTAAGCCAATCATTGGAATTTATCTTGAACCATCTCTGCACCAAGTGATCTTGGTACCAG
This sequence comes from Chiloscyllium plagiosum, assembly GCF_037043375.1. Classification (NCBI taxonomy): domain Eukaryota; kingdom Metazoa; phylum Chordata; class Chondrichthyes; order Orectolobiformes; family Hemiscylliidae; genus Chiloscyllium; species Chiloscyllium plagiosum. The sequence continues at coordinate 43,465,840 of NW_028270163.1, forward strand.
ACAGTCTTTATGTTGACTGTTGGTGGTCTCTATATCAGATATTCTCAGTATTGGGCATTTCATTTTGGGCTGAGTGGTCTGTATATCAGGTGGTGTACAAATAGGACAGCTGATAGACAATTCTAGTCATAGGCCTAAGTAGCTGTTGTATGTTGTGGTTCAACCATTGGTGGCTGGATAGAATGCTGCCACCAAACATGCTTTCTTTGCCAAGTCTAAATGTCAATCTAATTAGCGGTGGTAACGGATAACTACTATTGATTCTGAATGTGAAGAGGCACTTGTCTTAAAAACAAGATGTAGTATTTTACATAATAACAATAAGTACGAGTTACATTTACTAATTAGGTATAATTTTAAAGACTTTCAGGAGCCAGCGATGATACATCTGTCTGCATTGGGAGGCTAAGCTACTCTTTTTTTCTCTGTTTAAAGAATCATGAGACATCATCAGATTAGGTGAAGCTTAATGCAGTTTCAACATTAACTCCTTCCGAACTATTTCCTTTTGACATGTTTTACCTCTAGCCAAATAATTTCTACCCTAATAGACGTTGCAGATTCTCCTCAGTAATCTTTAATTTTGTATTTTAATGGGAAATAGGCTGAGTAACATCAAGTTTAATTGAGTCGATCTCTTTATGATTTGTGAAAGAAATGCTAAAATACTTGGCAGTTTTCAGTTGTTATAGCTCTTTTGTGAACATTTGCAATTCCATTCTCTCGTCCAAGGGGGCTATAGTTAAAAAAAACATCCCACATCACCTAAGCACAACATAGCCTTTTACCCTTTGCTTTCAACAAGCTGTTTTCCCATTGTAGCTGCTACTGTATTTCAATGGAAGTTTGTAGGATCAGGGCTAAAACTCAAAGGTGCCATATTTCATTCTGTGCATTGCTGGTGATAGATTTGCCAATACAGCAATTCCATCACTGACAATTTGCCAAATACAATATCTTATTTCTCCGGACTTCTTTTTGCAGTGGTGTAGCACGCCAGCCATTCTGCCATTCTGCCCACTGAGCAGGTTATTGCCATGCCTTGCTGCCAACAGGCTGCATGATCCCAACTGTATCTCTGGCCTGATTTTCAGGAGCAGTCGAGAGCGAGGACCAAGGTGCTGCCGGAAGGGTAAATTTCCCTCTTAACAGGACTTACCTCGAGCATTGGCATCCTTCATTTGCATCAGTGCAGGAATGCGGCCAGAGCGAGGAACTGAGTGGGAGCGGTCAAATTGCACTCTGGGAAGGTGAGTGAACCGATATATTTGGGGCAGCAGCTGAACCTGAGACACTGCACGTGCAGTGTCTCCCACCCACCCTCCTCCTCTAACCAAAAAAGGAAGGTAGTTTTTTTTTTGTTGGTGTGATTGGTAAAAATCTTTCTTTCCTTTTTCATTTATAAAAGTTAAGACCAAGTTAAGCTTAAGATTAGAAATGGCAGGGGATCTCAGACCCATCTTGTGCTCCTCTTGCTCAATGTGGGAGGTCAGGGACACAACTGATGTCCTTGACTCCTTCATGTGCAGGAAGTGTGTCTAGTTGTAGCTCTTATTAGACTGCATCATGACTCTGGAACTGCGGATGGACTCACTTTGGAGCATGTGCAATGCCGAGGAGATCATGGATAGCACGTTTAGTGAATTGGTCACACCGCAGATTAGGATTGCTGAGGGAGAAAGGGAATGGGTGACCAAAAGGCAGAGAAAGAGCAGGAAGGCAATGCAAGTGTCCCCTGTGGTCATCTCCCTCCAAAACAGGTATACCGTTTTGGATATGTTGGAGGAGATGACTCAGCAGGGGAAGGCAACAGTAGCCATGTTCATGACACCATAGCTGGCTCTGCTGTGCAGAAGGGTGGGAAAAAGAGTGGTAGGGTTATAGTCATAGGGGATTCAATTGTAAGGGGAGTAGATAGGCAGTTCTGCAGTCGAAAACAAGAGTCCCGAATGGTATGTGGTCTCCCAGATGCATGGGCCAGGGATGTCTCAGATCGGCTGCAGAGCATTCTGAAGGGAGAGGGTGAACAGTCAGTTGTTGTCGTGCATGTAGGTACCAATGATATAAGTTAAAAATGGGATGAGGACCTACACAAAGAATTTAGGGAGTTAGGAACCAAGTTAAAAAGTAGGACCTCAGGGGTAGTAATGTCAGGATTGCTGCCTGTGTCACGTGCTAGTCAGAGTAGAAATGAAAGAATTAGCAAGATAAATGCATGGCACGATAGATGATGCAGGAGGGAGGGATTCAGATTTCTGGGACTTTGGGACCAGTTCTGGGGGAGGTGGGACTATTACAAATTGGACGGTCTACACCTGGGTTGGACTGGAACCAATGTTTGCTAATGCTGTTGGGGAGGGTTTAAACCAATGTGGCAGGGGGGTGGGAACCAAATGAGGAGGTTAGTGGACAGTAAGAAGGTAGTAACTAAAGCCTGTAAGGAACTAGATAATGAAGTCAGTGTGACTAAGGATAAGAGTAGGCAGGGAGCAGATAATGAATGCAATGGGACGGGTGGTCTAAGGTGCATTTGTTTTAATGCAACAAGTGTAGTAGTTAAGGCAGATGAACCTAGGGCTTGGACTAGTACCTGGGAGTATGATGTTATTGCTATTACTGAGATTTGGTTGAGGAAAGGGCATGATTGGCAACTAAGTATCCCAAGATATAAATCCTTCAGACGGGATAGAGAGGGAGGTAAAAGGGGTGGAGGAGTTGCATTACTGGCCAAAGAAAATATCACGGCTGTACTGAAGGAGGGCACTATGGAGGACTCGAGCAGTAAGGTGACATGGGCAGAGCTCAGAAATAGGAAGGGTGCGGTAACAATGTTAAGGCTGTACTACAGGCCTCCCAACAATGAGTATGAGATAGAGGTACAAATATGTCAACAGATTATGGAAAGATATAGGAGCAACAGGGTAGTGGTGATTGAAGATTTTAATTTTCCCAACATTGACAGGGATTCACTTAGTGTTAGACATCTAGATGGAGCTGAATTTGTGAGGAGCATCCAGGAGGGTTTTCTCGAGCAGTATGTAAATAGTCCAACTCAGGAAGGGGCCATATTAGACTTGGTATTGGGGAATCAGCTCGACCAGATTGTTGAAGCTTCAGTAGCGGATTACTTTGCGAATAGTGATCACTATAGAATACTCATGGACAAAGACGAGAACGGTACTGAAGGAAGAGTGCTAAACTGGGGGGAGGCAAACTATACCAAAATTTGGCAGGAGCTGGGGAATATAAATTGGAAACAGTTGTTTGAAGATAAATCCACATTTGATATGTGGGAAGCTTTTAAAGAGAGGTTGATTAGAGTGCACGAGAGACATGTCCCTGGGAAAGTGAGGGATAGAAATGGCAAGATTATGGAACCATGGATGACAATGAAACTGAGACTGAGGAAAAAGGAAGCATAGATAAGGTCAAGGTGACTAAAAACAGGTGAAGCTTTGGAAGAATATTGGGAATGTAGGACCAATCTGAAATGGGGAATTAAGAGGGCTAAAAACAGTTATAAAACATCTTTAGCAAACAGGGTCAACAAAAATCCCAAAGCCTTTCATTCATATAGAAGGAGCAAGAGAGTAACTATGGAGGGGTTGCCCATTCAAGGACAACGGAAGAAAGATAAGAGTGAAGTCAGAGAGAATGGGTGAGATTCTTAATGAGTACTTTGCATCGGTATTCACAGAGGTGACAGACATGACGGATTTTGAGGTTAGGGATAGATGTTTGATTACCATTGGTCAAATCAGCATAAGGAGGGAGGAAGTGTTGGTGTTCAAAAAGGCATTAAGGTGGATGAGTCCCCAGGTCCAGATGGGACCTATCCCAGGTTACTGAGGGAAGCGAGTGAAGAAATAGTTGGGGTCTTACCAGACATCTTTACAGCATCCTTGAACATGGGTGAGGTCCCGGAGACTGGAGAATTGCTAATGTTGTCTCCTTGTTTAAGAAAGGTAGCAGGGATAATTGAGGTAATTGTAGACCAGTGAGCCTGATATCAGTGGTAGGGAAGTTGCTGGAGAAGATACTGAAGGATGGGATCTATTCTCATTCGGAAGAAAATGGGCTTATCAGTGATAAGGAACATGATTTTTGAGGGGAAAGTCATGTCATAACAACTTAATAGAATTCTTTGAGGAAATGACAAAGTTGATTGATGAGGGAATTTCTGTGGATGTCATATACATGGACTTCAGTAAGGTGTTTGATAAGGTTCTCCATGATGTGCTGATGGAGAAAGTGAAGTTGCATGGGTGAAGTTTCAGTAGGGGATTACTTTGGGAATAGTGATCACATTTCCGTACATTTTAGAATACTCATGGACAAAGACGAGAGCGGTCCTGAAGGAAGAGTGCTAAATTGGGGGAAGGCCAACTATACTAAAATTAGGCAGGAGCTGGGGAATATAAATTGGGAACAGCTGTTTGAAGGTAAATCCACATTTGATATGTGTAGTAGCTAGATGGATAGAGAACTGACTGGGCAACAGGAGGCAGAGAGTAGTAATGGAGAACTGAGACCAGTGGTGTTCCACAGTGTTCTGTGCTGGGACCACTGTTGTTTATGATATACATAAATGATCTGGAGGAAGGTATAGGTGGTCTGATTAATAAGTTTTCAGATGACACTAGGATTGGTGGAGTAGCAGATAGTGAAGAGGACTGTCAGAGAATAGATCGATTGGAGAGTTGGGCAGAAAAATGGCTGATGGACTTCAATCTGCGCAAATGTGAGGTGATGCACTTTGGAAGATCTAATTCAAGAGCTAATTATACAGTAAATGGAAAAGTCCTAGGAAAACTCAATGTACAGAGAGATCTGGGTGTTCAGGTCCATTGTAACCTGAAGGTGGCAACACAGCGCAATAGAGTGGCCAAGAAGGCATACGGCATTCTTTCCTTCATCAGACAGGGTATTGAGTACAAGAGTTAGTAGGTCATGTTATTGTTGTATAAGACTTTGGTTCAGCCACATTTGGAATACTGCGTACAGTTCTGGTCACCACGTTACCAAAGGGATGTGGATACTTTTGAGACGGTGCAGAGGAGATTCACCAGGACATTGCCTGGTTAGGAAGGTGCTCGCTATGAGGAGAGGTTGAGTAGGTGAGGATTATTTTCATTTGGAAGGCAGAGATTGAGGGGGGGACCTGACTGAGGTCCACAAAATCATGAGAGGTATAGACACGATGGATGGCAAGAAGCTTTTTTCCCCAAGAGTGGGGGACTCAATTACTAGGGGTAATGAGTTCAAAGTGAGAGAGGAAAGGTTTAAGGGAGATATGTTTGGAAAGTTCTTTATGCAGAGGGTGGTGGGTGTCTGGAACGTATTGCCAGTGGAGGTGGTAGGGGCAGGCACAATAGCATCATTTAAGATATATCTAGACAGATACATGAATGGGCAGGGAGCAGGGGGATACAGATCCTTAGAAAATAAGCGACAGGTTTAGATAGAGGATCTGGATCAGTGCAGGCTTGGAGGGCCGAAGGGCCTGTTCCTGTGCTGTAATTTTCTTTGTTATTTGCTGTTCTTTGTTCTGGCCCTAAGTGACATTGTGACAGACAAGAAAGACCCACGAGGTGTCCTGTTTAATTCAGCTGCCTCACAATGCAACACAAAGAAAGTGAGATTGAATGGATTAGGACTACAATTCTATAACTGTTGAAACAGAAAATATGCCGATCTAACAATATTAATTTTAGAAGAAAAGAAGAATGAGAACTAATTAAAAATAACACTTTCAACTGAAGAAGTGAGGAAACATAGCCAGATTACCAGCAGGTTGCACCAGTGCGCAGTTTGTTATATCTAAAATGGGATGGATTTTGAACTACTCCAGGATCAGGGTTTGAAATGAAAAATGCTTGCAAAGGTGGTTATCCAACTCTGTTTCCATAGTTTGGAGCCATACTCATAAAGAAACCTGGTATCACATGAATTAAGGGTTATGGTGAGTGAGCAGATTAGTGGAGTTGAGTCCATGAAAAGATCAGCCATGATCTTATTGAATGGCGGAGTAGGTTTGACAGGCCAGATGGCCTACTCCTGCTCCTGATTCTTATGTTCTTATGTTCATATGCCATGTCTGGTCAAGAGAAGCAGCACTGTCATTGTGTGCATGGTATCGAAGTTGCAATCCTAATATTAATATCTTGCTCCTCTTTTCAGGTAACACTCATTTGGAACAATCTACTGTTCCCACTTTTTCTTGCAGTAGTGTTAGCCTTTATAACAACTTGCTTATTAGACTCAGTGAACAATAAAGTCAAAAAGTAATGTAACCAAAATATTTCAGTGACATGCAGCAATAGGGAAAACCCACTTCATTATGACTATATGTTAGCAATTTAAAGCCATTTCTTTCATCATTAGGAGTGAAGGAAATAGAGACCAGAGGAATTCAGTGCTTACACATTCCCATGCCAATGAGACTTTTTAAAACTCTGACTGAGATATTAAGAAACATACAAGCTTGCATTGTTGTATCTTTTACAACCTCAGAAGTACTCAAACCCCTTTCAAATCAATTAAAGACCTTTGAAGTGTTTATCCTGTTGTCATGTAGGAAATATGGCAGCTATTTGCAGACAGTGAGGTTTCACAGGCAATCATGAGAAACGTGTTGAGATAACTTGCCTTAACAATGTTGTTTGATTGATAAATATTGGTCAAAAGAAACCATTTTGCTCTTCCAATTATATTATGAGGTCCTTTATAAGTAATTGACATTTCACAAGAAAGGCAGCCTCCCCAACTTTGTTGCACCCCTTTTGAACTGCATTGTGAGTTTCCTATGAGTTATTTATTGCCATATTTATCTAGAAAGATACTGTGAAAAAAGGTTTTGTTGCCACTATACAGTGCATTTTGAGTTCCGAAAAGAGTAAAAGGATATTACTTTTTTGTATTCAAGTGGTTAGAGTATGACTGGGAGCTCTCAAACTTTTGACTGAGATGTGAGAATGCTACTTACTAAGCTACAGCTGGCAAAAGGCTCATCAACCGGTGGAGCTGTCATGACACAAGACCTGTCATAACCCTTGGCAGTTTGCATTCATTTCAGCCAGAGGTGGGGAGTGGATGATCCACCTCAATTTCCTGACATCCTCAGCATCACAGATGCCAATCTTCAGATAATTCAGTTGACTCCAGGTACTGGTTGCTGAAAAGATTACAGGGCCCTGACAACATCCCAGCAATACTGAAGGTATACTCCACAACTAGTTGCACCTCTAGCCAAACTGTTCCATTACAGCTACACCAGTAACATTATTGGCCATGTGGAAAATTGCCCAGAAATGTCCTGTGAACAAAATGCAGGACAAGTCCAACCCAGCCAATTCCTGTCCCATTTAGCTGCTTTGAATCATTAGTGTAAAGTGATAGAAAGTGTTAATGACGGTGCTATCATGTGGCACTTGCTCTATGTTGACCCACTCATTAATGCTCAGCTTGGGTTCCATCACTTCCACTCAGCAACCTTGGATGAAAAGGCTGAACTCCAGTGGTGAGGTGGGAGTGACTGCCCTTGACATCAAAGCAGCTTTGACCCAGTATCACCACCAATGAGGCAGGAAAAGTTAACATCATCGGAAATCAGTGGGAAAAGTTGGAGTCATGCCTCACATAAAGGAAGATATTGTGGCTGTGACTGGCAATCTCAGTGCCAGGAATCTCTGCAGGAATTCCTCAGGTATTATTCTCAGCTCAACCATCTTCAGGTGCTTCATCAATGACCTCTCCATCATAAGGTCAGTGTGAAAAAGTTCACTGATGATAGCACAAAATGAAATGCCAATCTGGCATCTCGGATGCTGAAGCAGCCCATGTCCATATGCAGCAAGAGCTGGACAACATTCAGCCATGGGTTGATAAGAGGCAAATTATATTCACACCACAGAAGTTTCAGGCAATGACCATCTCCAACTGGAGAGAATCTAGCCACTCCTCTTAACATTCAATGGCATTATCATCACTGAGTCCTCCATAAGTAATATTCTTTGGTTACCATTAAGCAAAACTAAATGGCACCATTCATAAAAATAATGTGACTACAAGAGCAAGTAAGAAGCTGGGAATACTGTGGTGAGTAACATATCACCTGATTGCCAATGCTTGTCCATCATCTGCAAGGCACAAATATGATGGTCTATATTCCAGTGCTTGCATGAGTACAATTCCAGAAACAATCAAGAAACTCAACACCCTCCAGGTCAATGCAATCTTTTTGATTGGGATCCTATCCATCACATTTCTCTACCACCAATTCAGTGTGGCAGGCATGTGTACCATTTGCAAGATTTACTGCAGCAACTCACCAAGACTCCTGTTAACAGTACCTTCCAAACCCAGAACTTCGACCACCTTAGAGGATAAGGGCATAAAATGCACCACTGTAGTGAGATGAAATCTACCCTCTTATTAATGAACATTCATGGACTTAATTAAACAGAACTATATACAAGGGAAGATAAGAAAGGACATATTCTGGAACATTGCACACTCAGGCTCCAATTCCTTGCAGTTTGCCATAAGTATGGCATAGCTCCATCTGTGCATGCTCTCAGTTGTTATTTATAGTCATAGAGTCATATTGCATGGAAACAGACCCTTCTGTACAACCAGTCCATAACAACCATAACCCCAAACTAAACTAGTCTTGCCTACCTCCACTTGGCCCATATCCTTTTCGAGGGTAGAAGTATTGTATTCCACAACCAATACGTGCAGGTCCCCCTCCAAACCACTCATCATCCTTCCTTGAATTATAATGACACTCCTACACTGTTGCTGAATCAAAATCCCAAAGCTCAGTTCCAAATAGCACTGTGATGGGCCATATACCAAAAGGACTGTACCAGTGAAGGAAGCAACTTACCACCACCTTCTCAAAGCTCAATTAGGAACAAATGATGCCTCTGGCCTTTGAAAGAATTAAAACAACTTAGGAAACAATAGGTACCATTTATTATCACTGACATGTTTCTGTGAGACTGTGACACGAACAATATACCCTTGGAATACTATTTGTTTTGAATTGTAGATAAATACAGAGTAAGATGGGGCAATAAATTATTTTACTTTGATCCTTTACAAATTGTGGTGCAATGTAGAGATGACCTGTTTATTAGTTAGAACAATGAAGTGTTGTTCCCTGTGTTTGAATAATCCAACATTCGAACATTGACTACATTTCAAAAGTATTTCATAGGCTAAAAGCAGGAAAAACATAATTAATGGAACTCCTTTTACAATGTCCAAAACACATGATAGCTCAGGATGCATTTTTGAAGAGTACACACAATGCAGTGAAATGCAGAGTTTATTTCATACAGCAAGATTTCATAAAAGGTAATATAGATAATGACTGGATAATCACTAGCCACCTGAGGAAGGAGCAGGTGCTCCGAAAGCGTGCTGTTTCAAACAAACCTGTTGGAATATAACCCGGTGTCGTGTGATTTCTGACATAGTCCACCCCAGTCCAACATCGGCACTCCCACATAATGGATAATCTGTTTTTGAGATATTGATTGAGGGGTTAATGTTGGTAAAGTACCCAGGACAATTCCCCTGTCATTCTTCAAATGAGTATAGTGGAACCTTTTACATTGAATGATTTGGAGGAGCCGGTGTTAGACTGGGGTGTACAAAGTTAAAAATCACACAACACCAAGTTATAGTCCAACAGGATTATTTGGAAGCACTAGCTTTTGGAGTGCTGCTCCTTCATCAGGCTGTTGTGGACTATAAGATTGTAAGACACAGAGTTTATAGCAAAGGTTTACAGTGTGATGCAACTAATATTATATATTGAAAAAGACCTGGATTGTTTGTTATGTTTTTCATCTTTTAGAATGACCATGTTGCTTTCAGTTCTCTCATATGTAAATCTCAGAACTTTTTTTACAAGTTACATTCTCAAGTGAACTTTAACAATAGGTTAAAAATCATACATCACCAGGTTATAGTCCAACAGGTTTAATTGGATGCACACTAGCTTTCGGAGCGACACTCCTTCATCAGGTGGTAGTGGAGGGCTCAATCCTAACACACAGAATTTATAGCAAAAACTCCACTACCACCTGATGAAGGAGTGTCGCTCCGAAAGCTAGTGTGCTTCCAATTAAACTGGTTGGACTATAACCTGGTGTTGTGTGGTTTTTAACTTTGTACACCCCAGTCCAACACCGGCATCTCCAAATCAATTTTAACAATAGGTGCCACATCAGCTTAGATAATGCATTGAAGGTGTGGGGTGCCCTGTGTGAGGCTGTCTATGCCCTAATATTCAGATTGATTCTATTTCTAAAAAAGGGATTTACAGAATCTTACATGGATTCATGCAGTTTTTGAGCAAAATAAAATGTAATTCTGCAAGTACAAATTCACCCCACAAACTTATATATGTATGTGTGTGTTTGCGTGTGTGTGTGGAGTAGGGGAGGCAGTGTTTATGAGTGGCTGTGAGAGAGTAAAGGAGTATACATCTGTCAGACAGTGCATGCGTGGGTGTGAGTGTGGGTGCATATGTGTGAGCATATGAGAGAGATCTTGTGTATGAGAGAGAGTCTACATGAGTGTGTGTGTGTGTAGTGCTGTGGGGTCACCTGTAGTGTGACATGAACCCAGTTGACGCCATCCCCATGGGTACCGAACTTGGCTGTCAGCCTCTGCTCAGCTACTTTGCATTCAGCATTCTGCTGAAAGTACAGACAGGTCCAGAGATTCATGTGAAAAACAGAGCCTTCAACGTTGCTCTCTGAGTATGGCACTGGAGTGTTAGCTGGGATTTGTGCTTAAGTCATTGCAATGGGATTCAAGTTAGCAGCCTCAGGTAAGAGTGTTATCAACAGCTAACATTGCTCCACAATGTCCTGAGTTTGTGAAAAAAACACGATTGTAAATCAAGCCTCTTTTATGTTTTGTTGTAAAATCAAGATAAATTATTAAAAAGGGGAAAATCTTGCAGATGTACATCATGTTATCACATCATTTAGAACTACCTCAGTTGCTCTGAAGTATTCATTATACCAGCAAGTGTACATATGCACATCTAGTAGAGTTCATTTTCTAGTATTTTTGGCTGGTCAATCTAACGACAAGAACCAAATGCACTAAATCTAGAAAGCTGTAGTACATAAGGGAGGCAGTGATAGTTGCTAAGCTAACCTCAATGTGAATTAAGTAACATCACCATGTGTTTAGAGAAAAATTAGTAAATCTCTTGGACAGACAGAAGAAACACAATATTAAGTATTTGATAGACTTAAGCCTTATTTCTAAACAGCCATTGTAAAAAAAAGTATTGTTAATATATGTATTTATTCAAGTGGAGGCAGTATTATCCTTGTCTGGCTATCCTATGCTGTCTCTGACCCTTACTGTTTTATCAGTGTGTGTTAATATGCCTGACATAGGCACCCCAAAGAGAAGATCCTGATCATTTCCCTGCATATCAGTATTTACACCGCCTGAGAGTATGGTGTGACAGACCATTAAAATCAATTTTACAGAGCAAGTGGAAGATCGGCTTCTTCACAATTATTTGACACCAGCCCTGTACTGACGACAGCTCCGGGCCTGAGCTGTCCTTTGATGTAGTGTTACCAGTGAAAAGAGCTACAAGGAGCTCCAGCTGGGCTATCTTTGAAGGCCTGCTGGGGGGAAGCAGGGTTTAATATTGACTTCTTGATAAAACAGTTGCTCTGTATTGCTATTAATCAACCAATTAGGGGCTAATTATTAGTGTGGAGTGCCTGGGCTACTGGCAGCCAAAAGCTGTCATGGTGATGGGTGACATTCCTTGCAAAACAATGGCTGGCGTTTTTTTATATATCAATTTGTTGTAAGCTGTGTCTGTTTTACTCAAAGACTGTCAGTTCTCTTTCAGTGAACTTATTGTCCAGATCAAAGCGAGGGCAGGGCTGATTGCAGACTGAGTGGGCCCAGTTCTGACAATCACTGTTTATGTGAAGATACAGTTGAATATTAGTGCTGACTGAGCTAATTGGCAATTAACCCTTTAAGTACTGATACCCTATTCCAGCATTCGCTGTCACGTAACAACTCCTGGTGGTGCTAACTTTCCATGGCTTATAGTTTCAAAATGTTGATGGTGATGACACATTTTGCACTGCTCATACCTTCTGAAGGGTAAAAAGGGAAACTTCATTTTCTTTTATAATTTCCACCACATTAGCTGCATTATTCTTACACATCAGGTTCCTTTCTTGATTTGTTTTGCTTCATGTTCTACAAATTGCTCTTACTTCTCTTGACCTTTCCCTTCTCTCTCTGAATCATGACTATGTATTTGGACAAGGGAAGATTCTGCCTGACCAACTTCCATTTTGAATGTGGAAAACTTTCTATGATCCTTCTATTGGAATGTTGTAACAAGTTTCCACACCAAATATTTCTCACCAAGCCTGTTAGTTCAGGAAATGTTCTGCCTCAAAATGATTTGTTGGTGATAGTGGTTCTGAAAGGGTTAATGTTGTAGACTGCATCAAACTCTACCTAATCTAATGATATCATTAAGATTGGGTGATTTCAGTAACACTGTCATATGAGGACTCTTGGTCTGCACTCAGTGAAGTTTGGAAGGAAAAAGGTAAATCTGATTAAATCTTACTAATTACTGAGAGGCCTGGATAGAGTGGACATGGAGAAGATATTTCTACCAGTACGCGAGATTAGAACCCAAGGCCACAATCTCAGAAACAAGGAATGATCTTTTTGAACTGAGATGAGGAGGAATTTCTTCAACCAGCTGGTGATGCATCTGTGCTAATCATTACTGCAGAGGGCTGTGGAGGTCAAGTCATTGACTGTATTTAAGATGAGATGGATAGGTTCTTGATTGGTGAGGAGATCAAGGGTTATGGGGAAAAGGCAAAAGAATGGGGTTTGAAATACATATCAGCAGTATTTGAATGGCGAGCAGACTTGATGGACCAAATGGCCCCATTTTGTTCCTATACCTTTTGGTCTACCCTGCTTAATACAAAAGCCTCCTCTCATTCAAATGTCTTAGTGGTTTTCCCCTATCACTGTAAACCCAGTGAATCCTGGGACCCAGTCCAGGAAGAAAGATTATACCTATGAACTACCTCAACCACAAGCTGGTGGTATTTGACATCTTGGAATGTTTAATATCACTCATTCTAATTCTTGCTCATCTCATTCAAAAATACACTATTTCTGGATCATCTAACTGACTTTGCCTATATCTTTAGGGGATTGGAGTAGCTGAGGGCAGGTAACAGGCCATTACCAAAGGAGATCTCGAAGCCTGCCATCGTGAATCCCTTGGACAGCTGCAAGGTTTCACTGGTTGGACTCCCTGTTGATTGAATGCCCTTAGAGTCAGAAAATCCCTTAAATTGGACAGTTGATTGGGTTAATTGTACTCCCAGCAGGTGATGTGTCTGCTAACCTGGCCACAGCTGGTAACAATGGTGTGTCAGCAGAAGGACATTGGGCACCCCAACATTCCATTTTGCCTCTTAACCCCAAAGAAAAGCAAAGAACCGAAGATGCTGGAAATCAGAAACAAAAATTGAATTGCTGGAAAGCCTCAGCAGGTCTGTCAGCATCTGTGGAGAGAAAACAGTTAGTGTTCAGGTCCACTGACCCTTCTTCAGAACTGATTGTAGCCAGGAAAAAGTTGGTATATATGATGAAGATGGGGGGAGGTGGGGTGGGGCTGGAGAGAAGGAGTAAACAATGGGTGGAGAAGGATCTTAGAGACAGAAAAGGAACAGTTAGGCAGACTAATGAATGGATAAAAATCAGCCTTGGAGATAGAATAGTTGCTCATTGACTGTTTCTGATAGTAGCCCCTTGTGATGACAGGCCTGGTTTATGGGATTGGAGTAAGGACATGGGAGATGGTGCTCAGGCCCTAAAATTATTGAACACAATAATGAGTTCTGCAAGTAGGGTTCCCAAGTGGAAAATGAGATACAGTTCTTCCAACTTGCACTGAACTTCACTAGAACACCGCAGCAAGCCTGAAGCAGAGGTATTGACCAGAGATCTTGGCAGTGTGTTAACGTGGCAGGCAATTGGAAGCTCAGGATCATTTTGGTGAATAGAACACAGGTATTCTGAAAAGCAGTCACCCAGTCTGAGTTTTGTTTCACCAGTGGAATGCAGATCATATTGTGAGCAACAAATACGTAGATTAGCTTGACTGGAGTGCAGGTAAATCACTGCTTCACCTGGAAGATGTGTCTGGGGCCTTGGATAGTGAGGAGTGAGGAAATAAGTCTGTGATTGCAAGAGGAGGTGCCGTGGGAGATGTTGGGAGTGGAATAGGAGTGGACCTGGGTTTCCCAGGTCTCTGCAGAAATCTGACAAGAATGGAGAGGACCTCATTCAATCCTGTATTCACTCCTCACAATATGGTCTGCTGTACACTTGGGAGAAAGAAATGCACACTGGATGACCATGTTCAGTGTGCAAATATGGCCCTGACCTTGCTGCTGGAAGTTGTCAATGGTATGGCCATCTTCCTTGCCCACGTCTGTCCAGAAGGTTTTGATCAGAGTCGAGGAGCTTACCAATTTGGTTAGCGGCTAGTGGATTCTTCTTTGGAGAAATCGCATGCATGCCTTTTGCTGTAGCATCTCACAACACTAGCCGGCACCTGAACCAGGATTGATTCAATCTAGACACAGCTGGCTATGGTGGAATTTAGTGGAAAGGCAGGAACTTTGAAACTTCTGCTTCAAATCACAATTAACCCAATCATTGTCATCTCGAAGCCAGTATGGTGTCTGCTGGCTTCATCTAATCTGAAGATGAGTCATACAAACTAAGATCTAGATGCTTAAGTCTTATCCTGGGTATTTTCAAAAGCAAAACTCTCAAGATAACTATTTTATTTAGAGGTAAATGCAAGCATGAGTTGTATAACATCTTGGAGGTGTTTACCACTAACATTTAAGGATATTCAAAAATTTAATAACACTTTCTAGGCTGGCTTATTGGGTACCTCAGCCCTAGTTATTGTTGAATGATGTAGCATAGTTGACTAAAATTGCTCAAGTGCCCAACACATCGTATCTTTGCTCACTAATGCTTTCCTCTCCTCTCAATGAGACAAACCAGGGCAGGACCTGAACATATTTGATTTATTTATTGTCACGTCTATTTTATTACAAAATACAATGAAAAGCGATGTATAGTGTCACCACCCTCCAGCGCCATCTTAAAACACAGAAAAACAAACCAAGAACATCGGATATAAAGGCAGAAAATTACGAATTAAAGAAGTAGTGTTCACCTCTCCAGTCCTTCTTGTTAAGTGCTTAGCAAAGGACCATGAGTCTGGTGACAAGCCATGAGGTACTGCATTGGCCCAAACACCACTCCACCACTGTGGGTTCTCCTGCTCCTCAGATGCTGCCTGACCTGCAGTGCTTTTCTAGTGCCACACTTTTTCGACTCTGATCTCCAGCATCTGCTGTCCTCACTTTTTCGCACTCTACTCTGTGCTGGGCCCACTCGAGTCTGTGATGGACCCACTTGAGTTGTGCTAGGCCCACTCATATCTGTGCTGAGCCCACTTGAGTCCATACTAGGCCCACTCAAGTCTGCGCTGGGCTCACTTGCAATGTCATCGCCATATCCGAGCTCTTCCTAAAAGGCAAATACCTGAAAAGAAATAAAAATGGGAAAAAAGGAAAAAACAACAAAGAAACAAAGAGAAAAGCATGTGGAGCAGGCGAGTTCTGGGTTCAGGGACTCTACTCTGCCACCATCTAGTCAGGCCCTGGGGAGTGCTGTTGAACAGTGAGGGGTGCAGATACACAGTTCTTCAAAAGTGGCGTCACAGACAGACTGGCAAGAAAAGCAAATAAAAACCTAAAGAATTACTGAAGCTGTAAATCAGAGCCAAAACTAGAAAGTTCTGGAAACGTTCAGCAGGTCTGGCAGCATCTGTGGATAGAAATCATAGTTAATGTTTTGGGTTGACTGACCCTTCCTCAGAATTGTGGCAAAGTCGGTATTTGGCACATTTGCCTTCATTGGTAAGAACATTGAATACAGGAGTTGGGACATTGTGTTGTGGCTGTACAAGATATTGGCTGAGTACAGGGTGCAAATCTGGTCATACCGCTACAGGAAGGATACTATTAAACTGGAAAGAAGATTTACAAGGATGTTATTGAGAATGGAGGGCTTGAATTAGGCCGAGAGACTGGATAGGCTAGGATATTTTTTTCCCTGGAGCAGAAGAGGCTGAGGCGTGACCTTATAGAGATTTTTAAAATCATGAGGGGCATGGATAAGGTGAATAGAAAAAGTCTTTTCCCCAGGTTAGGGGAGTCCAAACTATAGTCCAAGTATAGCCACTCAATATTTACTTTGGGCCTGCTTCTTTTCCTCATCTGTATGTTTCCCCTTAGCACTGTCATTTGAATACATTGGATCATAAGCAATGCATACTGACAACACTGAGCTCCGCCTTTCCATCACCTACCTTGACCTCATCATTACCTCTGTGTTACCAGAGTGCTTATTTTAATTTGATTCCGTTAAACATTGGGAATATCAAACCTATCTGCCATGGCACCACAACAAATGATGAAATTTTGTCACAGTTTTTTAAAAATTCATGGATTGAGGGCATCGCTAGCTAGGCCTACATTTATTGCCCATTCCTAATTGTCCAGAGAGAAGTTAAGAGTCAACCACATTGTTTTGGGTTTGGAATCGCATGTAACTCAGAACTGGTAATGATGGCAGATTTCCAGGTAAGGCTGTTAGTAAACCAGGTGGGTTTTTCCCCAACAATCAACAATGGCTTCACAGCCATCAATTGATTTGTAATTCCAGATTTTTATTGAATTTAAATTCCAACATCTTCCATGATAGGATTTGAACCTGTGTCCCAGAATATTATCTGGGTCTCTAGATTTACAGTCTAGCAATAATCCCACTTGGCTACTGCCTCCCCTGGTTTTTATTTTTAACAAATTGCATCCCTCTTGCCAAGCAGTCTGTCCAGGTGAATTTGTTCACCTTTATCTTCAGCAACCAATTTGACCCTGAATTGAATTTCCAACCCCACATCTGCTTTATTACAAAAATGTATTATGTCCACCTTTGTAGCATCTGCTGCCTTCTCTCCTACCTCTGCTTATGTTTTATTAAATTTGACATTCATCTTTGCATTTGTCACTAACACACTGCTCTATTCCAGTGTTCTCCCGATGGGCTTTCATTTTCCATGCTCCATAGGTTTGGAATCATTCAAAAATCTATTGGCCATACCTTTTTTGCCCCCAACTGTTATTGCTGACCTGTATTGGCACCAATATCCTGAACAGCTCCATGTTTGCTTTTCTGCGAATCCTTTTGTGGGCTTGTTCCAGGTTCAAAATTCCTGCTAATACTTTAGAATTCTATGTTCCTCATCTCTGGCCTCTTGTGAATCCCCTACTCCACTGCTTAACCATCAGTTTCTGTGCCTCCAAGCATTGCCACCTGAAATTCCCATTTTAAGTTCCTCTGTTTCTCTGCTGCTTTTTCCACCTTGCAAGCAAGATCTGTCACCAAACATTTCCTCATTCTTCTCATATCTGTCACGTTAGCTCATTGCCTGTTTAAATCTGAATCTAAATTTGCACATCTTGGAATACTTATTGTCTATTAATGGTACCATATTAGTCAAGGTTTTTGGAGATAGACCAGATGGGAGCTGATGGGAGAATGGGAGAGCTTCATCATGATGGCTTTAATTAAGATTTAAGTTCAATTTTCACTTGCGAGGATTATTTCCTTTAAAGAAGATTGACTCTTGAGTAAAACCTAGGATGACTTTGTTCCAGCAGATATTTAGTTCAGGAGAGCTGCTGGGATCTGAAGTGAATCAATTATCATCATCTTCAGCCAACGGGCTATCTAACTCTGCGCCGGTTGAAACAAGTCCTACAGCAAGTCTTGTGGTCATAGCAGTTTATACAAGTTGTCTTTTGCTGTTAAAGGCACTGACAGTTTAGATATAACATCTTAAAACAGCACCCTCCAGTGTAAAGTAAAAAAATTGCCTCTGCCTGAATATGAAAAAATGTGATAGCTGGAAGCCTGCAAAGAGTTTGAGGGCAAAATGCTTTTGCTAGGGGTCTATTCCTTTCAGAGGTGCTCATTTGTCAAGTAGACAGGAAAGGCGAATGTGGTGATGAATTTCTGAAGCTGCCCTGGAAGGGGTGCAGCACTTGTGCCTAGTCCAGAGTAAGTGCCAGCAAAGGGCAGAGATTGATGGGCCGAAAAATGCCTCTGCCATAT
Organism: Chiloscyllium plagiosum; assembly: GCF_037043375.1. Taxonomy (NCBI): domain Eukaryota; kingdom Metazoa; phylum Chordata; class Chondrichthyes; order Orectolobiformes; family Hemiscylliidae; genus Chiloscyllium; species Chiloscyllium plagiosum. The sequence continues at coordinate 43,484,155 of NW_028270163.1, forward strand.
TTTCCCTGAAGTACTCAAATGAGTGTCAGAACCCAGGAGCCATTAACAATGGCTCTGTATCTTTTTGGTGAATTTGAGTAGGGTAGGTAGCAAAGTCTTAGTGATATGGGGAAAAGAGTACAAAGAGTATTGAGGATTAATTTTGTGACTGGAATCCTGTATATCCTGTATCATACTGCAGGGTTTGTTGCTAGGTCACTTATTGTATGTAATCTACATTAATGACTTAGATGTGAATGAAGAAGTTTTATAACCACAGTCACATATGGCACAAAAAAAAGCGGTGCTGTAAATAGTGAGGGGGAAAGCTTTAGATGACAGGAAGATCTCGACAGGCTGCTCAGATGGGCAGAACAATGGCAGCTGCAGTTTAATTCCGAAAGCTGTAAAGTGCTGTATTTGGAAGTACTAACAAGGCAAGAGCGCACATGATGAATGATAAAACTCTGTCTAGTAATGAAGATCTGCAGGACTTTGGTATGTATGTGTATTTATCGATCCTTGAATACATCAGCACGGATGGCAAAGAAAAGCATATGGAATACTCACCATTATTAGTCAACACATTGAATTCAAAAGTAAGGGGATTATGACAGAGCTGTATATGATATTTGTAGGATATTTTTATTGGATATGTATAGGCCGCAGCAGGAGTTACAAGCACAGTTTTGGTTATCACGCTATAGGAAGGACATGATTGCCTTGGAGAGAGTGCTGAGAATATTCAACGAAATGTTGCCTGTGCTGGAGAGAATCAGCTCTGAACAGAGATGGCATAGGCTGGGGTTGTTTTCTTTGGAGTAGAGCAGGCTTGGGAAGAACCTGATTGAAACCACAGACTTATAAGGGTCATAGACTTTTCACCTTAATAGAGGGGTCAGTTATGTGGGGGCATCGACTTAGGGTAAGAGGCAGAAGGTTCTGAAAGGATTTAAGGAGATTATTTATCGCCCACGCAGTGTCAGGAGCTCCTTGCCTGAAGGGTTAATAGAGGAGAGAACCATTGCAACATTTAAGGTGTATTTAGATGAACATTTGATACACCTTAGCAGCAAGGCTATGGGCCAAGTGCCTGGAAATGGAATTAAGAGTTGATAAGGGCTTGATGATTTGTATGGACATGATGAGCCAAAGATCCTCTTTCTGTGCTCTAATACACTATGACATGGAAGCCTGAAAAGGTAAGAATAGCTTTTTATTTACAGCCTCTGCAGAGATTTTAGAGTGTCATAGCATCGAGGCTGTGGTAGTCCGAAGATTTTGAAGTCTGTTGTTGTATGGGCATGCCAGCTCACTCTGTATGAATTGCTATTCACAGTGAATGTTGCAGCCATCATCCCATTTAAATGTAGGAAATTGGAACCTGCTTGCTCTAATTCAGTAGAGGAAAATTACTTCACAAACTAGCTAGAAGACTCTCATTATGAACAGGATGCAGTGTGTCGCACATTAGCAACTAGTTACAGCTATTACAGAAGCTTTAAGGAAGACTCAGTCCTTTGAGATCCTAATCTATTCTGCCCACAAATCCATCTGACAGTATCATTGTGGACAATGTTTATGGCATTGTATTAAGTCTTTAACACCCTTATTTATACAGTGGTTGGACACATCTCAGCATGTTTCACCATCCACATGAGCACCTCTCATATAGCAGACTTGCACATTGGTTGTGCTAAACCAGTTGAAATCATTTAAATCATCAAATACAGACATATTCAGATTCATTCTAGTTGGATTACGCTGTGGGAGTACTCAGATAAAAGTGTAATGAGATCTCATCTCAAAACATATGGAGATAAAAACAGTGATTCTGGTGAGAGGAGTTTCTTCAATAAATAAAGTTGCTTCAATTGGATTCACAGAATTAGAACTCTGAATGACCCATAATGTCTAGTCCACATCTGATTGGAGGAATAAAACATTGAACTGCGATGCTGGAAATCTGAAACAAAAATAGAAATGGCTGGAGAAACTCAGCAGCAGAGTTAACGTTTCAAGTTCAGTGACGGCTTCTTCAGGTGGAATACAGAATATAGAAAATCCTTTTATTGTCACATGTACTCCAATGCAGGGGTACAATGGAAAGATTTTTCAATGTTTGCCTTCTTATGGCGACAACTTAGGTAGACAGAGGAATAAAAGTAATTGCATTACTTTATAGAGTTGAAAAATAAGTTAAAAATAGGACATCATTAAAGATAGGACATTACAGTGAGGTAGGAAATGTCAAATAGACATTACAGTGTAGCAGAGTCGAGAGTGTAGTGCTCGAAAAGCACAGCCGGTCAGGCAGCATCTGTAGAGCAGAAGAGTTGATGTTTCGATCATAAGCCCTTCTTCGGGAATGAAGGTGTGGCTCAAGGGGGCTGAGACTTAGGTGGGAGGGGGTTGGGGATGGGTGGGATGGTAGCTAGGAATGCGATAGATAAATGAAGGTGGGGGGGTAGTGATGATAGGATTGGAGGGTGGAGCAGATAGGTGGGAAAGAAGATGGACAGTTCAAGAGTGTGGTGCTCCGTTGGAGAGTTGAATATAGGACAAAGTGGGGGGAAGAGGAGATGAGGAAACTGGTGAAATTGATAGTGTAGCAGCTCAGCGCAGGGCCTCCACACATGGTCTGACCATTAGCGCCATGTCTCAGTCCAACAGCTGTTCCCCAGATCCAAACCCCAGATCGCTCCATGCCAGCACTCAGCTGCTCCAAGCTTCTCCACCTCCTGATGCTGCCTGGCTTGCTATGTTCTTCCAGCCTCCTGCTTGTCTACCTTGGATTCCAGTTTTTTTGTCTCGCTCCAAGGTAAGTGCCAGGATTGCATCCCTGGCGCTGGTCTCCGCCTGGAACTTACTGCCTGTGTGCTGCTCAGGGGCTTGCGTTTCTCCAGGGCTTGTAGCTCACACTGTTCTGGGGCTCACAGCCCACACACTTTTCCAGGGCTTGCTGCTGTGGGGATTTGTTGCCGCCGCCTCTCTCTGCTCTATGATTCCACTCTGGTGCTAAGGGGAGAGAAGAAGGAAAAAAAGGAGAGGAAAATGAAAGAAAAAGAAAGGAAAAGAACAGGCAGAGCAGAGGAGCTCTGGCAAGCGCCTCCTACTCTGCCACAATCTCACCACAGAATGTTCTTCTTGATCTGTGACGGTGTTGGGATTTTCCACATAAATGTACCTTTTGATCATTGTATTCTATTGTGAAGAATCAGGCAGTAAAAGCAGTCAGTGTTAGTAAGTTTAATGTGCACAGCCAGCTATCCACTCCTATTCAAATCTGTGCGTCTATATTCATGTAAAATATCTATTGCTTACATTCACAATATAGCTGCTACATTCTCTGTCCTTACAGTAGCTCAATTTCAAATGTTTTTCGTTGTGTTTATAGCATTTTGTGGTGTCCTGAGGTTGAAAAAAGTGCTATATAATTGCATAGCTTTTCCTTCAGAGTTAAGCAATAGATTCACATTGTTACCCAAGAGTAATGAAGGGATGAACATGCAAATGCATTCTAACCTTTTGGTATTTGTATTGTACCAATTTAAAATATGTGTCATACAATGTAAAGATGGGTTTTTGTCTGGTTTGTGCTGGAGTCCATGTGACATCATAATATCTTGATAATGAAACCTTCGGATATTCTAAATACAATGTTTTATTGAGTTTTGAGAAGATTTGTAGCTCAGGTTGAGGTTCTGGATGTAAATTTACTCGATGAGCTGGAAGGTTCATTTTCAGACATTTTGTCACCATTCTAGGTAACATTTTCAGTGAGCCTCTGGATGAAGCACTGCTGATGATTCCTGCTTTCTATTTATATTATTGGGTTTCTTTGGGTTGATGATGTCATTACCTGTAGTGATGTCATTTCCGGTTCTTTTTCTCAGAGGATGGTAAATCCGATCTAAGTCAGTGTGTTTGTTGATGTGTTTGTTGAAAATACTAGTGAGAGAGGGTCATGTCATTTTGTGGCGACTTGATGTTCATGTATCCTGGTGGCTAGTTTTCTACCTGTTTGTCCAATGTAGTGTTTGTTACAGTCCTTGCATGGTATTTTGTAAATGACATTAGACATTTACAAAATGCCATGCAAGGACTGTAACAAACACTACATTGGACAAACAAGCAGAAAACTAGCCACCAGGATACATGAACACCAATTAGCCACAAAACGACATGACCCTCTCTCACTAGTATCCTTACATACAGATGAGAAAGGATACCACTTCAAATGGGCCAACACATCCATCCTCGGACAAACCAAACAGACACATGCATGAAAATTCCTAGAAGCATGGCATTCCAACCGGAACTCTATCAACAAACACATTGAATTGGAATCGATTTACCACCCGCTGAGAAAAAAACAGGAAATGACATCACTACAGGTCATGACAACACCAACCCAGAGAAACCCAAACATATAAGTATCAAGCATGAATCATCAGCAGTGCTTTGTCTGGAGGTTCACTGATGATGCTACCTAGTATGGTGATGAAACATCTGAAAATGAACCTTCCAGCTCAGTGAGCAAACCTACATCCACAATGTTTTATTTTGTTATTCAGATCCATTTATTTTAACAGTGCAGTATCTTGGACTTGTATTACCTTGTGAAGAAATCTATGCCTAAAATGATAGCCTAAAATGGAATCCATTATGGATGAATGAGATTTGATGATCTCCTATGTTATTAACATTTGAGATGATTTGCTGAAAAATCCTTGTGATACGTTTTGTTCGTATTTGCTATTCTTTGTACACTGTGGGATATTTGATCACAGTCTATTCCTGATGTTTACCTCATGTTAATTCTAGGTGTTAGAGTATAAGTTGTATATGTATTATAGATCATTTCACTGTTCTACTGTTCTACAGTCAAGGTTATGTTTTTTTTAACAAATCCATGGAATTTTTATTGTCTGATAATGTCTCTGGATCCCAATTTTTGCAAAAAAAATTGCTGGTCCCAAAACAGATTGTATGATAAATGTAGCTGATTGATTCAGGCTTGTAACAGCTTTGTCAGAGACCATTCTCTTGAGTTCCTGGCAATGAACCTATTCCTAAACCATCAGCTGACAAAATCATTATTTTGTGCACTTACCCCACTCCTCTTTCCCCAACCCCACACCCAGGTTCAGGCAGCAATCTCTGTTGAATTCTGGCAATGAACACCCAAAGTTATAGTCTGCCAAACTTTGATCCAATTAATGCCTCTGCGAACACTGCACACCTCAGACCAAAGTGCTCTGCACTAAAAACATACCATCACTTATAGCTGGTAGGAATAAGTTTGATTTGATTTTCAGCAAGTCCAAGTATTTATGAGATCAGATCCAAAGGTCCAACAAAAATACATTATAGTAGGGCAGCCAGTACAAACAAGGTGAATATTAAGCAAAATGATTTTTTGTGTTTTTATGGCCCAAAATTGACCCTTAGTTTTCAATTTTGAGAAGCCCCTAACTGTTCCATATCTGGTAACTGGCCATAAAGTCATGGTTCATTCATCAAGCTCCAGCATAGGTCTCTCCTTCATTTTGTAGGTAGAGTGAGGAATACACCATCATTAGCAAATGGGTAAACATAGTAGGGGGTGATGGTGTGGTTCTAATGTCACATATGCATTTAAATCAGACCATGACAGCTGCTGGAATGTAAGCATAATGAATCTGAAAGTAAAAGCTGGTCTCAGAAATGGTGATCGTGACAACACTCATCAATTGTTCTAAGTAGATGTCCGGTACTCTAAAGCCATTTAGGAAAGGAATTCTACCATCATTAGTTGGTGGCCGATATATGACTCCAAGTCAATGGTAATACGGTTGACTCTTAACTGCCCCCTGAAATGGCCTAACGAGTCACTTGATTCAGGAACAAATAGAAATCGCCACTTCCCTGAAGAATTCATTTTATAAATTGAACATTGGCTGTATGTCACCAGCTTATATGCTGCAGTGTTAATTTACAACTTTAGAACTATAGAAATGTTACAGCACAGAAGGGGCCATTCAATCCATCTTGTCCCTGGTAACCCAAAGGCACTCATATGACCTTTCAATCCCATCTTCATGCTTGGAACCCTTAGCCCCGCAGCTTACAGCAATTAAGGTGCAGATCCAGGTATCTTTAGAAAACGTTCAGGGTCTCTGCCTCCATCAGACAGTGAATTCCAGATGCTAACCACCCTCTGTGTAAAAAATGTTTTTTCCTCTAAACCTTCTGCCTCTTCGTTTGAATCTTTAAACTCTCTGTTAGAGAAAATAGGTTCCTCCTGGTTACTTTATTTCTACCCTCACAATTCTGCATACCTCAATCATGTCACACCCCCAGCCTTCTCTATTCCAAGGGAAAAAAAAACTCATCCTCTCCAATCTCTCCTCACAGCTGCAATTCTCCAGCCCTAGCAATATTCTAGTAAATCTTCTCTGCACTTTCTTTAAAGCAATTATGTCCTTCCTGTAACATGGTGACCAGAACTTCACACAATAGTCAAGTTGTGCCTTACCAGTGTCTTCTACAGTTTTGTTATTTTCATCCCTACTTTTGTATTCTATACCACTGCCAATGGACAGCATTTCATAAGCCTCCCTTACAACTGTATCTACCTGTACTGCTTCCTTCAGGGACCTGTGCTCTTGCACACTGAGAACTCTCACTTCATCTACCCCTCCTGTTTATTGTGTATTCCCTTTTACAGTTCAATACTTACAAATGCTTCCACACCTTATCTCACACTTATCAGCGTTGAACCCCATCTTTTTTTTTAGATTAGATTAGATTAGATTACTTACAGTGTGGAAACAGGCCCTTCGGCCCAAAAAGTCCACACCGCCCCGCCGAAGCGCAACCCACCCATACCCCCTACATTTACCCTTTACCTAACACTATGGGCAATTTAGCATGGCCAATTCACCTGACCTGCACATCTTTGGACTGTGGGAGGAAACCGGAGCACCCGGAGGAAACCCACGCAGACACGGGGAGAACGTGCAAACTCCACACAGTCAGTCGCCTGTTGCTTTTGTGCCCACTCCACTAACCCATTTATACCATTTTGGACCTTAAATCAATTTGCTGTACTATCCACTCCATGGTCAAGTTTCTTGTGTCATCTGCAAATTTCAAAACTGAGTTTTCAATTCCAAATCATTAATGTATAAAGCAAACACTGAGCCCGGTAGAACACCACTTGAAACAGCTTTACATACAGAAATGCAGCCATTGACCCATCATGCTTTGCTTCCTGTCAATGAGCCAACTTTGGATCCAATTCGACACATTATCCTGTATCTCATGGGATTTTACTTTTTTGACCAGTCTGCTATGTGAGACCTTGTCAAAAGTCTTACCAAACTCCATGTACACAACATTCACTGCACTATCCTCATCGATATTCCTTGTCACTTCCTCAAAGAATTCAATCAAGTTTATAAAGCCTGATCTTCCTTAACAAAGTCATGCTGAATATCCCTGACCAGTCCATACCTTTCTAAGTTTATTCAGCAACGGTCAGAAAGCTAGTATTTCCAAATAAATCTTTTGGACTACAACCTGGTGTTGTTGTTTTTTTCACTTTGCCCACCGTCAAAGTAAGACTAACTGGCCTATAATTGTCTTGTATCCTTTTTAAGAAATGGAACCACATCTGCATTCCTCCTGCCATCCGGCACTCATTTGTGTTTACTGAAGATTAGAAAATAGTTTTCAGAGCATCTGCAATTTCCATGCTGACCTCCTTCAACTCCACGGCAACTTACTCACTTGCAAGGATTTCAAATCTTCTCTTGTTATGATTATTTTGTCCAATATTTCACTCTACTCTGCTTGGATTACCATGTCCATATCATCTCTTTCCTTTGTGAATATGGAGATGAAAAATTCATTTAAAATTCTTCCCATATCCTCTGCATCTTCACAAAAGTTCCCTTCTTCATCACTGATATATCCGGCTTTATCCTTAACTATCTTTTTGCTCTTTATCTTTGGGGTGGTGTGGTGGCTTAGTTGTTTGTACTGCTGTCTCATAGTGATGGAGATCTGGGTTTGATTCCAGCCGTGGGTGACTGTCTGTGTGGAGTTTTAACGTTCTCCCTGTGTCTGCATGGGTTTCCACCCACAGTCTGAAGATGTGCAGGTTAGTTGAATTGCAGGTTAGGTGAATTGACCATGCTGAATTGCTACTAGTGTTCAGGGATGTGTAGGTGCATTAATCAGGGATAATTGGGTGTGTAACTCTTCTGAGGTCACTTGGGATGAAGGGCCTGTTTCCACACTGTAGGGGTTCTATGAAATATATTGGTAAAACATCTTTGGGTTTTTCTTTTTCTTGCTTTCTCATTTTATTTTTCCATGCCCTCTCTTTCATTTCCTTATTTCTTGATCCTTGTATGAGGAAACCTGGAACAGTAAAGCACAGGAACAGGATCCTCATCCCACCATGTCTGTGCTAACCATGAGACCATTCTAAACTGATCCCATTTGCTTGCACATGGTCCATATCCCTAAATTCCCTGTGCATTTGTGTGTCTAAATGCTTCTTAAACTTGCTAATGTATTTGCTTCTACCACCTTATCTGTGTGACCTGATAGGCCATGGGTGAGCAAGATTCAGTCTTATGATGATTTATTTGCAATGCAGTTACTTGGATATTGGATTGCCTCTCAACTTATGCCCAGATAGAACAAAGCGAGCATGATTACTAATGCTGCCCTTTTACTTGAAATATGTTGTTCGTCAGGGCAACCTAACTAGTGTTTCTACTCACGGTATGCCGAGTTATTCACTGCAGCAGCCTTTCGAGTATTTATAATTTAAATTTTTTTCCTGCTATCTTTCCCAATTTTATTTGTCTTGATTCATTCCTGAAATGCGACTACCTCTGGCAAGGCTAGCGTTTGGTCTCTTTGTATGACTGGTAACCCAGGACACTTCAGCAGACAGGTAAGAGTCAACCATACTGTGCATCTGAAGCGACAACAGCCCACACTATTTAAGGAGAACAGGTTTCCTTTCTGAAAGGAATTTAATAGACTCAAAGCATGGAAACAGACCCTTCGGTCCAACTCGTCCACTGACCTTGTTCCCAAACTAAATTAGCCCCACCTGCCTGTGCTTGGCCTATATCTCTCCAAATCTTTCCCATTCATGAACTTATCCATTGTCTATTAAATGTTGTAACTGTACCTGCATCCATCACATTCTCTGGCAATTCATTCCACATGTCAACCACTCTCTGGGTAAAAACAATTGCCCCTCATGTCCTTTTTAAATCTTCTCCTCTCACGTTAAAAGTATGCCCCCTAGTTTTGAACTCCCCCCTCCTAGGGAAAAGACCATTCTCATTCACCTTATCTTTACCCCTCATGATTGTATTAACTTCAATAAGGTCATTCATCAACTTCCAATGTTCCAATGAAAAAGGTCTCAGCCTTTCCAGTCTATTTTTATATCTCAAACTCTCCATTCCTGATAAATCTAAGAAACCAGTTGATTTTTAATGAAACAATCTGACCACTCGGTTGTCACTTTTGCTACTACCCAATGCTTTGTTTCCAGATTTTTGCACAAAATTCACATTCTGAAACTGTCATTGTTGGTTCTGAACCCCTGGTCTCTGGATTAATGAACATGCTACTGAATTGCTGGTTAAGGAATGTAACTACTACTTCACTGCACTCACTGCAGAGTTCAGCCACAAGTTCCTGGAGCTGATCACTTTGTTCTTTGCTGTTCAGACAGGCACTGGAGTCTATCTGTAATATTAAACCTGAGGTGACTTTTTTGATTTACACGGGAATTCACCTTTGTTAAAAAAGTTTCCATTTAATATTTCTTGATTATGTTTATTTGGAGCTATCATATAAAGCATGTTAAAACAGAAGTAATTATGCTGAGGGGTTTTCAATGGTCTGATTTTTTAAAATTCAAAAGTATACTTTATTCATAAAATAATTTGATGATCTGTACAGTTGGTCATGCCATCCACAAGTAAACATTTTCATACCGAGATCAGAATTTATCATTTGTATATACAGGTCTGTATGTTTATCAATCATATATCCATATATGTAGCTGAGGCGATTGAGTCTGAAGCATTATTATATCTGCCATGCTTCTGAACCAGCATTAGTTTGAGACAAAGGGAATGGAAGTAGGCACATTAAACCGAGGTTGATTCAGTTAGTTCATGCAACAAAAGGAAATAGCATTTCACGACCTCGGTTTGCCATTGTAAGAGGGTATCATATGCAACGTTTTAATTTAGATCAGCAATTGATTTGAATTCAGTGACAACATGGTTCATCCTGTAGTAGTTTAATCCAATCAGGAATCAAGCTAATAGGCTTTTAATTAGCAGGATCCTCTCCTTAGTGGCTTTCATCAGGAATGTTAAGCAGTGCTAAGAGACTTGATGTGAGCAGTTGCGGTGGGGGGGGGTGGTGAAGTGAGATGAGAGAGAGTTGTCAAACTTTCTTTTGTCGCCTCAGATTAAGTTAATTGAACTTGATGAGCATTGCCTTCAGTTTCGCACAGGAATACTTCCGAAGCACATTTTCCACATGCATTTCGAAGGTAATACTATCTCATCTTGAATTCTTGTCAATACCCACTTCCCGAGTTGGTTATTAAAAACGCTTTCTTTCCAAAAAAGTGGCTGAAATATACAGTAAGTACTTTGAATTTCAAATATTGTTAGTCTGCTCACATAGTTCCTTTGGGTTCTTGTGGCGCTCCAAGGCTGTCTCGAGGGCAGATTGAATAAAATGAGAAAAGGATTAACCCTTCGTTGCAAGTGTGTGTCAGTTCTGATCAGCTAATCGAAAAACGTCAAAGCTCGGCTTCAGAAGAGAAGAGTTCATTTCGTATAAAAATAAATATTCGGATATCTCTAAAGACTTATTATTTCCAATTCTGTTATCATTTGACTGTTTCAAATTAAATTGATCTTGGTGACCTCCAGAGATTTATGTTTCACACTCAGGTTCAAGAGTATTTGAATTCACATTTCCAAAGGATGCATGGCTTAAATAAGCATCTGTGTAGAGAGAAACAGACTAATCATTTCAGGTCAAGAACCTCGCTTTAGAACTGTGCCACTGGTAAGCGGTATTCCAGCTTACAGGGCTCCTGAGGCCATTGAATGTAGTACCACCAATGTGTAAAATGTGGACTTTCCCAACAGGCATGCACCCCTCACACCGACTTTCCTCTCACATGAGCTATCTGAATAGGGAATTGAGGACATCCCTCTGCTAAGTGCTTCTTTGCAAAGTAACAGCTTGTGTTTGTGAACTGTTTTTCATTACCTCTGAAAGTCTGAAACACTTTACAGCCAACTAAGTGTAGTCACTGTCAAAAGGCCACACCCAATCCATCCAAAATGGAGTCCCATAAACACTAATATGTTACTGTGTAGATAATTTGTATTTTTTACTTTGAAGAATAATTATGGATGCCACCTATGCTTTAGTCCGAAAGAGTGATTGACCCTGAGCATGTCCAGCTAAGAGCCCAGGGTAGATTCGCTTTAATGTCTGAGCTAAGAAGTAGAGCTTGAAACAGTGCAGCAATACCATAGTTTAGCTACACTTGAATCTCTGGAGTAGGACTTGAGCCTGCAAGTTGGTTCTGAGGTGAACCAACTAAGTCTACTGCCTGACAAACAAATGTAGCTTAAGTCTAGGCCTCATCCTAGACCTTAGCAATGGTTTCCTTATAGACTTATTTGGATTTTGTGCTCACATGGTGTCTGGTTGAGATAGAACAGTGTTGTTAAAGAATTGATTGACAGGACATTGTCAGACTGCTGTTCGAAATGAAAAATATGTATTTTGGGCTCTATGATGTTGCTCCTGGCTCACAAAGATGGCTGACGCTATATCAAAAAGCTTAACATAACACTATGAAGTGAAATTAAACAACTGTTCAAATAGCTCTTACCTCTGTGGTTCCCAACATTTGGAAAAAGAAGTTTAACTTGACCATAATTACAGTGGGCCTATCACACAAATTTTATTTTTCTGTAGTCGCAGAATTTGAAAATTTGTGCTGCAGAATTCCATTTGGTCTTGCCAAAACCATCCCAATGGCACTTGCCCTGAGCTCCCATTCACTTTCTTAGGGATTTGAAGTGAACGACGCAAAGATCTCAGAAACTTTGCTGAAGGTTCATTTTATGAATTTTCTTTTATCTGTTTGCAGTATTATAATGAGTATTAACATTTTAATCTTTTAGAGATTACATATTTAAAAGCAAAAGCTGATAAGTGGTCACATTCTGTTCTTAGTCTATTTAGGCTTAGAGGTTAGTTAAGGATAGGAAACATGTACATTTGACTGCAGTACCATTGTAAGCATTTCTGTACTTGTGAGCAAATTAGTACCTGGAATTGTACAGCACAGTAATACTGTGCCATAAAGAAAATTCACTGCTTTTAAAAATTTAGATTTGCTTTGGAGATACTTTCAATCCTACTTTGATACATTCAGAGTTTTGTCCTCCGTTGCCTCTTAGTTCCCAGGATGAGCTGGGTCCCAGGCTGGTGGCAAAGACCAGGACAATTGGAAAAGACAAGGGCAAGGATAACAGGATCATTCATGTACTTGTTACTAAATCACCTCAGCAATGGCAGCGCACAAGAGATCTGGAGCCAAATACCTTTGCAGATGGGAATGGGCGCACTTGACAGGAAATTCCGCAGGAAAAAAAATAGTGAAGTTAAATTTATCTAAAGCCAATCAATCAAACTTGAGCATTTTTTTGTAAAAGGTAATGACTGCGTATCCTGGCCTAAAGGATGTGAAATGGCACCTTTGTTTACATGGAAATTGTGGTTCAGATGAAACCTAACATTTCTGGGCACAGAATAAAATAACCAGAAAATATTGCTTGAGCCATTTATTATACTCTGCAAACTACTCTCATGTACACTTCCATTGAGCAGTACTTATGGTCTCACAAAATGATATGGTCTGCTCTGGCATCTTAAAGCCAATTTGGATAATCAGAGGTTATGTTGTCACTTTGATCTCTCATTTTATATAGGCTGTTCTGGAGTTTTATTTATTCATTAATGACTTTGGGTAAGAGTTTCACTTGTATAATATTTATCTGAAACTAATCAATAATGAGATATTAATTTCTGGAGGGCTATAATTTGTGTTGTGCTTTTATCGAATCTTCTGTATTCTCAATAAAATTGTAAGAGTGAAGATGACAGAGAATAAGCCTCCATGAACTGGGCACAGTATGAATTTAAATGTTTATACTGCTGGACAACAACAGGATTCATCACAACACCATAATGAAGATTTAGATACTGCTGAAAAAAGATGCATTTTACCAAAACTTTTCATCTTGTACTCATCAGGACAACTTGCAAGAAGTATCAAGGTAACAGGAATCAATATTCAGACTGTAGGAGAGGAGAGTGTGCTGAGTTTTAAGGGAGTGAAGGGTGAATTCAAGGAACTCATTGCCACAGAAGGCTATGGAGACCAAGTCATTAGGTGCATTTCAGACAGAGATAGATAGGTTCATGATCAGTTAGGGGATCAAGGGTTATGGGAAGCAGTCAGGAGAACAGAGTTGAGAAACATATCAGTCATGATCAAATAGCGGAACAGATTTGATGGGCTGAATGGCCTAATTCTGCTCCTATATCTTCTGCTCTTGTGGATTGATTGGTAAGAGGTAAAAGTATTAACATAGAGAAAAAAAATGTTGCTTAACCAAGATAGGCTAAGAACTACAGTGTAAGAGTAGGAGTGAAGATGAACTTAAGTGAAAAGTAAATATTGATTAGATGATGCCAAGCTTGGGTTTAGAAGTTAAAAATCATAGAAGGGTAAGAATTGACTTCAGGAGATTAGGAGTTACAGTAGGTTTGTGTTACTTCAAGAGGAAAATAATTGTATATCATTGAAGAGAATACAAGGGAATCAATCTAATTGGATTTACCAAAGACCTTGCGCTGGCTGAGTTGAATGGCCTCCTTCTGTCCTCCATCATTCTAGAATTCTCTGTGGATTTAACAGTGAGAGCAAAGATAAGAGCAAGAATGTATAAAGTTGCATAATTGTAGCTTGGAAGATTAAGTGGAGAAAGGTCAAAAGAATAACAATGATTTTGGGGCAGTTAAACCATGGTACTTCAAATCAACCAAAGGGTGGAGCCAACATCACTTTTTCTCCTCTGAGACTTTACGTCTATTATAAAAATATCATATAAATTCATAACACCTCATCTCATTGCTCAGGCAAGTGCTAACTGATATCTATAAAGTGTGAACCAGTGTGTTCAAATGATTTTTTGCATCATATCAAGGTCTTTCATTGAAACTACTCCAGGCTACTTATATCGTAGACTTCCCTTTCTTGAATTATTCAGACGTAAGACTGAATGTAAAGTCTTCCTTTCTTTGAAAAACATACTGTTATGGAGTTGAGGAAATAAAAAAAAATAAGCAGCAAATTGGCAGGATTACAAGGAGGTCAAGATAAGATGGTTCTGTTCGCTGTGTGAGACTGAGCTGGAGGTCACACTGAATGTTAGGCTGGGAGAGCTAGGAAGGAGTGTTCATGGTCAGTTGGTTCCTGTCACCATTATTACACCATGTTGGATCAAGTATTAACTGGTCAATGAACATAGTACATGAGCCTCAGCAGTCAATCATACACCTGAGCGAAATGTCCAACGGGAGCTGGATTTGGCCCTTATTCGGAAGTTGATCCGAATTTAAAGGCCCTCTTACTCCTGCCTTAATTCTTCTAATTAAGCCGATAGAGCCTGTCAAATGAATTTACTCACAGCCAAACTCTGTGAAGCCCAGCAGCAGAATGTGCTGCTACGTTCACCCCTGTCCCATTTTCAAGCCTTCTCACATGCCTTTGTGCAGCCCCTACCGGTGTGACTTCCTCCTGATCCTTTTTCCATGCACCTACTGTAAAATGTATGAACCATGCAAAACAGCAGGTTTTTGATGAGCTAATTGGCTGGCTATTTGACATTGACGAGAAGGTAGGTAGTTTTGAGATGTCTGGACCCATGGGCCATATGTACTGTCAGGAACTGACAGGCTACCATTAGAATGCTGATCTAAAGTTGTCATGTGACTTTGTACATAGGTGTTGGGGAGAGGGGTGCCCGATATACCACTGTAAAATCCAGCCCACTGAGTAAATTAAGATGATTTCCATTGGTTTACATTTTGATACCTTAAACCAATCATTGTAAACCTTTGGCATCAGAATTGAAAAGCTCCATGGATCAGGTTAAGCATTATTTAATGTCAAATTTGATAGGCATTTACTGTGAAAGGTTTACCTTAATGCAAATTTTATTTTATCTCAATGCTAAAAGAACTGCAATGTTCCCAAAAAACCACTCTTTACTTCACAGTTATCAGTACAAAATAAATCAATACAGGGGAAAAAAGCCAGCTTTGTTGTCTACTTTTTAAAAAAAATTTGATCAGGAGCTCATTTTGCAACTTTCCCTGTGAAGAAAAATGCATTCTGCTTAGATAAGAAACAAATGTACAAAAGGAGTTAAAAGACTGTTGTCCAAAAATGCTTAGTGTGCTTGAGGCATTGGTTGACTGATCCACTTCCCACCAACATTTAGTCATCTAAAGGAGCTCATGTTAAAATATGTGGTGTGAGTAATTTTCAGTGCATTTTGATTACAGTGGTAGGATTGATAAAATATAGTGAACTCCTGATAAATGCAGAGCCAATTTAATATGAAATGTTCACCTTGGATCAAGTATATGTTTTTTCTAGACTGGACAGAACAAACTATTTAGCGCTGTCTCTTAATTTGCAATGATATATTTTTAAAGAGAAATTGCAGCCACTTTAAACATAACATAGAACAGGACCATATGTAATTTGGTATGGGAGCATGTTCGGGACAAAATAGAGTTACATTAAGAAAGGAATGTGCAAGGAAACAATTTTAAGTAATGAGAATTAATCCATAGTGTAGACTGGAATTGTGCCCTCAGTTATTCTATTTTATTCAAAGAATCGACTAGAACTAAAAGTCATGTTCAGACAAAGATAATTGCATGAATATAGCTGAGATTGGTTGGGTAAATGGGTTGAACGTTACGGTGATAAACAAAGGGTAGGAAACATTTAAATAAATTATTCAAATATTTCAACAAGAATACATTCCATTAAAAAATAACAACTCAACAAGATGGAACTAGCTGTGTTCTGCAAGGAAAGATATAGATCATATTAGGATAAAATACGAACTTTATAATACTGCAAAAATAATAAGCTTGAATGTTGAGAGAGTCTCAGATATGAATAACCAAATAGTCGAAAGAAAGAAGAAACACATAATGTGGAAGTAAACTGGCTAAGAATATAAAAGATGTCACAGCTTTAATAAGTTTATAAAAAGGAGGAGAGTAGCTAAAATAGACTTTGGTTCCTTAAAGGCCACACAGGAAAAGTTATCATGGGGAGTGAGGACCAGTCCATGAGCAATGACTGCCTCACATCCATGGACTTTGACATCAGACACTTGCCATCCATTCACATCATCTTTGGAACATTTGGATCCATTTGCAGTACACTTCTGTACTTTAAATTTGCTCTTTGGTTCACAAAGGAAACTAATATTGCAATGCTGCTGCACGGATATTTTACACACAGGGACAAGCACCCAGCTCATGGATTGGAACAGGCTACTTTGCAAGGCTGTGTACTTGCTCTCTTTGCAGTCACTCACTTCAAACCTACCTCCATGCTCACAGAATTGCTGTTATATCTTACCTTTTTTTTGCCTCTCAGCCAGAGGTATTAGACTCACAGTCTTGCCTTGCCATTTAGAACAGATAGAAAGCCAGGAAGCATATAATAATTGTCATTAGGCCTCAGTCAAGTCAAGGGAATCACCCTTCAGTCAGGGGTTTCCTGCACAATCACTTGAGACAGTCAGGTTCAGTGACCACTTGGTGTAAATGTGAGGAGGCGAATGTTGGGCAGCCCACCACCTTTCTCTGCCCCACTGTGCTCTTTTCTCCTGTAATGAAAAAGAGGGAATATTCAGGGAGATGAAAGTGGATGGAACAGCTGTTACCATTGGTGCAGGTGGAGAGATGCCCTCAGCAAGTGAGTGGGTAGCGCAGAGGGTATGCAGGGTTAATAGTGCAAGGGTGGATGGGGTGAGTGAGAGCGAGTGAGGGAAGACGTTACAGGCAATAGTGAGAATGTTAGAGCCAAGGTGGAGTAACAGAGATAGAGTGTGATAGAGTAACAGAGAGAAAATGGTGATGTTGATCCTGGTGGACCTGAGAAGCTCATTGACCTTCTTCCAACATTCCTGGGTATTCCACCAGAAGGCTGACAGCATACTGGTTGGCAATATAGGACCAGTCTAGCAGGGTCTGGCATCATGGCCTATTCTTGGGGAAGAGGATTGCCCTCCTTCTCACCAATCCATGCACAAGGACTTCTAGATGCCTAACGTCAAGGCTAGACACCAATTTCCTCTTCTCTGCCAAGACCATAGCAACTGTCACAATCTGTGCAGGGCAATTCTGACTGACAGCACTTGTCTGGGTGTGCCGTGGCCTTTTAAAGATGATGCTATCTGCAGGAATGCTGGAACATTCTAGGATATCTGGCAGTTCCGAATTCCTCTGGCCATGGTAGGTGCTACAATTTTTTTTAATATTCATTCACAGGGACATGGCTTCGCTGGCTAGGCTAGTATTTATTGTCCAGAGTCAACCACATTTCTGTGGGTCTGGAGTCACATGTAGGTCAGACTGGGTAAAGATAGCAGTTTCCTTCCTAAAAGGACATGAATGAATTGAGCTAACACCAAACGTGAGGGGCATCATTCGGGTGAGGTAAGGAACTAATGAGGTGCATTTGGAATTATAGCATGAGAAAACATGCTGGGCCACCCTGACAAAAATCCTTCATGGAACTTGATGGATTTAACACTTAGACAAAAAAAAAACAATGATTCAGAGAAGGGACATGTAGCCTGACATCTGTTGTCAAGAAACTGCTGGTACTTATTAATGAGGATGTTTTAACCAAGAAACCCATTATAAGATCAGACCAGCGTAACCTAGCTTTATGAAAGCAAAGTTATATTTGATATATTTATGAGAGTTTTGAGGATATGCCTAGTAGGATAGATAAATAATGCCCAGTTGACAAAGTCACACACAGGTTGTATTTTAAAGTTTCAAATCACACAACACCAGGTTATAGTCCAACAGGTTTAATTGGAAGCACTAGCTTTCAGAGCGCCGCTCCTTCATCAGGTGGTTGTGGAGTTAAAGGTAAAATAGCAACATGGTTAGAGGATTAATTAGTGGGCTGAAATCAGCAGGCAATGATAACTGGGGCATTATCAAGTTGGCAGCTTGTAATAGTGGAGTGTTACAATGATCATTATTGTGTCCTGAGCTATTTACAATCTGTAATAATGATGGAAAGGAAAAGATGAACGTATCCAGGTTTGCTAATGATGCAAGCTGTAAGGACAATAAGAGACAGCACAGCAATTTAGGACAGTGGAATAAGTTGGGAAATAGATAGGCATGAAAATTTGCACCTAGCAAGTTTGTCATTACCATCATGGCTTAGGCTAATTGTCATCATTGGGATTGACAGCTGAGGGGCTGAAGAGAATCTTATTTTCAGAAACTGACTGGATTTTTCCAGTCGTCATCTTGACTCCCCAACGTGTCCAAGACATATCTGCCTGAAGATGGTTTCCTAGCAGGGTTTCCTCTCCACAAATAAAATGTCCAGCTGCTGAGGCCATTTTCTAAGTCAAAATGTTTAAATAATGCTGAGAGGATGCCTATAGATGGAGGTGTACCCCAGTGTCTTCCCTGAATGACGGGCTGTTGCTCGTTCCATGATGGAGGGCATCTTATTGATGTTCCACCACTGAGAATCTGAATCATTTATAATTAGACAGCCAGCCTGCCTCTCACCAATAATTAGCCATTCCAGAAAAACTGACAACTGGAATGATTGTTTCCCACAAGGTGTGGAGCAATGACCTTCATTTGATTCAGATTCGAGACTCCTGACCTGAAATGTAAAATCCTAGACAGGCTAATGAGTAGGCAACAATTTGATGGATGCAGTATCATGTGAAACAGTATTGACTCCAGTGGACATGCCATTGCCTAATGTCCAATCATTCAAGTCTGGGAACACTTACCCATCTTTACCCTCAGCACCTCCCATCACATCCCTGCCACTAAAGGTTAGCAGTTATTGGGAACTCCATACAATGTCAGGCCCATCTGTAGCTAGTGGTGGTCTGTGTTCATGAGTAGTCCATAAACAGCAACTTAAGGGCCTCAATTGTCACCAGGGTGGTTATGTTGACTAAAGATGCTCCTGCCCAGAGCTTAATTCTGATGAAGGCAGAATTAAGGAATGTGACTGGGTTTGAGACAATACCACCCCATCTCATCAAATGCCCTTCCCATCACCAGGCTTCCCATCTTGAGCTGCTGTGGATTCCACCCTAGAGAGCCAGTACAATGGCATTTGGGCAAAGAGACTCGGCAAAACCTATTGAATTGTGGAGTAAGCTCAAGGGTCAGGTGGTGTATTCCTAATCCTATTTCTTATGTTCTACTGACTGGTTCACCATTCTTCAAAGTGCCCCACTGGGAGCAGGAGACAGTGAAAATGAAATCTACTCAATATTGTTTAAACCATATAGAACATAGAAAATAACACCAGCAGTGCAAATGGCATGATATCAATAGGGAGCTCCACTCAATACAATTGGAATATTTCCTCATATGTAACATGTTTGATATTATGTATCTTGGTTACAAGATTGCCTGACCAAGGAGTGGAATTGTCTTGCATACTGTCTTTAGTTATGTCATTAACAATGTGTACTTAGGCATTAGTTTACCCATGGAATGTAATTCAAGAGTAATCTTCACAGATGCATTACATCAAGCAGAATTTGACATCAAATCACATGACATGATGTGAGGACAGGAGACCAACTGCTCAAACAAAGAGGTGGGTTTTAGGGAATGTGTTAAAGGTAGAGACAGAGAGATTTTTGGAGGAAATTGCAGACTTTAGGACCTCTACACCTGAAGGCACAACCTCTAAAATGGTTGAGAGATTAAAATCAGTGATCCCCAAGGGGCCAGAATTGGAGAGGTTCAAAAATCTAAGCAGAATGGGAGACTGGAAGCAATTACGGAGATAGGGAGTAATATTAAATCAGCAACATTTTTTTGGATGTTTCTGCCTGATACTCCCAAACAGGAATTTGAAAATGTGTTCACAATTTTGTTGCAAAGAGGGGAATCTCCTCAAACACCAAATTCCGACCTTCTAAAGTTAATTGAAGTGGTTATAAGGTGCCAGAGGATCATTTCCAAACCACATTAAGATATGTAAAGGTAGGCAATAAACACTGGACTAAGTACAAAAGAAACTTTAATTGCACCATTGTGACAGCCAAGGTTTTTATAACTGGGATAACACATATGTTTTCCAGTCTATAACAAGGTTCTCTCCAATCTGATAAAATACAGCTAAAACTATTAGAAATAATTATTAAAAATATTTATAAATGCCTCTAGAATATTCCCCTGGTTAGTTATTATAGGCCTTGAAATTACAGTGAGACTCTCTCCTGTGAATATTCAATGCTCCGATCAAACCTGTCTCCTCCATTTTGGCAGAATCCTTCACGTTTTAATGGGCTAATGGTTCTCTTGCCTGTAGCTATTTCTGCTAGGAGATCTGCTGTGATGTTGTGCTAAGGTCACATGTCCTCCATCATCCTCTGTCATCCACTGTAGCCCATTTGCAGCCACTTGGTTAGCCAAGATCCAACTACATACAACCCTTCCCTCGCTTTGCCCTTCAAAAGAGATCTTGATAGCTTTCAGCTCTGATCAAACGACTGAAATACTCACAGTTTATTTTCTGAATATCAATTTTTCAGAATTTTGTTTTTGCTCTTGCATTTTCAAGTAACTCCCCTAATAGGCTAATAATTTCATTAAAATAGTCATGACGTGGGAGATCCAGTGTCGGACTGGGGTGGACAAAGTTAAAAATCATGCAACACCATGTTGTAACCCAACAGGTTTATTTGAAAGCACTAACGTTCGGAGTTGCCTGATGAAGGAGCAGTGCTCCGAAAGCTAGTGCTTCCAAATAAACCCATTAAAATAGTCAGGAGAGAATTTTATGCAAACATTAGGTTAAGGTCATTTTCAGGTTACAATGCTGTAATGCAGTGATAATATTAAAACAGTGAAATTAAGGTGCAACACAACATACTCATTAAGTGTACAGTTCCCAACAATAGCCTCTGGTATTAAAAAAATGGAGTACTCCAGTCCTAAAGAAGGGTTACTGGATTCAAAACATTAACTCTACTTTCTCTCCGCAGGTGATGCCAGACCTGCTGAGTTCCTCCAAGAATTTCTGTTTTTGTTTCACTCCAGATTTGATCTCACTTCACACATGTATTCTGTGAATGCTTGAGATCTGAAAGAAGGATAGAAAGTGATGGAGAAACTCAGGAGGCTTGGTAGCATCTATGGAGGCATTAATGTTTTGAGTCTGGCATGACTCTTTTTCAGAACACAGTTCATAGTTTTTAGTCAAAATGTTTGAAATAACTCCACGGAATCCGGTATCCCTAGACACCTTTATTTACGCATGGGGAGTCCTTTGACACTGATCCAGCTCCCTCAGAAACAGCCCTCAGAGTGAATAGGATGTCTGACACAGTCAGACAGAACTCCCCGATTGGACCAGATTAACAGTCCCAATCAGGGAACTCTTACTCTATGAGGTTGACCTAGCTGACCTCATTATAATCACAAGAGTGTTGACTCTGTTTCTCCTTCTACAGATGCTACCAGACCTGCTGAGTTTCTTCAGGTATTCTATGCACATGATTCAAATTTCCAGCTTCTGCAGTATTTTGTCTTCACTGAGGTGAAACTGTGATTGATTTTATGTTGTTGAGAAAGATTGGAAGGGCAGCTGCAACAAAAGGGAAGGTAGTTTTCCCAGTTTAACTCTTACTCTGAACCAATCAATTTTGATTTCTACTCTCCTTTACACTCAAACCCTTTTGGTCCACTTACCCCCGCCTCCTTTCTCAACAGCATTTAACCCATTATGTTTCCACCTCTCTTCAATTCTGAGGTACAGTCATATTGAACACGAAGCTTGAATTCTGGTTCTCTCTCCTACAGATACTGCTGGACCTTTGATTTTCTCTCGTAACTTCTGTTTTTGTTCCGCATATCCAACGATTGCTTTGATTGATGACTGAGTAATGTTTTAATGGGATCCCAGTTGGAATGGGTAGGAAGTGGTTCTACACAGAGTCAGAGCACTAAAGACCAAATGGCAAAGTGTTTATGCATAAAGTCTGATAAATCACATGCTGAGCATTTGCACCAATTTTCAAGCAATCCAGGGATATCAGAGAAGTTCTATATGAATTGATATGAGACACTTTGTATTGGTGACATTGCAAACATTGTGGGAAATTCACTCTGGTGATTATTTCAAAATATTTCAAATGTTCTTAAGAAACATGTTTACTACTTCAGTAACGTTCATATCAGATTGTTCTTGCAATGGTTATGTTATCATCAGAGAAAATATTGATCTATAGTGGCTGAGGCAGAACCAGAGTAAACTCACACCTTACACAGTTTATAGAATCCCTGCAGTTTGGAAGTAGGCCATTTGGCCCATTAAGTCCACACCGACCCTTCAAAGAGCAACCCGCCTCCACCCCATCCCTATAACCCTGAATTTCCCATGGCTAATCCACCTGGCCTGCACAGCCCTGGACACTATAGGCAATCTAACATGGCCAATCCACCTAACCGGCACATCTTTGGACTGTGGGAGCAAGCAGAGCACCCAGAAGAAACCCACACAGATACAGGGAGAACATATAACCTCCACAGACAGTCACCTGAGGCTGGAATTGAACTCAGGATCCTGGTGCTGTGAAGCAACAGTGTTATCCGTTGAGCTACTATGCCACCCTGGTTTATCTGAGAGAGTGAGTAGTTCAGCGTGAAGTAAGATGCTGGATTCCATCTGTAGCGTATGGTATATTGCACTCTAAACCATGCCCCCTCTGGAATTGTTATTATGATTGTCACAAATCTCTAAATATGGCGGAAGTTTCTTTTACCAGTTAACTAAACAGAAACATGATGATCCTACTGAAAATACAACATTCTTGTTGATTTGAAAGCGAATAATGTAACTGATATTAGAAACATAGTCCTTGCTCAAAATCTATGCACAGAAAGAATAGCATGTTTTGCTTTGGTCTGAAATTTTAAGGATATAAAATACCATTTTAATAGTGGGAGGTATTTCAAAATTTCAATGACCCTGGTGCTGTTGATGATTGAAATGCAATGAGATGCCAAATGAAATGAATTCTGACTAACTTAATCCGTCCACAGGCTCATTGAGTTTCCTGTTCAATTCGCTAAATCCTGCCTGTCTGGGGTTTGTTTTCATGAATGTGTTGGGGATTTTTCTTTGCAACTCTCAAACTCTGCTCGGTTCCTCAGCCTCCTATTTATACATGGCGCACAGGTACAAAAGCAAAATAGCATGCATGCGGGAAATCGGAAATAATGCTTGAAACACCCAGCAGATCAGGCAGTATCTGTGGAGAAGGAACCATTAGCATTTACTAAGCTTTTATCAGAACTGGCACACAGATGTTGCTTTGCATCAAACTTCCAAAGGTTTCAGCCCTCCTGCCATAATTGATCCATATTCAGATGGTGCCATTGGCTTCCAGTACAGAGGTTGAATGGAACTTCTGTCTAGATTGTGTTGCTAACCTCAAATTGATCCTGGTGTCATGTACTTTCAGTGCACATGGACACAGACTCCTGTCTAGGTAGATAGATCAGGGTGGGGTGGAGAAATGGACAGAAAGCCCAGTTCAGGCAACATGTGGATATAACTGTCTTGCCGGAATGGGTGGAGATCTCTGGGCTGATGTGGATGGTGGAAACTAAGTGAAGGATTGGTAGAGACCTGGTACATCAGCAGGCCACATCATCTCTTGTAGGAATCCAGCTAGCAGTCCTCTGAGGGCTCTGAAATCCCAGTTACATGAAGCTCAAAACACCACAGAGTTAAAGATCACTGGGGGCAATTGAGGATCATCTCAGTTCATTTCCCATTCGTTATAACTGCCTGACAGAAATCAGATGTTACCAATTCCTGACAATAATATCAGAGTGGACACCTGGTTGCTGCTTGGATCCCTGGTCCTTCATTTTGGACAGCTGTCACCAATATCTCAGGGCACTGGTCAGTGAACTCCCTCACCTTAACATATGAGGAACATTTGAGGACTCTGGAACTATACTCAATGGGGTTTAGAAGAATGAGAGGGGATCTGATTGAAACTTTCAGAATACTGAACAGCCTGGACAGTGTGGATGTTGGTAAGGTGTTTCTATTGGCAGGAGAGACTAAGACCTGAGGGCACAGCCTTAGAGTAAAGGGAAGACCCTTTAGAATGGCGATAAGGAGAAATTTCTTGAGGTGGAATTCATTGCCACAGAAGGCTGTGGAGATCAGGTCAATGAGTATATTAAAAACAAAGATAGATAAGTTTGTGATTGCCAAGGGGATCAAAGGTTACAGGGAGAAAGCGGGAAACTGAAGTTGAAAAACCTTTCAGCCATGATTGAATGGCAGAGTAGATTTGATGGGCCGAATGGCCTAATTTCTGCTCCCATGTCTTATGGTCACCACACAACATAGTCATTGGCATCAGACATAGATCAGCTTCACCCATCCTCATGCGCATATCTGACCGACTTATTACGGGTGCTGTACTATGGAGAATACTGGCACCCATCACTGCAATGCTGCTGCCATGACCCTTGGGTACAGGGATAGGCACTCACCCTATGGAGCGAGCCAAGGTACATCTCAGAGATACTTGCTTGCTCTCTTAGAGCTCAATCATCTTGCCCCTATTTCAATGCTCCCAGCTTCTCTGCTTTGTCCCCTTACCCAGAGCTTGAAGGCCAACCTTGTGCCTTGCTGTTTAGCTCAGAGACAAAGCCAGGCAGCTAGTCATGGGTGACAGTAATCAACAGTCAAGAGGGTGGATATGTTGCAGTATATCACTGTTCTACTTCAATATTACACCTGCACTATAAGCGAACAGTATACATCGCAAACATAGTGTATATGCAGCAACCAAATGACTGTGCCTCAAACTCTAAGAGATGCAGTTCTTAATCAGGTCAAAGGAGACAGCCATCAGTCAGGGGGTCCCAGCACAGTAAGTTAATTACAGCATCCACTCATTGTCCAGGGGCTTGGACATAGTCCATTGGTCTATTGTGATGGTCAGGGTCAGGAGTATATATCATACTGGATTTGTGATAAGTCAGTTCAAGAACTGCACTGAGATCTGTCAGGGATCTGGTCACACATCAACTAGGGCTGTCTGTCCAAGTCTGTCAGGAGGTGGGCCATAGTCAGTCCTGAGGATCAGCTCAATGAATGTCAAGGGGGTTGTCAGGAGACGTAGCTGTGGTAGAGAAGTGGGAAGCTGAATTGTGGGGACTGGAGGCAGCATGCTGGAATGCAGAGGGGCAACAACTGTATTGGAGGAAAACCACAACATTTGAGGGGAGGAGACAAAAATGACAAACACATAACTTGCTGCAGAAACTCAGTAGGTCTGGCAGTATCTGTGGATATAAAGCACAGATAACATTTCAGGTCCAGTGACCCTTCTTCAGAGACAATCGCGAATTGGATTACTGTGGGAAGGCGATCTTTGATGCTTACCACTACCCTGGCCTCAGTGGAGTTTAGCGCCACACAATGGGTTGGCATAGCTAAGCTGCAGGTCTGGTGTCAGGGGGCAATGTTGCGTGGTGAAATTGTGTCCAAATGTTGCGTGGAATATATGGAAACTCAGTACGGATGAGCTCATCCAGAAGTCCCAGGAAGAAAGAAACATGGAGGTTCGAGGATGCCCCTTGATTACCCACAGCCAAGCCTGACCTGCATTGCCTGCTATGTTTATGTGACTTATAATTGAGCACTGGATATGGAAAATGGCTGTGAACACATCCAGAGTGGGTAGTGTAAGTGCTTTTTGTTCTCTGAGAGCTTGTGCGCTTTTAGTGAGCATTGTGAGGCCATGCAAAGGGCAATTGCATTAATCAGACACTTACACACAAGTTGAAGACCTGCAAAGAATTCAGTGTTAACCTGTGTGGGGCAGTAATCCTTCTCAGAAGCTATCTTCTCTATGTCATTGGTCATTTCAGATTGGTCACAGTCGTCTCTGTGAAGCAGAAGAAATCACAGGTGACCCTAAAATTGAGACCATTGGGCCACAATTTTGAAAGATGTCCAAGTTATCAAAGACTGCACAAAAGCATGGAGCTGATTTCTTTTTGCCTTGAACTGTAAGTATTCTCCTACTTGTTCTTTTATGCAGTGCTCTTTTTTTTGGGCGATGCATGAGGTGGCGTGGGGAAATAAGATTACTGATACCTTATTGCATTTAGAATCTCCTGTAGTTATGTGATGTGGCATTTGCTGTGTTAATAAGAATAAGGTCCCTATGTCAAAGGTCCATGCAGAAGTATTCCATGACATTCCTTCTCAGAATCTCCATGGTCCAGTGCATGGAGGAGTATGCTAAACCATCATTTGTGAATCTCCCAGATGCTGAGTTCCCATTTTACTAAGTCCCCATTATGTCTATTACATTCCTCACTAAGGTTTGTGAGACCAATGGATCCAGTGACAGCGGGACCTATCATCACAGTTGCTATCGAATTTGAGGAGGATTGGATGTGCCAGGAAGCCCAGCACCAGCAGGCCTCCAGCAGCTGTTAAACAGTGTCCACATTAAGGGATTGCAGCTGAAGATCCCCTCAGGATGTGGGGTAGGTACAAGAGAGCTAGGTCCTATTGTCCTCGGTACCATTCCCTCCACATTACAACCTGAAGATGTGCCAGGACACTGTCATGAACCATGCTGACTCCTCAAGCAGGACCTGTGATCTGAACGTTTGGTGGTCAACGTATCCCAGTGGTCATCAAGGCAAAATTTGCACTAAACTGCTATGCAATTGGCTGCTTCCAAAGATCTATTGGGGACTTCTGCGGGATCTCAAAGCCCAAGACCCCAAACGCATTGAGACTGTTAGTGGTGTAGTTTGTGCCCAATGACACTGCTTCATCTCAATTGCCCATGTCCAAGTCAGTGCTGCAGCCCCAGGCAGACTGCTTTATAGTACCGGGCATTGCAGACTGTACACACGTCACATTGAGAGTGTCATGTCATAATGCTGCTGAATTCATAAACAGAAAAGGATTCCATTCCAACAATGTAAAAGTCATCAGCGACCATCACATCTTAAGACTCCCTGCTGGATAGTCTGGGAGCTGTTGTGTTGCCTATATGCTTTATCCACTTGTCCTATCACCTTCAAAGAGTTCCATAGGTAAGTTCCTAAGTTTCTCATGCCACCTCACATCTTTCTGAGTTAATGTTCTTCTACCATGTGTTTGCCCATTTCTTCAGTCTCCATCTTTCCAATTGCTGCAACTTTCTTTCTTAATCTGTGCTACTTTTCCATGTAAAGAAAAAAAGAGAAGTGGTTCTGATACTGACTCTTGGGGGATGCCATTACATCCTTCCTTCCATTTCAAAAAGCAACTACTCTCTATCTTCCTTATCTAATTTTGAATCTTAGTCCTTCTTTACATAATTTGACTTTTTCATGATTACTTGGCAAATTATAGCTTTGTACTATATCAAAAATTTGAAACCATAGATAATTATATCATTTAATTATATATGTTTCAAATTGTGGGTGATTATATCATTTGACTATGTCCATGTGTCAAGCATGGGGAATCTTACCACATACAGATTGTATACATTTACTGTAGACAGATTTTTGTCAAGGAGTCATACTTATAAGGGACAGACAGGGGTGTGCAGTTCAGGCCACATCAGCCAATATCTTGTTGATTGCTGGAGCAGGTTAAGGGGGCTAAATGACCTCACCTGCTCCTACCCCTTACATTCTTGTACATACTGAAAACTATGGGTAACTATAATATTAAACCTCATAGAAATATACTGTAACCAAATAGTAATTACATTGGTTCTCTCAAAATTATATGTATTATTTATTTCACATCTGCCTTGCATTCCATATGGAACAGGCAGAAATAAATTCCAACAAAATTACTCCCGTAGAGATAAGCAACACAAATCGAACTACACAATTGGGCTTTAAATCTGTTTTGTTTTCCATTCTAATTGTTCCCAACTTTTTATCTTGTTGCCAGTAGATGAGTATTTTCAAACTTGTTGCTCTACAATATATTCTACAGAGACAGATTGTTGCGTGTGCGTGTGTGTAGCATGATCAAAATTTTTTCATATTTGCATTTGCTTTGTGTCTCCTTTACATGGTCACCTTAACATTTTATATTCACTTATGATTTGTGCTGACTGGCAAGCATGTTCCTTTTTGCCCTTGAGAAAGTGATGTTGCAATATGGGCAACTATCATCTTGAATTGCTGCAGTGTAATTGCTGTAGGGAGATTAACAATGCCCTTAAGGAGGGAATTCTAGGATTTTGATCCAGCAACACTGAAGGAACAGCAATATATTCTGCAGTCAGGATGATGAATGGCTTGGAGTGGACATTGCAGGTCGTGGTTGAGATAACTCCACAGAGGCCAGTATCCCATTACCCCTTATTTACATGTGGAGAGTCCCTGATGCTGATCCAGCTACCTCAGAGCCAGGCCTCAGAGTGAACAGAACCTGATTTTATATCTGTCAGCCAGGACTCCCTGATTGCGGATCCCCAACCAGGGAACTCATATTCTATGAGGTCAACCTGGAAGACCTCATTACAATCACGACAGTGGATGTTCCCATGTATCTGCTGCCCTTGTCCTTCGAGATGGAAGTGGTCATGGGTTTGCAATGTACTGTCAAAGGAGCCTTTGGTTAATTTCTGCAGTGCATCTTATAGATATTTCATAATGTACATGGTAGACTAGTTTGTAAAGTTAGATCAAATGGGATTCAGGGAGAGCTTGTCAATTAGATACAAAATTGACTTGACAGTAAGAGACAGAGAAAATGGTAGAAGGTTGATTTTAAGACTGGAAGCCTGTGACCAGTGGTGTTCTGCAGGGTTCGGTACTGGGTCCGCAGTTGTTTGTTGTTTATATAAACAAATTGGATGAGAATTTAGGAAGCACAATTAGTAAATTTGTGCATGACACAAAATTGGTGGTATAGTTGACAGTGAAGAAGGTTGTTTCAGATTACAAACGGATCTTGGTCATTAAGGCCAATGGGCTGAAGAGTGGCAGATGGCACTTAATTTGGATAAATGCAAAATGTTGCATTTTAATAAGATGAACAAGGACAGGACTCATACAGTTAATGGTAGGTCCCTGGGTAGTGTTGTTGAACAGAGAGACCTGGGACTCATGTATACAGTTCTTTGAGAGTTGTGTCACAGGTAGACAAGGTTGTTAAGAAGGTGGTTAGCATGCTTGCCTTCATTGTTCAGACCATTGAGTACCGAAGTTGGGACGTCAGTTGCAGTTGTACACAACATTGGTGAGGGCACTGTGGATTAGTATGTACAGTTTTATTCTGCTAGAGGATAGATATGATTAAATCAGAGAGGGTTCAGGAAAGATGTAGCAGGATGTTGCTGAGAGTGGACGGTTTGATTTATGAGGAGAGGCTGGATAGGCTGGGACTTTTCTCACTGGAGTGTAGGAGGTTGAGGTTTATAAACATGATAGAGGGTTATAAACATTACCAAGGTTTATAAGATCACGAGGGGCATACATAAGGTGAATATCAAAGGTCTTTTCCTTAACGTAAGTGTGTTCAAAACCAGAGGGCATATTTTTAAGGTGACAGAAGAAAGATTTAAAAGGGACCTGAGGAGTAAATGTTTCACGCAGAGGGTGGCTTGTACTTGGAATGAACTGCTCGAGGAAGTAGCAGATACAGGTACAGTTATAACATTTTAAAGACATTGGTACATCAATAGGATAGGTTTAGAGGGGTATAGGGCAAAAACAGGTTCTAGTTTAGTTTGGTGATCTTGTTTGACATGGACGAGTTAGACCAAAGTGTCTGTTTCTGAGCATCAGTGATGGAGGGAGTGGATACTTTTGGATGTGGTACCAATCAAGTGGACTACTTTGTCTTTGATGGTGTCAAGCTTCTTGAGTGTTGTAGGATCTCCATCCAGGCAAGTGGGGAATATTCCATTAAATTCCCGACTTGTGCCTTGCAAATGAAGGACAGTCTTTGAGGAGCCAGGAGGTGAATTACTCACTGCAATATTACTAGACTCTGACCGACTTTTGTAGCTATTGCGTTCATGTGGTGAGTCCAGTTGAGTTTCATTGAATATCAAGGGGTTGTGGTAAGATTGTGTCCTGGAGATGGTCAGTGCCTGGCATTTGTATGTTTTGAATGTTAGTTGCTACATGTCTGTCAAGCCTGGATATTGTCCAGATCTTGTTGCATTTGAACATGGACTGCTTTAGTATCTTAGTAGTCACAAATGATGCTGAACATTCTGCAAACATTGGCAAATATCCCCAATTCTGACCTTATGATGGAGGAATGGTCATTGATGATAGAACTGAAGATGCTTGAAATATTGTTGAAATATGAACAAGTACTTAATTGTCTACATTATTCTTTGTTTGTCAACATATGTACTTGCTCCTCCCCACATTGAATGTAAGTACCTGCCCAACTTTGAATTTGGGGATAGAGTGACGAACCAGCGGTTTTATCATTGTACTGTTAATCCAGAGACCTAGATAATGTTCTGGGAACTGAGGTTCGAATTCCATCACAGTGGATGGTGGAATTTGAATTCAATAAAATTCTAGAAACAAGAGTCCAACGATGACCATGAATCCATTGCCGATTGTTGGAAAAACCCATTTGTTTACTAATATCTTTTAGGAAAGGAAACTGCCATCCTTACTTGGTCTAGCCTACATGTGACTCCCAAGCCACAGCAATATAGTTGACTCTTAACTGCCCTCTGGGCAATTAGGAATGGACAATAAATGCTGGTCTGGCCAGCAGTGCCCTTGTCTCATGTCCTTTTTTTTAAACAGGTGAATACTGAAGCAAAAATACAAATTAATTTTAAAACTCATTGTTCCAGAATGTTGATACTTTGAGTGCAAAGGAAAAAATATAAATATAAGACGACAAAACAAAATAAATCTGTCTGAGTCATGAATGAAGGCACGAACTACCCTTGTTCTTGATTAAGTCGCTTCATGGCAAAGCTTTCAGAGATCTCCTGTGTTACTGAATATTTCTACTGTACAGTAGTGATACTACTTGAGAAATGAAGAGAAGTTTTGAATTCCCTCACCTCACCTATCGAAAAGATGTCACAGTTTCTATGCATGACTCACCTCAGCAGTGACAAACTGTGCTTGAAACTATGACAGGCCCAAGATAGAACTATAACACTGAGGCACAAATTCTGTCATGTCTCATTCCATCAAACTTTCATCACGTTTCTGCAATTGCTTCAATAATTGCTACCACTGTCTAAAATAGGAGGCTCTAAACCTTCATCTTCAGTGAACCACTGTCAAACATCACTGTGTGATCATTCTCATGCTATTTATGATCTATTTGACAGTAGATATTCACCTCTTAAAAGATTAACTAACACCTCTGGTGTCAATATTGAACACTGCCTAGATCCAAAACCCTTTAACTTCAGTCATGTCCATGCCAAAACTAACTTGACTATCGTAGACTACATGATCATTTGTGGACGATTGTAGTGTCAAGGTTCAGTCAGCAACACACTTACAAACCACTCTAGATCATTCAATTCTGCATGCAAGAAACTTAGCCTGCCTTTGAATGTTGTCAAAATGAAACTCATATCAACACACACGTGGTCAACTCCACACACCCTCCCCCCCTCCCATTATATGTTAACAAAGAGATTCTGGAATATTCTGGAATATTTCCATACTTTCAAGATTAGAGTGGTGCTGGAAAAGCACAGTAGGTCTGGCAGCATCCGAGGAGCAGGAAAGCCCTCCATCTTTTGCCCAAAAGGTTGATTTTCCTGCTCCTCGGAAGCTGCCTGAC
The DNA here is from genome assembly GCF_037043375.1 of Chiloscyllium plagiosum. Lineage (NCBI taxonomy): Eukaryota > Metazoa > Chordata > Chondrichthyes > Orectolobiformes > Hemiscylliidae > Chiloscyllium > Chiloscyllium plagiosum. The sequence goes on from NW_028270163.1 coordinate 43,516,388, forward strand.
CTGCTGTGCTTTTCTAGCACCACTCTAATCTTGACTCTAATCTCCAGCATCTGCAGTAACCGCTTCTGCCTCTTTCCATACCTTGGCAACCACCTCTCTCAGAAGGCCACCAGAAACATAATTTGGAGATACCGGTGTTGGACTGGGGTGTACAAAGTTAAAAATCACACAACACCAGGTTATAGTCCAACAGGTTTAATTGGAAGCACACTAGCTTTCGGAGCGACACTCCTTCATCAGGTGATAGTGACCTGATATCACCTGATGAAGGAGCGTCGCTCCGAAAGCTAGTGTGCTTCCAATTAAACCTGTTGAGCTATAACCTACTGTTGTGTGATTTTTAACCAGAAACATAGAGAGTAAACACCAGATCGGCTATTCCAGCCCAGCCTTCAACAAAACTACAGCAGTGAGTGTTTGACAGCAAAACCTTCACAAGTCAACAAACGTTCTAGTGTACAAAGCAGTTGACATTACCATGCTGTGATGATCTGAATTGTGTATCACTGGCACAAGAGAATGCGAGAGACATTCCACAAGTAGGATCATTACCAAGGCCTCCTGATTTCATTGGAAGACTGAACAAATATTAACGTCCTTCATGAAATGAGCAGACAATACTCCAACAAAAATCTGCTATGACTTGCTCGACAGACGGCCAAAAAGTCTGCCAGATCCTGCTTTCTGAACTCTCAAATAGCCAGCATTTCATGGGAGGACATGGAAAATGCTTCAAAGACCCTGCAAAAGTCATCTTGAAGCATGGAGTCATTGACCTTAATGACTGAGAGGGGCTTGCTGCCAATAATTCAAAATGACGTCAGCTGGTCCATCAAGGTGTGTCAGCCGTTGAATCTGAATGCCTTTCAAATGATGCAGAATAGCAACAGAGAAGGAAAGAAAAGGACTTGAACCCTACACTCTTGATATCACTACCTAGTGGGATGTGCTGCCGCATGTGCTCCCTGGAACTACTGGTCGAAAAAGGCATATTCAAAATGCAGTTAAATGGGTTGAGTGTAAACTTGTCAATCCTTCCAATATACATCAAAGCTAGGCAGTAAAAGTGTGTGTGGGGGGGGGATTGTAATGGAAAGAAATTGGACCATGTCTCATCATGAACTGGACTACAAATAATATGTAAAACTATAAGGTGCCATAGCAACTCAGAGTCTTTGGAACCTGTGATGACTTAATTGGCTGGTCAACTGGTGTGAACCAGTTTTGAGCCAAAAGCACAGCGTTTGACCCTGATTAGTTTGAGGGCAGGTTTAGAGCATGCCTGCTTGCTGCAGTGCTATTGGTCAGAACTGTCTTCAGATAGATGATTCAAGGAGGGGAAAAAGATTCTGATCTTTTGGATCAATCAATGAGCTGTGGTTATTGTAGAAAATATTTATTATTGTAGAATAAATTTACCAATGCCATGGATGCCAGACATCTGTGGTAGTGGTGATAGTTGTCACTTCATTGTAGGATGACATCTACTCAGTGTCAGTAGTTTATGTCATGGGTTTTCATGTGACTGAACAGGCCAATTGTCAATGCACAATTGTCAATTGATCAACACAGTTTCCTAACTCCAAGATCTAAGAGTTTGCTTTTGAAAAGTATTCCATCAGTGGAGCCCATGCTCAAAGAGGAGTTTGGCAAGGAAATATTATGGCATTAATTTTGAAATTGTGCAATGAAAGAAATACAATGGTGAATGTCTGGCTCATTTTTATATCTATCCTAATATTCATCTGATTTAATTTGTCATTATTCATTTCACAAAGTGAAACTGTTGATTCACATGATATAGTAATATTAAGCAAAGTGATTTTTTTTGAGGATGTTTATCCACTTTGCGTTTGTCCTTCACTGTTTGTGAAGCCCACTTTTTATCCGTCATATGTAATGTCAAGACTTCAAATAAAAACAAAGAGAAAGGGCAAAATTCAGCTGGTCCAGCAGTTTGTGTGCAGAGAGAAACAAAGTTAATGCTTCAGGTTCATTGTCTTTCACCAGGGCTGATATTCTGGCCAAATTAGTCTCGATCTACTATCAATGACTGTGTCTAACTGGATTGTGAGAGTTTTTTAGACTTGTCTTCATTCAGATTTCCTATTTTGTCTGTGAGGAGAAAAGTCACCCATCTATCTTTACACAATGGCACAGATGAAAATAGCGATTCATCTTAGAACCTCCATCCTGTGCAAATAAAATCTAAAATATGGGTCCAAGCAGAAGAGATACCTCCAACACATTGTGTGCTTGCATTAAATTCAATTGTTAAAATAATTCCACCTCTTTATTTAGAACATGAAGGTCTTGTGGTGCAGTGGGTAGCATCTATGTCTCTGAGCCAGACGCTCAGTGCCACTCCTGGAACTGCTGGTCAATAAAAGTATGTTCAAAATGCAGTTAAACAGGTTGAGTATCAACATAAATTAAGAGAGATGAATATTAGGACAGATATAAAAATGGATGAGACATTCACCATTGTATTTTCCTTGTTGCATAAATTCAAAATTAATGCCATAATATTTCCTTGCCAAACCCCCTTTGAGCATGATCTCCACTGACAGAATACATTTCAAAAACAAACCCTTGAATCTTGGAGTTAGAAAGTAATGGTAGGATTTATGAGTAGACTATGTATGCGAGTTAAACTAACTTGAGAATGCTGAGTTTCCAATCACTGGGCAGCACTGTCAAAATATTGCATTTTCAGTTTTTGTTCATATAAAATCTTTGTTTCTTTAGCCATGTATTCCTGAATTGTGGTGAAAGCTAGCTAGATTTATTGCATCTTTCATTTTACTAATGAAATACAGTTCTCTGACCTATAAATTGGAGTGCTGGAGCAGTGATAGTCCCAGAAGCATTACTAATAAAAAAAAAGAGATGAGCTAAAATTTGGTGAATGTTTATATTGAATAGCTGCTCAACAGCTTGAAAGACATTGCATTTCATTTCAATATCCACAAACCTGATTTTCTGCTGTCACAATTTTTTCAATGTGTGATTATATAGTTAGTTGCCATTATAAATTGTTATGTCAACATTTCACACTATCACATTGTAGCTAACCAACAAGGAACTCGGGGAAAAATATATTTCTGAAGGTTCTTCTCAGTTCCATCAATGTAAAAAAAGTACTTGTAGTATTTGACACAACATATAATTGATTATTAAAAGTAGAACTTCCTCCTAGATATAAAGTAGAGAATTAAGATCATTCTTTTATTCCATTTTAGTTTCAGGTTTAAAATGTTCATTTTGTTCCTTACACAAATAGGCTGAATCAAGCATCGCTAAAAGGGTAAATAGAAGTTAGGACAAAAAAAAACTTGCTGAATGTAAAGATGGATTTTCCTGATTTTAGCTTCTGAAAGTCTGAATCCTACATTATGAAATTCTATGACATGCAAAAATCATTGAAATGTCCAATGCCTAACATCTCTGAGAAAAGGTTAAAACAGACTTTAAATTATTGTTTACATTGCGATCAATGCCACTGACAACTGATGGCTGGTTAATGTTCAATATGCTTCTTTATTCTTCTCTTGTAATATTTTGAGACTGATTGCCCTACCTTCATAGATCTTCCAACTTGTGGCCTAGAACAGGAACTGATTGATCTAACCTGGCTGAGAGATGAAGTAAAGAAGATTAAAATGAATGAACCATTTAATGTTACACTAAATAATTGCTGCTACAGTAATACAAAACCTTTGTGTTAATATGATATTGATGTATGCGTGAAAAATAGCAGTTATAACAATGAGTGTTCAAGGTAAATAAGTTCACACAACCACTATTTGTTATTGATTCATTGTAACAGATTCTTTTTGTGGTTTTGACGAGAGCAAAGCCGGTACAGGTGGCTTTGTTTGCTGAGGATAAAAAGTCAAGCTGCATAACTAATTAAATCTGACTTCTTTGAAAAAAGTAACTATTTTGAGTATTGTGAGCTTTCATCAGGGTTAATGACTCACCGAAGTGTGAAATTTTTCTGTTCATGTTCTGTCCTCAAAACTCCTTCGGTCTGAATGAGAGAGTTATTTCTTCAATTCATTTAAATATTACCAAGCCCACAAACTACTTAAATTAATAACCAGGTGGTATCTTCTACTTGAGAAAAATGATCTTGCTATTTGCAATTAAGGGCAGAATGGTTAACCAATTCTGGAGAATACTGACTTGCTTGATGAGCAAATTAGCATTATGGAAGAGGAGAGGTCACAATAATGATGAACCTGGTGCTACTATGAGTTTGAATTCTTGTCTTCAAAAACCTAAAGGCCTACCGTGCCAACCTTCAGGCTGCCCTACTGTCGTTTGATCAAGTATGTATGACTGTCACTCAAGTCATTCAGGTCATTGAAATTGGTTATGTACCCCTTTGGAGCAATCTATTCTGAGTAGTACTGCAGATGCTATTACCATTACTATGTTATTTCACTGCAATTCTGACTCATAATCTGATGCAGCCTCCGCAGTTGGATCACTCCCTTTTCTGTCCCCTTTGCTTTGGCCGAGGTACGTTTGGTGCCCAATAGAATGTAAGGCACGCTGATTTTGCAAAGTAGATTAACTCCCACTTCAGGTCTGTGGTCAACACTATTTACTCATGCAACTGACCACAAGCACAGAAGCTTGAGCCTCACAAGCACATGAGGGGTGGGGGGGTGGCGCTGGCGCTGTGGTGCCACATTACCATCTCCTATTGCCTGCATATGCGCATGGCGACAGACTGTGAAGTCACTCCAGGTCCACACACATGCTGGCCTGCTTCCAGATTAAAACCAAAGTAAAATTCCCAGACAGGAGACATGGCTTTCTGTGCTGATCTAAATCCAGACTACATACTCTTCGTACATTTACATGGCATTTTATTCAGGAGCTGTGTCAACACTAGAACCATAAAAGGTGTAGCATTAGCAGGGTTCACATGGAAAACCCTCATAATTAAGTGAAAAGGCACTTTATTCACGACAATTAAACAAATTACTTACTGTAATTATGTAATGACAACCTTTAGAATTTCTCCTCCTACTTTTGATTACACCCAATCATTTGAGCAAACATTAAAATTTCCATTAACACAGATCTTGGAATTTGTAGATGTGGTTGCATAAAGTTTTGTATGCAATGTATGCTATTCTTTGAATCGCTCAACCACAAGAGAGCAGAAATTGCGATAGGGATGAATATGTTTTGCTATATATCGGTTCCCAGAATATAAATAAAGTGGTCCATGCTACATAGAGACTCCGGTTAACATTACTTGTGGTGTTATCTATAGTTTTATAGGTAACTATGTTCTTGTTACTGATCATTTCTTAAATGAGTTCCAGGTTGGCTTTTCTTGGCAGCAGTGCCTCACGGCAGGTTTTTATTAGGCTGTGGTCGGAGCAGCCCGCTTTCATTTTCAGAGGTGGGATAACTTACTCTTTGTATAAACACAGAGAGGTGAAAGGGAGCCTGTCTGTCCGAGCCTAATGAACAAGCATGTTAGGCTCCACGCGTCTAGTTAGGGCCTACTAGGCTGCCGCATGTGTGTCCTTTCCAGTTTCCGCCGGTAACCACAGCTCCACAAGGAACATCTGTGCTGGTGTGTGGAGCTTAGGAGTAAGGTAAATACCTCTAAATCTCAGTGTTTTAGGCTGCTATTCAATCCTATGGAAGTAGCACTGACTATGGCCAGACATTGCTGCTTCCGTTGAGATTTAGGATGTAGAGTTCCACACTTCATTTGGTCAGAATGGGATCTCTGCCATGCTTTCAGCACCTCACATTGCTGAATAAAATTCCCTCTTTGAACATTGTTTCTGCAGCCCAGCGGTACATTCCTCCTTCTGTTACAAATTAACCTTTTAATAATGCTTTCCAAGTCAGTTCTCTCAATGACTCTTTAAGGATTATAGGGTTAAATTAAGGGCTGAATTTTCTACTCAATTGGAGGATGTTGATAATACCTTATGAAATGCTCTATTGGAAATTTATAGCATTAGAGTCTATATTGCATGATTTTGTCTATTTGGAGAGGTGCAGTGGATATTTAGTACTTAAATGTGCAATTTAAAAGAGTATTTAGTTAGTGATTTGAGCCTGCAGCACATACATAACTTTGAATTAACTCATACATTGTTGAAAGAACAGGGTGAATTGACTGATCCTGCACTCCACAACGGCTCCACAACGGCTCAGCACAATATTACTGTGGTCATAGCTCTTACTTTCAGTTTGGTTTCCCACACAACAACATGGGATCATTGAACTTTACTGAAATTTTCAGAAGGAGTACAATCCCCAAACTCCTGTCATAATGGATGCAGTTCCATTACGGCCTGAGCATCACTGAACAATACTTTCCACTTTGCAACATATGTTTTGGCAGAATTCTCAAGCTGATTATGTCCCTGACCTCATGGGGAAGCAGTGTGGCATGCTCTGGATGTGAGAAATATATAATTTGGATTTAGCTTTTAAGGGAGTAGATCTTCAATCCTAAGTCAAAATCACTTTGGATCCCTAAATTTTTTTTTAAATCCCTGAGATTGATTGAACTTCATGATGTTTTTGCCTGCACACAATAAAATAATAGAAAACTGCGATTGATAGACCAGTGGTAGACAATGGTATTAAGGATTATGGAACCAAAATGGGCAGGTGGGATTGAGATGCACTCAACTATGCTCTAATTGAATGACAGCATAGGTCAAGAAGCTGATGATGATCTCTTCTCTCCTAAAATTATAGGTATCAATCTCAGATGTGAGGTCTCAGTTTTAAATATAATCCAATCTATTCATGGACTAAATGGCTAAAATTAATTCTGCCTTTCATCTGAATAAACAAACCAATATAAGAGGATTTAGAGGTGCCGGGACTAGGGTGTACAAAGTTAAAAATCACACAACACCAGGTTATTGTCCAACAGGTTTATTTGGAAGCACTGGCTTTCGAAGCGCTGCTCCTTCATCAGGTGATTGTGGGCATCTTATACTCCACAATCACCTGGTAAAGGAGCAGCACTCCAAAAGCTAGTGCTTCCAAATAAACCTGTTGGTCAATAACTTGGTGTTGTGTGATTTTTAACAATGTAAGAGGGGTTTCAAAAACAATTCAGTTCACATACTTTGTTGCAATGATTTCAAAAGCAGCATGCTGGAAATTGTGCCCTCAGATTATTATGTCAAGTTTCCACTAACTTTGTCCCTTTGTCGTCCTTCACTGAGGACCTTGCGTTTTTGGTGCTAAGGCAGAACTAGATAACTTTCAAAAGAAACTGATTATCATGCTCTAATGAAGATAGTAAATGGTTGGGTGGCTTGATTGTTTCATATGTTTCATCTAATTTCTACTTGTAGTAATAAAACTGCACAGATTCCAATTCTTAAATATAACATGAATGTTTTCACTAATGCAAGGAAACTATTCTAAAATAATGCCAGATTGCACTGCTTCAGGAAGATTATGCAAAAAAATGTATTAAAAATTTTGAACCATAATTCATCTTAAAAATAGATAGAATCTCAAGTACAATTTGTTCTCACTTTACTGATTGCACCCAAAGCAAAAACTGCCCAGTATATAACTGCAGTGATATTCAGTGATAGTTGATGCTACATAGAGCTCAATGTCTCAAAACAAAATTGGGTTTAAGCACAGATCTCAAATACAATAGCTCAATAGATGTCAGAATAATTCGCATGGAGAGCAGAGCAGGTACTTAGGAAAGCCAACTCTCTGAAAACAACAAATTCTGGAGATTTCAGCGGGTCAGACAACATCGATGGAGAGAGAGCAATCTAACATTTTGAGCCTAGATGACACTTCATCAGAGCTGAAGTTTCATCTAGACTGAAAATGTTAGCTTGCTACCTCTCCATAGATGCTGTCTGACTCGCTGTAATCACCAGCATTTGTTGTTTTCAGTGAAGATTCCAGCATCTGCAGTAATTTGTTCCTAAAGTCAGCTCTCTGCTTGTTTTGAACAATCTCCATACTGCCTTCAACCAAACTGCAGCCCAGCCATATTCCATGGGACCAGCCACATACACCTCTCACCCACGGATATTGATGCTCGACAACTGCCAATTATTCACAACCATCATGGCACTTCTTCGATACACTGATAGGCCGCTTGGAAAGTACAGATTGTATTGCAAGGCATATCAGCTACCAGTATAGAAATGCTGCAGTGGAGACACTTTGTGTACAAGGAACTCAGCTCAAGGAATGGACAAGGCTCATTCACTTAGTGCCCACCTGCATGCTCAGATCAACCATGCCTTATCTTACCATGACATGCCAATTAGTGCATTCATACTTGCAGCTTGCCTTGCATGTCTTCATCAAGGGTATTTGCATCTTCCAATACAATAACATGCAACGTCAATTGCACACATACTCTGTGTGTCAATGTGACAAACACATTGCATGTACAACAAGCAGGCAGACAAATTTCAAAGTCAAGAGGAGTGAACCTCACTGATACCTCCAGAGGCACCTGTCTGTCAAGGAACTCTAGGACAGTCACTCAACGGCAACCTCCAATATCAGTCCAGGGGATAGGCCACAGTCAGACATTTGCTCAGGGTGATTCTGGTCAGGGAGTCTGTGGAGTGTGTTGCAGTGAAGTGCTCACCAGATTAAGTTCCACTCTCTCTAAGCCCACTGAGATGTTAGGATCTGAGCTGATGGGGGCTGCAGGAGACAGCTTAGCCAACACCTCAATAATGTCAGCTTCAGAAAATCACGTGGTGGCCTTTGGGATAAACAAGTATACTCTGTGGTGATGCTAGTTGTAACGTAAGACACGAGAGGGGTTGCGGCTGGCGGTGTGGAATGACCAAGAGTGACAGTGGGGTTAATGTGAGAATTGCAGTGGAATAAACAGTGATACTTACTTGGCTGGCAGGACACAGATGTCTCTGAACCACTGCAGGACTGGTCCCAGTTTTCTGGTGTAAGATCCAGGATTCCCTCCCCATGGGCATTAAGCACCTGAATCTCAGGCACCCCCACATCTGTATGGCCTTGCCGTGCCCTGCTTTAGAATGTCTTCTCCGTAGTGTGAGAAACGGAGTGATTGAGTCAGATGAAAGTGGGTGGCACATCTGTTAGAGCTGATGTACATGGTTTAAAAGTTGGTGACAGGTCTGTGGAGTGAGGAGGCAGCTCAGGGGGCATGAGGGTTGGTGGTGCGGGTGTTTGTGGGGGGCGCTGAGTGAGGGAAGATGTTGTGGGCAATAGTGAGAGTGGTAGCGCATGAACCTCAGTAAGTGGTGTATGCAGTAACAAAGGTGGAATGAGTGTGAGGTAACAGAGTGTGACCCTTATCCTGGTGGAGTGCAGAAGGTCATTGATCTTCTTACAGTACTGTTTGCTGGTTACCCCAGAGCAGCTGGCAGGATCTGGTGGCACAGTCTCTCTCTCTCTCTCTTTCTCTCTCAGGGAGGTGAACTCCTCTCCTTTACACCATCCCATCAACCAAGACATCTAAGGCCCTGTCAGTGAATTGCGGTGCCATCTTCATCTTCTCTGCCATGTTCAGGTTCTGTCTGTCCATCAGCAGGTCAGCTTTGGAAAACCAGTGCCCATCCAGAGGCACTGAAGACTTTCAGCGGACATTGACTGAACATTGAGTTGTTCTGGGAATGGCGTATGGCAAGACAAGGCCAGAATCAGACTGGATGGATGTCATGGGGTGGAGTAGATAATTAATGTTGCATTTTGATGATATACAGCAAGAAACTCATTAGGCCTCAAAGTGAAAAACCCTCCCCAATATGTTACACAACCCAAGTGGACTCAGCTAAATGAACAAAAGGGTTCAGCCCAGAGTTTTCCTGTCGCAATATGTGGGCTACTTTCTGACTGACAGGAGCCTCTCCAAGGTGCCAATTGCATCACTCATGCACTTGCACTGTTCAAGATGAAGCCATCTGCAATCATAGCAGGATGCATTGGAAATGTTGCCTTCCCTCATCACAAAGGGCCAGTTCTGCTTTTTTATCTTCTCCACCCAGATTCATTACAAGCATAAGTAATGAATGGAGCCACAGCAGGAGTTATCTTTGTTGATGCTGCAATGTAATGAAAATGCAGAGAAATGAAAGAGGATCTAATAAGCTAGCAAACTTCGAACCAGCCACAAGCTCCACCTGATGCTGAACAGCCCCCTTATGAAGAGATCACAGCTGAAGGGCTTCTCAAGATGCACAGGATATACCAAGCCACTCAGTTCAGGGGTAATTAGGGATGGGAAACAAATCCTAGTCTTAACAGTAACAGAAGACCTAGAGTCTATTGATCTACTTATTCCAGAGAGTCGAGAATGTGGTGCTGGAAAGCAGAGCCAGTCAGGCAGCATCCAAGAAGCGTAGAATCAACATTTTGAGCATAAACTGTTCATCGGGAATGATATTCTGGATAGTGAGGTGCAGTGTCAAACAGGCTGTGGATGTTCTGGACTCTGTCACAGAGCTATGCCAGTTACTGGAGTGGGACCTGCAATGTGAAGGAGTGGGTGGGTATCATAGTTAAGGTGAAAGCTACATTGAATTTTTATATGACTGGCTACTTCCAAGGATCCACTGGGGACCTCTGTGGGACCTTTCAATCCTTAACCTGCAAACATATCAAGGCTCTTATTGATACCATTAATGCCAGATCACACTGCTTTATTTTGTTTCCCCATGATGAGACCAGTGTTGCCCACTGGGCTGTAAGCTTTGCTAGTGTAGCTGGTTTTCCTTTAGTGCAGACCTATGTCACATTTCAGAGCACCATTACACGATACATCTGAGTTCGACAGAAGAAAAAGCTTTCATTCCAGCAATGTGATATCCATCTGTGACCATCAGTCCCACATCTTAGAAGTCTGCTTGTGGATCCCTGAGAATTGCCTATGTCCTCAAGAATCTCCGATTGCAGCTGGGTTTAAGGGTTCAGAGGACTTACAAGGATGGTTAATGAGGGGAAAATGAGGACTGCAGATGCTGGAGATCAGAGCTGAAAAATGTGTTGCTGGAAAAGCGCAGCAGGTCAGGCAGCATCCAAGGAGCAGGAGAATTGACATTTCGGACATAAGCCCTTCTTCTGTAGAGGGAGGAAGAGAGCTTCTTCAAGGAAGGCATCCTTGCAAGAGGATTCGCGGTAGGTTAAATGGGGGACAAGGAATACTGTCTATGGCCATGATTGGTGATTCCATTATGCAAAGAGGATAGATACAATGCTGCCTACGATTTGACTAGATCCATCAAGCAACTGATAGGTGTGCTGAAGATGGGGTTCATTTTCCACTTTGGCACTTTACAGCTTCAGGGTCTCAATACTGAATTCAATAGCTTCAGTAATTGGCAGCAGTATGCCTGACCTTCATTTTTCTAACATTGCCACACGCACCACCCCGGACAGCCTTGTATTTTTTGTGTCTTGTTACTTTGTACTTAATAGAAAGGAATCTTTCTCTTCCTTTCACACCTTAATTGACACTCATTTGACATTTTGTTTCTCCATTATTAATAGCCACTTTGACTTTTGCACTGGGCCCCCTCCTCTGTCAAAAATATACATTAAAAAAAGACATTTTCCTCCACCTTTCAGTTCAAGGAAGGTCATGCGACTCAAAATGTTATCTCTGCTGCTGCCAGACCTACTGAATTTCTGAGTATTCTCTTTCTTTCTGGAAGATAAGGTTCTGTTGCCTTGATCAGTCTGGGATTTATGATACAATCAGGACAGGGAGTGCTGTATCATCCTGGCACACTGTGCTCTGCACAACTGGAGCAGACAAAGAGGGAATGTGATGGAGGCAGATGATCTGGGAGAGCAGGAGAAGTTTTCCAAGTAGGAGGGCATTCAGCAGGAACAGCATCACTTTCTACATGCTAAAATGTAGCAGCATGGGGCACAACAAGCCAGGCAGGAATTAATTGACACCAGATTCAGGAGATGAGACCTGGGTGCAGTGATCTTTCATTGACTAGAACATTGTTGGTGTTTATATCTGTTCAGAAAGGCAAAAGTAACTTCTGTTTGCTCATTCTCCATTTGTCTTTGCTTTTGAAGCATTTCAAGGTTTTCTCCTATGTGATGCTCCCGGACAGAATAATGCTGGACTTTAGTGAACATTGGGGAAAGAGTATCGCTGATTTGGTTGCAAGACGGGATGTAGCAAAGAATAAGAGAGCTGTGTGGCTTGGTGCTCACACAGTGATTGGGTAGGAATGTGTCATTGCACGTGTAAGGAAATATCAGCTATGTCACCTGCATCCTTGAGAAGTGTTGCTTTGTCTCTTGCTGTCTCAGTAGTTTAGCCGTAAAAGGCAAGTCCCAGCAGCCATTGCTTGACCGAGTATACAGCTGGAGTTCAAAGATGGCCCTCGTGGTAGGGCTCCTGGGATTTCCCAGCAATAGCGAGAATTTCTGCCAACAGCAAGTGTAAGAATAGAGCGAGTGGGCAGAGGGGCGGAGTGCATTGTTAAGGGGGTGAATTTGGAATGATAGTGAGATAAAACTCACTGAGCTTTAGGGAGAGAAGCTGAAAACTTACCAAGGGTGACAGCTAATTTTTGGTAATAATCAGCCTTTTATGGGAGATGAAAGATTCCATGCAATCTAACTCCTTAACTCTGCCCCAGTCACCACTCCATTCCCCAGTGATCATGGATTGGAGCAAATTCTTCTTCAATCTCTAGCTCTGCTTTGTAACCAACAGGCAAAATTTAGTTTTAATGTTAAGTTTTGCTGTTTGGCATTTTAAATGGTTATTTCTGTCAATCATTTATTTAAATTATCATTTTTTTTTGTTTTTGAATGATTTTGAATTTCTTGATGATTTATTGTTGAGGCACTCATTACCTTTCTACAATTTTCTCACTGGCTCCACAATGAAGAGAAAATTGAAAGGCGTCCCCATCCCACGAGAAAACATTAGCCTCCTCTGGTCTAAAGCATTGAGTAAAACACCATCTACCCATTACTCCATATCTTCCTTGGCTTCAATTTTTTTTTGCTGTATTTCCCTTAAAAGTCATAATGCTTTCTGTTGTATATTGTCAAGTGTTGCTTGGGTGTTAACTTACCCCACATTTACAACACTCACTTGATGATGCACTAGAATCCTACCTCAGATTTTATTTTCAAATTTTGGATGATGATTTGAGTTCCTTTGACTGATACCAGTTAAACAAAGATGATACTCAATAGATGTAATAGATTGACCTAAATGAAATCTTGCTTGATTACATAGATTACTTCACAGAACCAGGAAACCCCATTATTCCTGGAATAGCTTTTTATCGAATAGATAGTTAACTACGGTGAGGATATAAGTTCATTCTAATATTTATCGACCATCCATTTTGTTAAATGGTTCCATAATGAGCTGCTTCAGACAGGGAATATCATCTAAATGTCATTCTCCAAGATTGTCATCACTTGCAACAAAGAAATCACAGCACATCTCCATCACGTCGCAGAAAGAAATGGTACAGACAGAATTTTCGTGAAAGCTTGCAAAAGAAAATAAAGTCATGGCAAATGACTAAAACTAATGTGTTAGCAGCAGCCATGCAACAACTGAAGTTGTATTCCCTGGAATGTTGAAAATTGAGGAGTGATTTGATCGAAGTTTTCAAGATATCAAGGAAACAGATAAAATAGGTTGAGAGAAACTATTTCCGCTAGTTTGGGAGCCCAGGGCTAGGGGGCATAGTCTGAAAATTAGAGCCAGACCTCGCAAGGTTGAAATTCAGAACCATTTCTTCAAGCAAAAGGGTCATAGAAATTGGGAACACTTTTCTACAAACAGCAATTGATAGCTTGTTAGTCAATTGTTAAATTTAAATTTAAGACCAATAGGTTTTTGTTATTCAATGCTATTAAGGGATATAGGGTTATGTGGCATACGTGGAGTTAAGTCACAGTTTGGCCATAATCATACTGAAGACAAAATGGGCTCAAGAGGCAATGTAGATGACTTCTGTTCCTATTTAATTTTAGGTCATTTAAATATCCTACAATTTCCACCTTTAAAAAGAAACACTTCAAATAAGATGCTCAAAGCTGTAATACAATCTTACTGACAAAACTATTGCCACGTTACATATTTTGGATATGATGAACTGATGAAACTTAATCATCAAGAACTAGATTAATAGGAGTGGAAAAGAGATGAAGGGTTAAGGACTTGGGACAACAAACTCTCTGTGTTATTTTCTAGGAACTAAACTTTATCCTCTGGGAGTGAGTTAAGTCAGACACTGAGTGCCAGGATATCTCACAGCAGCCCAGCTGCAGGTATTAGACAGGAAGGGGTGGTTGGCAGCTATTAAGTTGATCAGAACAGATCAGTGTGCACACTTGCAATGAGCTGGGTTAAATGACCTGGGCAGAAAGTTGTCTGAATTTATTTTTAAAGAGAAAGGTGATAAACAAGACATTTCTGAAATTATATGGCAAATTAAAGCAGATGGAGAAAGCAGTTTATCTCAATCACCTTGTGATCAACATGAACAGGCAGAGTTGAAGTTCACACAAAATCCATCTTTGATTACACTGGAATGTTGAAGAATATGAAAATAATGGGAAGGTTTAGTATCAAGACAGCCAAGAACAGCAGTAAACAACTACTCAAGTTGTGTTAACACCAAGTAATTTAAATGATGACTTTATACCAGTTTGTGTAGGTCAGAACTTGGGTTAATGGCAAGAGAAGAGAAGTAAGGAAAATATTTCGCGTAATACAGGAAGATCAAAAATGTTTTTTTATTAGGGTGAAGGTTTTTTTTTATTAAACATTTGTAAATTATCCAGTCTTAAAGAGCAGTGTGAACTTGTGCAAGTCAGTGGGTGGAAGGGAAAAATGTTCAGTTATCCTCTTACGTTGAAATAACTCCACTGTAAATACTTTAAAACTCTGCAAAAGGGTGTAGAAATCGATAAAATGTGTGAGCTTGGCAAAGGATTTAATCCATCTTTTCTCTGTTTCACACCTGAGGAACTATTGAGCATCAATGGCACATAAAGAGACCACCTAGCCCATCACCTCTGCAGCACATTAACTTTATTTTTCATCATGTTATTGATTAAAACAATTTGTCTCCTCCCTAATGTGGTGTAAGCAGCACAAGAAAGGTGGGAAAATACAGTGCGAATGAAAATATTAGATTCTCACTGTCAAGAAAAGATTTCCCGATTTTCCCCTTGCATTTTAAATGGCAAAAACAGATTCTTGCCACTAAGTGATAATTTTGAGATTTCCATGCATGTACATCTCATTAAAGCCTCAACTTGCCTTACTTATGCGCTACTCCCAACTCTCCTCACCTCCATCGAGACAGTGACTGGCCAACATGTAAAGCAGAGTGGCTCACTAGAAGCTTTTCCTGGCCATTTTGCAAAGAGTTTCAGGGTTACTGTGGATTATATCTGCAATAAATGCTGTTGGTTGCGAATCTTATCAGATCGAATGGATCGGTTGGAGAGACAGTTCGAAGAAATGAGGAATTTGCAACAGTAACAGTATGTGATGGATGGCAGTGAAAGGAAGGGAGGAAAGTCTCAGATACAGTCACATGGATGGGTTAACTCTAGCAAAGGTAAGAGAGGTAGACACCTAGTGCGGGAGTCTTCTGTGGCTATACCCATTTCAAACAAGTGTGCTGTTTTGGAAAATGTAGGGGGCGATGGATTCTCAGGGGAATGTACCACGAGCAGCAAAGTTTCTGGAATTGAGACTGGCTCTAATGCAATGAGGGGTATGTGGGTTCCAAGAGATCAATTGTGTTAGGGGATTCGCTAGTCCGAGGTACAGACAGACGTTTCTGTGGCCAGTAGCGAAAAATCAAAATGGTGTGTTGCTTCCCTGGTGCCAGGATCAAGGATTTCTCAGAGAGGGTGCAGAATGTTCTCAGGGGGGAGAGGGGACAGCAAGAGGTCATTGTCCACATTGGAACCAATGACATAAGAAGGGAAAAGGTTGAGATTCTCAAGGGTGATTACAGAGAGAAAGGCTGGAATTTAAAAAGGAGGTCCTCGAGAGTAGTAATATCTGGATTACTCCCAGTGCTAGGAGCTAGTGAGGGCAGGAAGAGGAGAATAGAGCAGATGAATGCACGGCTGAGGAGCTGGTGTATGGGAGAAGGTTTCACATTTTTGGATCATTGGAATCTCTTTTGGGGTAGAAGTGACCTGTACAAGAAGGACGGATTGCACCTAAATTGGAAGGGAACTAATACACTGGCAGGGAAATTTGCGAGAGCTGCTTGGGGGGATTTAAACTAGTAAGGTGGGGTTGGGACCCAGGGAGATAGTGAGGAAAGAGATCAATCTGAGACTGGTACAGTTGAGAACAGAAGAGAGTCAAACAGTCAGGGCAGGTAGGGACATGAAATAGCTTTGGCAAATAGAGTCAAGGAGAATCCAAAGGGCTTTTACAAATACATTAAGGACAAAGGGGTAACTAGGGAGAGAATAGGGCCCCTCAAAGATCAGCAAAGCGGCCTTTGTGTGGAGCCACAGAAAATGGGGGAGGTACTAAACGAGTATTTTGCATCAGTATTTTGCATTTGTATCATTGATAGTCACAGGTGAGGTGGCAGAAGACTGGAGGTTGGCTAATATGGTGCCACTGTTTAAGAAGGGTGGTAAGGAGAAGCCAGGGAAATATAGACCAGTGAGCCTGACTTCGGTGGTGGGCAAGTTGTTGGGGGAAATGCTGAGGGACAGGATGTACATGTATTTGGAAAGGCAAGGACTGATTAGGGATAGTCAACATGGCTTTGTGTATGGGAAAACATGTCTCACAAACTTGATTGAGTTTTTTGAAGAAGTAACAAAGAGGATTGATGAGAGCAGAGTGGTAGACGTGATCTATATGGACTTCAGTAAGGCGTTTGATAAGGTTCCCATGGGAGACTGGTTAGCAAGGTTAGCCCTCATGGGATACATGGAGAACTAACCATTTGGATACAGAACTGCTGGTAGAAGACAGAGGGTGGTGGTGGAGGGTGGTTTTTCAGACTGGAGGTCTGTGACCACTGGAGTGCCACATGGATCGATGCTGGGTCCATTTCTTTTCATCATTATTATAAATGATTTGGATGTGAGCACAAGTGGTATAGTTAGTAAGTTTGCAGATGACACCAAAATTGGAGGTGTAGTGGGCATCGAAGAAGGTTACCTCAGATTACAATGGGATCTTGATCAAATGATTCAATGGACTGAGAAGTGGCAGATGGAGTTTAATTTAGATAGATGCGAGGTGCTGCATTTTGGGAGAGCAATTCTTAGCAAGACTTATACACTTAATGGTAAGGTCCTCAGGTGTGTTGCTGAACAAAGAGACCTTGGAGTGCAGGTTCATAGCTCATTGAAAGTGGAGTCACAGGTAGATAGGATAATGAAGAAGATGTTTGGTATGCTCTCTTTTATTGGTCAGAGTATTGAGTACAGGAGTTGAGAGGTCATGTTCGGGCTGAACAGGATATTGGTTAGGCCACTGTTGGAATATTGCGTGCAATTCTGGTCTCCTTCCTATTGGAAAGATGTTGTGAAACTTGAAAGGGTTCAGAAAAGATTTACAAGGATATTGCCAGGGTTGGAGGATTTGAGCTATAGGGAGAGGCTGAACAGACTGGGGCTGTTTTCCCTGGAATGTCGGAGGTTGAGGGGAGACCTTATAGAGGTTTACAAAATTAGTTTGGATGAGAGGAGAAAGATATAAAAGAGACTTAAGTGCAACTTTTTCACACAGAGGGTGGTATGTGTATGGAATGAGCTGTCAGAGGAAGTGTTGGAGGCTGGTACAATTGCACCATTTAAAAGGCATTTGGATGGGTATATGAATAGGAAGGGTTTGGAGGGATGTGGGCCGGGTGCTGACAGGTGGGACTAGATTGGGTTGAGATATCTGGTCGGCATGGACGGGTCGGACCAAAGGGTCTGTTTCCATGCTGTACATCTCTATGACTCTATGAACTGCTTCTTCGCAACATTCCTGCAACCTCCATGCACACTTCCCTCCTCGACTCTCCACCCACACTAAACAGCTTCGGCAAACCTCTGGTCTCACGGCATCTTAAACTTGCACTTGAACCAATTCTCACACCAATTCATCCATCCACCACTTTGCTTTGGAGTTCAGGGACACCTTTGACTTGCACACTTCTGCCAGGTCGCTTCACACACAGGGACGCACCCCTATCTTATGCAGCTGCACAGGATGCACCTTCTTGGCTTGCTTTCTGAGCACTCATTCACCATGGGTCACTTGAAGCTTGCCGGCCTATCATCTTCACATTGCTTTTTAGTGTGTAAGGTCTTTCATACTCAGTCATAATGCCAGTCTTTGTGCAAAGGAAGAGGCAGGCAGCTTATCAATGTGGCAGCCATTGAAAAGTCAAGGAAATAAGCATATCACTAAACTATGTCAACATAACCTCTGTAGCATGTGCTAGTAGTTGATGTGACAAATACACTTCAAGTAAATAGCAAAGTTTGAAAATCAAAGGGACCTGTCCTGAGTGGGGTAAAGCTGATTATGGTAAGGGTTTATTTCTTCTCATTTTAACCTGTAATTTGCAGAACTAATCTGCAAAGATTAGTTTGTTTAAATTGCAGGCTCATACAAATTATAGATTTAAACAACTTCTCTGGTAGAGCACAGCATTAGATCAGTATGGCTTCCCTTGTTTCAGCTAGAATCGATTATCCGAATAAATAAGTATCTGATTGAAATAGTGCCGGCCCATCTCGTTCGGATAATCGAGGTTCCTCTGTATGCAGGCACAGTTACAACATTTAAAAGACATTTGAATAAGTACACGAATAGGAAATGTTTGGAGGGAGATGGGTCAAATGTAGGCAGGGGGGTCTAGTTTAGTTGGGGAACATGGTTGGCATAGACTGGTTGGACTGAAAAGTCTGTGTTGTATCACTCTACTTAAAACCCTCTTTAATTCTCTAATTATGTGCTTTCCATGAACACTGGGCACAGCATAGTTCCAGTGTAGACAATCCTAGCAGTACAGCACGGCACGTTGGCACAGTGGTTAGCACTGCTGCCTCACAGCACCAGAGACCCGGGTTCAATTCCTGCCTCAGGTGACTGACTGTGTGGAGTTTGCACATTCTCCCTGTGTCTGCGTGGGTTTCCTCTGGATGCTCTGGTTTCCTCCCACAGTCCAAAAATGTGCAGGTTAGGTGAATTGGCCACGCTAAATTGCCCATAATGTTAGGTGCAGCGGTAAATGTAGGGGAATCAGTCTGGATGGGTGTGCTTTGGCGGGTCAGTATGGACTTGTTGGGCCGAAGGGCCTGTTTCCACACTGTAAGTAATCTAATTTACAGTCCTCCCTTTCCACAGTACCAGAGCAAGTGGCTCATGAAGAGGAACCCACTTTCTCCCATGCCAATCTTTGAGTCACATTTTCATCTCCCTTATTTTATGCACCCTGTAAAATTTTTACATAATTCAGATGATAATCTAGAGATTCTAACTTTCATAGCATCATACAGTACAAAAGATGTCCTTCAGCCAATCAAGTCTTCATCAACAAAACTACTCTAAAGTCTACACTAGTCCCGCTTTCCAGCACTTGGCCCATAGCTTGAATACTCATCCAAGTACTTTTTAACCTTTGAGGTTCTGCTTTTCAATTTTGTGCCTCATACTCTCTCGGAAGAACCTCTTTCCTCGTTCTCAGTGTGTCATCAGTATCTACAAAATAGAACAGAACTTTGCAAATGGTTATGGGAAAGTCGAAAACCTTCTCATATTTACTAGGGCATGAGGGAACTCAGTTACTTTGTGCTTTCTGATCATTCTACCCTGGATTGAAGAGAAAGAAGCTGAAGAGTTAATCAGCAAGAAATAATAGCAGCAAACTGAGAGGACTTTTTTTTAAACTCGGCTCTCTTTAATCAGATATCTTTTAGCATTTGCTTCCATACTGGATGTATCATTTTAGCCGGAGCTTGCCACATCTTCTTAGCCCTTTAAGTTTTTAATTAATTCTGATGTACAGGCACTGTATGGCGGCTGTTCCTGTACATCTGTTCCATGTATATCAGCTCATTATTATGACTGCCACTTTGTTTGGTAACGTAACTGAAATTTGCTTGGACTTTGTTGGATGTGGTGTCTTTTCAATATAAGCATGACTTAGAATAATAAATTATACTTTCACATATGCAAAGTTAAATGAATTTTATTTCTGTGCAATGAGATTAAGATAATCAGATGTTGTGCTCATTTCCCTATCTCTGCCAATTTTAGTTATTCCATTGCTTTGACTGTATGCACACAAAATTAAACTGCATTTTTATTATTTAAACAGTATATAAAATGTCTGAGGAATCAGCTCATTGAGGATTGGCAGTGATGCTTCTGATTAACTGTTCTGCTTGTTGGAAACTAGGGTATGTTTGAGTAATTAGCAATGACCAGATTTACGGTGAACATTTTCGATCTTGTGATTTTCAATCAGAATTCTGTACGCACATGACCATTAACAGACAAACTTGCTGGCTATAATTACTGTGAGATTAATTTATCATCAGCGTGACAGAAGTATTGAATGAAGAAAAGACCCAGAGAATTAAATCATTCTCATTGAGCTCTATTTCATATGATCTGGAATTGAACAGTCAGAAGTTAAAGTGCCAGGACTGAAAGAACTATTGTAAAGTACTGTGTGGTGATAAGGATAAAGTCCCATTTCTCGGCCATACTTGATTTACATGAGCCTGTGCATGGAACCATCGATTTCTGTTATTGTTTCAATGTCAGCCTACACATTATGACAATTTGGTCCAGCTCAGAGGAACCACACTTTTGAAAGGTCACTAAACAGACCTTAGTACAAAGAGATCTGAAACCTCTAAACTGGGTGTCTGAAAAAATGATATGACTCTATGTGGGACTCAGGATCCTCATTTAATCCAGGCATTGAGAAGTTGCTGTAAAATTCAGACCAAAAGCATTAAGTAGAGTCATGGATTGGGAACCACACCTCAATGTGGAGGGAAAGTGCCAGTATAGTTAGAATGGCCTGCTTTTCATCTTACAACTTGCACATAAATATATGTAAAAAAAAGCACAAAGTGATGCATGAGAAAGGAGAATGCTCAGCACAATAACAAAATACCACAGATGCTGGAGATTTGAAGAATAAACAGAGAATGCTGGAAATACTGATCAGGTCAGGCCACATCTTTGGAGAGTGAGACAGCCATGGTTAAGAGAATGTTTGAATCTTCTGAAAAATGAAGTTGAATCAATAAATAATACATATTTTAGGTAAAATATCTTTTATTAAAAATCAACCTTTTCTTAAACAAGGGATGCCAAGAATGTCTATGGATAGTGGAGCGCTATCATGTCCCTTCTAAACTGCACAGGTTCACAACAAGCTGAAAGTCCCCAAGTGGGCCATCCAAGCATCTGCTCCTTTTAATGCCAAACTGTTCATTGAAATATTTAATGGGAGCGAGGTAATTGAAGAAGTTACCGGCAGGTAAGCACCTGAGGAACAGGAGACTCAACATTTCAAGAGCTTATGCTTGAAACGTCAATTCTCCTGCTCCTCAGATGCTCCTGACCGGCTGTGCTTTTCCAGCAACACACTCTTCAATTCTGATCTCCAGCATCTGCAGTACCCACTTTCTCCACATCAAATGAGGTGTCATGGAAGTTTCTAACAAGTTTGAAGTGCATTCCAAACTCACCCGTAATCTGCTGGAAGTTGTCACAGGTTGTAAAGGTGATGGGAGAAAAGACAGATCTCTGGGCAAAAGGAATGTTTTGGGTCTTCCCCTTTCAAGAATACACAAGAATGTGAATTAACAGCCAGTTAAATCCTTCGTATACTAATGGAACAAGGTGTGCTAGTGAACTGAGTACTCACGTGTACTAGTCTGGGTTCAATTGTGAGTATGCTGGGAAGGTTGCAGTCAAAGAACCTCTAATCACCCCAGAATTGCAGGTAAAGATATTTCCTACTCTGAGCTCTAGAAGCCAGCTAACTAACACATCAATCAAAGGAAGCTGGAGAAAAGGATTTCAATCAACCTGCAAAGCCAAGAATCTCAAAATCGTTTGCTTGACTATCAATGTCCCACTCTTCTCTCTTCACCAATGGCTCAGAGACTGATCTATATATCTTTTTAAATTTATCCTATTTTAGATTCACTTTTATTTCTAACCTAGCACAAATTCAATGAGCCAAGGGGGCTTTTCTAATCAGCTCAGTGATGTACTTGCAAAACTGGTCAGGCTGCTTCTGGACTTATAGAAAATGACTTCTGCTGTGTCCTGAATTAGGCTGGAAACAGAGGATGACACACAGAGTAGATCATATTATTTCTTTCTCTGTTTAGTGATGAATAAAAGCTCTCTCTTGTTACTTCAAGAAAGACTGGTTTAGTTGGATCTTATTAAAATATAAATGAATTTGATCTGGAAAAAAGGTACGCACAAGAGAAAAAATCAAGGCAGGGGGTTGGGGTGGTGAATAAGGAGGGTCCCAGGAACTTGACAATTTGGGGGTACACCCTCTGGAATTGTAATAACTTCGGGAATTTTGGCTGGGGTATGGTCACAATACATGGTAGCTGTTTTAAATACTTCTGAACCTTGAACTGATTACAATCTAAGTTTCAAAATGTGTTGCTTAAATCATGTCATTTCAACTATTATGGGTTTCACATAAATTAAGTTTAACTGATGCAAACGAAGTAATGAATGCATTTCCCAGAGAAGTAAAAATAAATTCCTTCTGGAAAAGTGCAATATTTAAATTGATATGGGATAAGTACTTACTATAAAAATAAATAACCAATAGTAACAGACCACATAACCCACAGGGTCAATGATGAACTTGAATAAATTCGGATCATGAGATGATTTTGTTTTGTCAAACTCATCAAGTGAGGCTATTGCTAATTGGGAAAGACAATGGTGGGTTTTTTTTCTGAATTTTCCATATTTGTTATAAATTGTGTTCCATGGAAACCAGCTCAGTGATACATTTGCTAACTGATTGGGCTGCTTCTGAACTTACTGAAAATAACTTCTGCTACATCTGCATTCGGTTATAAACAAAGGATCAACACATAGGATAAACCATTAGAACAGTGAAGTGGAAACAAACCTCAACACACTTGTACTATATTTTTATAAGAATGATTTGCATTTATACAATTCTTTTTAAGTTCGTATTGTTACACCTGTACTAAAAATATAAATTAATGACTGTTATTTAATATCTGTGGCATGCAGTAAAAGGGCATTGGCAGATGTGGGTGACCATTGTTATTTGCAAGTTGCATATGTGACAGCAAATGTTGGTCCTTAAGTTAGTCTTGAATGTAATAGGATGCAAAGAGATTATTTCAATCATTTTCTTTTATTATTTATACTATTATGATTTCTTTGACTCTTAGGGTCTCAAGAATCTCTTCAAATGTTAGCATTGGGCTCATGTTAGATTGAGCACAACTGTGTTATGACACTCTTTCCATTCCACCCCAGCACTATTCCGCAATGACATTGGGAAAGTAGAGGTAGGAAACCTCACAACTTTTAATAAGTATGTGGTGAGCACATGAAATGGCATAACATTCAAGGCTATAGGTCAAGTGTTAGGAAAGTGGGACTTGCATAGGTTACCGCAGACTCAATGAGTCAAAGGGGCTTTTCTCTGCAGTTTGACTGTATGACTCCAAGTGTCCATCACTTCCAACTACTTGTTTTTCCTCTTTCTCCACACATTTTCAGTTAAAATTTGAAATGCCAGCGGTGTGCATGGACAACACATGTGAGGTTCAGTGGTAAAACTCAGCCATCATCTGACCATGCGACATAGACATGTGGGCTATAAAAGAGCCACCTAGTTAGTTAGTGACGTTCTGCAACATGACCAGAACGTCTTGCCCAGATCCGTTATCAATAACATAAGATTCAAAATCAGGAAGATGGCCTCAGTGTATTAATGTTCAGATTTAAGTTTCACAAAATTAATTCATGCTACATTATTCATGTGAACAAATGTTTTTGTTGAGTTGAGCTGAGATAAACATACTGACAAACCACATTATTTTTATCCTGGAAAAAAACAACATTATTTTTGTTCTCTGTTCATTGAAGTTTTAAGTTCAATATTGCACCCATCACAGAGTGGGACAAGCTTTCAGCTTGAGTAGACGCTTATTTCAAAGCATGGTAAAGGACATTGTTTGAGATTACTCTCAGGCAATATAATAGACACATATGTAAACTCAAAGCCCCTTAAGCATTCTACCAGCCAAAACACTGAGATGGATGTACATTTGGCCAGCACTGACACCACCCTTTAAATAACTCATTTTCTTTCCTTGACTGACAGACCTCATCACCATAATACTGGCACCTCAATACACCCTGGACACCAGGCTCTTCCCACTTCACGCCTTCATGTCTCTGAGTCATCTTCTCTCTTGGATCAATCTTCCATTCTTCTAGATCCCAAAACTAGGCCACACTCCTCCACTATGATTCACTCTTGCCTGTCCCAAACCTCTGTGGAATGTGAGTACAAGCAAGGAAAATTGCTGACTTCAAGCAAAGCTGCACAAAGCTGAATGCTGCACACAAGCTTCAAAAGAATCTGAGCTAGGTGCAATAGGATTCTTTAATTCATAGGTAAGACTTTATTAATTCTGAGGAAGGGGCAATCAAACCAAAATGTTAACTCTGATTTGTCTCCACAAATGCTACCAAACTTGCTGAGCTTTTCCAGCAATCTCTATGTTTGTCTATGATTTACTGAATCATAGTCCTTTCGGTGTTTACAAATAAGCTCCTTTATATTTATGTTTGCATCTCAACCTTTGGAAATCAAAATGTTGCTTCCTGCTGAGAGCTATCACCTTTACATGTTATTTCTTATCCTGGTAGGCTCCATAAAATCATGCCCCAGCACCCCAACTCTCTACCAATCCCTCTGGCTTTGCCTCCATTGGTGTTTGTCACTGTGTGGCATTGCTTTTATTAACTCTCACATAAAAACCAGATGTAGGTAGTGTGGTATTGAAAGATTCAACAGATTTCTATCACAGCATCTGATGTACACAAATGTTACAGGCACGTAGGTCACACTGAGTCATATGCTTTCAACAATGTGTTCTACGTCAAGTGGTTCCAGTTAAGATGGAAACTGAGACCTTTATACCCTTAGGTCACACACTATTGTGAGCAAATCTCTGAAAGGTATATTACATACAAACTATGAAACGTAATACAACAGAATTTTCAATCAGGTGATAGGAATTTATTTCAATATGTTTTCAGTATTTGCAACTTAAAGGCTCTTTAGTTATGTGGAGACTTTAGAAGAGCTGGAAATGTATGGAAGGTTTCAGTTACAAAGAAAGGCTGGATAGGCTGGGACTTTTATCACTGGAGCATAGGAGGTTGAGAGGTAGCCTGATGGAAGTTTATAAAATAATGAGAGGCGTAGAGTTGATGGTAGTTATCTTTTCCCTAGGATGGGGAATTTCGAGACTAGGGATAACAATTTTAAAGTGAGAGGATAGACAGCAACGTTTTTACACAGAGGGGGGTATGCGTGTGGAATGAATTTCCTGAGGAAGTGATGGATACAGGTATCAAAGACATATCAACATATCAAAGACATTTGGATGGATACATGAATAGAAAAGGTTTGGAGAGATATAGGCCAGGAGCAGGCAGGTGGGACTAGTTCAGTTTGGGATTACGGTTTGGCATGGACTGGTTGGATACACGGGTCTGTTTCTGTGCTGGATAACTCTATGACTATGACTCTATGAGACAATGCTTAGTGTCATAGATTCATGGAGATGTACAGCATGGAAACAGACCCTTTGGTCCAATTCAGAGAAAGTGAGAACTGCAAACACTGGAGGTCAGAGTCAATTGCGGCCCTGGAAAAGCCCAGCAGGTAAGGTAGCATTATAGGAGCAGGAGAATTGACATTTCGGGCATAAGCTCTTCAACAGGAATGTGGGGGGTGGGAGGGCATGAGGGGGTGGTGGGGGAGGGGGGAGGCCCAAAGGGACTGAGAGATAAATGGGAGGGAATTGGGATTGGGGACAAGGTAGCGAGGAATGCGATAGGTAGATGATGGAGGGGAGATGATGGTGATAGGTCAAAGCGGAGGATGGAGCAGATAGGTGGGAAGGAAGATGGACAGGTAAGACAGGTCAAGAGGGCGGTGCCGAGTTGGAGGATTAGATCTGGGATAAGATGAGGGGAGGGGAGATCGGGAAACTGGTGAAATCAACATAGATCCCGTGTAGTTGGAGGGTCCCAAGGGGAAGATGAGGTGTTCTTCCTCCAGGCGTTGGGTGGCTTGGATTTGGCAGTGGAGGAGGTCCATGACTTGCATTTCCTTGGTAGACTGAAAAGGGGTGTTGAAGTGGTCGGCCGCAGGGTGGTGGGATTGTTCAGTGCATGCGTTTTGGAGATGTTTTCTGAAATGCTCCACAAGTTGGCGTCCTGTCTCCTCAATGTAGAGGAGACTATATCGAGAGCAACAGACACAGTAGATGAGGTGTTTGGATGTGCAGGAAAATCTCTGCTAGATGTGGAAGGAACCAAACGAAGGAGTTGTTAAGGGAATGGTCTCTGCAGAATGCTGAAAAGGGTGGGGAGAGAAATATATCTCTGATGGTGGGGTCTGACTGTAGGTGGCGGAAATGGTGGAGGATGATGTATTATATATGGACGTTGTTGGGGTGGAAAGTGAGGACCGGGGGTTTCAATTCTTGTTGTGGTTGGAGGGGGGGGGGTTTCAAGGGTGGAGGTGCAGGAAGTGGAGGAGATGTGCTGGAGGGCTTTGTTGACCACGTGGGAGGGGGAATTGTGATCCTCGAAATAGGAGGCCATCTGGGATGTAATGGCACCACCTCATGCTCCACAAGGAGGTTAAACTGTTCACCAACTTCACAAACAACTTCCACCCTGACCTCAAGTTCACCTGCACCATCTCAGACACTTCCCTCCACCTCCTGGATGTCTCCATCTCCATTTTTGGGGACCGACTCAACACGGACATCTACTTCAAACCCACCGACTCCCACAGCTACCTGGATTACACCTCTTCCCACCCTCCTCCTGTAAAAACGCTATCCCTTACTCCCAATTCCTCCGCCTCTGCCACATCTGCTCCCAGAAGGATCAATTCCACTCCAGAACATCCCAGATGGACTCCCCTACCCCAGGGAAAAGACCTTATCTATTTGCCTTATCCATGCCCCTCATGATTTTATAAACCTCGTAGAGATTGTTGCGGAATTTTCAAAATGATGAGAGGTTTTGCTTGATTAGATGGGGATAAACTGTTCCTACCTGTAAGCAGATCAGTAACAAAAGGTCACAGACTTCAGATAATTTGCAGAAGGAAAGGAAAGGTTCTTTTTAGACAGACGGCATTGTTATGATATGGAATGCAACACCAGGAAAGGTGGCGGAAGTAGATTCAATTGTGTTTTCTAAAACCTAATTGCAAAGAAGCTTGAAAAGGAGACATCTGCAGGGCTATGGCTAAAGAGAAGGGGAGTGGCCATGGATGTAGAACTCAGCGGCCTGGGAAGTGGTTAAGGAAAATTGCAATGTTTGCAAAAGGGAGCTAGCTGAATGTGTGAAAGAAAAGGGAATAGTATGATACACTAAAAGGTTGAAATGAGGTTGGTGGAATGGGATCAGATTTGTGTCGAAAATAAACAACGACGCAGACTAATTGGACCAAATGGTCTGCTCCAAAGTTGCGTATTTTAAGTAATTCTGTGCAATTGGATATCCGTTTCAAAGTGCCAGCATTGGCACAATAGACTGACAGAAATTTGTGCGCTCAATGATTCTATTATATAACGAAGTCATTGCATCAAGGGGTTTTATGGGAGAACATGAATTGTGTTGCGCCATCATTAGAAAGATAGGAAATATACTCATTGTGCTGAGGCAGGAAGAGAAACTGGTGCATAGAACTGTAAAGGTCTACTGTGGTTCAAAAAAAGGGTTGCACATTTCACATAAGAAGAAGAACAATGCAACCAAGTTAGTTTACCGTGGATAAAGATAAGAATCCAATTAAAAATGAATAAGTGCAGTTTTGTATTGACTGTGGCTTTGTTGGAAACTCTCTCGCTTTCAAATCAGAAGGTTCTGGATTCAAAGCCCACTCCAGGGTGACATAAAAGTCAAGGCTATCAATCCAGTGCAGTACCGAGGGAGCCATGCATAACTGGAGCTGCTGTCTTTTGGCTGATGCGCTAAACCGTCACCCCATCTCTTTGCTCAGAGGAGCATAACATTGTGCTGGCATTGTTTCATAGAAGAGTGGGGACATATCCCAATGGCCTTACTGATTCTTTTTATTTACTCCTAGTCCTTCATAGAAATCTCAGCTGGTGTAGGATTTGGAGCTGCACTGTTGGCATCAGTTTGTATTACAAATCTACCATCCAGCTAACTGAGCTGACTGACCCAACTTGATCATTATCACATTGCTGTTTGTGTGATCTTGGCTGAATGCAAATTAGGTGCGGCATTTACTGCACTAAAATAGAGACTACACTTCAAAACTACTTCACTGGATGCAAAGTGCTTTGAAACATCCCACAGAGCAGTGACATCCCACACTGGCTGAAGTTACCATGAAGGACTCTCCTCTTCAATCTCTCCCCTTGCCTGAGGTGTAGTGACTTTCCATTAAACCAACCACCAGTTGTGTCTCTCAGTAATGAGAGAGCAGGCTTATGGTCCTTTGGGATGAAGGCAACATGAATGATTAGATTTCTGTCTGTTTTATGTGAGGTTAACTGAAGTAAAAATATCAGAAAGGACATTGGGATAATATACATTTTAAAAGTTAAAAGACAATTAGATGCTTGTGTTAGCATGGTCATAAAAATTGAATATCGATGTGCAATTTTCTTCATTTGGCATTAATACTTGAGACTTTCTTGGATTAAATATAGTTTCAAACGAACTCTATTAACCTAAAATAACTGCTGGGATTGTGTGTCAAGCCCAAGCAATTTGTGCGTTCAATTTGTCTCTCATCTTTTAGAATGACCATGTTGGTTTCAGTTCTTTCATATGTAGATCGCAAAACATAGAACATTACAGCGCAGTACAAGCCCTTTGGCCCTCAATGTTGTGCCACCCTGTCATACCAATCTGAAGCCCATCTAACCTACACTATTCCATGTACATCCATATGTTTGTCCAATGACGACTTAAATGTACTTAAAGTTGGCGAATCTACTACTGTTGCAGGCAAAGCATTCCATACCTTACTACTCTCTGAGTAAAGAAACTACCTCTGACATCTGTCCTATCTCTATCATCCCTCAATGTAAAGTTATGCCCCCTCGTGCTCGCCGTCACCATACTTGGAAAAAGGCTTTCCCTGTCCACCCTATCCAACCCTCTGATTATCTTATATGTCTCTATTAAGTCACCTCTCAAACTTCTTCTCTCTAACGAAAACAGCCTCAAGTCCCTCAGCCTTTCCTCGTGAGACCTTCCCTCCATACCAGGCAACATCCTAGTAAATCTCCTCTGCACCCTTTCCAAAGCTTCCACATCCTTTTTATAGTGTGGTGACTAGAACTGTACACAATACTACAAGTGGGGCCGCACCAGAATTTTGTACAGCTGCAGCATAACCTCATGGTTCTGGAACTCGATCCCTCTATTAATAAAAGCTCTGTATGCCTTCTTAACAACCCTGTCAACCTGGGTGGCAACTTTCAAGATCTGTGTACCTGGACACTGAGATCTCTCTGCTCATCTACACTACCAAGAATCTTACCATTAGCCCAGTACTTTGCATTCCGGTTACTCCGACCAAAGTGAATCACCTCACACTTGTCTGCATTAAACTCCATTTGCCCAGCTCTGCAGCTTATCTATGTCTCTCTGGAACCTACAGCGTCCTTCATCACTATCCACAACTCCACCGACCTTAGTGTCGTCTGCAAATTTACTAACTTACCCTTCTACGCCTCATCCAGGTCGTTTATGAAAATGATGAACTGCAGTGGACCCTACACTGACCCTTGCGGTACACCACTAGTAACTGGACTCCAGGATGAATATTTCTCATCAAACACCACCCTCTATCATCTTTCAGCAAGCCAATTACTGATCCAAACCGCTTTCTCTCCCACAATCCCATTCCTCTGCATTTTGTACAATAACCTACTGTGAGGAACCTTATCGAATGCCTTGCTGAAATCCATATACACCACATCAGCCAGTTTACTCTCATCTACCTGTTTGGTCACCTTCTCAAAGAAAAACCTTTTAAAAACCTTTTTTAAAAGTTACATTCTCAAGTGAAGTTGAGTTTGAACGCAAGTTTGTGGGGTGAATTCATACCTGCAGAATTACATTTTACTTTGCTCAAAAACTGTATGAATCCATGTGAGATTCTGTAAATCTGTTTTTTAGATTAGAATCAGTCTGACCATCAGACAGTCTCACACAGGGCAGTTCGCACCTTCAATGCATTATCTGGGCCAACATGACACCAATTGTTAAAGTTCACTCGAGAATATAACTTTTAGAAAAAGTTTTGCAATTTACGTATGAAAGAACTGAAACCAACATGGTCATTCTAAAAGACGAGAGACTTAACAAACGATCCAGGTGTTTGTTAATATATAATTTCAATTACATCACACTGGAAACCTTTGCTGTAAATTCTGTGTCTTACGATCTTATACTCCACAACCACCTGATGAAGGAGCAGTGCTCCGAAAGCTAGTGCTTCCAAATAAACCTGTCGGACTATAACCTGGTGTTGTGTGATTTTAAATTTGGAAAAAGAAAAGAATCCATATTTCAGAGGCTTACTTTGAGCAATTAGGAGAGAGAAAGTAACATGAACTGATAACAGCAAGAATAATGAAAGCTGTGTCACCCTCAGTCTCAATCTCAGAAAACCACACTGTGTAAAACCAGTTTGGAAAAATATAAGGGTCACGGAGAAATCAAAGTTATTTGTCAGCTTTGTCCATCCGAGGAAACAGGAGAAAAGCTGAACCATTGGGACTGAGCTGTCACTGTTGCAACTCAAGGATTCAAAATGTTTAAACTGCATCTGGAATTACCTTGCTATCTGTACTAGATACTCCTGTCTCCCTCCTCTTTTACGCATGTACATTTTTGTGTGCATACAGTTGAAGTGTGTTGATTTTTGGGGAGTGGGGAGGTGGATTTAATCGGTAATAAGACTGCACTCCCTTTCACTCGAGAAAACCTTGAAAATTCCTTTATGTTTGATCTGGCTACCTAACTTTAATTTTAAGCATGATAAATACTTGCTAAAACAGAAAAAAATAATCTATTGTAACTGATCAAGAAAAAGGGGGAGATGGGGTTAAAAAGAAAGTTGGGGCGGCATGGTGGCTCAGTGCCAGGGACCCGGGTTCAATTCCAGCCTCGGGCAACTGTCTGTGTGGAGTTTGCACATTCTCCCCGCGTTTGCGTGGGTTTCCTCCGGGTGCTTTAGTTTCCTCCCATAATCCAAAGATGTGCAGATCAGGTGAATTGGCCATGTTAAATTGCCCATTGTGTTAGGTGCAGTAGTCAGAGGAAAATGAGTCTGGGTGGGTTACTCTTTGGAAGGTCGCTGTGGAATTGTTGGGCCGAAGGGCCTGTTTCCACACTGTAGGTAATCTAATCTAATTCCTTATCCTCATCTTGTCATACCAGTTTGTAATGCAGAACTAAGAACTACTTCTAAGAAAACGAATATGCATTTGAAGCATTTTGTTTTGCCCTCATCAGAACAATTGCAAAAATGCCAAATTTCAAAGGGAACAACAATTTATACTACATGAGAAAAATGTGCTGATTTGTGGGTAAATAAACTCTGGTTGACCCATTAACAATAGGAATGTATCAAGGAGCCATTGTCCCCCATGATTTTTCTCCACCTTTTCCAATTGAATAAAAGTATGGAGAAACATGGTTCCCTGGTGTTCTTGTCGTGGCAATATCTTGACCAATCAGTGTCAATTTTTAAACCATTTATACAAGACCGTGGGAATAACTGTTCTCTATACATTGTTTGTGGAAAGGCCTCAACCAATTGGAATCTTCTTGCCTACCAATCAACCGCCTTTTCTCATGCAGTCTAAGTTATGTGTCCCTTTGAAATTTTGTATTCTTGCATTTGTCCTGAGAGGATTGTAGATTTGTAGGTAATCAAAATGCAATGGAATTATTTAATTAGTAACTTACATCATCTTTGTTAAAGAGAGGGTTGCTGTGGTGCACGTGATATAAAATAATGGCGCAGTGTAGATAGAACACCCAGGTATCCAAGCAGGCCTTTAACCTTTTGTCTTGTGCAAGTCGCTTAGTACCTGCATTACTGGTGGTACATTATTGTAGTTTTAAACAGGTACCCACATGAAACAGAAATACTCTATGTCCATTGGTATGCCTGCTCAAAACTGCAACAACTTTATCTTTGATGTCCAATAAACATCTTAGTCCCTTTATCCTCTGCTGTCTGCCCATTTCTCAGGTGACAAATAGAGTATTCAGAGTTGGAAATTATTCTGAGAGTTTTGTGAGGTTGTGGGGTCACTACCAGTGTGAATAGTTGAGTTCTGCAAATGCTCAAGTTTACATTGCATAGGTGGATTTAAGAAAAAAGGTGACTTATTTAGATGGAATCAGATAAGAACTCACAACCTACTGCTTCAGAAGCAAGAGTGCTACTATTATGTCAAGGATACACTTAAAAATGTCATTTTTAAAATACAGAAATGCTTTGAAAAAAATGGATGACTTTATGTCAACATTGTGATTAATTTTCACAATGTATCATCTCTTATAACATGAGACTGCATGCTTTGTAATTTTGTTTTGCTGCATTGTCCATTTTATATATATGTAGATGGATATCTGAAATTTTGCCAAGCACATGCTTCTAATTGTGATGTGTACAGTTGCGTACTGCGTGAAACCAGGATCTAGTGGGATTCCCACTCAACTGAAGTGTCCTTTACCCTGGACGGAGTTTTTACTGTTCCCACTCCAATCGCTTTCTTGGGGCGGCACGGTGGCTCAGTGGTTAGCACTGCTGCCTCACAGCACCAGGGTCCCAGGTTTAATTCCAGCCTCAGGTGACTGTCTGTGTGGAGTTTGCAAATTCTCCCTGTGTCTGCGTGGGTTTCCTCCGGGTGCTCCGGTTTCCTCCCACAATCCAAAGATGTGCCGGTCAGGTGAATTGGCCATGCTAAATTGCCCACAGTGTTAGCTGCATTAGTCAGAAGGAAGTGGATGTGGGTTGGTTACTCTTCAGAGGGGTGGTGTGGACTGGTTGGGCCAAAGGGCCTGTTTCCACACTGTAGGGAATCTAATCTAATCTATCATTGTTGTGGTCAAATTAGAGTTTGTTATCCAGGTTGTGCACTTGAACAAGCTGTGGGACATATGGAATTATTCACTCTCACCAACAGCGGCAAAATAAAATGAGAAAATTAAGACAACATTCCAATATCGTAAATATGAAACATATTTATATTTTGACCATTGGCCATTTGGAGTGCTCATTGGAGCTTAGAAGAATTAGAGGAGACCTTATTGAAACAAAAGGCTCTTCGGGAGATTAACATGGGAAATTCAGAGAATTACCTCCTTGAGAGAGAGTCTAGGTCCAGAGTAAAGGGTCACACATTCCAGAACGAAATGAGGAGGCATTTCTTATCCCAGAGGATGGTAAATCTGTGGATTTCTTTTTAGCACAGAGGACTGTCAAGACTGGATTGTTAAATGCAGTCGAGACTGACATAGACAATTTTTTTATATGAGGATAAAGGAATGAAGGTGAAATTAAGGATTATCAGACTAGCCATGAATGGCATAGAAGACTTGATGGGCCAAACGGCCTATTTCTGCCTCTACATCTTAT
Source organism: Chiloscyllium plagiosum (assembly GCF_037043375.1). Taxonomy (NCBI): domain Eukaryota; kingdom Metazoa; phylum Chordata; class Chondrichthyes; order Orectolobiformes; family Hemiscylliidae; genus Chiloscyllium; species Chiloscyllium plagiosum. The sequence continues at coordinate 43,550,350 of NW_028270163.1, forward strand.
GGTTGGAAAATGCTTGGGGACAGCTTGAAGTCATGAAAAGTACAATGCAAAAAGAGTGTTTTAATGTCTTATGTCGAGCTGTTAGACAAAAGGTTAGTGCCAATTGATCCACACTGGGTATTCTTAACAGCAATCAAACAATGAAATTACAATCAGATGTCACCGCTAAATTCAATGAAATTGGCAGAGCAAAACAATTTTAGTAGAAGTTTCAACTGCTGGAGATTTGTGCTCCTTGACTATCTTAATGGAACTTCCATTGGGACCAGGAACATTTTTATAATGACGCGTTTGTTTCACCAGTTGTAATCATGATGTTTCACCCGAGGCAGCTTAAGTAAGATGAAGACAAATAGAAACTACTGAAGAAAACATCAAAAGTGCAAAAGCAGACATTAACAAAGGTATATTTATTATAGGTGTGAACATTATTGAAAGCATTGGACCACTATTAATCAGTGGCAATCTATATTAATAAACGGTGGGCAAATAGCCAAGCCATGAAAAGAAAACTTGAGTTGACTCCCCTGTCATGATAGTGGTTTGGACCAATTCCATAGTACATAACGAGAAAAGAATCAGCTGATTCATAGAGGATTTGACCACAAGAGGCCCACCGACCACCTCATCCTTTTCCTGTCATTCCTACATTATTTGGCAGGCACTGCAGCTTAATTATAACATATTGAAACTGCAGGACCTTGTTTTAACCATATGAGGCTACTGTAACTTGTGTGCCAGTATATAAGACTGCAATTTTTAAAATATATAATCCAGTGGATTCAGAAATAATCTGCAATTCTCAGTTCTTTCTTTCTTCTGCCCCTCTGCAAGTGCATCCATTCTTAGAAATGAAATTTGATAAACAGGCTTTGCTATAATGCCTAAAAATAACTTGCAGGAATTAAATAGTTAACAAAAGCACTGTGTAATATGTTTGGCCAAATTTCTCCAGCTAGTATTACTTCAACGTCTTCTTGGTTTCAGCATGCAATTATAACAGAATTATTTTGATGGATTAGTCAGTAATTATCAAGGAAATGTGCAGGAGACAGAGAGTGAATCATTTTGAGAAAATTGAACCTAAGATTAAAAGTAACTGTTCATATCAAAATTATGTGTTTTCTGTTTCGGAAAAAATGCACATCAAGTGGAACTATCCAGCATTCATATTATTTTTAAAATGGAATTTCTTTCACATGATAATGCTAAGTATGAGTTGGAGAATAGGATTAAATTCATGCATTATCCTGCTTAAGGAACAAACATGCATTCATGTACAGTAAAGCAAACAAGGCCTCCTTTGTCAATCAGCAGTTGTCATGAATACAAAGAGTCAATCTATAATTTTTAAAGTATTTTCACATTGATGCTCCTTCATATACTTTAAAGGGAGCTGTGCAAGGGAAATACTTCATGCAGAGGGTGGTAGGAAGCTCAAATGCACTTCCAGAAGAGGTGATGGAAGCAGAGAGATTGGAGATGTTTAAGAGGCATCTGGATGGTTACATGAACAGAAAGGGAATAGAGGGATATGGACCGAATAAGGGCAGAAAGTTTGTTTTTTAGCTAGTGTGTGATCGGCACAGAGTTGAAGGGCCAAAGGGCCTCTTTTCTTCTTTTGTTCTTTTGTTTTAATTCCTCTCTGTTTGTGTCCTATACTACTCAATGTCCCATCAATTTAATAATTAACGTAATGGTGGACCTTCGTAAAGAAACAACACTGAAATCCTTGTACTTTGATTATTTTTATTACAGTTATCTTCAAACTTGCTGTTGGCTGATACCAACGATTCAAGTTCTTGAGGAAGATAAACATTCTATCTCCCTTTATGGTGAACCTTACGTTAAAACTTATTAAGCTGGTATGGCCTTCGCACAGACTCTTTCATTTGGTGATATAGTGGCAGAGATCACTTCTTACTGCAGGTTACCTGGTGGTGTAATTTAACAGAGGATCAGCCATTCAGAACTATGCACAATCTATTTCTCCAAAAATCATATGGGCAGAAGCTATGTTCGAAAAATTCTTCTTTCTCCCTTCCTTAATATTTGCAAATACCTCAGACCGCTACCATATTGCTCTCACAATGACTTGATTTTGTATAAGCAGCATTCATTCTATGTGTCAATAGCATTTGGTCACAGTGCCTTGAAGTTAAGTGCTGCAGAACCCACTAATTACATCAAATATTTAGTTAGTGCTCATAGCAGACAGTAAATAACCTGATGTTAAGTAAATGAGGTCAGCTTGCAAGTCAGCCTTTTCTTTAAAAAAAATTATTCATGGTATGTGGACAGCATTGGCAAGGCCAGCATTTACTGCTGAGCTCAAGTTACCCTAAAGGAGGTGACAGGCATACAGAAAAGATTCACCTCATGCTGTAATCTGTTAAAATTCAAGAGGCAAAGAACTATCCCAAAAGTCACCAGTTAAAGTAAACATTAACAACTTTAATTTTTTAAACTCTAACAGAAAATAATGAACTAACTCTATTTACAACTCACTTAACTAAACCTATCTTTTACCATCCCCAGTCCAATAAACCCCCTGATTAAGATTTACAGAAAATTTCAAATCTCAAAAACCAACTAGCCGTCAAATCTTCTCTTTGTATTTTTCTCTGTCTTCTTTTCTTTGTCTTAGGGATATCTGAGGTCATTGATAGATAAAAGTATCTTTAAGAGAGCTAATCTCCGGGCAGTCTACAGATGTTGGTGGCTTGGCAGTTCTCCTGCCAACTGTTCAATTTTTCCCATTCTTATACCCCAACTTAATATTGTCAATATACTTAATTCAAACTTGATTGGAAGTTGGTATTTTGGTGTATAATTTAAACTGATTGGCCAAATTCGAATTTGTTTTTGTCTCATAGCAACGCAAGTACTGCTAGTTGTTGAACCAGATGTTACATTGTAAATTCTCCAGCACTCTATGTGCTTGCTAAGTTCTTCAACTCTCTTAAAGGTACATTACCCTTTACACCTTCATACCAATAGGTAAGAGGGCAATTACCAAGAATTGTAATCATTGATCCCCAACAGGGATTTTGTAAGACTTCTTTTGTTACTCTAATTGGCACAGTGGATACATCCGTCCATTTTTTCTTATCTAACTGCAGCCAATTTTCCAATTGAGTCAATAATTTGCCTTCCATTTCACAAGCATCAACCTTACGTAGCAATTTCTTCTGAATGACTTTATCAGATATTTTCTGGGAGTTCATTTAAATAACATCTGTGGACATGCTCCTGGTCCCTAACATGGTCACTTCTTTAATGAACTAATTGTGGTTTGTCAGACATTATCTATCGTATACAAATCCTGATCAACTGAAAAGTTACTTGGTGGTCAGTCAATCAATCCTGCATTATAGAACCTAGTAGTTTCCAGTATTAAAATAGAAACAATGCAAATACAATGTTGAATGAGATCTCAGCTCCGCAGACTTTAATTATTCCATATCAGTTCATTCCCTCAATATTTTGAAAAGGAAGGCATCCCAGGTTTTCTTAAAAGTGCCCAAATGAATAATCATTTTCACAATATTATTAACAACATGTTGCCGATCAGATATTATTTTGCAGTTGTTACTTAACTATCTGCTCAATGTTGTTAACACTAAATTTGCATTCTGAAAAATTAACTTCAATTAACTCAAATGTTTAGATCAAAGAGTTACCTCTAGAATCACAGAAAGCCGACTATATCGATATTTTGTTTTCAAGAGAAATGAAAATTCTATTTTTATAACAGAGTCTGCTCTGTATCCCAAAATTGAAATTTCTATAAGTTCTAGTATCATTTGGCTGGGATGATGCACATTAAGTGATTTTTAGCTTTTAACTATTATTTGGAGCTAATTAGGTCATGAAAATTTCCAGGTAAGTTCTGTTAACTCAATTCAAGCCAGTAAATCCCACCAATGCTTAGTCTTGGGTCTGCAGGATTAACGTAACCAACGACTAATGTGAATTAACCTTAACTACACTAAAAATGTTCCAATGGGATTTATGTCTTCAGAATATGTGTTTGCCCACTGAAAGAGTATGTAAGAGATTAAAATCCATTTGAAGTTGTAACGAAACAGATAAAATGAGATGATTTATTCATTTGCGCAAACTGATATGCCTAAAACTATCAAAAGATATAATCCCATAAGACCATAAGATGTAGGAGCAGAAATTAGACCATTCAGCCCATTAAGTCTGCCTTGCCATTCGATCATGGCTGATAAGTTTCTCAACCCCATTCTCCCACTTTCTCCCTGTAACCTTTGATGCCCTTTACAATCAAGAACCTATCTATCTCAGTCTTAAATGTACTCAATGACCTGGCCTCCATAGCCTTCTGTGGCAATGAATTCCATATATTCACCACTCTCTAGCTGAAGAAGATTCTTCTTAGCTCTATTCTAAAAAATCCTCCCTTTACTCTAAGGCTGTGCACTCCAGCTCTAGCTTCTCCTTCCAATGGAAACATCTTCCCAAAATCTACTCTGTCCAGGCCATTCAGTATTCTGTAAGAACAAGGGAAGTGATAGAATGCCATTATCACTGGAATAATAACTAGCAACCCAAGCTAATCTGCTGGAGATGTGGAACTTGAATCTCACTGTAGCAAGTGGTAAAATCTGAGAGTAAAAGCTAACCTAATGATTGAGACAAATATAGATATTCAAAACATTTAATATTTTAAAGACACTTGTATTCAGTTCAGATCACACTGTTCAAATCCGTGTTGGTGACAACTGTTCTGTATTGACTTGTGGACGTCTTTATTTAATGTTGTAAAAACCCAATGCATTCACTAATGCCCTTTTAGGTGACTTTAGACCCACAGTGATGTGGTTGACTCTTAACTGCTGTCTGAATAAGGCATGAGTGAGCCAATCAGTTCAAGTGGCAGTTAGGAATGGGCAATAAAAAATGGCCAGCCAGTTTTTCCCACATTCCATGAACAAATAAAAAACATAGAAATCAGTTTGATGTTATTTGTAACTATTCAAGAATATCTAGGAATATCAAAGTTTAGAATATCTATCATCATTTAAATTGAAGTTTCATCTTAAAGTCACATGTGAATAAGACACCTTCTCCCAGTGGGTAAAAAGTATTTTTAAGAGGTATTATGCTAGTAGTGGTGGTGGAAGCAGAGTCATTAGGGACATTTAAATGACTGCTGGACATGCACATGGATAGCAGTAAATTGTGGGGTGCGTAGGTTAAGTTATTTTATTTACATTCAGATTAACCCTTGGCACATCATGGGCCAAAGGGCCTGTTCTATGCTGTACTTTTCAATGTTCTATGTTATATTATCTGAATATTTCTAGTACTTGTGAAATCTTTCATGAAAGGCAAATGTGGGTGTAAGCTCTTGGCACAGACTTCTTCCACTTTTATATGTGATGCTGCAACATTGAGCATTTTGTAATTATTTGGTAAATAGCCCTTTGAGGTTGCATGCTTATATTTAATTAATCTGCTTTTCCAACAACTTGTTTCTGTTTCCGATTTACAACATCCACAGTTCTTTCAGTTCTTCATCCATCTGTTTGTGATATCTGTAAAATGAATATTTTTGTTTATCTTACCCTTTTCTTTTCAAACTTAAATTCTTTCTGTATTTTATACTATTCATTCACAGGATGTGGGCATCACTGGCTGGGCCAGCATTTATTGCTCACCCATGTTGTCCTTGAGAAAGTGATGGTGAGCTATTAAAATCTTATCAGTAAAAGCAGTTTCATTTCTCCTTCATGTACTTCAGCTCACATTTCTATCTGTTTTGGCATGAGTGTTGTTTGATCCTGGTTTCTCATGGTATTCCGACACTAAGGACTTTTGAATACGATCTCTTCTGATACTTCAGGTTTAAAGCTACCAAGATTCCTCCTGAAGTTACCATCCACTTTGACTTGATTTATTGTTGCCACATGTAGCTAAGTACAGTGAAAAGTTTTGCTTTGCATGCAGCACAAGCAGATGATAACCTACAGAGTGAGGCATACAAGATAATTTTTACAGACTTAGTATTGCCGTTTAAAAGTGCAGAACGGTTGCAAAAAATGTCAGAAGAAGATTAGCTGTACAGAACTCGCAAAGAGTGGTCCTGTGTCGGCACCACCTGAAATCCAAGGTGTGATGGTGCCATATCTCTTGACGTATTTATCAGTCAAATCAATATATAAAATATTTGATGAATTATATAATATAATAATTGATAAATTATATAATATATAGAATATGTATTGTAAACAGTATTTATTTATAATCAAATGATTTTATATACAATTATCCAAAATAACTTTTGAAGTATCCAGAACGTACTTGATTCTTGCAACAATTTTTTTTTAACATTAGCATTTTCTGCTTTCCAGCTCCACTGTCATCCTGAACAGTAGTTCTGAGGAAGGGTCTCTGGACCTGAAACGTTAACTCTGATTTCTCTTCACAGATGCTGCCAGACCGGCTGAGCTTTTCGAGCAATTTCTGTTTTTTTTTGTTGTTAAGGATGAGGTCAAGTATCTATTTCCCTCTTGTTGGTTCCCTCATTCCTGGTTACTGATCCAATCCAGCAGCTATGTCCTTTACAACCTGATTGGTTCTATCAGTATTGTCGCTGTTGCACCACTCTTGGTGGTCAACGTTGAAATTCCTCACCCAGCATATATTTTGTGTCCTCGCCATCCTCGGTGCTTCCTCTGAGTGTTGCTGAACATTATATCAACTGTCCATGTGGATTCACATTGGAGCAGTATCTGAAAATGTTCTTTCTCTTGTTGACGATTAGAATTGCCGTCCTTAAGAAGAGGCATTTCATCCTGTGGTGGAGGGGATATTGTCTATTTGATTTTGGTCTATATATGACACAGATATTTTAAAAAGCTTCATATATCATGATGGTCACCACAAATCTCTTGATTTGTGTTGAATCTCTTGGATTTTCTCTTTCCATCATATGATCCATAGCTTCTGGATTTGTCTTTGGATGTCAGCCTTAAGCTACCATCTTGGAATGCCACCATCTTGGCATTGTTACATTGGCTTCTTTTGCCAGGTAATGAAGGCTGCTCATATTTGTTCTGAAGGTCACGTAATTCAGCATTATTTTCATTGAACCAGTTCTGGTGATGACAATGGTCAATCTCAATGATTTGGGCACAAGTACGAAATACAGCAGATTCTATTTGAACCCACTTTTCTGAAACTGAGTTGGGATTGTGAAGGTTTTCTGGATTAGTTGTATGCTATATTTGACATTTCCCTCTTGGTCAGGCTGCTTTCGGACTGAGAGTTTTGATCTTCTTTATCTTGGACTTTGGTTTTTGTCTTTTCTTAATGCTGGATTGATGTTCTGCACGAATAAACTGAGTTGATAATCTGTCCAGCAGGCACCAATCCACCATATGGATTGAGTGATACAGACTTCACTTCGATCATTCACTCAAATAAAAACATAATTCAGGCCATGCTAGTGCTTTGATGCAGGAGGCTTCAATATGGTAATTTACTTGTCCTGTTGGCAGAGGAGGATATTTACAAAATGAAGTAACTCTGAGTTCACTTTGTCATTAGGAGGGCATTATATTTTCAGCCTATTTTATCCAATAGTTCTGCCTCAAATATTGGAATCATGACAACACTGACATTAATATCAGAAAAACTCAGCAGGTCTGACTCCATCTTTGGAAAGACGAACAGAATTAACGTTATGAGTCCAGTACTTCAGAAATGGAACTGTATTGAATTCCAAGCATTTACTCTGTTTTTCTCTTTTTAATATGCTGCCAGACCTGGTGCATCTCTCTTGCGTTTTCTGTTCTTCCATTTCAGATTTCCATTATCCGCAGTATTTTTCTTTTCTTGGGGATTAAAGTTGCCTGGAAGGCTTAACTTTTCTACTTTTCAGATGACGATGAGTGATTGTAACAAGATCAGCCTGGTTGACCTCAAAGAATATGAGCTCCCTGATTGAGGTTGTTAATTTGGTCCAATCACGGAGCCCTGGCTGACAGATATAAACAGGAGTGTCAGAAGTTCCGTTCACTCTGAGACCTGGCTCTGAGGGAGCTGGATCAGTATCAAGGACTCTCCATATGTAAATAAAGGGGGACTTGATGACAGGACACCGGCTTCTGTGGAGTTGTTTCGTTGGTGACGAGAGAAAAGCACGCTCCCGAAGAAATTCGCTCAAGACTGTCATCTTTGAGTTGGTGTAAACATTTCTAGTGTCATGTTGTTATTTGGAAAGCTAGACTTGTTTGATCCTGCTATCGAAGATTGGGTCCAGTACGTGGAAAGAATTTTTTTTTCTCCGGTCAAATGACATTGGGGCAGATAAAAAGCAACAAGTAATTCTCCTGAGTGCTTGTGGACATGCAACATTTTTGGTTATTACAATCCTAATTTTCTCTGAAGCCCCAGATACTTAAACCTTTCAAGAGCTGACAGATTTAACCATTGTGGTTGCTGCCAGTATGCAGACCCGAGACAGCAAAAGAGTCCCACTAGACCTAAATTGAGTAAGAGAGCTTATAGACCGATAGCCAGTCGTGTTGGGAAATCCTCCTACATCTGGTTTGGTTAAATTGCTTAACAACATTCAAATCAGAACCAATGGAAATAAAGGTCTGTTTAAATGGTCACGCAGTGCTAATGGAGGTCGATGCCGGCACAAAGATTTCGGTGCTCACAGAACCAGGTTTCTGCAGCACCTCAGCCAGACTGAGAACCTATACCGGGGGACCTTTACAGATTAGGGATACAACATCTGGGGTCTCTATGAGGAGCAGCTGGTTTAGTTGTCATTGATTGTAGGCCCAAGCTTGACGGAACAAAATTTGTCACGAAAAATTCACCTAGATTGGCTCAACATTTTTTGATTAGAAAACGGCTGCCTGAGTGAAATCCTAATTAAATACCAGGATGTTTTTCAGGAAGGTCTATGGGCTATCAAAGGAGCTAAGGCAACTTTGCATGTTGATCAGGAAGCTATCCCACAATTCTGCAAGGTCTGCTCAGTGCTATACCCCTCACAGGCAAAAGCAGAGGCAGAAACCAGAATGCCTGAAAGTGAAGGAATCATCAAACCAGTCCAATTTGTGGAATAGGCAGCGCTGATTGTCCCTCGTATGAAGTGCAAAGGGGTCCGTTCACTTTTGTGGGGATTTTAAACAAACGATAAATAACTTTTCACAGTTGGATAAATATTCAATCCCTCACATTGAAGATTTATTTGTAAAGTTGGCAGGGAGCTTGTCCTTCACGAAACTGAGTCATGCACACTTGCAATTGCGGTTAGATGAGGATTCTCAGACGTATACTACATTTAATACCCATCTGACATTGTACTAATATATGAAACTAGCATTTGGGGTATCATCAGTCTGTGCAACATGTCAGCGGACAATGGAAAACATTTTACAAGTTCTACCCCAGGTCACCATTTATCTTCTGATGTGTTAATAGCAGGGAAGGCCAAGAAGGAGCACTCAGACAGCTTGGACGTAGTCTTAGACATTTCTCCCAGGCGAGCATATGCCTTAGAAGGGAAAAATATGTGTTCCAAGCACCCCAAGTGCCTGGGGTGTTTTTCTTTTGTTAAATAGTCTCAGAACAGTTCAGTATGATCCCAACACTTCCCGCATCCAATACTTATTAAATCATTTTTTTCTTGTAATCTCTATATTCACATTTTTTGCTTACAATTGAAATGTTTTTAAACTCTAAATGATGCCTTGAAAGGAAAATCCAATCGATATACCATTAGGTAGAACTAGATTAAAGAGAGCTTCATTTTTATTACAAGATGTGTGTATTTTCACATTGTGCTAAGATTCTTTATTGGGATCATTAGATCTGATATTTTCTTAGCACACTACCATACCAAGGACTTCAGCAATTCGAAGTGACCACTCACCACCATGTATTCATCATCGACTAGGGGTCAGGCAATTAATGCAGCATGGACTGTATTGCTGACATCTTCAGAGCACTTTTTTTAAAAAAAGAAGTCCTATCTAACCTTCACAACATCAACATGGATGATTTACTTCATCATTACTGTTCCAAATAATTCAGGAACAGCTGCCCAGTTGTTAATCTGAAACATTTTACTGATTTTTAATTGTTCTTATAGCCCTAAGGTGATTATTCTAATTATGAACGCCATTTTCAAGGCAGACTTGGCCAATATTTTTGTCAGTGGCCTTATGCACAAAGATGTCATATCAGAATTCTATTGTGTGCAATTAGCAATGAACTTTCTTATGGGTCTTTATTCCTTACCATATTTCAACAATGTACCAATCGAAAATCTGCAAGCCATTTCTTTTAACTCAATAATTGTTCACTGCCTTCTTCACGTCCTGATATTAAGAGACAAAATTACTGTAACTCTTTAACATGCTTAAAGTTTTTAAGGTTCATTTTTTAACTTTACAGGCATCTAGGAGGAACTGCGCTTCTGCAGAGTTGCTAGTTCTAGGAGGAGTCCAATAATTTAAAAAACAAGCTGGTAAGATCATAATAGTTCAGTAATTCCTTCTGGTTCTTCCTGATCAAAGGAATCACAACAATTAGACTCACAGGGATGCTGCCTGACCTGCTGTGCTTTTCAAGCACCACAATTTTTGACTCTGCCTCTCCAGTATCTGCAGTCCTCACTTTCTCCTAACTCTGATACACTGCAACTGCTATCTCTATACTGTTGGAATCTTTGTATGGATTCCCATTCCTCAGGTGGAGTGACACCCTTTGCTAAATCCAGGAACTCATTTCCAAGACCAGTCTAGGTTCCTTCAAGAGACAAATGATGGGAATTATTCAAAATTAGCTTACTACAAATTTGAGTGCCTGACATTTCAAATAATACTAGTATGAGATCTTCTGACTGAATGTTTGTACTTTAGCAAATTCATCCAATGGAGCTGTGTGATGTAAAGTTGGATGTTGACATTGCACCAGCCGGTATAGCACAGAGGGACATCTTGACACACACTCCATGGCTCTGGTGCACATGAAGGTGTCCTTCTCAGCTGAATGATGCATTTGCTTCATTGGATGAAGGTACAGCTCATCCCACTAGGAGAACAATTAGCATACACAATAGAACCTTCAATAAACCTACTAATCTGAATTTTGCAGCCTTATCCTTCATAATTTTTAGTTAAATCATCTCTTCAGTTTACTTGTCCAAAGGCAATGTGAAAATGAAATAGCACAAAAGGTGCTGCTTGTGGTTCTACTAAAAAAAATGGTAATGATTTATACCTTGAGAGGCAGATGGAACACAGATGGAACATAAAATGTGGGAGGCCTTGCTATCATTAAAATAGCTCACATTTAACTTGAATAGTGGTTCCAGTTCACTGGTTAGTGGAATGAGTCATGAATGAGGCATATCTTCCACAGCAGGTTACATACATCATTATATAGGTTTGTGGAAAAGCCGAATTTTGAAAGGATTTTATTAGGAAGTGTAGATGGTTAACATAACATAAAGATTGAGGGACATCAAATTATCAAAAGACATATTTTCGTTTCTATGTAGAACAGTATTAGGAGTGACATGAGCAATACTTTTAAAGAGAATGGTCGAAGACTATTTGTCCCATAAAAACACAGCATTCTGCCTATCACTTTACACTCTCTTAATACAGGACAAATCAAAGAGCTACATGGTGCCAAAGAACATATACAGTCATGTTGAACAAGTAAATATTATGGCTACAATGAAGGAAATCAGGTCTTCTAAGCTAAAACTAAAGATATTGAGCTCATTAAAACTCTTCTCTTAGTTCACGACTTCTGAGTGCAAGATGACTGCAACACTGCAGTCATTAAATTATCATTTGGAATTGAGTAGCAGAAGGTCCTTGACACAGTGAACAATTAACTCTTCTATTATGATAGAGCATAACGTTCAATCACAAGATATTCATAGTCAATGTAGCACAGTCAATAAGTGTTGTCCTACTTGCAATATTGGAGAGATATATCAGATAATCTGTGCACAGCAAGGTCAGTAAATTTAAATAAGATAAAATCTGTGTCAATGCACCAGAGCACCTTTGCTCACCTTCAAGTTGGGATGATTTCTTCCTTTAAGAGAGATTTGTTCTGTTCTGTTTCTCTTGAAGAGGGATGTTGTCAGCTTGGTGTCTGCTCCATGGAAAGCAGAGTAAATAGCTTCGAGTTTTTTTTAACTTAGACAAAAGATGCATGAGTGGGTGGAGTCGGGCTCACACGGACCCAGGGTTTTAGTTTTGCTCTCAGCTGTTGAATTTGGGGTTTTTGGAGTTGTAGCTGCTAGATACAGCTCTCTCTCTCTGCTGCCACAAATAGTTTGCATTCTCCCTCTGCTGATCAATTCATTGTCAATTTCTTTTTAGATTCCCTACAGTGTGGAAACAGACCCTTCAGCCCAACAAGCCCACACCGACCCTCCGAAGAGTAGCCCCCCCAGTCTCATTTCCCTCTGACTAATGCACCTAACAGTATGGGCAATTTAGCATGGCCAATTCACCTGACCTGCACATCTTTGGATTGTGGGAGGAAACCGGAGCACCCGGAGGAAACCCACACAGACAGGGGGAGAATGTGCAAACTCCACACAGACAGTCGCCCGAGGCTGGAATTGAACTTGGGACCCTGGTGCTGTGAGGCAGCTGCCTCCTGGACTGGTGGAGATAGCAAGGAAAATCTGTTTTGTTGAATTTGTCTTTGGCAAGGGTATGTTTATGGGATGCTTCTGTACTGGAACAGTTGATGAGTAGAAGTTAAATAATATATTATTGTGTTACATATTTTGACAGAGTTGTTATGCTGATTCTTTATTTGTTTGCATTTTAACTGTGGTGCAAGAATACAGTGTGTTTTGTTAAAAGCCTAGCAGTTTGATGAATCGAATCCCATCTGAAACGCAGTGCCTTACACTTGCCTTTAAATAAGATAAAAGCTAGGGTTTAAGCTATCTCCTTGAAATGTTTTGAGGAGCTTTGGTCTTGTCCATAAACCAACTGGAAGGACAGATTGGATCTTAGTTTAATGTGTCACCTAGAAGTTCGGACAGCACTCCCTCAGTACAGCATTGAAGTATCAAATTGCATCATGTGATCAAATCCTTTGATAAGGATCTGAACCCATAATGATGCCTCTGAAGTCAAATAGCCCGGCAATTCTCACTGTTATGTCTCACACGTGAGCAGTAATCATTCAAATAGAGGCTGTAGCGTTTGGGATACTTTAAGTGCGTATTCTAATTAGGAAGCAATACCTGCAGGAGAGGAGAATTGAACTGGATCTGCTGCACTCACTGTGCTCTGTAGGATGTTTTCATAAAACTCCTAATCATTGGTCTTTAAAAATATGGTGTGGGCAGTCTTCAGTTGTATTGAAGGAAAAACACAGACAACAGCATGTTAGCAACAATTCCTACAGGTGCTTCAAGGCCACATATGTCATCCAGTTCTCAAGTCAATATTGTGATGAGGAGTGTAACATAAATATGAGTTTATGGGAAAAAGCACTTCTCACCCTTTGCCACAAAATTGATCCCAGGGAAAGTATATCTGAAATCAAGTAGTGAACATTTTCCTAGGAGCTAGGAACAACTCAGGCAGGATCACCAAAGGTCCTTATATTTTCCTAGATGAAAACTCCTGCTATCTTAAGTTATTTATGCCCTTGACAGTTTGTGATACTGTGTGAGATCTGTTTGCCATTCATCATCCTTTGTATTTGGACATATCTGGGAATTATTGGTAATGGATACAATACTGTACCTATAGGGGAGGCAATGTTCTTAGACAATAAGAAAGCGTGTGACATGAAAACAAGTACAACTGCATTAGGTCAGGCATGAAGATTGGTACAATTGTTTCTGCTTTCTCTGAATGCGAGTAGAACCCTCTTTGGAACTGAATGGTACATTTGTTTTGGCTAAGTACCAGTTGTGTGGTCATTTTTGGAGGGTTTTTGCTGTGAGGCACAGCAGATTTTCTCACTGTATCTTAGCAACCTCACCTCATTACCTCACCACCTGTCTCACCCTGTTGTTGTAATAATGTTGCAATGAAAAGGAGGGAAAAGGTCCACTACATTGAGAACAAAGCCAACAATTCACAACCAAGTCACAGCCAGGAGAAGGTGGAAGTAATAGAATAGAGATCAAACTCTGTTATACATATTGAGTCCAGGAGATTGTTGAGTTCCTAAATGGAAGGTGAGGACTGAATATTGACTATTGTTGGCTTTGCTCTCAGCAGATTTGACCCACGTTTTGCTTATCACATTGAACATTTACACCTATTTTACATCTCTATCACTCCTTTATCATCATGATCACTGCCTTTGTCTTTTGCTCTGGGCACCCTCATAATCTGATCCAATTTCGCTGCTTCCCCCTCTTTCGTTGACATAAAACCCATCATTTTCCAGCTTTGTTCAGCTCTAAAGAAGAGTCACAATGGACTTGAAATGTCAACTGTTTCTCTTTCCATAGATGTTCCCAGATCTGCAGGGTTTCTCCGGTATTTTCTGTCTTTATTTCAGTTTTTCGACATCCACAATATTTTCCATTTATTGATCTGGTGTTGCCAGCTGGTCCAAGGTTACCGCCTGGCTCAGTGCGGGCTCAGCTGTTTGGAGAAATACTCTGTAATGTAGAAAGGTCAGTGAACTAATCTACTCTGCTGGGTAAGTGCCACTATCTTTTCTTCAATACCTCACTGTCACTCTCTCTCTGCTACCCTGTCCATCTCCCACCAGTCTTCATACTCTACCAATCTCATTATCATCTGCAAACCTTCCCTCACTCACTGCCACCCATCTCAACACCTGACATTACTTCTCTTAATACCTGACTTACCCTCATTCCAGAAGAAATACAATGTGGGGAAATGTGAGGTTATGCAGTTTGGCAGGAAGAATGCAGGAGCTGAAACTATTTAAATGGGGAAAGACTGCAGAAAGCTACAGAATAGAGGGATTTGGAGCTCCTTGTCCATGAATCACAACAGTTGAGTAGCCGTGTTCAGCAGGTAATAGGGAAGGAAAACAGAATGTTGCCCTTAATGTTAAAGGGAATCGAGTATAAATGTGGGGAGGTTTTACTAAAACTTTACTAGTCAAACCACAGCTGAAATCCTGTGAACAGTTTTGGGCACCTTATCTGAGGAAAAATGTATTGGCATTAGAGGCAGTCCAGTGAGAGTTCACTAGGCTGATACCAATATGGAGGAACTGGTGTTATGAGGACAGGATGAATAGATTGGGCCTGATTCCAATGAAGTATCAAAGAATGAGAGGTGATCTTATTGAAACATGCAAGATTCTTAAGGGATAACGTGAATGTGGAAAGGTTGTTACACCTTGTGGAAGAATCTAGAGTGAGAGGGAATAATCTCAGAATAAGGGATTATAAATGTAAAACAGAGATGAGGAGAAATTTATTCTGCCAGGTGGTAGAGAATCTGTGCAATTCTTTATTGGAGAGAGTTGTCAAGGCTGGGTCATTAAATATATCCAAGGCTGAGACAAACTGATTTTTAATCAGTAAGGGAATCAAAGGATATAGGAAAAAGGCAGGAAATTGGAATTGAGGATTATCAGATCAACCGAGATCTCATTGAATAGTGGAACAGACTCAATGGGCTGAATGGCCTATTTCCGCTCCTACATCCTATGATCTTATGATCTAACTGTCCACAACAGGATAGAAAGAGTTCACATGATTGATGGGCTGCACAGCATTTGGCACCTCACCTCTGATGAGAAAGTGAGGACTGCAGATGCTGGAGATCAGAGCTGAAAATGTGTTGCTGGAAAAGCGCAGCAGGTCAGGCAGCATCCAAGGAACAGGAGAATCGACATTTCGGGCATAAGCCCTTCCTGAAGAAGGGCTTATGCCTGAAACATCGATTCTTCTGTTCCTTGGATGCTGCCCGACCTGCTGCGCTTTTCCAGCAACACATTTTCAGACCTCACCTCTGATGAAGACAAGACCATAACTCAGGTTGCTTCTAGCACCTGGTGGACCACATCCAAGCCCTGGTCCAGAGACTGGGAGCTGATCTGTTGTGCTGGGAATCCTGAGAGAAGGTTATTGACCGGGAACTATCACAAACTTCCTCCTTTTGTGACTGTATGAGTTGGCAAGTCAAAACAGTTGTAATGTGAGCCTGGTATCTTTCGCTGAGGAGCCAAAGTGTAAAACAGCAAATCAGGGCAGAGACATTGTGAGTTTTCGGGTAGGCTCAGAGTGCATGATCAAATGAACAGATCATACATGTGGCCTGGTCCAGTCCATGAGCTGGGTATATGTCCCTGAACGTATTGTGTCCTTGTAGCAACATTCTAATTACGTGTTGCTGCTGCAGTTCAGGGTGCACCTCTTTGAGGTGCAGAAATGTCCTGTATGTTAATCAGAGTAGTGCCATTAGAAGCTGAGACATATTGGATACCAATATCTTTGGACATGGAGTGCATATGGATGGTGCTCATGGAGGATGCCCTGGGATGTTGTTGCCCAGTTTCCAACATGTAGGTCATTTGGTGCAAGCTGAAATTACCAGGTAGCCAGGGTGAGAATTCAGCTTTTTCAGCACATTTTGTAAGATAGGAAGCTGAATATTCATAAGGCAAGTTTTTGCGATAATAGCTCTTTAATAAGTAATAATACCCCTTAATTGGCAACTCACATGTCCAGTGAGATCTTGCCATTCCACTTGGCAGATACATAAAAGATGCAGTGAGTTGCTCCTGAGGTCAAGATGGGCTTCATTGGACTGTTCATGTGATTCTGCTCCAATCTTACCATAGCCCACATCGCTCAGAGCTCACATCTCTCTCCACACGCTGTGTGACATCAAAACAATGGATGGAGCCCATGTACTATGCATGGTAACCCCTTCAGAACCATTACCTTTTGCAAAAACCCTGACTTCAGTTTGAATTACTGTTAAAATAAAGGGGTGCTGATTGGTTGAGAAGACTTACTAACCATTTTCTCTTGTAATACTGTGTAAATAATTAGGTTTGTTTGAAATTTAGCATTCTCATATTTATTCTGATGAGTGGATATGACAAAAAGCTTTCATCCAATTATTTCTCTTTTCAACAATACACAAGTTCTGCACAACAGTTCAACTATTTGTAAGGTTTTCTTACTTGATCTCTGGTTATTCATGAGAGAAATGAGCTTCTAATTAAACTAACTGCAGCAGTTCAACATGGTGTTTTAAAATGGTACACTCCTTCTTAGCAATGTAACTAAATTCTTGGTAGAATATGGGAAGTTACTCCTTCACTTGTGCAGTCTACCAAGTGGTGATGCATTGTGCTTTGGACAGTGATGGGCAACCATTCAATTTCCCTTACAACAGCTCTTCATATTGCTTTTTGTGTTACTCACCAGGGTATCTGACAGTTACACAAATCTATTGCTGTGCCAATAAAGTTTCTCCTATCCAGTGATCAGTCATAAGAAAGTAATGATGGGGAGATGTTACTTATTGTAAGTTTGGACATAAACTACAGGAAAGAAAATCACATGCAGCTTGTCTCCAAGTTTGCAATAAGTGCTTACCCACACAGCTGTTAAATCAATGTATCAAAAAGGAAAATTCTCCACTTCAATTCAGGGTGCTGAGAAATTGACACATGACCAGAATTAAGAGGAGTGTTTAATCCCTGCAGGAATAGATCTATGCTACAAATGTACAGTAGGATGCAATTCTCCTCCCTCTTAAAATCATCTGTGATGTTTTTTCAGCAGTAAAGAGATGTTTGTGTAGGAGTTAATTGAAACATGTGGCTAACCAGAAATATTACATAGCTTTGCTCACGAAGAGGGGTGATCTATCCATTGTTGGGAAAATGCAATGTGATAACTATTGTAAAAATGACCTCAGAGGCATTAACAAAAAAATCCAAGCTGCATAAAATGACACTCAGTCATTCTTCTCAGCTTGTGGTCTGCACGTCCTGACTTGGACATAAGCTGGTTAATGATGGACTGTTTCTTAGTGTTTCTTTGATTTGTGGACTTGCACCTCCACCCTGTGGTCCTGGGCCAAGTGACTGTAACTTAGCTGCCTGACTAGGCTTGAGGCGTCCGCACTGTGGTCACCTTAAACAGTAGCATGGCAGCCACAGTGTACACCCAGCTAGTGGTTGACCTGCCATAGGGTGCAGATGTGTTTGTATTGGAAAATGATATTTTGTATATTTCATACCAAACTGTGCTTGACAGCTTGCGCCTGCGTTTAAAATAAATATCTGGATCAATTCCCGATGGCTTGGTGCCCAGAATCTGTAATATACGCATGAAACTGTGGCAGCATTTCCCGACACAGCTGTGTACATAGCCTCTCTTACTTGTCTTCCTTTTTGGACTGTGGTCTAAATGTCTCAGTTTTTTTTCATAATTCTCAATCTGACACATTAGAATGATACACGGCTGACCAGGCAAAAGAAATGATCCCAACCTGGACTCTGTACGTCCAAATGACCCAAATTTCAGCATCAAAAATAATCAAGCAACACTGGGTTTGCTTGCATTCTGTTGAAGCTTTGGTTGGGAGGCTACGCAAGACCCATGTTCTCCGAAAATTATAGAGTCAGAGAGGTGTACAGCATGGAAACAGACCCTACCATCGAACTTGTCCATGCTGACCAGATATCCGAAAATAATCTCGTCCCATTTGCCAGCACTTGGTCCATATCCCTCCAAACCCTTCCTATTGATATACCCATCAGATTCCTTTTAAATGCTGTAATTGTACCAGCCTCCACCACTTCCTCTGGCAGCTCATTCTATACATGCACTATCCTGAAAAAGTTGACCCTTAGGTCTCTTTTAAATCTTTCCCCTCTCACCCTAAACCTATGCAGTCTAGTTCTGGACTCCCCCACCCCAGTGAAAAGACCTTGTCTATTTACCCTATCCATGCCCCTCATGATTTTATAAACCTCTATAAGGTCACCCCTCAGCCTCTTAACACTCCAGGGAAAACAGCCCCAGCCTATTCAGTCTTTCCCTACAGCTCAAAACCTCCACTCCTGGTAATATTCTTGTAAATCTTTTCTAAACCATTTCAAGTTTCACAACATCATTCCTATAGGAGGGAGACCAGATTGCACATAATATTCCAAAAGTGGCCTCATTAATGTCCTGTACAGTCGCAATATGACCTCCCAACTCCTAAACTCAGTGCTCTGACCAATAAATGTAAGCATACCAAATGCCTTCTTCACTATCTTGTCTACCTGCGACTCCACTGCTGTTGTACCAGTGTCTGTAGGCTCTCTTTGGTGGGCCAATAACTTTTTTTCTTTCTTCCTGTGTCTCTGATTGCCCTTCTTGTGACTCAAGACACTGTCAGACTAAAGAGTAATCAAACAGTTCATGCAATAGCTTGCCACTGACAATGAGATGAGTTTGTTCACCTGATGACAGACATTGTTGATGTAGAAACATGCAAAGATAACATTCCAACTGATTACGAAGTGTCCTTATGGGCTGAGAAAGGATGATGGGTGGATATGCTTTGGAAAAGGTTGTTGCTTTATCTACCTTTTCCCTTGGTGAAACCAAGATTGTGGGGGTATAAAGAGACAAGTGGATGTAAACAGGAGACATCATGCAGCCATGATTTGATTCTATCTCCAAATAAACAATGATCATATCAATATGGGGAAGTTATGAAGAGTACCGAAGAAATAAGAAGGTCTGCTTAACTCTTAATTTGCCAACACATTGTAATGTTCAATTAGTCAGTTGTTCTGGGAGTCGGGTAACTGATGTCTGTTGACAGTGCTTGATTGGTTAAGATTAAGTGCGGACTCACAGCAAAGTAAATGGAGAATACAAGGTGAATCTTACCATTTCTTTACGTGTCAGTTTCGTCGTCTTTCATGGGGATTTTGACTCCACGAGACCTAACAAGATCTCTTACATCTTACAAAACCTGCCTGATTTATGACCTGCCCTGGCCCATGACACCCAATGCCCCTCTCAGCGGTATGGCCACTGGGAGGTTCTGCATACGCTGATTGGCACTGATGCGTTGACTTCTGTTTGCAGAAGACACTGCCGCACACGAGCCTTGGAGATCACACAAAAGGAACAAATAGTACAGGGAATGTTGATGGAGTCTCACTTGCCCAATTCTGGTTCCATTCTAACACTCACTACACTCAGAACAGCTTGCCAGTGCTGGGATAACCTGGAATGGACTGGCATGCCTGACACCAGCACCATGCTGTTGTGCACTTGTATCAAGCACTGCCAGTCTGGAAGGGCCCTGAATATTTCTGACATTTGCCCTGGACAGAGCAGACAAGGAAAATTTGGTAAAAGCTGAGAGAATTGCAGATGCTGGAAAAGCTCAAGAGGTCTGGCAGCATCTGGGAGAGAAGACCTAACGTTTTGGGTCCAGTTGTCCTTTCTCAGAACTTGGGGAAGTCGGTGCCCTTTTTTGTGTACAGGGGACCTATTACCCAACTTTGCTCAGCCACAGAAGTGATCTATCCATTGTTTGGGAAAAAACCATGTGATAATTACTATAAACACAATCTAAGAGCACATAATAAAATAAACCCAAGCTATGTAAAAACAGGCTGGTACAGACAAAGGATGATCTCTTCCTCTAAGACCAGCAGTGGACACCATGATACCAGATTATATCAGCCTGGTCTGAGGTTGGCACCCTGGTCAGTGTAGTCTGAGCAATTTAAAAAATGGTAAACGTTAGAGGAAGGTCAATGACCTTCTCTATTCTGCCAAGGTAGTGCCACCATTTTCTCTTGAATACCTCACACTCACTCCATCACTGGTTTGATACCCACCTTCCACTAAGGCTCAATGCTCTACCACTCTCATTATTGCCTACAACACCTCTCATTCACTATCATCCATCCTAATCCTTAACACCAGAAACCCTGCATGCCCTCTAAGCTGCCTACTCACACTCACTCAGGGCATATCCCCGCCTGCACTCACTTTCCTCTCTCTTATTAATTGTCTCTCTCAGTCACGGTGGAAAACAACCTGCAAGACGATTGAAAAAGTCAATATTTCATTCAAACATTATTCAATTTATGAAAGCACTTGCGAATGTATCTCTGGTGTCACACTAATACTATTAGAAGAGGAAGGTACATTCAATTATCCTTTTTTGAATACCAGGAAAATTCTGAGGCAAATGGCTTTGACTTTTTAGGTGACTTTTTTTGGTAAAACCGTAATTGAATATATTTCCTGAGAATGCCCCAAGAATGTCAATTTCAAAGAAAAGCATGCCGTTGATGACTACACAGTCATAGAATTCCTATAGTATGAAAGCAGGCTCTTTGGCCCATCAGATCTACACTGACCATCCAAAGACTATCCCACCCAGACTCATCCCAACAATTAAAGGGAGTCAGGGGGCTGAGTTGAGTATGGTTTCCATTACAAAAGAGAAAGTGCTAGAAAAGCTAAAATGTCTTAAAATTGATAAATCTCCTGGCCCTGATGGGTTACATCCTAGAGTTCTGAGGGAGGTGGCTGAGGAAATAGCAGAGGAGTTGGTTGAGATCTTTCAAAAGTCACTGGAGTTAGGGAAAGTCCCGGATGATTGGAAGATCACTGTTGTAACCCCCTTGTTCAAGAAAGGATCAAGGCAAAAGATGGAAAATTATAGGCTAATTAGCCTAACCTCAGTTGTTGGTAAAATTCTAGAATCCATCATTAAGGATGAGGTTTCTAAATTCTTGGAAGAGCAGGGTCGGATTAGAACAAGTCAACATGGATTTAATAATGGGAGGTCGTGCCTGACAAACCTGTTGGAGTTCTTTGAAGAGGTGACAAGTAGGTTAGACCGGGGAAACCCAGTGGATGTGGTCTACCTAGACTTCCAAAAGGCCTTTGATAAGGTGCCACACGGGAGGCTGTTGAGCAAGGTGAGGGCCCATGGTGTTCGAGGTGAGCTACTGGTATGGATTGAGGATTGGCTGTCTGACAAAAGACAGAGAGTTGGGATTAAAGGTTCTTTTTCGGAATGGCAGCCGGTGACAAGCGGTGTCCCACAGGGTTCAGTGTTGGGGCCGCAGCTGTTCACATTATATATTAATGATCTGGATGAAGGGACTGGGGGCATTCTAGCGAAGTTTGCCGATGATACAAAGTTAGGTGGATAGGCAGGTAGTACTGAGGAAGTGGGGAGGCTGCAGAAGGATCTAGACAGTTTGGAGGAGTGGTCCAGGAAATGGCTGATGGAATTCAATGTGAGCAAATGCGAGGTCTTGCACTTTGGAAAAAAGAATAGAAGCATGGATTACTTTCTAAATGGTGAGAAAATTCGTAAAGCCAAAGTACAGAGGGATCTGGGAGTGCTAGTTGAGGATTCTCGAAAGGTAAACATGCAGGTTGAGTCCGTGATTAAGAAAGCGAATGCAATGTTGTCAATTATCTCAAGAGGGTTGGAATATAAAAGCACTGTTGTGCTACTGAGACTTTATAAAGCTCTGGTTAGGCCCAATTTGGAGTACTGTGTCCAGTTTTGGTCCCCACACCTCAGGAAGGACATACTGGCACTGGAGCGTGTCCAGCGGAGATTCACATGGATGATCCCTGGAATGGTAGGTCTAACATATGAGGAACGGCTGAGAATCCTGGGATTGTATTCATTGGAGTTTAGAAGATTAAGGGGAGATCTAATAGAAACTTACAAGATAATACATGGCTTGGAGAGGGTGGACGCTAGGAAATTGTTTCCGTTAGGCAAGGAGACTAGGACCCGTGGACACAGCCTTAGAATTAGAGGGGGTAAATTCAGAACAGAAATACGGAGACATTTCTTCAGCCAGAGAGTGGTGGGCCTGTTGAATTCCTTGCCACAGAGTGCAGTGGAGGCTGGGACGCTAAATGTCTTCAAGGCAGAAATTGATAAATTCTTGATGTCACAAGGAATTAAGGTCTACGGGGAGAATGCGGGTAAGTGGAGTTGAAATGCCCATCAGCCATGATTGAATGGCAGAGTGGACTCGATGGGCCGAATGGCCTTACTTCCGCTCCTATGTCTTATGGTCTTATGGTCTTATGCCTCTACCGTATCCCCATAACCCTGTATTTCCCATGGGAAATCCACCCAACCTACAGATCCCTGGACACAAGGGCAATTTAGCACAGCCAGTCTACCTAATTTGCTTATTTACGGACTGTGGGAAGAAACCCACATAGACACAGGGAGAATGTGCAAACTCCACAGAGATAGTCACCCAAGGGTGGAATCGACCCTGGGTCCATGGCCCTGTGAGCCACCGTGCCACCCTTACAGTCTAAGGAGTAAATTTCAATCAAAGGAGCACAGGTTACAACATCCACTTGGTTGTTTGATTTCAGTCAGGTTTGTTCAAACCGTCCTCTTTGCTGCACGCACAAGTCACAGATGTGACATGGGATAAAGACTGACTAAATATATACTTGGTCAGTGCACCCAAAAGGCTTAATGCCTTCATGCTCTTTGAAATAAAATTATTACATATGATGCTCAAGAAGAGAATCTCTATTTTATGCGAACCATGTCTCATATCAAATGCATAAAGAGAGATGATTGCATTCATAGGTGAGATGCCACTCAGCTGCATTCAACTGTAGGAAAGAAGCTAAATCCTAATCATATAAACAGTGCTTATTCTGCAATGCCATTGCTATTTGGTAGCAGTATTGTGAAGTTAACCGCTGCACATTTATCGATTTATAATAATTACTGTTGAATGAAGGCGTCTATCAGATTGTAAATAGCCTATTTATAACTGAATCAGATCACCAACAGTGAAATACTGTACTATGCATACACAGCAATATCCCACAGAATGTGTGGGATATGGCTCAAGATTTCATTATGAATTGCCCTTCATTGTTGTCATGGTGAAAGTAAGACATGAGATGTTGGGACAACTTTAATCTCTCTTTTCTCTGAATCCCCAATCTCAGTGTATCATTGGGGGAAGGTCAGAGATCCCCTTGCATTGCTGTTTCTTGTTTTTGTCAGTGTAGCTTCCTAGCATCCAAATGCATTACAAATCACTGGTGGAGATTTAATAACTCAAAAGGCACAGGGACTTATGACCCAAAACAAAAGCATGCAATTTCTGATTTCCATCATCCACAGTCCATTCGGTTTTTTGTTCAGGGAATTATGAGTTGGATTTTGACTATCATCTATGTTACGCCACTTCACAAATACTTCTCAAAGGCAAAGTTACCATAGTTCTTGCAGACTATAGGCTGCTCTCTCATTAGAGAGAGATGATTGGTGGTGGTTTAACCTAATGGTTGTCATGCCCTCAGGCAAGGGACAAGGTGAGGCATTCATGATGACCTCAACCAGCACAAGAACTGAACCCATGCTGTCAGTGTCATTTGTGTTGTAATCCAACAATTCAGCCAACTGAGCTAAACAACCACAACTGCTAAAAAGCAAGGACATGACTATCTAATTCCGAACAGTGAACATTGACATCTGAAGTAAAAACATAAAGGAGTCTGATGAGACTATGTGGCACCTCAAATCAAACTGTAAATTGGAGGAACAACAGCTCATCTTCCGCCTAGGCAGCCAACAACCTTGAGCTCTCCAATTTCAAATAACCTTCTTCTCATGCCCTGACACCCTTCCCAGCCCCCTCCCCCTCCTTTCCACTCTCCCAGCCCCCTACTTGATCCATGCTTCCCATTGACCAATCAGATCGTACCCTCTACCTGTTTTCACTTATCCATACTTCACTACCCTGCTCCTGCCTCCCCTTTTATCTGCAGCTCCCCTTAAACCCATCCCCAGCCCTGAAGAAGGGTTACACCCGAAATGTCGACTTCTTCACCACCTGATGCTGCCTGGCTTGCTGTTTTCTTCCAGCCTCCTGCATGTCGATGTAGCACCTTGAGTGTAGTCCTTCACTCAGTTAGATCATTGCTAATATTCAAGTACAACATCACTTTCCATATCCCTTGATCCCCAATAATCTATTGTTTCCAGTCTTCAATATATTCAAAGACAAAACATCCATAGCTCTTAGGTGTACAGAATTCCAAATAGTTACATAGCTCTAAATGAAGAAAATTCTCAATATCTCAGCCCTAACTGGCTGCTCCCTTATCCTGAGACAATAGTCCCTTGTTCTAGAATCTCCAGTCAGGTGAAAAGTCTTTCAGTGTCTACCCTGTAAAGTTCTCAAAGAATTTCAATCAGATCAACTTAGATTGTTGTACATTCCAAAGAATATCAAATACATTCTGCCCAATCTCTCTTCAGCGATCAACCCTCTCATCCCAGGAAGCAATCGTCTTTGCTCTGCCCCTCAGAAATAGTTGCTCAAGAAAGGAGGAACACTCCCAGTGTCATTTTGTTGTCACAGTGTGAACCAGTAAAGTAAAACGGTCCTGCCTTGTAGCATTGTCAGAATTGAGTATACTGCAAGTGTGAAGCATTGGTCATCTGTCAATGACGATTGCAGGAATGTAGTTGCTGTGGGAAAAACCTTAAAAGACTCATTGATGTATCACCCCCGATGAAAATTAAGTTCATCTTCATTTAGTCCTTTCCTACACTCTCATTTTAAGCAGGTTCCAAGATTTAAAAGCCAGTTAATGTAATTTATAAACGTTTTTGGCAGCAGTAACATAAATAAACTGCGGCTATGACCAGCCTCGTCCTAGTCTCTGAAATAGCTTTTTGTATGTGAAAAGCCAAGTCAGCACTCATTACATTCAAAAAATGTTCCTTTGGTTTCTGCAATGAGAAGCATTTACTCACACTCAGGTATTCCAATCAATATTTAATCTTTTTAGGGAAAAGGGAACATAGAGTGATATCAATTAATCAAACTGGCTGCACACAGCGATCCGTGCATAGCTGTGAAATTTGAAAGTAAACATATAAAAGAACTAGAAATGAACGTTTCTAATGACAGTGAATGGGTCCATTTTCTTACGTTGCTGTTATCAGTGCTGTGTCTAATCAAACTACAGCTGGTTAAGTCATCTTTGTCATTGTCTGGTGGCTCAGTGGTTAGCACTGCTGTCTCACAGCTCCAGGGACCAGGGTTTGATTCCAGCCTTGGGCAACTGTCTGTGTGGAGTTTGCACATTCCCCCTGTTCTGTATGGGTTTCCTCCCACAATCCAAAGATGTGCAAGCCAGGTGAGTTAGCCATGCTAAATTGCCCATAGTGTTGGGGGTAAATATAAGGAAGGGGAATGGGTCTGGGTGGGTTGCTCTCCGGAGGGTCGGTATGGATTTGTTGGGCCGAAGGGCCTGTTTCCATACTGTAAAGTATCTATCTATATTATCTTGGTCCCTGCCACTAACTTGAATTTTGAGCTATCAATTCTATCCCTTTGCTTGGCATCTATGTGAGGCTAAATCAGACATCTCTCTTTGCAATTGAAAGCAAAATACTGTGGATGCTGGAAATCTGAAATGAACCTTAAAACAGGAAATGCTAGAGAAACTCAGCATGACTGTGGGAAGAGAAACAGGGTTAATGTTTCAAGTCCAATATGACTTCTTCAGAACTTGTACCTTTTTTACTTTCAGCTGTTTTTCAGGCCTTACCTCATCCCTATCACCAAGATCGCTTATTCCACCCCTACAAAGTTACCCAGCCCTCCCACCACCTCAGCTTATCTGCTATTGGAACTGTTAAGCAAGCGTTGTTACCTTTAGACTTGCCTATTCCAATGCATCCATTGTCAGTGCCCCATCTTTCACTGTCCAGACCTTGAGCTCATTGAAAATTCTGTTGCTCATCATAATGAGTCCTGTTCATTCATCACCACTGTAATTGCTTATCTGGATTGACTCCTGGTCTGGCAATGTTGTGATTTTAAATCTCTCATTTGTGTTTTCAACTTGACATGGCCTGGAACCCTTTTCTATCTGGATATCCTTTTCCAGTCTACATCCTCTGAAATCACCTGTCACAAAACTGATTAAATATGGACTATTGATTTCCGAGTTCATCATCTATTTTTATTGCCTGGGACTTCCATGGACTGAAATAGTCTTAGAAAGGAACAACAATAAATTAAAATGGCCACAGAAATTAGCTAACCACTCAGGTTAGACAAACGTATTGGTAACAACATGGAATGAATAGAATTGTCTCAACTGAAATTAAGATATTATCAGAAGGATTCCAGGTGACATGGTGGCTCAATGGTTAGCATTGCTGCCTCACAGCGCCAGAAACCTGGGTTCGATTCTAGCTTTGGTGGCTGGCTGTGTGGAGTCTGCACATTCTCCGTGTGTGTGTGTGTGGGTTTCTATCGAGTGCTCTGGCTTCCTTTCACACTCCAGTGATAGGTGAGTTATCTGGATTGGCCAAGCTAAATTGTAATGTACAGGGTAGATGGATTAGCCATGGTAAATGTGGAGTTACAGGGATAGGGTGGGGTCTGGGTGGCATGCTCTTTGGAGGGTTGGTGCAGACACGATGGACCAATTTGCCTCTTTCTGCACTGTAGGGATTCTATGCACTATGACTTTGAAACTAGCTCATCCAGTCACACGTGGAAAGGCCTTCATCTGCATCTGTATGTTATGGTGACATGAAAGTTGTCACCTGTGCTTATCAAGCTTGGAAACAATGAGCTCAGACGTTAAAGGTCCATAAATCAGCATGTATTTCAAGGACCTGCTTTTGGTCAAGCAAAGAGATAGTTTTGTGACTGGAACAAGCTGCAGAAATTGCTCTCTCAGCCTCTCCAGAAGGCAAAATGCCTGCTAATAGAACCAATTGAACAGAAGCATCAGAACATTAAAGGAGAGCTGAAATATTCTCTACTGCTAAAGATAAAAGATATGAATTAAGCAACTCTGACTTCAAGTTAAAACTTCTGTGCTCTTAGAACACCTTACACATATATGCCTTTCATCATCTTTTGGTACTGGGAACTATCACTTTTTAACTTAAAGTATAGCTGAAATCACATCCTTATAACTTCTCTTGGTGTCAGCAGAAAATAAAATTGCTCTTTTTTCACTCAAGAAAACGTTGTACTTGGCTCCTTGATGATGTAGTGGGTATTAGATAACTACTTTTTTTATTTGAAAGAGGTATAGACATTTGGAAAAAAAAAGAACATCAAGCTTTATTTCAGCCAAACAAGGAGATTGAAAAGAGCGGAGCAGGTTCACCCCTTCTCACCTACTTGTAATGCTCTGCGCCCTCCCATTTTTGGTTTCTGGCATATCATTGAATTTTATTGCAGCACCTTCAGTGGAGGTGCTTTCAACCAACTTGGCTCTAAGCTATGAAATTATCACCTTAAAACTCTGCATCTCTCTACCTTTCCATTAAGCTATTCCTTAAAACCTATTTCTTTGACCAAGCTGTTATGTCTTATTATCACCATATGTGCTCTGGTGTCAAATGTTGATTTATGACATAATTGTGAAGTAGTGTTACATAATATTAAAGATTCCCTGCACAAGTAATGGTATCAAAAACTGCAAATTCTGGAGAATACATTCAAAGAGATTCACAGAATTTTCTGCCTATATATTTGCTAGTTGTTGATTTTTAGGGATTCTGATAATGTTCCTAAATTGCACCAGACATTTTTCATTCTCAAAAGCCATTGAAGCTTAATACAGCTCTTTATTTCAAAGAAATGAATGAAGAAAATGATCTCCAGGACTATAAAGCAGTTCCTACCACACAGCAAAAATATTTGATCCAGAATTAGAAACTTTGGATTTTCAAGTAAGGATAATCTTACAGTTCAGTGAAACAAAATCAGTGACATACGTGAATTCACGTTTAAAATGTAAAGCGCGTTCAACTTTATATATTCAGTTGGAATTTAGAGGTTTTTTTTCCCCGTAGTGTGTCAGTTCTTCGTTAGAAAGATGCTTCAAACAAATCCATGGCAATTTGAACTGATTTTTGAACTTACATGCTGGCTATCAGACATCACCACTGCACTCACAGGAAAGGGTTAAATCATTATTTGTAAATATAGACATTTGCTGTAAATAAATTCAGCCTATTTGTCAGCACATACTCGTGGTTGAGAAAAATTAGTCATATACAGCAATTTTAAAGAAAAACAAAATGTCTCCAATAAGCTAAGTCTCCAGTTACAACCAGTGCAAATGTGTTGTCTGAAAAAAAAGTCCCGCCTGGTTTTGTTTAAGGAAGTACTCTATTTTTATTTTATTTCAGACTTATTGGAAAGAATAATGCAGAAAATCACTTCCAGAAGCTTCTTCTGGATTCATGTACATTTATCGAAATGGTAGGTTGAGACATGTTTTTGCTTTCAAAACCAGATTTGGCCAGAGTGAAGCTGGCAGCCAGCATTATAAAGGATCTTTTCCCTAAACTATTTACTGCAGTTAAAACGTTTTGCCCAGATAAACTAGAGAGAAGCGACTACCCGTAATTACCTGTTTTCTAAATTTAAATTGTGTTCCATTAAAAATATTTAGTTAGGGCACCTCAACTTATGGTGACATTTAACAAGTCTTTTTTAAAACAGTTTGGAGGAAATGTAAATTGCCTGTGCTGACGCAATGCCTCCAGATCACTGGTGGTTTTCTGCCAAGCAGACGTTGGGGTTTCTATATTTGACAAGTCATGTCATCAGTTGTTTGCCGACAGGCCATTTGTATTCTCTTTCCTCATATATGCAGGCTAGAAGATTTGGCTGCCATAAATTTAATATGGTAAAAAGGGAGTGAGTTGATGTATGAGGTTCAATCGTGACTTATGTTCTGGGTGGAGGTGTCAGGTGCTAAGAATAGCTTGTGACGCAGAAGGCTTGTACAAATCATGCAGGCAAAATCATCAGAAGGTGAAGTAATGGAAGTGGTGCCTGATTAACTCCTTCGTTGGAACAAAGCACTTACTGAAAGCATTACACTTGCACCAAGCTCCCCATGTTTGAAGTTTTACATTCATAATTTTTAATTGTTTTAATAATCTTGCTAAAGCCCTTGTTGCATTAAGTGTACTTCATGTGTTTTTGATTGTCTTAATGTCACACAGATGTGAGTATTATGCAGAGAAGGAAAATAGCAGACAAAATACAACTTCGGACAGTCCTGAAACTTTTTCTCTCAAAGTGCATGAGTAGGGTAATACCTGAGGTGGAGCTGAGAATCAGTCTTTCTTCCTTAGGGCCTACATGGCATTCATGTCATAGTTAGCCTGAGAAGAACATAAGAGATAGGAGCAAGAGTAAACTGTAAGGTGCCTGGCACCAACTCTACAATCCAAAATGATTGGGATTGACCTTCTGCCTGAATTCTTTTTTTCAAAGGCTCCCCATATTCATTGATTCCCAACTTGAATATCTAAAGGTTTACCAATCTCAGCATTAAGCATATTCAGTGATGAAATGCCCACAATCCTGTGCTGTGGAGAATTCCAAACATTTTCAACTCCATGAATGAAGAAATTTCTCTTCATCTCAGAAGGAAACTGTTTGTTCTATTTTTGAGATCCTAGTTTTGTCCATCAGGAAAACAACCTTTCTCAATGTCAACCTTATTGACCCCCTTCATAATCTTACATGTTTCAGTGAGAAGCTGTACACAAGGACTTGCAGTGCTATTGAGGCCTTCATTAGAACCAAATAGCCAGTGACAACTAACTGTTAAGGTATTGCAATAACATTGAATAAGTCACTTTGCAATGTGACACCAAGAAGACAAGACTTATAGCAACCCTTATGCCACATTCCTGATGAAGGGCTTTTGCCCGATATGTCGATTCTCCTGCTCCTTGGATGCTGTCTGACCTGCTGTGCTTTTCCAGCACCACCCTCTCGACTCTGATCTCCAGCATCTGCAGTCCTCACTTTGTCCTAGTTGATTGCAACACTATGCAGTAAGGACAACCCAGTTGGGTTTGCATCCAGGTTGCTAATGCAAGGTGGTGAGGTTCCCATGGGTGGCACAGTGGCTCGGTAGTTGGCACTGCTGCCTCACAGTGCCAGAGACCCGGGTTCGATTCCAGCCTTGAGTGACAGTCTATGTTGAGTTTACACAATCTCCTTGTGTCTGAGTGGGGTTCTGCTGGATCCTCTGGTTTCCTCCTACAGTCCAAAGATGTGCAGGTTAGATGGATTAGTCATGCTAAAAGTGTCCAAGGATGCATAGGTTATGAGATTTAACCATGGTAAATCCAGGGTTGAAGGGATATGGTTGTAGGCTAGGGCTGGGTGGATTGTCCTTTGGGCAGTAGTGTGGATTTGATGGATTACTAATGACATGCCCTCCTGGACTCTTCATTGAACCAGGATTAATCCCCAGGCTTGATGGTATTGATTGAGTGAGGGATATACTGGATCATGAGGTTGCAGATTTTGTGGAGTACAGGGCTGTTGCTGGCCCACAGTACCTCATGGATGCCCAGTCTTGAGGTGCTAGATTTATTTGAAATCTGTCCCATTTAGTACAGAGGACAGTGCCACACAGCACGGTGGAGGTTATTCTCAATATGAAGGATGGACTTTGTCTCTAAAAGGTCGCTGTTAGGAATATTGTCATGGGCAAATGCATTTGAGGTAGGCAGTTGGTGAGGATTAGGTCAAGTATGGTTTCCCTCTTGTGGATTCCCTCACCATCTGCCAAAGACCCAGTTTAGCAGCAAAGTCCTTTAAGGCCCGACCAGCTCAGCTGGTAGTACTTCTACTGAGTTACCCTTGAAATGCTCAACCCAGAGTACATTCCACACCCTTACCTCAGTGCTTCCTCCAAGTAGTGTACAACATAGGGGAGTACTGATTCATCATCTGAGGGAAGGGAAGAGAGTTGTGTGGTACGTGATAACCAGCAAGAGGTTTCCTTGACTGTGTTCAACCTAGTTCCATGAAACATCGTGGGGTCCAGAATCAATGTTGAGGGCTCCACCCTCTGAACTATAGCACAGTATTGCCACCTCTGCTGTTTCTGTCCTGCTAGTTGGACAGGCCCTGCCCAGTGATGATGGTGGCAGTCTCTGGCATGTTGTCTGTAAGGTGTCTGTGAGTGGCAAGGCTAGTATTAGACGCCCACCCTTAATTGCCCAAAAAGTGATAGGCAAACATCTTTTTTCCATACCAGGATATTACAGTTCATATTAAAAATCACACAACACCATGTTATAGTCCAACAGGTTTATTTGGAAGCAGTAACTTTCGGAGAACTGCTCCTTCATCAGGTGGTTGTAGAGGATAAGATCTTATACTCTACAACCAGCTGATGAAGGAACAGCACTCCAAAAGCTAGTGCTTCCAAATAAACTTGTTGGACTATAGCCTGGTCTGGTGTGATTTTTAACTTCATTCAGCCCAGTCCAACAACAATTCCTCCACATTACAATTCATGTTGTAAAATAGAATATACAAATAGCGCTGGTGGTGTGATGGTGTAACTCTGATATTTGCAGAGCAGAAGAACTGATGGGATATATACATATGGAGCAGGAGTGACACACAACACTAGAAATCTAGGTTCAGCAAATATTTAAGAGGATGTTGCCAAGATTGGAGGGTTTGAGCTATAGGGAGAGGCTGAATAGGCTAGGGCTATTTTCCCTGGATCATCATAGGCTAAGGGGTGACCTTATAGTGGCTTATAAACTCATGAAGGGCATGGATAGGGTAAGTAGACAAGGTCTTTCCCCTAGAGGAGGGGATTCTAAAACTAAAAGGTGAGAGGGGAAAGATCGAAAAGGGATCTAAGGGGCAATGTTTTTCGCACAGAGGGTGGCATGTATGAAATGAACTCCCAGAGGAAGTAATGGAGGCTTGTACAATTATAACATTTAAAGGGCATCTGTATGGATATATGAATAGGAAGGGTTTAGAGGGGTATGGGCCAAATGCTGGTAAATGGGACTAGATTAATTGAGGATACCTGGTCGGCATGAACAAGTTGTTGATCAGAGCAGGTCAATGGCTTGGAACTTAGTGAGTAACTCACCTACACTCTCATCAGCACCTGCCAAACATCTACTTGATTTTAATCATATCCACAACCTTCAACATTCTTTTTGTCACCATATAGTGTAAGGAAAATGAGTTCTATAAAATTGTTAGGTTTTTTGGGCAGTGGGATATCAGCCATTAACTGGTACTTTGAATTTATTTTCATAAATCATTTGTATCTACAGAGATCAGAACAATATTGCATTTCTAGAAGAGGATTAAAGATTGTGTCAATACCCGTGTAACCTTTTTGTGCAAGATGTGCAAAAAGGATAAACCAGGTAGATAAATAATAATCAATGTAATGGTGATACCTGGAACACTTCTGGAAACAATAAAAAAGGTTACAATTAGTAGTCATTGATAGAGTCATACAGCATGGAAACAGATCCATTGGAGCCCAACCTGTCTATGCTGACTGAGTTCCCCAAGCTAAACCAGTCCCACTTGCCTGCTTTTGGCTCATATCCTTCTCAACCTTTCCTATTCATGTACCTGTCCAAATTTCTTTTAACTGTTGTAACTGTACCTGCATCCACCACTTCCTCTGGCAGTTCATTCCACACACAAACTATCCTCTGTGTGAAAATGATGCCTCTCAGGTCCCTTTTAATTCATTCTTCTCTCAGCATAATATATGCCCACTAGTTTTGAGCTCCCCTACCCTGGGGAAAAGATCTTGGCTCTTCACCCTATCTATGTACCTCATGATTTTATAAACCTCTATAAGATCACTCCTCAATCTCCTACACTCCAATGAAAAGAATACTTGCCTATCCAGCATCTCCTCATCACTCAATCCTTCCAGTCCCGGCAACAGCCTGGCAAATATTTTCTGAACGCTTTCCAATTTAATAATATTCTTCCTATAGCAGGGTGACCAGAACTGTACACAGTGCTCCAAAGGTGGCCTCACTTTACAACCTTAGCATGCATCCCAACTCCTATACTTAATGTCTGAGCAATGACAGCAAGTGTGCTAAATGCCTTCTTAACCATCCTGTCTACCTGTGAAGCAACTTCCAAAGAACTATGTACCTGAATCCCTCGGTCTCTGTTCAACAGAAATACCCAGGACCTTGGGCCCTACTATTAATTGTATAAGTCCTGCCTTTGTTTCTTTTACCAAAATGCAATACCTTACATTTATCCATATTAAACTCTGTCTGCTCAGCTTATCGGCCCAATTGATCGAGGTCCATTTGTAATCGTCGATAGTGCTCTTCACTGACAATTATACTACCAATTTTGGTGTCATCTCCAAAATTACTCACCATGCCTCCTAAAGTCTTTATATAAATTATAAACAACAGTAGACACAGCACCAATCCCCACAGACCACCACTGGTCTCAGGCCTCCAGTCCAAAAAACAACCCTCCACTACCATCCTCTGTCTCTTAACATCAAGCCAGTTTTGTATCCAATTCATCTATCACATGGAATGTTATCAAATGATTTACTAAATTTACTAAACCATGCCTACTGCTCTGCCCTCATCTATCTTATTAGTTACAACATCAAAAACTCAGTCAAGTCATGAGACATGATTTCACAAGCACAAGGCTTTCCCGCAGGCACGATCAGGGCTGGCAGTAAGGCAGACTGTGTGGCCCGTTATCCCTTCTCAAACCTGTGTTTATGATTTGGAAGTGCCGGTGTTGAACTGGGCTGTAAAAAGTTAAAAATCACACAACACCAAGTTATAGTCCAACAGGTTTATTTGAAAGCACTAGCAGCACTTCGAAAGCTAGTGCTTCCAAATAAGCCTGTTGGACTATAACCTGGTGTTGAGCAGTTTTTAACTTTGTCAATTCTGTGTCGCCATTGTGTTTCTGGTATTCCCTTTGAGGTCAGTTAACTTCCTGATATTTAAGAGTATGTGTGAACTGGGATTCAATGTCCAGTATCTCTGCTCCATAATGTCTGCTGCTGTATAGCCCGACATGTAAAAATTAGTTTCTGTCAAGAGTGTTAGGTTTGGTTGATTGTTCTTTTAGAATGGAGGTGTAAGTTGGAATTCCAGGCTGAACAATAGTTCCAGACTGAAATCATTGTGCCTCGGTATGTGTTTATTTGCAGCCTGAGCTCAGGATTTTGTCCAGTGTTTTAGATATTACAAAGGTCTGGGGTCTTGTCCAGTATTTTAGATGATGGGGAGTTTTACTCAATCCCATGGAACCATTTCTCTACCCACAACATCCCATACCCTTCCCTCTCCCGCACTGCCTCTTTGCATACATTTTATTATAATCTTGTGTACACATACACAAATTTATATATAAGTGGCACAATCTCAAAGTTTGAAGATGGCATAACATTAAGAAGCACTGTTAATTCAGAATGAGGCTGAAAATAATGTTAAGGGAGAACATAAATTCGGCAGCTGATTGAAGTCAGATTAATTCAATGTGAAGTAAAGCATTGAAGAAAAGAAAGAATTGCATTTACTTGGTGTCTTTTCATGACCACTCCAGTTCCAGAAGTTAGAGAAAATTACAAACTATGACCTCATTCAGTGGCACAGCAGGTTTGAAGGGCTGAACGGCTTACTCCTGCTCTTTTTGCCTTGTATTCTTATGTTCTTTCTCCAAGTGAGGCTTCCAGTGCAGCCCATTTCCAACATCTCACTGCATGTTCAGTAGGTCAGTTCAAATTCCCTCCCCAAGCCTCTTTCCCTCTCCATCTCTTCTTGAATAATCTACTAAAACTCAACTTCTCTGTCCAAGCTTTTACTCACTCGCTCTTGTATTTCCTTCTTTATCTTTGTCAGTTTTTGTTCCTCTGATTACACTCTTGAGAAATGCTTTGCGATGTTTTACAACATTAAAAGCACTGTAGGAATGCAAATCACGTTCTTCGACAGAGACGATTCTGAGAGAGGAAATCTGACAGAATTACACAAAATTGAGTGATGTTTCAATGAAGGAGGGGAGATTATTTCCACTCATAGGTGAGCCACTCAGTGGGAGGCATTAATTTAAGATAACCAGGAAAAGACTAAAAGGAAATATTTGGAGAAAGGTATTTTACTCAAATGGTTGTTAAGGCATAGAATTGAAAAATACATTGTCCAAAGGCCCATGGAGTGAATTTGATAAATAGTTCTTTCAGAGGGCCAAAATCAGCCTTACAGAAAAAGGAATTTATCTTCTCCACAGAAAATTGTATGATTCTGCGACCAGGACAAGGTCATGGAATGTAGTCAGTGTGCATAGAATCATATCGCATTGTATACACGAACCTTAGGAGCAAAAGGGAGAATATTGAGGGAATTGGGGTATTTTATTAAGTAAGCTTTATAAATTTAGATCTTGCTATCTGAGGTGAAGTTTATTAAAATGTTTTACTGTGTATTATTTAAAGCTCCTTCATGTTTCCAAAAGCTGCAATTATCAACGATCTAACAAAGTAAAAATGTCAAATGTCAAGTGAGTACTTTCAATCTGAGATAGTGGATGTTGCCCATTATAATTTGTTGAAAAAAATGTTTATTTTTTCTCTCTTGGGCACCCATGAGCAATATTCTGAGGAACCGCATGTTGGATCTCCCCACTGGAACATAGCCATTGACGTACTTCAGAATCAGTCAAAGAATGGCTCTCATTGTGGGAAGGTAGATTGGCATCATTCCTGGTTCTGGGTACTCACTCTTCAGTTCCATGAATGCCAAGAAGTCATTCACCATCTCTCCATTTCCTTCAGTGAAGTGATTGCTGCAGAGTGAACATGGTGGCTCTCAAGGACTAGCTGGTAAATGTCAGAACTTTTCCTGGTGTCGAAAAGAATACTCCAATGTATTTTTAATCACAGATTATTTCCTGAGTTATTTTACACTGAATACAAACAGGTTGGGATGGATTTAAACTGAACAACTCAAAATATAGTTTTGTTGTTTCTAACTTAAAACTTCACCCAGTCCATACACAGTAATCATGTTTAATTTTATTCAATAGAACCTAATAATTATTTTGGTCCATTCATTCCCAATCAGAATGAGTAATGTAAAATTTTTAAAAATACTTTATGTGGGGTTGTCCATCTGGATACACAATAAATTTGTGGGCGGCACGGTGGCACAGTGGTTAGCACTGCTGCCTCGCAGCGCCAGAGACCCGGGTTCAATTCCCGCCTCAGGCGACTGACTGTGTGGAGTTTGCACATTCTCCCCGTGTCTGCGTGGGTTTCCTCCGGGTGCTCCGGTTTCCTCCCACAGTCCAAAGATGTGCAGGTCAGGTGAATTGGCCATGTTAAATTGTCCGTAGTGTTAGGTAAGGGGTAAATGTAGGGGTATGGGTGGGTTGCGCTTCGGCGGGTCGGTGTGGACTTGTTGGGCCGAAGGGCCTGTTTCCACACTGTAAAGTAATCTAATCTAATCTAAATTCTAGAAATTGGTTCATGGACTGTCCTTTTTTCAGGTCTCAGGACTACTAAGGTCTTAATATTAAACAATGCACGTATTTCCAGTTGGAAGTGTGCAGCCTGTCATTTTGGGTAACAACAGACATATGTATCCTTTCCCCATTCCTGAAATAGCAACATAATGGGATGTCTCAGTCTTGGTTTGTCCTGACGCAGTCAAGGCCTTAATTGCCTCCACTCAAGGAATCCAACACAGCTGAACACTTGCAGCAACAAGTTAAACTGGATGAGTAAGTTACATCAGCAAGACTGCTCCTCCCAATCCTACCTTAAAAGGTTTCACCATAACCACTGGCTTCCATTTAATGCCACTTTAATCCCAGTCTTGCCCTCTAACGATGATAATTGTCATGACCCTGGCTGCAACTCCAATGAACTCCCATGTGACCCATTCAATCTGCTGGTCCAATCTGGATCCAATTGCTCCAACTTACTCACCCTCCAACTACTGAACCTCTAACCTGCATTTCCTTGCTTCAAGTTCATGAACCCATCACTCATGTTTGCTGACCCCAAACGAAACTCCTCCAGAACGTCTCAATCTGATATACCCCTCAACTCAAACAAGATTATAAAACACTTGTAATCTTTTCCTCTTGGAGCTCATTAATTTGTAATTCAATAGAGACAATAATCCAACAGTTCTACAAGTCCAGTAAGCCTGTAATTTTATAGCCCTGTGGTTCCATTGGCTCGGTAACCTTGTGGTTCCACAGGCTAGGAACCCTGTAGTTTAATTGCTCAGTAAACTCTGTAGTTCTAATGGCCCAGTAACCCTATAGTTGCACTGTTGCAGTAACCTTGTAGTTCCACTGGCCCAGGAACCCTGTAGTTTAAACGCCCAGTAAACCTTTTAGTTCTAATGGTCCAGTAAACACTGTGGTTCCACTGGCTCAGTAGCTATGGAATTCCATTGGCCCAGGAACCCTGTAGTTTCATAGCCCAGTAACCATGTAGTCCCACAAGAAAGTAAGTGTCGATATAGTTCCACAGGCACAGTAACTCTGAAATAGCAACATATTGGGATGTCTCAGTCTTGGTTTGTCCTGAGGCAGTCAAGGCCTTAATTGCCTCCACTCAAGGAGGCAATTAAGTCCACAAGCCCAATAACTTTGTAGTTCCACTGGGTCCACACTCTGGAGTTCCACAGGCCCAATAGCAGTTTTGAACTCCTTACTCAAGGAAAGATATACCTGCCCTATAGGGAATGCAATCATTATATCCTAGACAGATTCCTGGGAATGAGGACATTGCCCTGTGATGAGTGATATTTCCTAGAACCTAGAGAAATGAAATACAGTCTAATTAAAATTATCCTCGAACAGCGAAACATGAGAGAGTGGACTAAAGCTGAAGTTTTGCAACGAAGTGCAAGAGGCAAGAGGCATGGTCTGCTGATTGCTCTATAGTTGTCAAAGTGAGCAAAATGTTACGAGTCAGAAGCTGCCCAATGAAGGCTGGCCAGTCCTGTCGCCCCAACAGAAACCCTTTCTCTGACTCCTTTCCAAGCTTGCAGTTAGTAAAACAGGCTTCTCAATACCACACTATCATAAACTCTTGCAACTTCAGGTTATACAGTAAACAATGTTGTGTTGAATTTTAGATGCACCGACATTCACATTGTGATAAGCTTAACACCTTGGTGTGAAGGTTTAGAGAATTGCAGACTGGTATGGCATATGGCAGAGGATGTACACCTGGGTCACAATATGAATGATAAAGTCACTCTGCTCTCAGAATCAGTCCTTATTTATCATTTGGAAGGTGTAACAAAAGTTGAAAATAGAGTTTTAAAAAAAAATCACACAACAAGGATTCTGGGTAATCGAAGATGGAGGACAGGAAAATTTCTGGCTGTAACAGCTGCTCCTTTTTTGAGGTAGGTTAGCTGCTGGAGGTGATTTCCTTGAATTCCAGGAGCAGCAATTACTGTTTTATATGCTGTTGTGTTGTTTTGGAACTTTGGGGGAAATAAAGTCAAAACAACAGCAGTTTTAAAAAGGAGAAGAACAGACAAAGGAAGCACATGGTGAGGTCATTGCAGGAGAGAGAGAGAGAGAGAGAGAGAGAAAGAAACTGACACTGCTTTTGCTGTTTGAATTAATGTATCGCTGGAAATCGGTGTGCGTCTGGGAAAATTAACAAACAGTGAAATTCACAATTGATCTTGGAGGAACTGTTTGGGCGAAGTTCACAGCACAGAATCACGTAAGTTAATTGTTCTAAGTGGCCTACAGAAAGTCTGCAATAGTGAGTAGAGTGGGTTCTTTCTTGATTATATGTTTTTTGAGATATGTCTCTAGATTTAACTTAAAATATAAGCTGTAACTATTAATCTCACCTGGGACAGTGTTTTGTGGAGGAATAAGACATTGTTATTTTCTGGGTCTGTAGATTGTGAAGGAGCAAAAAAATGGCTTTTAGTATAGTGATATGTGCTTCTTGTCAGATGTGGGAGTTTAAGGAGAGTTTAAGGGTTACTGCAGATTATATCTGCAATAAATGCTGTTGGATATGAATCTTATCAGATCGAATGGATTGGTTGGAGAGACAATTTGAAGCAATGAGGAATTTGCAACAGCAACAGTATGTGATGGATGGCAGTTATATGAACGGGGCGAAGTCTCAGATACAGTCACATAGATGGGTTAACTCAAGGAAAGGTAAGAGAGGTAGGTATCTAGTGCAGGTGTGTTCTGTGGCTATCCCCATTTCAAACAAGTATGCTGTTTTGGAAAATATAGGGGCTAATGGATTCTCAGGGGAATGTAGCACGAACAGCCAGGTTTCTGGTATTAGGACTGGCTCTAATGCAATGAGGGGTACGTCAGGTTCCAAGAGATCAATTGTGTTAGGGGATTCTCTAGTCCGAGGTACAGACAGATGTTTCTGTGGCCAGCAGAGAAAAAGCAGAATGGTGTGTTGCTTCCCTGGTGCTAGGATCAAGGATGTCTCAGAGAGGGTGCAGAATGTTCTCAGGGAGGAGAGGGGCCAGCAAGAGGTCATTGTCCACATTGGAACCAACGACATAGGAAAGGAAAAGGTTGAGATTCTGAAGGATGATTACAGAGAGTTAGGCAGGAATTTATAAAGTAGGTCCACGAGAGTAGTAATATCTGGATTACTCCCGGTGCTATGAGCTAGTGGGGGCAGGAATAGGAGGATAGAGCAGATGAATGCATGGCTGAGGAGCTGGTGTATGGGAGAAGGATTCACATTTTTGGATCATTGGAATCTCTTTTGGGGTAGAAGTGACCTGTACAAGAAGGACAGATTGCACCTAAATTGGAAGGGGACTAATATACTGGCAGGGAAATTTTCTAGAATTGCTCAGGAGGATTTAAACTGGTAAGGTGGGCGGGTGGGACCCAGGGAGATAGTGAGGAAAGAGATCGATCTGAGACTGGTACAGTTGAGAACAGAAGAGAGTCAAACAGTCAGGGCAGGCAGGGCCAAGGTAGGACTAATAAATTAAACTGCATTTATTTCAATGCAAGGGGCCTAATGGGGAAGGCAGATGGACTCAGGGCATGGTTAGGAACATGGGACTGGGATATCATAGCAATTACAGAAACATGGCTCAGGGATGGACAGGACTGGCATCTTAATGTTCCAGGATACAAATGCTACAGGAAAGATATAAAGGAGGCAAGAGAGGAGGGGGAGTTGAGTTTTTGATAAGGGATAGCATTCCAGCTGTGCTGAGGGAGGATATTCCCAGAAATACATCCAGGGAAGTTATTTGGGTGGAACTGAGAAATAAGAAAGGGATGATCACCTTATTGGGATTGTATTATAGACTCCCCAATAGTCAGAGGGAAATTGAAAAACAAACTTGTAAGGAGATCTCAGCTATCTGTAAGGATATTAGGGTGGTTATGGTAGGGAATTTTAACTTTCCAAATATAGACTGGAACTGCCATAATGTTAAGGGTTTAGATGGAGAGAAATTTGGAAAGTGTGTACAAGAAAATTTTCTGATTCAGTATGTGGATGTACCTACTAGAGAAGGTGCAAACCTTGGCCTACTCTTGGGAAATAAGGCAGGGCAGGTGACTGAGGTGACAGTGGGGGAGCACTTTGGGGCCAGTGACCATAATTCCATTAGATTTAAAATAATGATGGAAAAGGATAGACCAGATCTAAAAGTTGAAGTTCTAAATTGGAGAAAGGCCAATTTTGACAGTATTTGGCAAGAACTTTCAAAAGTTGATTGGGGCAGATGTTTGCAGGTAAGGGGACGTCTGGAAAATAGGAAGCCTTTAAAAATGAGATAACGAGAATCCAGAGAGAGTATATTCCTGTTAGGGTGAAAGAAAAGGCTGGTAGGTATAGGGAATGCTGGATGACCAAAGACATTGAGGGCTTGGTTAAGAAAAAGAATGAAGCATATGAAAGGTATAGATAGAATAGATCGAGTGAATCCTTTGAAGAGTATAAAGGCAGGAGGAGTGTATTTAAGAGGGAAATCAAGAGGGCAAAAAGGGGACATGAGATAGCTTTGGCAAATAGAATTAAGGAGAATCCAAAGGGTTTTTACAAATACATTAAAGACAAAAGGGTAACTAGGGAGAGAATAGGGCCCCTCAAAGATCAGCAAGGCGGCCTTTATGTGGAGCCACAGAAAATGGGGGAGATACAAAACAAGTATTTTGCATCCGTATTTAGTGTGGAAAAGGATATGGAAGAAATAGAATGTAGGGAAATAGATGGTGACATCTTCCAAAATGTTCATATTACAGAGGAGGAAGTGTTGGATGTCTTGAAATGCATAAAGGGTGGATAAATCCCCAGGACCTAATCAGGTGTACCCTAGAACTCTGTGGGAAGCTAGGGAAGTGATTGCTGGGCCTCTTGCTGAGATATTTGTATCATCCTTGGTCACAGGTGAAGTGCCGGAAGACTGGAGGTTGACTAATGTGATGCCACTGTTTAAGAAGGGTGGTAAGGACAAACCAGGGAAGTATAGACCAGCGAGCCATGAAGTTGGTGGTGGGCAAGTTGGTGGAGGCAATCCTGAGGGACAGGATGTACATATATTTGGAAAGGCAAGGACTGATTAGGGATAGTCAACATGGCTTTGTGCGTGGGAAATCATGTCTCACAAACTTGATTGAATTTTTTAAAGAACTACCAAAGAGGATTGATGAGGGCAGAGCAGTAGATGTGATCTATATGGACTTCAGTAAGGTGTTCGACAAGGTTCCCCATGGGAGACTGATTAGCAAAGTTAGATCTCACGGAATACAGGGAGAACTCGATATTTGAATACAGAATTGGCTCAAAGGTAGAAGATAGAAGGTGGTGGTGGAGGGTTGTTTTTCAGACTGGAGGCCTGTGACCAGTGGAGTGCCACTAGGATCGGTGCTGGGCCTTCTACTTTTTGTCATTTACATAAATGATTTGGATGCGAGCAGAAGAGGTGCAGTTAGTAAGT
This sequence comes from Chiloscyllium plagiosum, assembly GCF_037043375.1. Classification (NCBI taxonomy): domain Eukaryota; kingdom Metazoa; phylum Chordata; class Chondrichthyes; order Orectolobiformes; family Hemiscylliidae; genus Chiloscyllium; species Chiloscyllium plagiosum. Next base: position 43,593,177 of record NW_028270163.1, read on the forward strand.
TTGCAGATGACACCAAAATTGGAGGTGTAGTGGACAGTGAAGAGGGTTTCCTCAAATTACAACAGGATCTTGACCAGATGGGCCAATGGGCTGAGAAGTGGCAGATGGAATTTAATTCAGATAAATGCAAGGTGCTGCATTTTGGGAAAGCAAATCTTAGCAAGACTTATACACTTAATGGTAAGGTCCTAAGGAGTGTTGCTGAACCAAAGAGACCTTGCAGTGCTGGTTCATAGCTCCTTGAAAGTGGAGTCACAGGTAGGTAGGATAGTGAAGAAGGCGTTTGGTGTGCCTTCTTTCATTGGTCAGAGTAACGAGTACAGGAGTAGGGAGGTCATGTTGCGGCTGTACAGGGCATTGGTTAGGCCACTGTTGGAATATTGCATGCAATTCTGGTCTCCTTCCTATTGGAAAGATGTTGTGAAACTTGAAAGGGTTCAGAAAAGATTTACAAGGATGTTGTCAGAGTTGGAGGATTTGAGCTACAGGGAGAGGCTGAACAGGCTGGGGTTGTTTTCCCTGGAGCGTCGGAGGTTGAGGAGTGACCTTATAGAGGTTTACTAAATCATGAGGTGCATAGATAGGATAAATAGACAAAGTCTTTTCCCTGTAGTTGGGGAGTCCAGAACTAGAGGGCATTGGTTTAGGGTGAGAGGGGAAAGATATAAAAGGGACCTAAGGTGCAACTTTTTCACGCAGAGGGTGGTACGTGTATGGAATGAGCTGCCAGAAGAAGTGTGGAGGCTGGTACAATTACAACATTTAAAAGGCATTTGGGTGCATATATATGAATAGGAAGGGTTTAGTGGGATATGGGCCGGGTGCTGGCAGGTGGGACTAGATTGGGTTGGGATACCTGGTCAGCATGGAGGAGTTTGACCGAAGAGTCTCCTTCCATGCTGTACATCTCTATGACTCTATGACCAGGTTATATTCCAACAGGTTTATTTCAAAGTACGAGCTTTCAAAGCGCTGCTTCTTCATCAGGTAACTAATGGGGCAGGATCATAAGACACATAATTTCTCACAAAAGATCACAGTGTCATGCAATTAAAATGATAGATTGA